>NC_090932.1:474367672-474970853 GCF_040938575.1 Ambystoma mexicanum | reverse complement strand
CCACACAACATTGCACTTGTAAACTTATGAAATATCGTATCGGAAAGTGAGGGTTAATGAGGGTGGGGTGGGATGTGGCAGCAGGAAGCCAAAAAGTGGTGTTTTCTTGTCATCTAAGTCATACGGTAAATAGTGTCGTAGAGTTTGAAATCTGAGGCAGCCACCTGCAGTGTTTGATGGAAACAGCGGGTCTGCAAGTGTATGGGAGTCCCTCTTCGGATGAATGCGTTCAGACATGTTGTTGAAAAGTCAGAATGTATTTGCATTCTGAGCGACGGTCACTTGCTTTGCTTTTGTGGTTGCGAGCTCAGTAGGCCCACGCATCCGACTGAACCTATAAGGGTCAATTGTTTTCTGACCTTGAGCGAAAGGGAAAATTCAGTAAGAATGCAGGGAGTGCAAGCTTGGGGAAAGTACCATTTGATAAGGTTATGTATTCAAAAAGTTTGTAAAACACATGTAATATCAGTTGAAGAAGATTCTTTGCTGCAAGTACCTCGCTGTCTGGGTTTAACGAAGACAATGGAGACGGTAAATATCGTGTCAGTTTACATTTGACGACACTACACTGGAACAAGTTTTAATTTGTTTTTACCAGAACAATAATTATGGCATTATAACTGAGGTACTATGTTTCTGTGTCGTTGTCATTTTTTTTTTAATGTTATGGAGAGTACAGATTCTCACCGTTTGTAGGCTATTATTAGGTTCACCCATGTGCAACGCTATTATTTCTTTAAAATGCCATCTATGACCACATCGATTTGTGTATCAGTTTCCATGTTCTTTTTGTCTTTTTTGCAATTGTTTGATAAAGGTTGGGTATTGATACGTATTTTCTGTTACATTTTCAGAACAGCTACATTCTGCCGTACTGTGATTGCCATGGATTCCAGATGCCAAGTGATGGGTTCTTTGGACGCCAGGTGCACGTACTCATGACCCGCTGTCTAACCGTGACTGTATTGTGGGACGACCGGCCCTGCCCCATTTGTCCATATGCTGGAGTGGCAATTAGGAGTAACATAACATCTTTTATGGTGGTGTAGTCCAAAGTTCATGCCGACGTCTTGGAAATCACTGTGCGACTGAAGCGGTTGCTTTATCGAAAGTGAATACTTTGTGTATGCGAAAAAATCAACGTGTGGCTCACGATTAACATTTTCGATGATGACCGAAGAAACAAAGTTACTATTTGATTGCAAATGGGAATAGTCCGATGGTCTCGGACAGTTTATTGTGAAATTAAAGTACTTTACAAATTCCAAAATTGTTAATGTTTTCTTTTAAAAAATAGTTTATTATATCAAAATTTGAACTGGGACAGTTTATTGTGAAATTAAAGTACTTTACAAATTCTAAAATTGTTAATGTTTTCCTTTAAAAAATAGTTTATTATTTCAAAATGTAACATGCTGCGTTGTACGTCCCAGTGTGTTCATTTGCAGGTTCTCCGTCACGGCACGTAGGTGCTTATGGGCACATTTGGCTACGCTGGAGAGGAACTTCATCCAGAAAGGTGGTGAATATCACTAGGGTTGGTTATGTGACGAGATGTGGGAGTGTTTTCGTATTACACAAGTGTTGTAATGTAGTTAAAAAAAATCACAGTGTACGTTTATTGACTGAGAGGTAGGCTGCAGCCATGGGGACTGGGCAGAATGTCGGGGTCATCGTATAAGGTCATGATCCGCACAATGGGGCTACTGGTCATGACCAGAAGGGAGAAAAGATAGGATTAGAGTGCCCATGTCCACCTGGGACTGGCTTTGTGGTAAAGCAGTTCGACATTACGATACATTTGAAAGGGAGGAAAAAAGTGTTGGTGGTAATATGTTAACAGAGTTTCCTTTTTGCTATTTGCAGGCTGCCATAGAAAGCTAAGAGGGGCCATGTATGGAACAACCACCTTCACTTTCTATGGTGGCCATCTTGGAAAAGAAATCCTCTTTTTCAGAAGCACACGTTACTGCTTTGCAAATCTAGATTCTTAATGGCAAATGTTATTGTGTCTATGTAATTTACTGACAAATATAAAGTAGAGGGAGTGTATGCCATTTAAAAAAATATATTTTTAAACTGTAAAAGCTGGTTCTTAAAGGTACATTTACTTTGTTTACGGATTTCTTTTTGGGAAGGACAGGTAAGAAGGAAAGTTTAGGACGGAAATGAGCAAAGAGGCACCAAACAGTAATATTGGGGGGGGTAGGTGGACAGGGGAAAATGTTGTGCGTGTGTTATTTGTAAGGTAGGGGCAGTGTTTCTCATGCTCCATCATTAGAGCAGGGTGCTGTGTTTTAGGTAGGAGGAATGGCCTTAGCTCATGTTGTTCTCAGATAACTAGTACTTTTGCTCAAATTATGTACTGTGTCCTAAATTGTTAATGGTGCCTATGAATAAGTGTTCGAGCTGTGCAAGCAAAATGTTGAAGGTAGAAGTTCCTACATCAGTAAAAAATGTATTTCCACACTGTCCACGAGGCATACATCTTATTGTTAACTGTGTACAGATTCTCGGACACGTCACCATGCTGTGCGCCACCATATGGTCATGTGGCATTCTCCGCAAGGTGTGCAATGAAGTCAGATGTTACTTTACATTATGGTTACGTGCTACTACTACAAACCAATCAATTTTAGCAAAAAACTTTGTTAAAGGAATGTTATGATTAAGCTGCACTACTAAAAAACAATGCAATTCAGTAAACAAAACTTTGTTAAAGGGACGTTATGGTTAAGTTGTGCTACTAAAAACCTACTAAATTCACAAAAAAAACTTTGTTAACGGGACGTTATGGTTCGAAGTAAAACCGAAAACCCCTTGAAATTCCCCAGTTACGGTAAGCTAAGCAACCATAACTTGCGCCACCACTGTGCACTGGTAACACTAACACCCAGGACATAGCTAGACCAGGTGGTTTTATTTACTGACAGTCAGAAATGTAACTTTCAAAAGGTATTACGTTTCTGGATATTGCTATTCTCACAAGCTCTTACACTACTTTCCTTACAATTTAATTGGATTTATGATGTACATATGTAGGGGAAGAAGCAGCTGTGAAACACAGCAATCTTTTTTGGGCATCAATGCAATCATATAGATTATACACAGTTGCTAATGATAGTGCCTCATGTTTCCTTACTTTACTCTCCATATATAAGGCCCAAATGTGTATGCATTGTAGTCTATTCATGTTTTGTGTGTAGCAGTAGAAATATGTAGTAAGTGATGGATTATTAGCTACCTAGTATAGGTTTCACAGTACGGAAAAGTCTGATAAAGAATCATTCAACGTTTCTTTATATAACTTTGGAACGTAGTAGGTTGAGTTCCTCTACTACATTCTCTGTTTCCGCTCCTCTCACTACAAGAGACACTCCTGTGGGAGAGCGCAACCCTCCAGCTACCTCGCAGGCCATTCATAATGCTGATGACCCTTACCTTTTGATGGTCACAGTTTTGTGTATATACTGCGACGCAGTACTCTGCGGGGGGGAGAGACTTCGAAGTACTTTCGAGACTACGGTCTCGGAGCACGAAAAGACCTGTCCACTACCTAAATAAGGCCCACCCTACATCTTCCTCTCTCCACCTGCCCTTTCTTATCCCCGTGGTTGGTGTCCCCCCTTACCTTTCTTTCCCCTCCTCTCCTAGTGTGTCGTGTGTAAGAAACCAAAAATATATAAAACAACAAAAATCTCAAAAAAAGGCTCTTTTCATTGCCGCCTTTCACAGTCTAAAAATAGAAGTGGTAAATAAATGTAGCAGGGCCCTGTGCATTATTTTAGAAGTCCGCAGACAGTTCGCGGACATCTAAAATTTTGGGGTGCTGCCCTAAATTTGTGTTTCAAAAACTTGAAATAGTCAACACCTACTGCAAAATGTATAGCTGTAATTCCACAAAAGGTCGCAATGCATTTTGTATATATCTCAGAAAAATCTGATTACCAGCATAAGTAAGATGAACTCCATCTCTGCGAAAAATATATGTGCTACGAAACATAATATCTTCATTGTGGAAAGAGGACATACCAACATCTCTTAGAAAGGCACAAACAGACTTATTAACATTGCGCCTTGCTTTCTCCATTTGTGGACCAAATGAAGAAAAATACAGCCACATTTGTCTCTGCGCAATACGAGAAAATATTACTTGGGAATTTGGAAACATGTCCATGACCTTCCCAAGTCCTTCTTTCATCGCAAATTGCAAAGAAATTCCTGACACATGTACTAAATTGTTCCCTCCACAATGAATTATAATTATGTCTGAATGAAGCTCTGTCTCCAGACTAGCACAGAAAGGTACCAAGTCCAGCCACTTCATTCCACGCACTCCATGCCAGTGCACTTCCACATGAGGGAAGTCAAGATCTGCAGCTACTCCACAGCGTTCTGCATGCACCTCCAACCAATGTATCCATGAGTCTCCCAAAATCCAGACAATCTGTTTTCTGAAACACACAGTCATAGCTAACTGTTCTTCTCTCAGGAAAAATACTTCTTACAAACTCTCTCCTTACACAACACACCTACTAAACTTTACTGACCAATCAGTTGCTCTGTTCATTCTCATTTGCATGCCTCTCCACCCCAAAATCCCTGTATATAATACGCGATGTCCGAGGGCTACCGCAATGTCCGCAGACATATCGTAACTTGGACAGCCCTTCTACCATTTCCACTTCACTCTCTGTTCCATTCCCTCATTGGATACAGCTAACCAGTCACAAAACCATCCACCAATCACATCCAAGACCTCTACATCTAACTCCATCATCAGAGTTCAGCACTTCAAATGTACTGTTGATCACTCTGAGTACAAGTCTCGTATCATTGGAAAGCACCTACTACAAAAACTACTCTACAAGTCTTCAAGATTTCTACTTGCAGCTGCATGCATATCCACATGCATGAATACAAACTACAGGTATGCATATTTTCTGCACATTACATGTACAACTCTTATGAATGCATATAAACAGAGTAACTGCCACTTAATCTGTATAGCCTTGTGGACGTTGTCAATTGAATAACATAAAATAAAAGTCTGAGCCAATAAGTAATTGGTGTGGATTACAAGAGAACCCACTTCTTTTATTAACTTATATATTTTCTTTTTTCCGGTTTACTGGTAAAGGATATGTATTCTTCTTTTTTTCTGGATTATTTCCTGGATCAGGGTGGTTTAATGGTAAGTTCAGGTAAGTGTTGTTATTATTCCCTTCAGGGTAAGTTCAGATAAATGTTGTTATTGTTCTTTAATGTCTCTTTCTTTTCCCTGTTCTTTTCTCTTTTCTTTCCCCTTTACTTGAACAGTCTTTATGTCTGTTTCACCTTCCTCCTCATTCTTTCTCTGTTCTTTTCCTTTGTTTCTGGTCTACTAGCATTCTTTATTTCTTAAACAACTCAGTGAGTCACCTGTGTAAAATATCCGTTTGACTCTTTTCCCAACAAATTTTTAATTTCGGTATGAATGTCCTTTTAGCCTCTGAACAGTTTCTGTTATTATCAACGTGGACATCTGAACCACTTCTGTATGACTGGAAGCTCTTTGTTGGATTTTTATTTTCTTGACTCCATGCTATTCACCAGCCTCTGAAAGGAATTTCCTCTTCTTTAAGCAACGGTTGGTTCTGCCGGGTTTTTGCTTACACATACTTCTGTGGCGCAACGGCACTTCCACGGTAAACCTCACATAACAACAACGATCGTTCTAATACAATAAGCTTACTTATCTATGGACGCTACGGCGTCAGTTTCAGGAAAAGGTCTTGGCAGAGAGAATGTTCGCTTTCATCTAGTGAATTTCGTTAGCTGCCAATGTGACAGTGTCAGTTTCAACAAGATCCACATAGCGATAATGATTGCTTTCTCCTAGGGGCGCTTCGGCGTCATTTTCATTTGGTTTACAAAGCGACAACAATCGCTAAACCACGCTTCACCCTTCTCTCGGCAGAGCTCTGTAACTCTCTCTCAGAGTAAGCGGGAACACATACCTTGTAACAAAACCCTTTGTTTGTCTTTTGATGAAAGCGTTTCCTTTTGTTTCACACGCGTACATAAACGGGTTACCTCGAAGACACTGTCCTCCGCTTCAGGTCCAGGGCTGGTAGCGGACAGACTTCCTGTGGCGTAGCAGCTTCCTCGTATTTCTCTCGCTCTTTCTCAGTGAGTGAAACGGCACAATAGATTATTAACTTTTAACAAGGGAGACGCTCACCCTGCACTTCTGGTGATACAAAGTCTCTTAATCAGGAAGTTCGGCGTCATTAGGATGGCAGCTAATGCCTGTCAAAGCTGCTTCGGTAAACACCTCTAATAAGCCCAGCTGTAACCGTCGTTCTCCGGCTCTGTCTCAACAACGCTTGTTCCCTAGGCATCCAAGAGAAGAGTTAACCATTAGAAGAAAGTCCATACATGCAGGACTTCCTGTATTTGTATTCTAGGCCTAAAGTCTGTAATTTCCAGACACACAATTATCTACGATGTCACACCCCCTCTTCTAAGCCCTTACGCTCGGGAAGGGTTTCAGCTCTGGATAAGTAATCAGCTTGTGTTAGTAATTTTACAGGTTTATGAACAGTCTTAAAAGAGAAGGGCTGGAGGGAAAGAAACCACCTGAGTACTCTCTGGTTTGAGTCTTTATTATGGGCAAGCCAGACTAAGGCAGCATGGTCTGTTATTAGTGTACATTCTTTTCCAGGTAGGTAATACTGAAGAGCATCAATGGCCCAATTGACTGCCAAGCACTCTTTTTATATTGTTGGATAACTCAACTCATGATGTAACAATTTTCGACTTATAAACAGTATTGGTCTTTCCTCCTCTCCCTGGTTTTGGAACAACACTGCTCCGATGCCTGTGCCTGAAGCATCCGTCTGAAGGAAGAATGGGGCCTTAAAGTCTGGAAATGTAGAACAGCCTTACTGGTCAGTGCCTCTTTTAGTTCATTGAAAGCTTGTAGAGTTTCACTTGTTTGCCAACTCTTCTTTGTCAGAGAGGTTTTTTTGAGCAAATTTGTTAGTGGAGTGGCCAATGTGGAAAAATGTGGGATAAACCTCCTATAATATCCCACAAATCCCAAAAAGGCTCGGACTTGCTTTGGAGTTTCTGGGAATTTCAACTGCTTAATAGCTTTTACCTTCTCCTCCTGGGTTCTGATTAGTCCTTGACCCACATAGTATCCTAGATATTTAGTGTGAAAGGTGGAAACATGGATTTTCTTGGGATTTATGTGTAAACCAGCTTGTCTTAGTGTTTTGAGTATATTCTCTAAATGCTGCAGATGTTCCAACCAGGTGTGACTGTAAATTATGATGTCATCTAGATAGGCTCCGACATACTGTTCATGACCTCTTATGATGTAGTTCATTAGTCTTTGAAACGTTGCTGGAGCCCCATGTAAACCGAAGGGTAATACCGTGAATTCATACAACCCGGTAGGAGTGGCAAACACAGTCTTCTCCTCATCTGAAGGTAATAATGGGATCTGCCAGTAACCTTTGGTTAAGTCAATGGTGGTCAGGAACTTGGCTTTCCCTAGATTATTTAGTAAATCTTCGATTCTTGGCATGGGGTAAGCGGCGAATTTGGATATTTCATTTAGTTTTTGGAAGTCCATGCAAAACCTCACACTGCCATCTGGCTTCGGGACTAGGACTACAGGCAAGCTCCAATCGCTATGGGACGGTTCAATAATTCCTAAATCTAGCATTTCTTGAACCTCTTGGTTAAAGGCCTTTATCTTTGCCTCCAGTATTCGATATGGTCTGAGTCTTACTATGGTCTCCGGCTTGGTAACGATCCGGTGGTGAGTTAATTTAGTCCTTCCTGATAAGGCGGAGAATATTCCCAAAAAACCTTGTAATAAGTGAGACAATTCACTTTTCTGGACAGACGTTAACTCCGGGTTAATGTTCAGGCCTTCCAGTCCTATTCTTTCCTTGAACTTGGGAAATTGTTCTTCCGGGGGTACATCTAAAGTTATCATGGCGACGGTTTGGACTGTAGGTGTCCATTTTTTTAGAAGGTTTACATGATTCGTCTGACAAGGTATCCTACACCCAGGCTGTCTCACTTTATACGTTAAAGGACCTAGTACCTCTTGTATTTCATACGGCCCCTTCCAAGCCACTAGCATTTTGTTTTCTGACGTGGGCAATAGCACTAACACTTGTTCTCCTACTTTGAAAGTTCGTAATTGGGCTTTCTGATTGTAATACCTCTCCTGGGTTGTTTGAGCTTGAAGAAGATTATCTCTAGCTATGGCCTGTAGTTTCTCAACTCATTCCTGTAGCTGAGAGGCATACTCTTTCAGGGTTATTTCACGTTCTCGCTGTTCCTCCCAATTTTCCTTCAGTATGTCCAGCAGAGTCCGAACCGGTCTTCCGAACAGTAACTCAAACGGTCAAAACCCTGTTGATGATTGTGGAGTGTTCCTTAAAGTCATCAATATCCATGGCAAGATTCTATCCCAGTCTTTATTTTCGGGAGAAGTAGTTTTCTTTAACATTTGCTTGATGGTTTGATTGTAGCGTTCTACTAAGCCATCAGTCTGTGGGTAGTAAACTGCTGTTTTTAGGTGTTCAATTTTCAGAGTTTCACAGACTTGATCAAGGATATTGGACATGAAGTTTGAACCACGGTCGGTAACAATCTCTCGAGGGATTCCAACTCGTCCAATAAAGGGAATCAGCACATCACATATCTGTTGAGTATTTGTGGCTTTTAATGGAAAGGCCTCCGGATAGTGGCATAGTCTACTACCACAAGGATATATTTATGGCCTCTCTTTGTTGGTTCCATCGGTTCCATTATATCGATTCCTATCCGGCTAAAGGGTTCTAGAAAAAGTGGCATAGGTTGTAGCGGTGCCTTCTTCACATTGGCTCTATTCTTTTTTTGGCACTCCTCACATGATTGACATAATTTAACTACTTGAGTGTACACTCCTGGCCAATAGAACCAGTCTAGGATTTTTTTAGTGGTCTTTTCCAAACCTAAATGACCTTCTCCAACTTGTACGTGGGCGACTTCCAGAACGGTCTTGTAGTATTTCTTGGCAATTAACAATTGCTTCAGCTCTTCCCCGTTCCGAGATTTGCTCACTCTGTACAACAATCCATTTTCCTTTACGAAGTGTGGACCTTGCCCTGGTGGGTCTTCCAATGCCCGCTCTCTGGCATATTGTAATAACGGATCTAGACTCTGAGCTGACCTAAAGCTATCTCCATCCTCGTCTAACCTCCAGTCAACTCCGATAGGGCAAGCATTTTTGGCTTTCCACTCTTGTTTTAACACTCTTTTTATCTTTTTACTTTTCTTTGTCTTAAGAGGTGGTGTAAGTAGTTCTTCTTCATGGAAAGGGGCCATTTCCAACCAGCTCTTCTCAATTTCGTGGACTAATTTAGAAAATGTTGGTATATCCGATCCAATTAGTAAGGGTTTGGGTAAAGTGGGTAATATGGCAGCTCTCACGCTCATAGTTTCCCCGGCCACCTTTATCTGAACCTTCTTTGAAGGATAAGCATTTATATGCCCATGGACACATCAGATAGGTATTTCACCAGATGAACAATAACTTTCACCTACCAACTCTGATGTTACCGCTGTCTGAAGGCTTCCTGAATCAACCAAGGCAGTGGTGTGCTTTCCGTCTACTTCAGCATCACATGTATACAGATAGTGTGACTGCCTTCCTGGTATTTGTTCAGAGGTTCCATTTTCCTTTAAGGACTCAAGAACACCCACATCCATTGGTTCAGTCTTTGGCTTCTTCGGGTAGAACCTGGCGAGGTGGCCCCATTCCCCGCAATCGAAGCACTGGGGTCCTCGGGCAGCTGTCTAAGTTTGACGATAGTTGATAGGACCCTCACTGTTGGGTCTGGAGCGTATAATTTCTCCTTCGGGTTTTCTCAGCATTGAGTGTGGCCACCTTGGTTGTGACACAGTTTTATTCACAAAGGTATGAGGTCTAGTATTTGTTGTATAGGACAACACTTTGCCTTGTCCAGCCTTCTGATAAGCGGAGGCTACATCCACAGGTTCAGATAGTGATAGGCGATGATGTTGTCTAACCCATCTTTGTACAGGACCGGCAAGAGCTTTGATAAACTGCTCTAGTATCACTTTTTTGGTTATTTCAGCAGGGGAAGACATATTAGGTTGTAGCCACTTCTCAGCTAATTATTTTACTCTGTAAAACAATTGTCTCTGCGTCTCTTCTCCCAGTAATTTAACATCTCTGAATTTAATTCGATACATCTCCTCATCGTGTCCCATTCGTTCCAACACCACTTTCTTCATGTCCCCATAATTGGTGTCCCCAGCGGGGTTCGCAGCCTGATATGCACACTGCATTTCACCGGTCATTAATGGTGTGATGTAATGACACCATCTCTCGGTGGGCCACTGTGTGTTTCGAGCCACCCTTTAAAAATTTACAAAACAATGAGCCGGGTCCTCACCAGCCGAGTATTTTTGTAAAACTGAGGTGGGAACTTGACGGTTGTTTCTGCTATTTGTAACTTCAAGAAGCTGAGCCTGCTGCATCTGTAACGCCTGCTGGAATGCTAATCTGTCAGCTTGAGCTTGTTGGCTCTGCATTTGTAAGGCTTGTTGTAATAGTTTTTGTCCCTCACTCAGGGTCTTAATAAGGTCTTCCATGGCGCTCTCGATATCCCACCTCTGACACCAAATATGGAAGTTGTCAATTGAATAACATAAAATAAAAGTCTGAGACAATAAGTAGTTGGTGTGGATTACAAGAGAACCCACTTCTTTTATTAACTCATATATTTTCTTTTTTCAGGTTTACTGGGAAACAATATGTCTTCTTCTTTCTTTCCGGATTATTTCCTGGATCAGGGTGGTTTAATGGTAAGTTTAGGTAAGTGTTGTTATTATTCCCTTCAGGGTAAGTTCAGATAAATGTTGTTATTGTTCTTTAATGTATCTTTCTTATCCCTGTTCTTTTCCCTTTTCTTTCCCCTTTACTTGAACAGTCGATATGTTTGTTTTCGCCTGCCTGCTCATTTTTTCTCTGGTCTTTTCCTTTGTTTCTGGTCTGCTAGCATTCTTTATTTCTTAAACAACTCAGTGAGTCACCTGTGTAAAATATCTGTTCAACCGTTTTCCCAACAATCCTTTAATTTCGGTATGAATGTCCTTTTAGCCTCTGAAGGGTTTCTGTTATTATCAACATGGACATCTGAACCGCTTCTGTATGACTGGAAGCTCTTTGTTGGATTTTTATTTTCTTGACTCTATGCCATTCACCAGTCTCTGAAAGGAATTTCCTCTTCTTTAAGCAACGGTTGGTTCTGCCGTGTTTTGGATTACACATACTTCTGTGGCGCAACGGCGCTTCCACGGTAAACCTCACATAATGACAACGATCATTCTAATACAATAAGCTTACTTATCTATGGACGCTACAGCGTCAGTTTCAGGAAATAGTCTTGACAGCGAGAACGTTCGCTTTCATCTAGTGAATTTTGTTAGCTACCAATGTGACAGTGTCAGTTTCAACAAGATCCACGTAGCGATAACGATCGCTTTCTCCTAGGGGCGCTTCAGCGTCAATTTCATTCGGTTCTCACAGCGACAACAATCGCTAAGCCACGCTTCACCCTTCTCTCAGCAGAACTCTGTAACTCTCTCTCAGAGTAAGCGGGAACACATACCTTGTAACAAAACCCTTCGTCGGTCTTTTGATGAAAGCGTTTCCTTTTGTTTCACACACGTACATAAACACGTTATCTCAAAGACACTGTCCTCCGCTTCAGGTCCAGGGCTGGCAGCGGACCGACTTCCTGTGGCGTAACAGCCACCTCGTATTTCTCTTGCTCTTTCTCAGTGAGTGAAACGGCACAATAAATTAATAACTTTTAACAAGGGAGACGCTCACTCTGCACTTCTGGTGATACAAAGTCTCTTCATCAGGAAGTTCGCCCTCATTAGGATGGCAGCTAACGCATGTCAAAGCTGCTTCAGTAAACACTTCTAATAAGCCCAGCTGTAACCGTCATTCTCCGGCTCCGTCTCAACAACGCTTGTTCCCTAGGCAACCAAGAGAAGATTTAACCATTAGAGGAAAGTCCATACATGCAGGACTTCCTGTATTTGTATTCTAGGCCTAAAGTCTGTCATTTCCAGACACACAGTTATCTACATTGTCACAAGCCTATAAAATGAACTTACTGTCATTTTTTTTTCCATCTGCTATAATCAACTGTCACTGTCCAAACCTCTCTGCTATCTAATATAATATTAGAAGATGGAAGAAATAACAATATAACTGTGGAAAAACACTTAGTAGGGTATCATAAAATTATACAGAGCCAGTAAAATGTCATGCATCTTCATACACTCACACACATAGACACTATCATTGAAATGCTCCCAGCTGCAATAACACCACTACCTGTAAATCACATCCTTCTACTTTATTACCCAGAGTTTCACAAATACATATATTCCACGCTTTTCTATACAGTTTCTGCCATTTACCTAATAAAAATTGCAAAATAAATATAACATTTCTTCTTTCTCCTATCATTCTATAACACTGCTTTAAAAACACACGTGAATTTCATACACTTAATATTCTACTCATTTACAAAGCAAATGAAACTGCATGCATACACTGTGTTCAGAAATCAAACAAGAATATTACTACAAAGATATACAAATTAATATCTCAATTAACATCATTGCTATAAACACACAAAATTACTAACGTCTTGCTTTTACAATTGAGGTGAAGACCACTCTCCTGGAAAACAGCAACATCTGAACTGCAAACACCAACTACAAAGAAACCTGCTCATTCCACAAAAAAGAGTAATTACGATACTACCTTAGTTTCTCTGCCTAGTCTTTAAATCTCTCCACAATCTCGACCCCTCTTATCTCTCCTCTCTCCTCTCTTTCTACACTCCCTCCCACTCCCTTCACTCTCCTAACCATTTTCCTCTCACTTTTCCTCGTTCCCCTTGTGCCACATCCCGTTTCCGATCTTTCAATCTCCTAGCTCCCCTGCACTGGAACTCCTTACCTCTCTCACTCCGCTCTATTTCTACCTTTTCCTCATTCTGCACTTACCTCAAATCTCTCCCTCTCCATTCCCACCATGAAACCCCTCCCACCTTCTTTCCCTCTCCCCCCAGCCTTATCTCCTTAATCATCTCCCTCCCTTTGCCCCTCCCCCCATTTTCACCCTTAACGCCATCCAATTCCCTCCTCCTCCTTTTCCCCACCCCTCCCTCTCTCTCACTTCTACTGCACTATTCTTCTTCTCCCCTTCAGTTTAATTGCTCTACTTACTGTTTTCTTGGTCTGATTCTCAATTTTAAATTGTTGCCACTGTTACTGTTATAATGTTAATTGTTATATGTATCCTCTTGTTGTTAAAATGTGTTACTCAAATACACTGTGCGGGTGATTCATGTAATTTGTGCACCAAAAAAAGAAGATATGTGCTCCATTCTGTCCACAAATCACCATTTATTAAACAGTGATTAGTACACAGAATGGCACACAAATCCCTGTTCTTCAGAGCACAAATAACATAACTCATCCCCTAGAATGTTAGTATTACAAAACAAGGAATTGTTTTTATTTTATACCATGTGATTTACTATTAGTGCTTATCCTCACCACTAGCTCACTTTCTTCTGTCATCTGAACCGCAGTATAGTAACACACAAATAGAAGAATAGCCTTCCCAACTAATTGTAGCTGCCCAATGCACATTCACACACCACTAGATACATTTTTAACATCATACTCAGACACTCATGCATACAGCACTCATACACAGCCCAACCCATACCTTCTATTTTTGTGTTCAACAGACCCCCACAGAATGCCTACCAGAAAGCAAGTCTGTTGAAAGCAATGCAGAAATAGAGCAAATGAAAATAAACATGTCCAAAATAAGCAACCATCTCTAGCAAAGTTTGTAGAAAAAGTTCAAACAAAACAGCTAATACAGCCATTTAGCAAAACAAAACAATCTTGCAGTACAGAAACTTTGCCTCCTCTATGAAAATGTAAAAGAAAACAGAAAATGATTAACAGAAATGCAGCTACCACTACTGCTAAACCTGCTCCTATAATTCTTGATATAGTAGGAAGTAACCATACCAAAAAAACTATATTAACAAAAATGTTCCGCCACAGAGTCCTTCAGAATCTTATAAAAACAGGAGACAAATCATGCACAACCCTTAAAAACTAAAGTAGAAAATTAATCTCAGAAGCTTTGATAGACAGTGCAATCCTTCTCAAAAGAAAGTTATTTATTTTAGTGTTAAACAGAATTAAACCACTAACAAAACTAAGTACTAAATTACAAAAAAGGATTCTCAATAAACGGAATGTCAACAAAAATAACTTCTTAAATATCTGTGGAGGTGAATGGGGTCACACCACAAGAACAGAACCATATTTAAATGAAGAAGCATACAAAGAAATTAAACAAACACAATTGCCATCCATAGCAGTGGACGAGGTTATGAAAAACGTAATAATACCATAATGGAACAAGAAATACTGCTTACAAAAATATCCCCAGAAAACTCTGTATCAATTCTCCATTCGACTGATCCAGAATGTCCAGTATACAAATGGCCATGCACGTCAATGTGTAACATTGCCAAAAAAATCTTTCAAATCTTTACGCCAGTTCCTCAATCAATATGTGAAAGGCAAAGACAAAATCAAAATAAAACTGCTGCAAAATATGGATACCTATCCAGTGCGCAAATACACAAGACTGCAAGGACATTCATTGGCCTGCATTTCAGGACCTATTTGCAAAAGCAGCTTCCATCATACCAAAATGATATCAACACATCATTCAACTATAAGAAATCTAGTCTATAAACTGTACTATGCTAAAAGTCCTGCTTTAGCACTAGCCAATTTAAATAACAATCTTCTACATGATACAGCCAAAGACCTACTTGAAGAAATCAACCATATCCAGAGGAAATATTTTGGAAGTGAAAACCACTTACAAAATGCAATAGCTTTACAACAGACTAGCAACAATTCTGCACACGGCAACCTTCTACTACACACATACAAAAAAGAAATACTAAAATTCAAAAGTACATCTGCTGAAGTACCAAACCATGTGTGTGTGTGTTGCGGCAGAACTTTCTATAAAAGTAGCACAAAAACTATAGGCATAACATACAAAATAGAAGACAATGAAGATTCCAAATGTTTTCAATTAGCTCTCTACCTTATAGCAGAAAACAAATATGAAATAACTGACCCCTTAACACTTTGCAGTTACTGCACCACAAAACTTGACAACAATCAAACTCCTTCACGTGCTATCACAAATAACTATTAATTATTCCCACCACCAAAACCCTAGCAACAACTCAATTTGTATGAGAGCATCATAATTCAAACAGTGCACCCATTTCAAGCAATAATATGTCTTCAACCAAAAACAGCAAAATTACCTCCCTCTGAATTGGTGAAAGGCATTCATGGCAAAGTAGTTTATTTACCATTAGATCTAAAAGAAAATGTGCACACTCTGGGAGTGCAACATCCAATAGAGCAATCTTTAATTGCCTTAGTTAATGGTGTACCTACAAAAGACAAAAAAATGTGGCATCAACTGGTAGACTTACATAAAGTTAGACAAGCCTTGCAATATCTAAAGAACAATAATGAATATTACAAAGAAATACATATTTTACTTTACTTTACTTTATTACATTTGTATGGTGCAACCATACACCCGTAGGTGTGAGGGCGCAGACAAGACAAGACAAAACACAAAAAGAGAAGGCAGGAGAGTCCATAGGGAGGAAGCTGCAAACTAAGGATGACTATTTGAGAGGAAAGTTTTAAGGCCCTTCTTAAAGATATTCAGAGCTGCTGAGTTTCTCAATTGATCCGGCAGTGTGTTCCAGAGAGCCGGTGCTGAAAAAGCAAAGACACTGCATTGTTTTTTCTTGCTTCTCACTTTGGGCTGGTGGAGCAGGTTCTGATTGTTAGAGCGAAGATTTCTAACCGAGGATTTATTTCCTATATACCTTTGAAGATAGGGGGGCATCTTGCCCTTGAGACATTTCAATGTAATAACCATAAGTCTGAAGGAGATTCTTGAGTCCACAGGCAGCCAGAAATATGCGCCCTGTGAGCAAGACCGGATACCACTCTAACTGCTCTGATTTGAACCACCTGGAGACGGTTGATGTTTTTTTTGCTAGAGCCTGCCAATAAACTACAACAGTAATCCAGTTTTGAGCCTAAAATGGCGCGGGTGATGGTCTCTGCATTGGATTGAGAAATAATGGGTTGCAGATGGGATAACAGTTTAATATAGTAAGTGGCAGATGATACAGTACTGGCCACATAATATTTCATGTTTAATGATTGATCCAAACCCACACCCAGGATCTTTATCTTGGGGAGAGTGGAGATTAAGGCATCTCCCAGCTGGAAGTGTTTATAAGCTGGGTCTAGTTTGTCTACAATGCTGTCAGATCCCACGACCATGAGTTCCGTCTTGCCGCGTTTAAGTGCAAGATTATTCAGCATCATCCATTGTTCTATCATGGCAAAGATGCGATTAAGTTCTTTTTCGTCCTCATCATGCTGGCCCGAGAGGGGGATGACATATTGAGTGTCATCCGCATAGTTGGAAAAGAGTATTCCCTCCTGGGCAAGATGGGCAAAAAAGGCGATCATGAAGATGTTATAAATCCACGGCGAGAGACTAGCGCCTTGTGGCACTCCAAACAGTATCTGGATGGCTGGTGCTTTGGCATTATTGGCACATACCCTGCTAGATCTATCAGATAAAAAGGATAATAGCCAGTTGGTAGCGGCTTGCAAGCAGTTGGCTACGGACATAAGCCTATCTGCTAGTATGGCATGATCGACCAGGTCGAATGCTGCCGACTGGTCCAGGGAAATGAGAAGGGAGACCTTGTGGGAGTCCATTCTTTGGAGTAGTTGTGACTTGAGATCCAAAAGCGAGGTCTCAGTACCAAAGTCCTGCCTGAACCCCGACTGGAAAGGATTGAGAATGGGGTAAGAGTTAAGATGTTGCGCTATTTGAGTATAGGCTACCCGATCCAATATCTTCAGTAGGAAAGGGTTATTGGTTATTGGCCTTTAATTAGTGGGAACGTTTTGGTCCAAGTTGGGTTTTTTCAAAAAAGAGGCAACCGAAGCTTGCTTCATATCGTCTGGGACCATGCAATTCTGCAGAGAAGCATTTACAAACTTGCATATGGCCTGAATAAGAGTGGGGGGACAAGTTTTGATGATTGTGGAGGCGCATGGGTCCCCTGTTCAATTAGTTGCCTTAAGTTTGTTAATGATGGATGCTAACTCCTCCTCTGATATAGGAGTAAAATCAAAGATGGGGATATTGGGATCCCTAATATAGGAGCTACTAACTAGGTGGATGCCCTGTATGTCAGAGACACTTTTTTTGGTTGCTATAGATTCCCGGATACTATTCAGTTTATTTGCCATGGCGTTCTGGATGTCCAAACAAAACCAAAACTTCAGGGTGAGAGGTCACACAGTTCCAACATTATAACAAATATAACAGTCATTTCTTACTGTATTTCTTTTCACAAAATGTATTTTAATGACATCTGGATAATGTTGGTGGGGATTGAGCACCCAGAGATATTTAGAAAAAACAATACATATAGGTATGATCCAGTAAGACAGGGAATTGACCATAAGGGAATTATTCTAAGAACATACTTGAAGGATAAGTCTACGAATATAGTAACTTGCAATTTTTAGTTCCTGACTGTTACTGAAGAAAATCATGTGGCCTAGATATGTCAGGAAAGGACAACAGGGGGAGTCAGACATGTGATGTCATCAGTGATGTCATCAATGACATTTGTGATGTCATCTTTGATGTCCTGGGTTTTAGGCTTAGCAGTGCACGGTGGTGGCGTGAGTTATGGTTGCTTCGCTTACCATAACGGCGGATTTCAGGGGTTTTTCGGTTTTACTTGGAACCATAACGTCCCTTTAACAACGTTTTTTCACTGAATTTCATAGGTTTTTAGTAGCGCAACTTAACCATAACGTCCCGTTAACAAAGTTTTTTTACTGAATTTCATAGGATTTTAGTAGCGCAAGTTAACCATAAACTCCCTTTAACAAACTTTTTTCATTAGCATGCAGACAATATACAAAGATGGAGTGTAAAAAGCAATTTCTCAGCGATGGCTTTACACAGAATGTTGCAAAGTAAGAATGTATGCTCGTTCACAGTGAAGGTCAGCTGCTTCCATTTTTTGCTCGTGGGCCGGAGCGGCCCACGACTCGCACTATAAGGTTCTATTGTTTTTTTACCTTGACAGACAGGGATCATGCCAAAAGACTTCTTTTGAAGGAGGGGTGCAAAAACGTAAGAGACGGTAAGGATGAAATTTCTGAAACTAAACCGCTTTTATATATTATATCACTATGAGAAAGATTGTTGGCACAGACGGAGTCGTATTTAGGGACTGCATTACGCATAGACAATGGAAAATGCCAATATGATGTAAGTAACCCTTTATATTATTTTATACCGGAATATAATAACAATAGCGTGGCGTTAAAGCCCGGTTAAGTTGTACTTGTTCGTTCAATGTGGCATATTGTTTTGTACCGCGCACTATCACCGCCAAAGTGGTCCCCTGGCGCTCAGACGGCTCTGAAAAAGGCAGAGGAGAGAGGGTGGGTTAGTGGGAATAAGTTAACATACTCTGTTGCACTATCCTCGCTAGCAAATAGTTTCACGCCCTAATACATAAAATGAATATTTTGAATGAAGATCGGCTCGTGAGACTAATTTATGTTTTTAAAACAGGTACATCCTTCCCTACTGTCAATGCCACGATTTTCAGACCCCAGCCGACGGATTTTTTAACTGCCATGTGCAGCTACTTCTAAACAACTTCATGACCCTCACCATTTTATGGGACAATCGCCAAGGACCTTACGCGGTACTAGCGGCTAGAAGCAACAGACCAACCATTATGGTGGTCTAATGCCTCATTGTTGGAACAGCCTTCCAATTATCAGTGCGACCATAGTGCTTCTTTTATCATAAACTAACACCCTGTGTACCTCAAAGAAACAGCGCGTGACTCAAGATGAACTTTTGCGGATCGACAGCAAAGACAAATGCAAATCGCTGAATATTCTCTAAACATTTGATGTCAAATAAAAGTACTTTAGGAAATGTACAATCTTGCTGTTTGCTTTTAAATCACAGTTTCATATTCCGAATTGTGGCGCGCTGTGTTGAGAGATGATGTGTGTTGTTTTACGGGTTCTGTGTAAAGTGGCGTAGGACTGGAGACGACTGGGCGCGTTTGGCTACGCACCCTGTAACGTCACGGAGAGAGATGGGGAATATGAATGATTTGATAATGTCAGGCTTAGGGGCGGGAGATATGATTTAGTGTTGCAAAAGGAGGTCAGCCAGGTGGATGGGGCAAGTGATAGGATTATCACATAATGCTGGCGCACAGCAGCCTGATTTATCGTTTGTTTAGAGGACAAAAAGTTGGGTAAGGCCCATAGGAAATTGTAATGTCAACGGACATAAGGAGGGTTCTTAGAACACTTTCAACCTGACAACGAACAATAAGAACAGTGTTCTCAGAACACCCCCATTTTGTTTAATTGCAAACATTACCTCCACGTCCACTCTTCCTCGTCCCAGTACTTACTTCATGAGGCCCCTTCCTCTGACAAAGGACTTTCTTCTATTTCTTTAAATTCCTATAACTCCTCCCCCACATCCACATCACTCAGTTTCATATTACCAAGTCGGAGCATGGGACCTTCCCCGCAGGGAGGGTGAGGAGGGTCATCAGTACTGTGACGAGGAAGTGTAGGACTAGGAGTAATGAAGATTACCGGTAAGTAATCAGAGCATTTCAGGACACCGCGAGTGTTCTTAGAACACATTCAACTTGCCAGTGTACAATACGGACAGCATCCTCAGGACACCCCCATGTTGTTTATGTACTATGTATTATGTATTAAGGACACCGCAAGTGTTCTTAGCTCAATTTTAGCTTGCTTGCGAACAAAACGGACACATACTCCATCCTCAGAACACCCCACCATTTAGTTTATATAGAAAATTTCAGAAGAGCCGTGTTGTCCGCAGACAAATTGAACACAACAAAAGTGTTTAGCACATAAAAAAGCAGAACATTGAACCTATCTCATACTCCCCCACCCTCCCCAAACACTCTTGCACACAAACACACTCCACTAAATACAATTTTTAATCCAAGCTTCACTGCGCTGTCCGCGGTCGTCGGCGAATGCAAGATGGCGGGCGCCACAGAAAATCTGACGCGCTTCACGCACCACGCCGTCCAAGCAGCAAACACGTTGCATGTCCGCAGACATCACGCAAGCCGCTCGGCCAATCAGGGCTTTGTCCGTGGAGCGAACTGGGAAGTCTGTCCGCGGAGCGAAAGGAGATATCACTAATTTTTTTGTCTTACATTTTGGTCATTTTTAAAAAAAACTACTGGACGGATTTACACCAAATTTGCAAAAGCACGCTTTTGGGACCAAGCCCCCGCTCCTGCCACAAATTTGGTGTAAATCCGTCCAGCGGTCGGATTTACAACAAATTTGCGGCAGGAGCGGCGGCCTGGTCCCAAAAGCATGCTTTTGTAAATTTGGTGTAAATCTGTCCAGTAGTTTTTTTTAAAAATGACTAAAATGTAAGGCAAAAAAATTAGTGATATCTGCGTTCGCTTCGCGGACGGACTTCCCTGTTCGCTCCACGGACAGCACCCCGATTGGCCCGTGGGCTTGCGTCATGTCCGCGGACATGCGACGTGTTCGCTGATTGGACGGCGAGGGGCGTGGAGTGCGTCAGATTTTCTGTGGCGCCCGCCATCTTGTATTCGCAGTCGACCGCGTACAGCGCAGTGAAACGTGGATAAAAAATTCTATTTAGTGCCGTGTGTTGGTGTGTAAGAGTGTTTGGGGAGGGTGGCGGAGTATGAGATAGGTTCAATGCTTTGTTTTTTTATGTGCTAGACGTTTTTGTTGCGTTCGATTTGTCCGCGGAGAACACGGCTGTTCTGACATTTTGTAAATAAACTAAATGGTGGGGTGTTTAGAGGACGGAGTATGTGTCATTTTTGTTCACAAGGAAGGTAAAAATGAGCTATGAACACTCGCGGTGTACCTAATTGTTCGTAAATACACAAACTGGGGGTGTCCTCAGGACGCTGTCCGTATTGTAATCTGTCTAGTTGAATGTGTTCTAAGAACACTCGCAGTGTCCCGAAATGGTTGCAATTACACAAAATGGGGGTGTTCTGAGAACGTTGTTTGTATTGTTCGTTGTCAGGGTGAAAGTGTTTTAAGAGCACTCCTTTTGTCCGCTAATAGTACAATTTCCTAGGGGCGTCAACCGACTTTTTGTCCACGAAAGAAACGATAAATCTGGCTGGTGTGCGTCGACATTATGTGATAATCCTATGACTGGCGCTATTGACCTGGCTGACTTGCTTTTGCGACACTAAATCATATCTCCCGCCACTAAGCCTGATATTATCAAAGCATTCATATTCCCCGCCTCCCTCCGTGACGTTACAGGATGCATAATGAAATGCGCCCAGTCGTCTCCAGTACTATGCAACTTTACACAGAACCCGGAAGACAACACACATTATGTCACAACACAGCGCACCACAATTCAGAATATGAAACTGTGATTTAAAAGCAAAGAGCAAGATTGTAAATGTTGTAAAGTACATTTATTTGACATCAAATGTTTAGAGAATATTCAGCAATTTGCATTTGTCTTTGTTGTCGATCCGCAAAAGTTCATGTTGAGACACGCGATGTTCCCTTGCGGTACAGAGAGTGTTATATCAGGTTACAACTCAGTGCGTCACAATTCGGAATATGAAACTGTGGTTTAAAAGTAAACAGCAGGATTGTACACTTGGTAAAGTACATTTATTTCACATGAAATGTTTAGTGAATATTCAGCGATTTGCTATTGTCTCTGCTGTCGATCAGCAAAAGTTTATTTGGAGCCGCGCGTTGTTCCTTTGTGGTAGATAGGCTGTTGGTTTATGATAAAAGCAGTAAATGGTCTCTCTCATAATCGGAAGGTTGCTCCAACAACGAGCCATTAGACCACCGTATTGGTTGGTATGTTGTTTGTAGCCGCTAGTACTTCGTAAGGGCATATTGGTCCTTGGCGATTGTCCCATAAAATGGTGAGGGTCATGAAGTTGCATATTTGGACTTGCACCTGGCAGTTGAAGACCCCATCCGCTGGAGTCTGTAAATTGTGACATAGACAAAACGGGGCCACGTACCTGTTTTAAAAAACATAAATTAGTCTCACCAGCCGATCTTCATTAAAAATCATCATTTTATTTATTAGGGCGTGAAACTATTTGCTATCGAAGATAGTGCAACAGAGTATGTTAATAATAAAAAAATAATATTTTCCCATTCATATAGCGCTAAGAACTGTAAGGTATCTAAGCGGTGCTTATTATTAACCACGGTGTGTGGTGCTCATTTATCGACCACGGAAGGATGAAAGGCTGAGTTTGGGCTTGCCTGGATTTGAACTTGCGTTAGCAAGCTGTGCACGGATGTCAAAGCGAGCGCTGTACTCGCTGTGCCACTTGACAGGCTACAGTAAAGTTTCAGCGAGTAGAGCGTTCGACTGCCTATAGACTGATTAAATTATTTCTATTAACCCACTCTGTGTCGTCTGCCTTTTTCAGAGCCCTCTAAACGACAGGGGATCAATTCGGCGGTGATAGTAGGCGGTAGAAAACATTATGCCACTTTCAACGAACAAGTTCAACTTCAGCGGTCTTTAATGCTACGCTATTGTAATTATATTTGGTATAAAGTAATGTAAAGGGTTACTTACAGTACAATTGCAATTTCCATTGTCTACGAGTGGTGCAGTCCGAAAATACAACTCCGGGTGTGCCAACGATCTTTCGCATACTGATATAATATGTAAAAGTGGTTTCATTTCAGAAATTTCATCTTTATCTTCTCTTACGTTTTAGCAACACTCCTTCAAGAGAAGTCTTTCATCACAATCTCTGTCTGTCAAGGTCAAAACACAATACAACCTTATAGTCTGCTTCGTGAGCCTCTCCGGGGCCCGAGAAAAAAATGAAGCAGCTGACCTTCACTGTGAACGAGCATAAATTCTTACTTTGCAACATTCTGTGTAAAGCCATCTGTAGAAGTTGGTTTTTGCATGGCATGTTTGTATATTGTTTGCGTGATATTAAAAAAAGTTTGTTTAAAGGACGTTATGGTTCTAAGTACAGCCGAAAGACCCCTGAAAATAGCAAGTTATGGTAAGCTATGAAAAATAACTCGCGCCAACACCATGCACTGCTAATACTAATACCCAGGGCATCAAAGATGACATCCCAAATGTCATTGATGAAATCACTGATGACATCACATGTGTATGTACTTTTCATGGAATTTGTGTACTAGGGATTTTCATTATAATGTTCCAAAAAAAGTGTCAAGGATATTGCAATAAATATCATACCATTATTAGTACTTTGAACGATGCATTTATATCAATAAATAGCATTGTATTATGGGATTCTATGTAGTATACTGAGCTGCTAATGGAGAAAGATAGCATTGTGTGCAGAGTACCAGAAAGTATAATATTTGTAATGATAATATGTAGAATAATGAAATGATAATTGTCCTGAAATGTTGGAAAATTCACAAAATGGGGGTGTTCTGAGGACGTTATTCGTATTGTGTGATTGCTTCGCTGTATGCAATGAGGGAATGGTACAGAGAGTAAAGTGGACGCCGTCCGCGGACACCGCGGCTGTTTGTGGGCAGGGCGTGGTAAATCCGGGTTTTTCCAGGAAATCCAACATGGAAAGAAGACTGTACGGATCAGCCAATCAGATGTCGAGGTTGTGGATTTGTGCTGAAAGAGACTGTGTGTGGTGAAGATGGCAGAAGTGGAGAAAGTCAGGGTGTTGGTGCTCGGAGATATGTTTGTGTATGGTTTACAGCAGTACGCTGAATGCAGGCATGTTGCAAAGAACTTTGATGTCAAAGGAGTGGAGGTGGTGTGGAGCACTGTGCCTGATTGCAATGTACAGGGAATTGTACAAGTTTGTGCGGATATGGCCACGATGATCAGTCCGCATGTGGTAGTTTTGCACTATGGTGCTTTCCATTTGGGCAACGTCAGTGCCCCTACTTTGTTGGCTGATTTGGAATGCTTGGTTCAAGCCGTAGTGAAGATCCTTCCAAATGCGAAAGTCATTTTTTCTGGATTACTACCTAGGGCAATATGGGACAATAGTTCAGTTTTTTGTCCTCAGCAAAACATTGCTAGGTGTGTCATCAACCGAGGCATGTGTGCCTTCATGCTTAGAGCTGGTATGTTCTTCTGTAACAATGAGAATATTGATGCCAGTAATGCTGTTAATTTTAAAGAAGATGGCATTTCTTTATCTTTTACCGGAAACGCCTTTTTATTTTGGAATGTAAGGGTTGCTTTGGAGAAGGTTATGTGAAGATTTTAGGAGTAAAGTAAGAAAAAAAAACAAGAAAAAAAATATAAAATAACAGGTGTATGTCAAGCATCTGTAAAAAAAAACAGCTCTTTTCAGAGCCAACTTCAAAGGGGAAATGGGGCACACTATTTAAATTTACATTCACCACGCTCAGATTTTCAATGTGTCTGCGGACATGGCGGTAGTCCGCGGACATGAAAATCACTACGAAGGGGTTAGTATGTTCTATGTTACATGTCAGGGATATTATGGTTAAGTTGTGTTACTAAAAACCTATGAAATTCAGTGATAAAACTTTGTTAAAGGGACGTTATGGTTCCAAGTAAAACCGAAAAACCCTTGAAATTCGCCAGTTATGGTAACATAAGCAACCATAACTCGCGCCACCGTGCACTGCTAACACTAACACCCAGGACATCAAAGATGACATCACAAATGTCATTGATGACATAACTGATGACATCACATGGCTGGCTCTCCCTTTTTATCCTTTACTGACATATCGAAGCCACATAGTTTTCTACAGTAACAGTCAGGAAGTAAAAATTTAAAAGGTACTATATTTGTAGACTTGGGTTCCTGTCACATCATATATGAAACATGTACGTAGCGGAAGATACAGGCTTGAAAGAGAGGAATCCTTTCTGTGAATGAAGATAATCATAATGGTGTCAGCACTTTTTCATAGTTTTAGTTTTTATTACTCTACCTTCCCTCTATATGCTCATATTTGTATACATTTTAGTCACTCTCCATAGAGTGAATGGGAAAAAAAATGTGCTCGCGTCTACAGCCCAAACCGCTGGACGGATTTCCACCAAATTTGGAGCAGGAGCAGCGGCTTGGTCCCGAAAGCGTGCTTTTGAAAATTTGGTGAAAATTCGTCCAGTAGTTTTTTTTTTAAAATGACCAAAAAGTAGGTCAAAAAAAATTAGTGATATCTGTGTTCGGTTTGCGGATACACTTCCCTGTTCGATCCGCGCAAAGTGTTCGCTGATTGGACGGCGTGGAGCGTGAAGCGCATCAGATTTTTCGGTAGCGCCCGCCATATTGGATTCGCGGACGTCCCGGACAGCGCGGTGAAACTTTGTTCAAAATGTGTATTTTGTAGAGTGTGTTGGTGTGTAGGAGTGTTTGGGGAGGGTGGGAGTGTGTGAGATAGGATGAAAGTTGTGTTTTTTATGTGTTAGACGTTCTTTTTGTGTTCGATTTGTTTGCGTACATCACAGGTGTTCTGAAATTTTCTAAATAAACTGACTAGGGTGTGTTCTAAGGAGTCAAAATGTGTCCGTTTTGTTCGCAAGCAAAGTGAAACTGTTCTAAGAACACTCGCGGTGTCCGGGGAGTGTTCGTAGGTGGTGTACTGAGGACGCTGTCCGTATTGTTCTCTGTCAAGTTGAATGTGTTCTAAGAACACGCGCGGTGTCCTGAAATGTTTGCAAATAAACAAAATGGGGGTGTTATGAAGACGCTTCTAAGAACACTCGCGGTGTCCGGGGAGTGTTCGTAGGGGGTGTCCTGAGGAGGCTGTCCGTATTGTTCTCTGTCAAGTTGAGTCTGTCCTAAGAACACTCGCGGTGTCCTGAAATGTTCGCAAATAAACAAAATGGGGGTGTTCTGAAGACGCTTCTAAGAACACTCGCGGTGTCCGGGGAGTGTTTGTAGGGGGTGTCCTGAGGACGCTGTCCGTATTGTTCTTTGTCAAGTTGAATGTGTCCTAAGAACACTCGCGGTGTCCTGTAATGTTCGCAAATAAACAAGATGGTGGTATTCTGAAGACGCTTCTAAGAACACTCCCGGTGTCCGGGGAGTGTTCATAGGGGGTGTCCTGAGGACGCTGTCCGTATTGTTCTTTGTCAAGTTGAATGTGTCCTAAGAACACTCGCGGTGTCCTGAAATGTTTGCAAATAAACAAGATGGGGGTGTTCTGAAGAGGTTTTTGAGAACACTCCCGGTGTCCTGGAATGTTCGTAGGGGGTGTCCTGAGGACGCTGTCCGTATTGTTCTCTGTCAAGTTGAATGTGTCCTAAGAACACTCGCGGTGCCTGAATTGTTCGCAAATAAACAAGATAGGGGTGTTCTGAAGACGTTTTTGAGAACACTCCCAGTGTCCTGGAATGTTCGTAGGGGGTGTCCTTAGGACGGTGTCCGTATTGTTCGTTGTTAAGTTGAAAGTGTTCTAAGAACTATCGCGTTGTTCTGAAATGTTCGTAGGGGGTGTCCTGATTGTTCGCTGGCAAGCACAAAGTGTTCTAAGAACACTCACATTGTTCGCGGACATTAAAAGTTTTCCATAGATCATAGTTGAAATGTTTGACTCTATGGATGTGATATGCTGCGGTGGTTGTTGCCAGGGCATAGAGTCTTGGGTGTATGGCCATTTAGCCATGCACCCTAGACTCTATGCCCTGGCAACAACCACCGCAGCATATCACATTCATATTTGTTTATAACTTTGGGTGAAAAACAAATGTATAAGGAACAAAGGTATTAGATACTATGGATGTGATGTGCTGCTATGGTTGTCCTTATTATTGTATACTTACTGTTTGGTCTAGTAATGGGAGTCCATGTTTTTTTTCTTCATTTCTGTGATAAAAGAAAATAGCATGTTAGTATTAGTATTTTGTAATGATTTATTACATTGTATAAGCAATATACTTTTATTTTTTTTCAACCCTCATATTTAGTAGAGTACAAATCAGAGTACTTTGCAATTTGCTCAGTTTCTATATTTGTTGCTAAAATCATTGGGTCTGTGGGAGAAAAAAAAATCCATGTTGGATTTAAAAAAAAACCTTTTTCTCTTATTCTACAGTTTATTTGTTTGTTTGTTTTCAGTGTTCACTTGTTGTTTCTGGCTAATGCTTTATACTTTGCTTTGTTGTATTTCTTTTGGAACAGTAACAGATTCTTCATTTGTTTTGATATTATAAAATGTTGGAGCAGTTAGTTACCAATTGGCGTATTCTAACTGTCTATTTTTTTAATATATTGTAGTGGTTTTCATTTACCTATTTGGATATTGTTAAATTTTGGCACAGTTAGATACCAATTGGAGTATTCTAACTGTGTATTTTCTGGCCTAATTTAGTGGTATTCTTTTATCTGATTAGTTGTTGTAGAATCTTTGAGTGTTAGATAGCTTTTGGAGTATTCTAACAGTTTATATTACTTTAACACACATTTATAATTTTGGGACAGTTAGATACCAATTGGCGTATTCTAACTGTGTATCTTTTGGTCTAATTTAGTGGTATTCATTTATTTGATTAGTTGTTGTAGAATCTTTGAGCAGTTAGATAGGTTTTGGAGTATTCTAACAGTTTATATTGTTGTAACACAAATTTACTTAAAGGTTTAAATACAGTTTATTTATCAAATTTTGGTTTTAAGAACATCAAATAAGCGTTTGTAAGATTTGCTGGTAATCTCTGCTTTAGAGTAATGCTACTATCATTACATTCAAACCATCCACATTTCTTTTTTATGTATGCAGTGTAGTGCCCTGAATTGGTTGTGGCTCCTGCGTGGTAGATTATACCTATTGTTGTGAAGGTTTTCTTACCAAGTGATATTTGACCATGTGTGAATCCAGTCAGCTTGCAGTTGTTTTTGGTACCATCTGCATTGTAACGTAGAAGCATTAGTATTTTGTATTTACTATGTGTTTGTATTACTAACGTGGAGCGATTATCTGAATTGCAGGTAGAGCATAATCTACCATGGTTGCATTTTGTACAAGTTGCTGAAATGGAATGGATTCACAATTTGGTATTGATATATATATATGAAGCGTTCATTGGGGATTTCCTCTTGTGTCACATTGTTGCAGAGAGTGCATGTATGTTTCAACATGTATGAAATCTGAAAGATTTCATTTATAGGTATGTTTTTGTTTTCCAGTACTTGTAGTAAGTACATTAGAAATTCTTGTGGATCTTCCTGTGAGTTTATAGTGAATTTCACCATTCCAGCACAGTAGTCCAATTGTCGTCTTATTCCAAAAACACTATATGTGTTGTCAGGATTGTTTGCTGCATTTCTGTGAAGTACTAACATTTGCAAACACAATGGGTTTGTACTGTGTGAGTAAATGTTGTGAACAATTGGTGGTAATTGAAATAGAATATTCATTGCTACATTTGCATAGCAACTTACACCAACTATATTTGAGAATTTAAATGGTCCAGGTAGTTGTGTATCTAACTGCTTTTTTTGGAGTTTGTGTTCCTTCTTTAAAGAAGTACCTCATTTACTTTCTCTAATTGATTCTTTTTTGCTTGTGGTACTTGATGGAGTATTAGTTTCTTTTACTCTCTTTGGAGGATTTCCAGTGACGTCCTGTTGCATTTCAGTTTGATTTAGTTTTCTTTTACAACATTTTAGTTTTTGTGGAACAGAATATGTGTTTAGATGGGGAGTGCATAGTGAGCGAAGTCTATTATATTCTAAAATGCAAGGAATATCAGCGTTTACTTTACTTGCATCAAAGTTGATTAGAAATAGACCGTCAAGTGTACGTAAGCGTGATAGTGCTACGTAGCTCATGCCTTCTTTAAAGACTGTGTTACCAATATCTATCATTGCTTTGTCTAGGGTAAGACCTTGTGATTTATGAATTGTGACTGCGTATGCAAGAGTTAGAGAAAATTGTTCTCTGCGTACATACATATCTTTGAAGAGAAGGAATCTAGCTGTTGAGCGTCCTATCTGTTTTACTTCTGAAAGTTTGTCAAAGAGTATATTGACAAACTGAATTTTGTTGTCACGTGGGTATGTTTAAAAGCCAACAACTGTACCCAGTGCTCCATTAACTAGTCCTTGGTCCACGTCAAGGTTACGTTTAAGCATTACTCTGCAATGTAAGGATAATTTTAACATCTTTTCTAAGCCTGCTGTGTTTGAGATTGATTTTTCTAAATTATTTAGTCTTGTTGTGGCTTGGTCACACATGGGTAGTGTCATACCATGTACATCTAGTTTGTCTGTGGCGCTAATTTCCATTATTGGTTGCATTTCTTTACTTAGCATGATTTCATTGAATTTGAAACAGCTTGCAAGAGTTGGCATTAAGGCCATACAATTGACATTTTTGTGGGCTAATTGTTCCATAACATCTGTAGCACATGCATTATCGCCATAAAGTGCATTAATGTGCCGTGTTTTCAATGTTGCTTCTGCTTCTTTAGAAAGTATACCAACTCTCAAACTTTTTAAAATGTTGGCATAAGTGAGATCTGCAGATTGGCGCATGTTTTTTGTTAATTCTCTGTATTGGAAATGTTGCCAAGGTTGACATTTCCAATGCTGCCAGCAGTTTTACGGCAGAGTTTGTGCCCTAATGTTTTAAAAATAGGTTCACCTTTTACTGGTGTTAATTGAAGCAGATCACCAAAAACAATAATGTGTTTTCCTGCAAAGAGCTCTTCATAGTCTGTTTTGAGTACTTCTTGTAATCTGAGGTGAATCAAAGCTAACATCAGGTTGGAGACCATGCTCACTTCATCTATTAGTAGCATTTTCATTTGTTTCAATACTCTGCGTAATTCCATTGCAGCTTCTGCAGAAAGTTTGTAATAGTCTAATTTGTTCTGGTGTTCTACTGGTAATAGTAGTAATCGGTGTAATGTAACACCACCTATGTTGTAGGCAGCTAAACCTGTGGGGGCAGTGACAACAGCTGACAGTTTGTTGTTTGTCAATTGTTGAAGGAACTTACTAATGATTTTGATTAGGAATGTTTTGCTAGAACCAGCTTCACCACTGACGTACAGTAGTATAGGTTTATAATTATGGCAGGAACATTCTTTATTTTCATGGTTTACACCATGTGCAATTTGTTTTGTTACTTCTTGAAAAATGCTACTTTGCTCATTGTTTAGTTTTGATTGTAGTATAGTTAAGTCTTCCTTATCTTCATACTAACACATGGTGTTTTCTACTTCTATCATAGCTAATTCTGCCTCATTTGTTATTAGTGGTTCTCCCAGTGGTTCTTGGCTTCCTGTTACAGAAGGTTGACTACTGTCAGGAGTATCCTTATCTAGTTGAGCTTGGAGTTCTTCTTCATGTTGCTGTTCATTGTGCAACATTGTTTTGTACTGTGTAAAGTTTACATTAGTTATAGTGCTTTCATTTGCTTTGAAAGCATCCTCATATGAGTCATAGTTATCTAGTAATTGTTCTTCTTTTCTCCATGGTTTGAAGAGTTGTAGCAGGGACATGTAATATACTTCTTTATGTTGAGGAGTCTTCAATGACAATTTGATATGATTCATTAAATTTGGTTTAGTGAGTTTAACTAAGCTGCCTTCACAGTCTGTCACTATATATTTACCTTTTTTTTCATCGGGTTTCATATTATTTTTGTATGTATAGTTTTGGGCTATTTGGTATAGACACATGTTTTCCAAAGAATTACTTCTGTTTGGGTAGTATGTGTCCAATAAATTGTTTTTTAAAATGTCTTGGCTGTTGGGATCATGTTTGGCTATTGTTTCTATATCTTCATATGATTTTAGAACTCTTTTTCTAGATTTAGCTGGACCAAGACTTAGCCATACTATATTTTCAGATTTACCATACAATGAAGTACCAGTTAAACAATCAGCTGCTTCATAACATCCACATTCTCCATGGGTGAGCATTTTTATGCCCAAGCTGTATAATTTCTGAGATACTGTTTTATCTGATGACAGGTCATTCCAGAGGTCTTGGAGCTCTGTCTTTTCTGCTTTAGTTAAGTATGCTGTGACATATCGTGCAACTGCAGTAGAATTGTCTGCAATGTACTGCACATCTATGTTTGCATTCCATAAGAGGTCATGATTTCATTGTAATCATTGATATATTTTGATTCTTCTGTTCTTTTTATGTAATGCGTGTTCTTAGGTGATTTACCTTTAACACTATGTCTAACTGAAGACATGAAGTTGTTCACTTCACCTGTTTCTGTAACTGGTCTGGGGAAACCAAAGCAGCATTTGGTGTAGTATTTCCCTTTTTTTTGTATGTGCAATGACAATATTTGCCACATTTGCGTCTTTGAAATTGTACAATTTGTCCATGAAGGTCACTATGTCTCGTTTGTGAAGTGATTTCACAAGTGACATATTATGGATGAACTGCAAAACAGTGGTATCACTGTCCTGACCACATTTAGGTACACCTTTAATCCATAAAAGCATGTGGCTATGTGGTGCTCCTCTGGTTTAGTATTCTTTCCTCCAAAAGAAGTGTTGCACTTCTCCGAGGGGAGGAACAGTTTTATTACAAATAAAGTGTAGCATAGCAATGAAACGATGGTGGAAATATCCTGAAACATTAGCAGGATCTAGAGAGCAAGGTTCTCCAGGTGTTAGTATATATTTGTTGGTTTTGTTTTTGTTTGATATGTGTAGGAAATCATGCAAATCTTCCCATACATATTCTGCACAACTTAATGTAACAAACCAAGTGGGTGGTCCAAGGTTTCTGATCATACAACGTACATCTCCGTGATGTCGGAACCAGTATTATTTCGTACCATGCATGTTTGCAAACAGATTTGTTATGCTTGATTGTAAAACCTCATCTTTTTCTTGCACTTTTTGTATTAATTGCGTAGCTCACATATTTTGAAAGTGGGTTCCCGATATCAATATGTGTGCGACTCCGTAACATAGGCTTGCTAGTTCACTTTCAAAGAGTAGGTAGAATATGTATTCCACATTTTGTCTAAATCTGGGATCTTCAGAATACATTCGTAATGAGCGGTATTCTGATGCTGTTATCTGAGTGGGTCTATCATCGTATCTTCCTCCTTTGCCAGTAGGAAATAGTAGAGGAAAAGCATGTGCTTCTATACTTTTTTCCCATATGCTCATTGGTGAACCTTTGGTTTGTCGCATTTGGTAAGTTTCTAGTGCATCATCTACGCAGTTATTAGAGTGCAATGGATGAATTGTATAATGGCCCAAAAGATTGGATACTGCAGCAGGATCCAGAAGTTCAAATTGACCAGTTTCTGATGACTCTTGAATTATTTCTGTTGTTTCCCTTAAGCTTTCTTCAATATTGATTTCTTTGTAGTATTCATTATTGTCTTTCAGATATTGCATGGCTTGTCTAACTTTATGTAAGTCCACGAGTTGTTGCCAAATTATTTTGTCTTTTGTTGGTACACCATTAACTAAGACAATTAAAGATTGCTCTATTGGACGTTGCACTCCTAGAGTGTGCACATTTTCTGTCAGATTTAAGGAAGCAATAGAACCCGAGTGAAGCGAGGGCCTTACCGAAGGCCCCGGGCATTACCAGAGTCGGTAATGCCCCCGACACAAGTGTTCCCAGCGCGTCCACTCCCGAAAAATAATTTAAAAGAAGGTAAGTGGGGTTGGGTTGGCGGGAGTGGGATGGGGGAAGAGGGAAAAAAAAAAAACGTACCTGCGTTCCCGGTGGGGGACGAGGGAAGCACCCAGCTGTGTGGAGGCGCAGAGCGGGGTTGGCCCTGCTCTGAGTCTCCACATGCCTGGATGCTTCCCTCGTCCCCCGCCGGGGACGCAGGACCAAGAAGGAAAGTTGGGGGGGCGGGTGGTTTGGAGGGAAGGCAATGTAAAAAAATAAATAAAAAAAGACTTACCCGAGTCCCCGGCGGGGGGGTGAAGGCAGCCTCTCAGCCACGGGGAGGCTCAGAGCGGGGATGGTCCCGCTTTAAGCCTCATTGGCTGAGGAGTTGCCACGCCCCCTGCTGGGGACAAAGGCCGTGGAAATCCGACAGAGGGATTCCTGGCCGGGTAGGGACCTGGTGAGAGCCAATCAGAATGCTTGTTGCATTCAGATTGTCTCTCGCCGGGTACTAATGGTAAATAAACTACTTTGCCACGAATGCCTTTCACCAATTCAGAGGGAGGTAATTTTGCAGTTTTTGGTTGAAGGCGTATTATTGCTTGAAATGGGTGTACTGTTTGAATTATGATGGTCTCATACAAATTGAGTTGTTGCAGGACTTTTGGTTTTGGGAATAATTCCAAGTTATTTGTGACAGCACGTGAAGGAGTTTGGTTGTTGTCAAGTTTTGTAGTGCAGTAACTGTAAAATATTAAGGGTTATATGTTACGTCTATAGTTTTTGTGTTAATTTTGTAAAAAGTTCTGCGGCAACAGACACACACATGGTTTGGTACTTCAGCGGATGTACTTCTAAATTTTAGTATTTCTTTTTTGTATGTGTGTAGTAGAAGGTTGCTCTGTACAAGCTGACAGGAGGCGAGACATATACCGCACAGCATTGCTATGCATCTGACGACACGCCAGAATTTTGCAGACCCTATTGTTCGGGTGTTGGCATTAAAACGATATATTCGGTTGGTGAGGTAAACTACGGAAGTCTCTACTTTAAGTGCAGCAGCTGATTGGCGTAACGCATAACATCTTTAACACAAGGTTGTTTGAAGTGCACTTTAATATGCTCTTGGGAACCACATGGGAACCAAGTGAATACCCGAGAGTGTGGTTTTGAACCTTCCAGACATCCGATACAATTGTCCTGTGTCGACGGGCCGTGAAAGCCTTGGTTAAGTGTCTTGTGTCCTTCTCTCGCCAATTGAAAATAGTTACCATTAGCAGGAATTAGCTGCTAGCCCAAGGTGTCTTTACAAGTCCGTCTCCACAGGTTTTTACGTGGTCTTGGCTTAGCATTTTGTTGAGAGTAAATGTTTACCTTGAATTAATTAGTTTGTGCGGCGGTTATTAGTGTTTAGCCCCGCTGTACGGCCAAATGTGACACATGTTGTTTTTAAGTGCCTACTCCTGATGAATTTCCCCTTACTGTGTTTGTATGGAATGAGTGAGGAATGAAACATGTTGGGTTTAATGGGAGTGAATTAGTGTGAAATTTATTAGTTAATTTAGCCGTGATATTTTTTCTTTAAACCCCATTATTGTGGTTAGGCTTAGAAGAAGCAAGCCGATTTAGTTATTATTGTTTATGTTATTGCTTTTGTAACCCTTTATTTGGTTTATAGGTTTGTTTTATACACTTCTTTTTCCCGGTGTACTTAAGTTGTCATTGTTGTGGGTTGGCTGTTTTTCCCTTTTTTTTCTTCTTTTTTTCCTTCTTTTTTATGCAAACTATTTATGGACTATGCCAAAGATTTGTATTAAATAATGAATTGTGCCATTTTGGCATTTTTATGATGTAATTTTATTATCAATTGTTAAATAAAATTGATATATGAATATTTTGCTAACTGTACATTTTTCACGTATTTACTCTTCATTGTGCATTTTTTTGCAGTAAAGAACCACTAGTTAGAGATGTTTTTTTTTCCTTATCTCTATCTTCGCTTTCCTATAAGCGAGGTTGGACACTTGACCCTGTGACACGATACTGTGGACCAATTCTTTAGTTTATATTATTTAGGTGTTCCTAAAGTTAGGGGGCATTTTTAGTCCCACAGTCTAATCCCCCGACCTCTTTTGTGTATGGAAGTGTAATGGAAGGTTGCCATGTGCAGAATTGTTTTTAGTATGTTCTAAAGCTATTGCATTTTGTAAGAGGCTTTCACTTCCAAAATATTTTCTCTGGATAGGGTCAATTTCTTCTGGTAGGTATTTGGGTGTACCATGCAGAATAGTGTTATTTAAATTGGCTAGTTCTAAAGCAGGACTTTTAGCATAGTACAGTTTATACACTAGATTTCTTACATTTGAATGATGTGTTGTTATCATTTTGATATCATGGAAGGTGCTTTTACAAATAGGTCCTGAAATTCAGGTTAATGAATGGTCTTGTAGTCCTGTGTATTTGCACACTGGACAGGTATCCATATTTTGCTGCACTTTCATTTTGATTTTGTCTTTACCTTTCACATACTGATTGAGGAACTGGCGTAAAGATTTGAAAGATTTGTTGGGAATGTTACACATTGACGTGCACAGCCATTTGTATACTGGCAGTTCTGGTTCGGTCGAATGGAGATGTAATTCTGAGTTTTCTGGGGATATTTTTGTAAGCAGTGTTTCTTGTCCCATGATGGCATTATTACTTTTTTCATATCCTCGTCCACTGCTATGGATGGCAATTGAGTTTGTTTGGTTTTCTTTGTATGCTTCTTCATTAAAATATGGTTCTGTGGTCATGGTGTGACTCCATTCACCTCCACAGATATTTAAGAAGTTATTTTGGTTGACATTCGGTTTTTTGAGAAGTTTTTTTTGTAGTTTAGTACTTAGTTTTGTTAGTGGTTTCCTCCTGTTTAAAACTAAAATAAATAACTTCCTTTTGAGAAGGATTGCACTGTCTACAAGAGCTTCTAGGATTAAATTTCGACGGTAGGTTTTAAGGGTTGTGGATGATTTTGTTCCTGTTCTTATTAGATTCTGAAGGACTCTGTGGCGGAACATTTTTGCTAAAATACTTTTTTTAGTATGGTTACTTGCTAGTTTATGAGGATTTATAGGAGCAGCGTTAGCAGTAGTGGTAGCCAAATTCTTGTTAAGCATTTTCTGTTTTGTTTCACATTTTGATAGAGGAGACAAAGTTTCTGTAGTTGAAGCTTCTTTTGTTTCGCTAAATGACTGCATTAGCTGTTTTGTTTGAAAGTTTTGTTCAAACTCTGGTAGAGATGGATGCTTATTTTGGACACTTTTATTTTCATTTGCTCTATTTCTGCGTTGCTTTCTACAGACTTGCTTTTTGGTAGGCATTCTTTGGTGTCTGTTGAAAAAAAAAGAAGGTACGGGTTGGTCTGTTTTACAATGTATGTGTGCTGTGTGCATGCGTCTATGAGTTTGATGGGGAAGATGTTTGTGGTGGTCTGTGAATGTGCATTGGGTAGTTACAATGGGTTGGGAAGGCTATTTTTCTGTTTGTATGTTACTACACTGTGGTGCAGATGAGAGTAGAAAGTGAGCTGGTGCTGAGGAGAAGCATTAATAGTAAACGTAATGGTATAAAATTAAAACAATTCTTTGTTTTGTAATACTAACATTCTAAGGCTTGAGTATGTTATTTGTGTTCCAAAAAAACGGGGATTTGTGTGCCATTCTGCCTTTTAATCTCTGTTTAATAAATGGGGATTTGTGGGCAGAATGGGTCAGAAATTGATGTTTTTGTTTGGTGCGCAAATTACATGAATGAACCACACAGTCTTTTTGAGGAACAGTAAGAATATAAAGGTAGTATTGTACTTACTTTCTTCTGTGGAATGAGCAGGTTTCTCTGGATATGTTGTTTGTAGTTTAGATGCTGTTGATTTTCAGGAGAGTGGTCTTCACTGCAATTGTAAAAGAAAGAAGTTAGTAATTTTGTGTGTTTATAGCACTGATGTTAATGTACACGTTGATTTTTATGTTTTCATGGTAGTATTCTCGTTTGATATCTGAACATAGTGTATGCATGCAATTCATTTGACAATGTTGAGCCTTTATATGTTATTTGCAGTATGTTAGTTGAAACTGCTTCTCAAATGAGTAGAATTTTAAATTCATGAACTTCTCTTGTTTTTTTGCAGCTGTGTTATAGATAGCAGAGAGGTTTGGAAGAGATTGTTCATTATAGTAGATGGGAAAAATTTGAATAATTTCATATTATAACTAGACATGCAAACACTCAGGAGCACCTGAGCGGGAGATTTCACCATAGCAATCGGGAACGTTTATTTTTCTCATACGATCGCATTGGGATTAGCATTAATTTAAGCGGGAGACACTAAAAAATGGTGAAATTCTTAATGAAAAATCGAGTTTCACACGTAAATTGGGAGGGTTGGCATGTATGTATAGGTTATGCGGGAGATAGTAAAAAGTAGTGCGATTTTTTAATGAAAAATCGTGAGTCTCGCGCTTAAAGCGGGAGCGTTGGCATGTCTGTATTGGCTATGCAGATTTAGTGGCAGTACTTTCTTTGTGTGGAATCATACGAATTGTACATGTACTCTGAATAAAATATGCATATGTGTACTTTGTAATCATGCATGTGGATATACATGGAGCTGTAAGCAGAAATCTTTGAGACTTGCACAGTAGTTTTTGTATTAGGTGCTTTCCAATGATATGAGACTTGTCTTTAGAGTGATCAACAGTACATTTGAAGTGCGGAACTCTGATGATGGAGTTATATGTAGAGGTCTTGGATGTGATTGGTGGATGGTTGTGTGACTGCTTAGCTGTGTGCAATGAGGGAATGGATTTGCGAGTGATGTGGAAAGGGTAGAAGGGCTGGCTAAGAGTTACGTGCCGCGCAGACACCGTGCTTGTCCGCAGGTAGGGCGTGCCACATACAGGGTTTTACAGCAAATCCAGCATGGAAAGGGGAATGTAGGGATCAGCCAATCAGATGTTGACGTTGTTCATTTGTGTAGAAAGAGAGTGTGTGTAGTGAAGATGGCAGAGGTGGAGACAGTCAGGCTGTTGGTGCTCAGAGATATGTTTGTCCATGGTTTGCGCCACTATTCTCAATGCAGGCATGTGGCAAAACATTTCAATGCTAGAGGAGTGGAGGTGGTGTGGAGTGCTGCGACTGACTGCCATGTAGAGGCAATTCTCCAAGTTTGCAGAGATATGCATAGGATGAACAGTCCCCATGTGGTAGATTTGCACTATGGTGCTTTCAATTTGGGCTATGTGAGTTTCCCTACTTTGTTGGGAGATTTGGAACAGTTGGTTCAAGCAGTAATCAACATCCTTCCAAATGCGAAACTCATTTTTTCTGGATTACTTCCTAGAGCAAAATGGGCCAACAGTTCTGTTTTTTGTCCTGATCAAAGCATTGCTCGGTGTGCAATCAATCGAGGCATGCTTGTTTTCATGCTAAGAGCTAGTATGTTTTTCTGTAGCCACAAGAACATTGTTTCAAGAAAAGTGGCTTATTTTGAAGCAGATGGTGTTTCTTTATCTTTTTTGGGAAATGCCATGTTCTTTTGGAATGTAAGGGTTGCTTTGGAACAGGTTATGTGAAGATTTTAGGAGTAAACTAAGAAGAAAAACCCCCCAAAGAATACAAAATAACAGGTGTCTGTCAGGCATCTGCACAACCCCCCCCCAAAAAACAGCTCTTTTCAGAGTCCCCCTTAAAGGGGAAATGGAGAACACTATTTAAATGTACATTCGCCACGCTCAGATCTACAACATGTCGGCTGACATGGTGGTAGTCTGCGGACAGTGCGTATTACATACGGGGATTCTGGGGTGGAGAGGAATGCAAATGAGAATGAGCGGAGGTAGGGATTGGACAGTAAAGTTTATTGGGTGTGTTGTGTGTGGACACATTTAGTGAGGACATCTTTTTCCTGAGAGGAGAACAGACAGCTATGGCTGTGTGTGCTCGAAAACAGATTATCTGGATTTTGTGAGATTCATGGATACATTGGTTGAAGGTGCATGCAGAACGTTGTGGTATATCTGCATATCTTGGATTCCCTCATGTGGAAGTGTACTGGCATGGAGTGCGGGGAATGAAGTGGCTGGACTTGGTACCTCTCTGTGCAACTTTACAGACAGAGCGTCATCCTGACATAATTATAATTCATTGTGGAGGGAACAGTTTTGGGCATGTGTCTGGAATTTCTTTGCAATTTGCGATGAAGGAAGGACTTGAGAAGGTCATGGACAGGTTTCCAAATTGCCAAGTAATTTTTTCTCGTATTGCGTAAAGACAAATGTGGCTCAGTTCTTCCTCATTTGGTCCACAAATGGAGAAAGCAAGGCGTAATGTCATTAAGGCTGTTTGTGCCTTTCTAAGAGATGTTGGCATGTCCTCTTTCCATAAAGAAAATATTATGTTTCACAGCACATTCATTTTTCGCAGAGAATGAGTCCATCTTACATATGTTGGAAATCAGATTTTCATTCTAAATGTACAAAATGCATTGCAACCTTTTTTGGAAGTATAGTCATCTATTTTGCATTACATGTAGACAAATCCAAGTTTTTCAAACACATAAAACAGCACCTAAAGGCTCTTTTCAGAGCGACCACTTACTCCCAGAGAAAAGTGCCTTGGTTTTGCTAGGGTTGCACCCCAAAATGTTATATGTCCTACGACTGTCCGCAGACTTTTAAAAAAATGTGCAGGGGCCTGCATCGTTTACTTGACGGTTCTATTGTTAAACTGAGAAAGGCAGCTCTGAAAAGAGCCTTTTTTAAATTTGTTGTTGTTTTATATATTTTTTGTGCTTTTTCTACACCCGACACACTAGGAGAGGAGGGGAAAGGAGGGTAAAGAAGGGACACCAACCACGAGGATAAGAAAGGGCAGGTGGAGAGAGGAAGATGTAGGGTGGGCCTTATTTAAGTAGGTAGCAGCTCTTCTGGTGCTCCGTAACCGTAGTCTCGAAAGCACTTCGAAGACTCTCCCCTCTGCAGAATACTGCGTCACAGTACATGCACAATATTGTGACCCTCGAAAGGTAAGGGTCAACAGCATGGCGAATGGCCTGTGAAGCAGCTGGAGGGATGCACTCTCGCACAGGAGTGTCTCGTGTGGTGAGAGGATCGGAAACGGAGGATGCTGCGGAGGAACTCTACCTACTACATTCTTTACTTGGTACAACCTTACGAATGTCCGCACCGTGGAACGAAATTAGGTGTCGCTTCATGGATGTTGCACCAAAGCTGTACGAACCATGTATCCCACGACTCAGCACCAAATTGCACTGGTTGCAGGTGACCTTGTTCACATGTGCTTTTGGTACATTACCATGAACGGTAAACACCACCACACCCACGACTCCTGATGAGTGCTGGTAGTAGGGAGTTCCTCGACCTCATTCTCTTCATCCTCTTCATCCTGGTTCTCTACATCCTCATGCATATTCCCCTCTGCAGGCCCTTGGGGAGGTGGTGGTGGTGGAGGGTTTGGGGGTGGTGCTGAGGATGATGTAGCAACAGCAGCCATGGATGGCGTTAGGGTTGGTGAGGTAATATCCACCAGAGCACTAAAGGCAGCAAAAGTCAATGTGCAATAGTCAGAAGTACAATGAAGATGAGCACTGGAGTGTGGACTTTTATATGGGTGGAGGGGTGCGCCTCGTGACTATATCGATCACTCAAAAGTGTTAAAAAGGTTACAAAAAATATGTGGAAGGCTAGGACCATTGTCTGAGACATGTGAAATGGTGATTTTTTACCATAAAATAATTTGGATTGTCTGCATAAATTCTTTTAAAATGTTGGGGAAGCGGACAAAGTGCGCAAATTAGGAAATATGCTCAGCATGGGTGTGGTCACATGATGATGTCGTGAACACGTCCGCGAAGGTAATGGGTGTCCACAGGACATCAAATGCACTGAAACGGTTGTGCACATGCGCACGGGTGTTATACGGACAGTGTTCGGGTCCTGAAACTAATTACAAGTGCGACACAAGTGAAACAAACAGTTACAGACAGGCGCTATGTTCGCAGGGCTTACGGTGTGGTGCACTTGTGCATAGATGGTGTGCACAGTGTACGGCCAGGTTAAGGGTCCTTTGGACACCTCCATTTTGTTTCACTACGGACATCCCGGACACTGAGCATCTTCTACAAACAGTTGCATCTTGGTTGCAAACTGTACGCACAGGTACAGTGTCCTTAGGACACACCCATTTTGTCCATTTTCGGACATCCAGGACAGCTGCTGTGTTCTAAGAACAGTTCCATCTTGGTTACGGACGGTACAGAGAGGTATAGTGTCCTAGGACACCCCCTTTTTGTACATTTACGGACATCCCGGACAGCTGGTGTGTTCTAAGAACAATTACATCTTGGTTGCGAATGTTATCGAGAGGTATAATGTCCTTAGGACATCCATATTTTGTTAATTACAGACAGGCCAGACAGGCGCGCTGTCCGCGGCCATTTTAACTGTTTTTTTTTTTAAATAGACACCAACAATTTCATTAAAACTACCACAACATTTTTTTTATTATACACAAGCAATTAAGAAAGAGAGGGGGAAGCAGAAACTGAAACAAATATAGGGGAATTAGGGGTTTGCAGAGGATGGCTGTGAGATGTGAGTGGATGAAGGGATGTAAGTTTCGTTGAAACATTTATGTTGTTGGTGAGGGTTTGGGAATAGTTCACTGGGACATGGAGTGAGGGGACAGGTACAGGTAGTACAGAGGTATCTAATTTTTCCTTTGATGTGGTCCTCCACAAATTGCTTTAAACCATTGAAATTATCTTTCAGCATGTCCACTTTCTGTTCTATGCATTGCAAGGTCTCGTGCATTGTGTTTTTTGGTGGAATTTCTTCAATTTTTGCATGGTCTGTTAAAAATAAATATATAAATGTTAAGTATTCATAAAGTACTGACTATTAATTTGCTTATGCAGAGAAGTGTGTACCATTATTATCGCTATCTTCTGACATTTCGAAAATTCTCCTCGAGCCACTCCAAAGTACTGCACATTTCTGTTTGAAAAACACAAATACATTAATTGTTCTGTACCTCATACAAAAGTATATAAATATATAAGAAAAATTAAGTTTACTTACTAGTTTCAGGTAATTTGTATTTGTTGTGTTTTGTTTGTCTACTGTCGCTCCTAGCTGTGCAGTTTCTGTGAGGTAATTATGTTGGAGGCATATCTTTTTTGGTATGGTATAATCCATTTAATTACATATGATATTTAAATGGATCATTGATGTGTTAGACGTGTAGGTTCCACTGCTTATTTATTATTACTTATAAAGTGTTTATGTGCTGCTTTTTAAACTTGTGCAGTATTTATATGGTGTGATAAAACAATTTCAGAAACCCCGTGAGTGTTTGGGTAGTGTTCATGTTGTCTGCGCCCGTCTGCCGACATACGCACAGTCCGTGGCTATCAAAAATCATTAGCGGGGGGGTTCAGTATATTCTATGTTACAAGTATATAAAGTAAGGGAATCCTAGGAAAAATCTCCCAAATTCATACGATGAAAGTGTATATTCAGTAAAAAAACTTTGTTAAAGGGATGTTATGGTTAAGTTGCGCTACTAAAAACCTATGCAATTCAGTAAAAAAACTTTGTTAAAGGAACATTATGGTTAAGTTGCACTAATAAAAACCTTGGAAATTCACTGAAAAAAACTTTGTTAAAGGGACGTTATGGTTAAGTTGGACTAATAAAAACCTATGAAATTCAATGAAAAAACTTTGTTAAACGCACGTTATGGTTCCAAGTAAATCCGAAAAACCCCTGAAATTCGCCAGTTATGGTAAGCTAAGCAGCCATAACTCACGCCACCACCGTGCACTGCTAAGAATAACACCCAGGACATCAAAGATGACATCACAAATGTCATTGACAACATCACTGATGACATCACTGATGACATCACACGTGAAATACATTTTGATGAAAAGTCTCTACAAGGAGTTGTGTTCATATTGTTGATAACAAGATGTCAGGAGTGATCAGGAGACCTATCACACCTACTTAGGGGGTAATTCATAGAATTTCGAGTGGGGTACGTGGATAACTGGGTGCGCGGGAAGTCTCACACGCTATTTGAGCAGGATACGTGTATTTCAGGGGTGTGCGGGAAGTTTCACACGCGATTGGCCCTGTGCGAGTGGGGTACGTGGATAACTGGGGTGCGCGGGAAGTCTCACACGTGATTTGAGCAGGGTATGTGTATTTCGGGGGTGTGCGGGAAGTTTCACATGCGTTTGGCCCTGTGCGAGTGGGGTACGTGGATAACTGGTGTGCGCGGGAAGTCTCACACGCGAATTGAGCAGGGTCAGTGTATTTCGGGGGTACGCGGGAAGTTTCACATGTGATTGGGCCTGTGCGAGTGGGGTATGTGTATTCCTGGGGTGCGCGGGAAGTTTCACACGTGACTTGAGCAGGGTATGTGTATTTCGGGGGTGCACGGGAAGTTTCACACGCGATTGGCCCTGTGCGAGTGGGGTACGTGGATAACTGGGGTACGCGGGAAGTCTCACACGTGATTTGAGCAGGGTACGTGTATTTCGGGGGTGCGCGGGAAGTTTCACACGCGATGGGGCCTGTGCGAGTGGGGTACGTGTATTCCTGGGGTGCGTGGGAAGTTTCACACGCAACTTGAGCAGGGTACGTGTATTTCAGGAGTACGCAGGAAGTTTCACAAGCGATTGGCTCTGTGCGAGTGGGGTACGTGGATAACTGGGGTGCGCAAAAAGTCTAACACGCGATTTGAGCAGGGTACGTGTATTTCGGGGGTGCGCAGGAAGTTTCACATGTGATTGGCCCTGTGCGAGTGGGGTACGTGGATAACTGGCGTGCGAGGGAAGTCTCACATGCGCTTTGAGCAGGGTACGTGTATTTTGGGGGTGCGGGAAGTTTCACATGGGATTGGCCCTGTGCAAGTGGGGTATGTGTATTCCTTGGGTGCGCGGGAAGTCTCACACACGACTTGAGCAGGGTACGTGTATTTCGGGGGTGCGTGGGAAGTTTCACACGCGATTGGGCCTGTGCTAGTGGGGTACGTGTATTCCTGGGGTGCGCAGGAAGTTTCACATGCGACTTGAGCAGGGTACGTGTATTTCGGGGATGCGCGGGAAGTTTCACACGTGATTTTGCTGTCAGAGTGGTGTACTGAATTTCGGGGGTGTGCGGGGAGTCCTACACGTGAATTGGCAGTGTGGGTCCTCCCAGGTGTTCCCTCTACACCCCCCACGGCCTCTGCAGGCAGCCCATCCCACAGGGGACTACTCTGCACCCCTGGTCTTGTCCCGCAGGCAGCCCATCTACCATTGGCATGCCCCCCAGCCAAGCCATATGTCAGCTTGCACTACTGATCACCCACTCATGTCCCTTTGCACCCCCACCCCCCAGCAGTCAGGGGCACCTGCCAGCAGGCCCCCACTCATGTCCCCCTGCACCCCACCCCCCATCAGTCAGGGGCACCTGCCAGCAGCCCCCCCACTCATGTACCCCTGTTTCCCCACCCCCCAGCAGTCAGGGGCACCTGCCATCAGGCCCCCACTCATGTCCCCCTGCACCCCCACCCCCCAGCAGTCAGGGGCTCCTGCCAGCAGGCCCCCACTCATGTCCCACTCATGTCCCTTTGCACCCCCACCCCCCAGAAGTCAGGGGCACCTGCCAGCAGGCCCCCACTCATGTCCCCCCCTACCCGAAATAAAGAAGCACAGTCATGGCCCACTTCTACACCAAAACATACCACATCACGGCACCCCATTCTTGAGACGCAATGATTTCCCAATCCACCCCACACTGACATGCCTATCTCAAGACACAAACCAAAACTCAACTATATACATCAACCCAATGAGCAAATCCCACACATGGAACTAAAATATGAAAATGTATTATGTACATAAATAAATAAATGAAATTAAAGCATACCAAAATATCAAACATGAAATGAAAAGCTTGTGAAAAAGATGAGTGAATGAAAATGATAAGCAATGCAAAAAAAAATTGAAAGAAAAACAGTCCAAACTCTCCCTCCACAAACGCAAATCAAAAAAAAGGTAAAAAAAAGATATCCATTGTTTCATGTTCATAATGATAAATAAAAATGCGAAATCAATCCATAGTCCAACTATTTACAATACATTGCCCTGAAAAAAAAAAACATTACTCCTTGTCCATAATGAAAAAAAAAATCCAAATGAATCCATGATGTAACTATATACAATCCATTGTCCAAAATAAAAATCCATTAATCCATGTGCAAAAATCCCAAAAATAAATCAATCCATTTTCCAACGATGTAAAGGGTCCATGAGCCCAACTAAACAAATGAAACCTACCTAAGAAACTACCTACAATTATAACTATATACAAATGTGTGTGGCATTGTCCATTGACCACAAATAAAAGGAAAAAGAAAAGGAAACCTAATTCTAAAAACTATTTACAATGGCAGCGGGCTAGTCCGCCGGCTCACTTTTGGATGTTCCAGGCCAGGGCATCATCAAACTCCTGCTCAATGTCCTGGAGGCGGTCCTCTTCCATGGCCCGAGGGTTCGCAGGGACGAAGACATGTTCTCCTCCAACTCCCTGCGAATTGCCTCGAGGCACTCGGCCCGCCTCAGGGCCCTCCACATGGAGTTCGCCACCCTGACCATCGTGAGCCGTGCCTCTTCTGCCCGCTGCCGCTCTGCATCTATAGCATGGCCTAACCGCTGCCACACAGAAGACACTTCCAGTCCTGGGTCCTCCTGCCCTCTGGCTGATGCCTGCCCCTCCGATGACAAAGGCCCCGAGCCATCATGGCTCCCACCTTGTTGCTGCTGCTGCTGTGCCTCTGCCTGTGCCCTGGCTCTTGCTGCCTGCACATCCTCCTCAGGCTGGGGTGCAGTTGTTGATGTGGCCACCCCTGGGGGACGTCCGACTCCCAACTGTGGCAGGGATGTGTCCTCCACCAGCCTGGCCACAGGGTCAGAGGCAGCTCCACAGGGTACCCAGGTGATACATGGGTGGGAAGATGGCATGGAGTACGACTGGCGCATAGGGGGTTCAGTTGAGGAGGGGGTAGGAACAAAGTCCAGCAAACGGAGGAATCCGGCCCTGGTGAGCTGTCCCAGTAGGTCAACGCGGTCAACGAGCCATTCGAGATGACGTGCAGTCTCCTCATGAAAATACTGCAGGTCACCTCGCATGGCCTGTTGACGCAACGCCACCCCACCCAGGACAGGCTCAACCTGGTCCCGGATAGCCACGTCCACAGGGTGAGGAAGGCCAGTTGTTGTAAGTGGATCCCCTCCCTGAAAACGGGTCTGGACGTAGGCATCCCTGCTGGTGCGGGATGATGCAGTCACAGGATCGGGGACAGGATTACACACAGGCAACTCTGCGGTGGCCTGTGCTGCCTCCTGTTCCTGCCCCTGCACTGCACCACTAGCACCAGTGGAATCCCCACCTCCAGACCCTGTGTCTGTCCCTTGCACGGCCTCCTCCTCCACCAAACCCCCCACCAACCTGGATGACTCTGTGCCATCTTCCTCCATCGGACCCTGTGGGGTCTCAGCTGCCCCTTCTGCTGCCGAGGAGTCCAACCCAGACATCCGCCTCTTGGACCTTCCCTCGGCAGCTGCGGCCTGGGTGCGGCACCGGACTCCTCACTGCCCGACAAGATGACAACCTGGGAGGGGAGCCGGGCCTTGTGTCTCCGGCTGGCAGGATGACCCTGACGCTGTGCTCCACAGCACCCTCTCCGCCCTCTTCTTCAGTTGACGCTGCAGACAGGGAGAGATAAAACACAGGCATCAGGGCACTGTACAATGGAATGATACACACATGACAGTTGCACATGAGTGGCATTGTTTAACTACGGACACAGCATCACACTCCACGACACACATGGCATTTTAACTCACACACATGAACATTTCAACAGCAATATTGCACCAGGCAGCACCATCCATACACATAAAACAGCATGAACAGCCAAAGGTGAGCCTGACATCACATGAAACTCAAGGAGTGCGCTAGACATGCACACACGCCACCACACTTACATGCATGTCTACATCTCCTCCAATTGTTGCAGTGATGAGATCGCCATACATGTCACATCTGCCATTCATCCTTCTACGTATCAGTGTCACGTGTATCCATGTTGCATCACAGTTGCACACTTGTCAGATACACATACATGCACATGTACACAATGCAGATACATGCATTATGAACCACCATCCATGCCACAACCATGCCAATGTACATACACAGAAATTCAAACATGTGTGCTCCCACACCTGCATTTGACCAGCTTGCTTACCAACACATACACCATCAATGTGTCTCACAACTGAGAGGACTCACATGTGGCAGCCTCACGCCCATGTTCATACACATCCCTACATGGCCCTACAAAAACACATGTGCAACCTGCACACTACTGGCACACCACGACACGCACAGCGTACTATCAACATGCATGTACACTTACCACTCGACTCCATATGGGTCTGCCTCTCAAGGATCTGGACGTAGAGCGCTGGGCATATGCGTTCCAGGACCCTCATTTGATAGTTCGACAGCTGGCCCCAGCGCCCCTTGGCATCCGCTGCCTTAGCGAGGCGCCATGCCTTGTTGAGGGTCCTCGACCTGAAGTCCTCCCAGTGCTTCTTGACATGATGTAAGTCGCAGACTGCCACCCCCTCCGCGTTGATGGCAGTCAGGATGTCCATCCAGATCCTGGTTCGTCCTTCATTGTCAGCGCGCAAACTTCCAAAGAGGGCATCATACTGCCCAAGGACTTGCTCCACCAGGATACCAACTTCGGTGGCAATGAAGCTGGTGGCCCTCTGCCTCTCTGGCTGGGGGTTGCCAGTGCTGCCAGATGGTGTTGTGCTGGACATGGCAACCCCAGAGGCAGGAGTGGGTGGGCAACTGGTTCCTGGGGCTGGGCTGTGGAGTGATGGAATCCCAGTCGGGAGTCTTCGGTTCCAGCAGGGGTGGTCACAGCAACTACACCCCTGGCTGACGTGCAGGCAGCAAATGGCAGGTCACGTTGGCAGCAGGCAGTCAGGCAGCAGCAGATGGCAGGTGGGAGAGAGCTCGGGGCTCTGGGGGGCAGTAATTCGGCCTTCTGGGCAGGAGCGTGGTCTTCCATGTGTTTTCGCGTGGCCAGCTTGATACGGAGTGATTTGGCACGTGAAAAAATTGCACGTCAGCGTGTAATTCGAGGAAAGGGCCTCAGCGCATAAGCGCATCAGCACACGCACGCAATTTCATTGGACCAAAGGCCCTTAGCGCGTAAGCGCGTAAGTTACATTACGCGTGCGGCCGTTTCCCTCATAGCACGTGATGACAGAGCACACGTTGGAAAACTGCACGTCCGAGTCTCATCGCGTGTAATTGGAGGAAAGGGCCCACGTACACACGTATCTGACGTGTACGTGTGGGCCGGTTTAAAAGCTACGTGTAGGACGCCATTTCCTTGTACGTGCTTTTCGTGGAGAGCGAGTGGGTGAAATCTGTACTTCTTGTTGGTTCACACGCGATTACTTCACAGTGTTTCTAGTTCCTACTCCCTCTTACCTCTGACAGCTCTTTTCTGATTTTTTGTTGGGCCTGTTTCCTCAAACAGAGTTCACTTCTCCTTTTGTCCTGTCTCCTCAGACAGCGTACAATTCTTCTTTTGGCGGGGGTGTTGCCAACGCGCACACGCGCGTATTTTTCACGTTCTTTTTCCAGGCAGACAGTGAGTTCCGCACGTACTTAGCAACTGTACTTGCCCTGTGTGTCGCGTTCCCCTTCAGAGGTCATTGTAGGCTGCGTGTATTACGCGTACGCTTATTTTTGTATTTCTGGGTGCCACAGCATAGTGCGGATTTATTTTTTCACGCACGTGGTCTACGAGCGGTTGTGTGCACGTTAATTTTTTTATTTTGGGCTGCCTGTGCGTTGCGTGACCCGTCATCTTCCCACAGGGGTCACAGACAGCCTTGTTAGAGCACTTGGGTACAAATTCCATCTAGTATCCTACCCCTGTGACCCCCAATTGCCCAGGACAATAGTTTACTGCAACTCCCATACGCACAACAACTTGGGAGGCGACCAAGCGGTAAGGGAGGCAAAGGTGGCCGACCTTCAAAAGGTGGGCATGGAGGGCACGGTAGGGGATGTGGCCGGGATTTGCAGGGTGCACCTATACCCCCATGTGTGGAGGAACAATCAGGGACACCCATGCCCCCCCTTGGTTGAGGGAAACGTGGCTGACACCATCCCAGCTCAGCCCCTGTTGGACCAGCCCATTGTGGCACCTGACCTGGCACAGGATGACTCCCAGGCTGACTTCCAGGTCAGCAAGTTTAGGCCACGTGTGGCGGTGCAAGTTGTTGTCACCAAGCCACGTGGATCTGGGGCAGCTATGTCATCTGCTGCCCCAAGTATGCAGGGTGGGGAGGCTGCAGGGGCAGCTGCAGATCCATCCGCCCCAGCTCTGACTCTCCCAGCCAGGACAGTGTCAGTCCAGGTCCATCAAACTGACGTTCGCCCTGCCAACAGTACCCTGCAACCAATGCCTGCATCAAGACCTATGGTCATTGTGCATTCCCACACTCCTACTACCCAGTCCACCGGTGATTCTGCCCCTACTGACCAGAGCAGCGTAAGCCACTCTGGCTCCGCTCCACCTTGAAAGAAGAGGAAGAAGGGTGCTCTGGCACGACAGGCTGAGACCCCAGTCGCGGAACTTGATGCACTTGTGTCCTATGTGTCGGCACATAGCCACGAAATGCTGGTGACTGCAGGGTCCAAGACCACAACTGGTCAACGTAAGGCACACTGGCAGATCATCGCCGGCCACATAAGTGCCCTTGGATTTGTGAGGCGCACAGCTGATGATTGCTACAAGTGGTAGAATGACCTGAAACGCAGAGCAAAGAACAAGCTGGCCTCAAATCATGCCGCTACTCTGGTGACTGGCGGTGGGTCTCCACAAGAGGACAACAAACTCACTGAACATGAGTCTGTTGCTGGGGCCTTCATCACCGAGGGACAGTTCCAAGGTGTGGGAGAACTACCTGATTATAATGCATTGTCCGGTGAGTGCCCATGCATGTGTGCGTAATGCATGTGTATGTTGTTTGGGTGACGGGTTCTGATTGAGTGCCAGGTGAGGGTGTGTGTGCCTGAGTGGTATGGGTCACCCATGTGCTTCATCCAAAACATTCAGCAGCCTTGGATTTGCGTGTGACAGTATTCCTTCACCCCACAGTAGTAATGTAGCGCAACATTACGCCAGTTGCCCTTGAAGTGGCATCTTGCAACAACATTCTCCCACTTTTGCTACGCATTCCTCAGCCCTATTGTCACATTTGTGACAAGCTTCTGTCATTGATGAACCCCACATTGGCCCACATGTGTTACCTTGTTAGGTGAATGAATTGATTGAGTATTGGCCTGATCACATACATTTTTGGGGCCTGTTTGAATGTGGAACATGATAGTTGTTTCCTGTCATGTTGAAGTGCACAACCATTGATGTGTACATCGGCCTGCAATCACTGTATTTTTGTACACTGGATGTGTTGCAGTGTGTGGCACATGCGTATTTTGTCATACTATGTAGCATTTTTCATCTCATCATGTCCATCTCACATGGATGGCTGACAGTACTCATTCACTGACATATGGATGTACTTGTGGAATGTACCATGGCTATGATACATGCCATCTGTGTGATGGCATGTGTCATGTATGTGTATTGGACATGCCACTCACAGGCAAATGTGTGATGGCAGTGCTACCCACCATGCAGCAAATGTGTTGCTCTTCCATGTTGGTGTCATCAGTGTCTGCCTTTTGCCTCCCCTTCCAACTAAGTGACAGTGCATGCATGGGAGGGTTATAGTCATGTGGGACATGTGTACATCATGTACTGGTTCTGTAGCTTGTCAGGCCTATTTGTGTGCTATGGTGCTAATGCCTGTTTCCATTTTTTGTCTTTCATGTTTTTGCAGGGGATGACACACTTGATGCTGTTGAGGTTGAGGAGATGGTGCAGACCCAGGAGGAATCTCAGGCACGACCGGGCACCAGTGGGGGACGTGGTGTGGTGGTGGGTGAGAACCCAATCTTGCTGCAGACCATTCTGTCCAGGGGTGTCTCTGGGTGCACCTCCCCAGACCTCTATTCAGGTGCTGATTCGGATGATGAGACCTATGTGCCGTCGCAGGTAAATGTTTCTGGCAGGGATTCTGTTCTGTCCAACCCACCTGCACCAGGGGTAGAACCCTCTATGGGGATGTCAGTGTTGGTAAGTCTGCCTTTGGCGGTTACGGATGCAGGGTCACACTCCACAACATCTGATCCTGTTCCTGGGCCAGCAGATCAGAGGGGGAATGCAGTCCTGCAGCCTCAGGCAGTGCCGGCACAGCAAGGCGCAGATCGCCTTGCCCCAAACAGGTGTGGTGCCCGTCGACGCGGTGGCCGTACGCCACCAGGCAATACCGTATGGGAACAATCCAGGTGGCAACCCAACAGGCAGCATCAGTTGAGATGATGGCTCAAGCAATGGAGAGGGTGGCCACTTCCATTGTCCCCCCTGAAAGGCAGATGGAGCAACTACAGCAGGCAACAGACTCCATTTGCCAATCACACAGGGAAGACATGTTGGCATCCAACAGGGACCGACGGGCGGCACTGGAGACTCAACACCAATCAATATCAATAGAGTCCCAGGGCCACAGGGAAGCCCTGAGGGTAGAACTCCATCACCTCAGGGACCCTCTTGTTGACCTTGAGGTTTCCACTAACTTGAGGACAGAACAGCAGCTGGAACGGCTCACACGTTCGTTCTCAGCTGAGATGCAGGCAACTCGGGAGGAGATCCGGGCATCACGTCAGGTGCTGCATGGGGATCTCCGCACTATAATCCTCCACAATGAGACCTTCCACTCCCGCATGCTTGCTGCAATGGAGGACCATACCAGGGCTTTGCGTGGGCTGCCTCCCATAGCACCACCACCTCCTGATGCAGCAGCAGAGGGTGATGAGCGCGTCAGCAGCAGTTCTCCCACAATGGCATAGCCGTGCAGGCCATGAGCTCATGGAGGTGTTTTTTTTTTACAACATCCACACAGGTGGCTGTTGGTGCGCACCCTGTCCTTGGACCTCCTACCTCCTGGGTGACCCCCACACCCCGCAGACCCTACATGGCCATTTTTTAAAAAAAATGTATACAGTGTGTTGCCTTGTGTGGCTCCCTTGGGCATTCACTGTATTCCGGCTGGGCACATGCAGGCTTGTCCTGAGTTTGGGTTAGATGCTTCAGTTCGTGAGACACACAACCCTCCTGCTTCCCGTTTCCATGGGCTTGCAAAGGGTGTGCCCAAGTGACAGTGAATTACACAGTGACGTTGGACTCCCATGAGCTGTGTGGGCAGTCTGTAGTCAACACTGTTTATACATTCCTAGTGGATATTGTTGTTGTATTGTACACTACATGGTGTATTGATATGTGCTTGTGCATCCATGTCTTCCTCCTAATTTGCAGGTTCAATCCTCATGTGTTCACAAGGCCGTCTACTTTGGAGATGGAGTTCATGTTGTCGGCAGTGCACTTACACATTTGCGTGGCAGCAACACTGTACAGTTGGAAGGGGTCGATGTGCTGGCATAATCAGGTTGTAAGACTACCACTACTTTAACTTAGTACTGTCATGTTTTTGCTATGTTTGAGGTTGTGTAGCTGCATTGTATTGTTGGTAAATATTTGGTCATGTGTGTTGTTAGTTCTTCATTACTGGGAGCATATTGTGTGTGGCCAGTTTCCATTAGGGACACTGTACTTTGTGACACTTGTGTCAGGTTTTGGGGATTGCTTTCTTTGCTCTCACATAGCATGACATGCCATGGTGTGTTGGGTGGCGGTGCTGGGGAGGGGTTCCGTGACATGTTGTATTTTGCAAGGGGGTAATGAGTTTAGCAGCATAGAAGTGTGTCTTTTGATGAAACAGCATTGGTGGTGTTTGTGTAGGTAGGGATGCACACAATGTAACACTTCCAGGTGACCAATCTCAGGCTGGTATGGTTGTGACAATTGACTGTCCCTTATGTCATCATCATTGATTGTCAGCTGCTATGTGCCAGGGCTGTGTGCACTCCACAGGGGTGTGATTTTAGGTGAAGTAATTAGCCACCAGCTGCGTACGGGCTGCCTCACCCCGTGCCCTTTCCCCTCCCATGCGCAGCGGCCGTGCATGTGGTTGGGGATGTTGGGGCACCACCATGTCCACCGGCAGGCCCCGGCGTGTTGCAACATTGTGCAGGACACATGCTGCCACTATGATCCTGCACACTACTGGTGAAGCTTATAACAGCTGCCCGCCAGAACAGTCAAGGCAGCGAAAGCATGACTTGAGCATTCCGAATGTGCGCTCCACTATGCCCCGGGTTGAAATGTGGGCTGTGTTGTATCTTACCTCGGGTGGCGTGGTGGGGTTCCGAATTGGCGTCATCATGTGGGTGCTCAGAGGGTAGGCACTGTCCCCTGGGGAGGGTGTGATGGGTATCATTAGTGGGGTTGTGACATTACTCAGTACCTGACATGCATGCATGTGCTGTGGCATTTATACTCACTGAGCAGCCATGTATCGCCATGCCGCCTAGCTTCTAGGTCCTGGTTTAGGGTTGACATTCTGTAAATAAAACTGTCGTGGGTGGACCCTGGATAGTTGGCATATACTGAGGTGATGATTCCCTTGGCATCACATACTACCTGCACGTTGATGGAATGCCAGTGCTTGGGTTTCTATAGATGTGCTCTGATGCCATGGGGGGACGTAGAGCCACATGGGTGCAATCAATGGCACCTAGGACTTTGGGGAATTGTGCCACCCTGTAGAAATCCTGGACGGCAGCCTGCCTTTCTGCAGGTATTCTGGGCAGGTATATGTGCCTGCGAACTGATGGGTGTGCAGTCAGGATGGCCGAGACCTGGTGTAGGCAGCGTGACTGCGTGGCCTGTGACACCCCCGCACTATAGCACTTGTCCGCTGAAATGATCCAGTGGCCAAGAAGTGCAGTACATTGAGGACCTTCTCCAGGGGGCTGAGTGCTTGGGAGCACAGGGTGGGTGATGTGAGGTCATCCTCCCACTCACTCATCAGGTTGAGTATTATGTGAGGTGGAAACCTATACCTCCCATACACCTGGTCATCAGGCATCCCAAAAAGGCTGGTTCTGGGTGTGAAAATTCTGGGCCCGACTATCCTCCTCCTTCTCCTGCGGTATCCCACGACCACAGCTGCTAGGAACGGTATATTCATCCTAGCGTCTGAGTTTGTTTGTTGTTTGCGCGCAATTTTATGCTGTGCAGGTCCACGTACGCCTGCTTCCTGCTGGCGTACTTGTTTCTGGATTAGCTCATCTTTTTTGGCACACGCGTTAGCCCCGTTCGATTCCATGAATATGTGTTTTGAACGTGCGTGTGGGCGTTCCACGCATTTGCCTCTTGTACTTCCCCCGTGACGCCCACATTTTCACGCATTCCGCATGTCACGTCCCCTGTTCCTCCTACTTTTGTTGTGTGTGCTGCGCTATGTGCGATTACGCTGTGCGCGTAGCGCACGCTGTTTGGAGACGTGTGCGCCAGCGTGCGCCACGCAGAAATTTGGCACACATCCTGGGATTTACATGCGCACAGACTTCCATGAATCGTTGTGCGCGGGTTTCGCTGCGATTTTCGCACTGGCACTGCGATTTGCACGCTTTCTCACACTTGTGCCGAAAATTTCAGCACACATTAATTCCAAGAATCGGCCTGTCAATCTATTAAAGAATGTACTCATCTAATATCATTGTATTGGAGTGTTGTTGTTAATACAGAAACCTAATCATATATAAACATCGGCAATGACTGCAGCATGCACCATAGAAGTACACTATTTATAATATTGTAATTTTGGATAGTACAATAATGAATGCTCCCTTAACAGAGTTTTGAGTAATGTTAAACATGTAATAACTAGCTAACAATTCAAGACTTACAGCACTTGTGCTGGTACAAACAATAAATATGAAGCACCACAATGCATACAAATCAGAGGCACATACAGGGAAACTAAAGTAAGGAAAAAAAAAACTGCATCATCAGAAAATGTTAATGACATTAACCCTTTAAGTGCCATGGGTATTTCCCCCAGTGCCAGGGCCTTTTTTTGGTGATTTCGGTATGTGGCCATTCAATGACTTGTAACTTTTTTGTTACATGAGATATCTTGGCCAAATGTGGCTCCTTTTTCCCACATGTAGGCGGCCATAACGCCACCATGCCAATCAGAGGCACATACAGGGAAACTAAAGAAAGGAAGAAAGAAACTGCATCATCAGAAAATGTTAAAGACATTAAAGTTTATCTTCATGTATACACATTAATTGTGTGTTTGAGGCCTGCTCATTTCCCCATGTATGTGCACCATGAGCTGAGACCAAACCCTAAGGAAAGTACTTACAGAACATAAGGTTAACATCTAGATATATAGCACCTTTTTAAATGTTATTATTCTGACTAGCAGTGAACAAAACCACCTGGCCTATATATGTCAAGGAACAAAAACAAGTGGCCCAGATATGTGATGTCATCAGTGATGTCATCAATGGCATTTGTGATGTCATATTTGATGTCCTGGGTGTTAGGCTTAGCAGTGCACGGTGGTGGTGTGAGGTATTGTTGCTTAGCTTACCATAACTGGCAAATTTCAGGGGGTTTTGGTTTTACTTGGAACCATAACGTCCGTTTAACAACGTTTTTTCTTTGAATTTCATAGGTTTTTATTAGTCCAACTTAACCATAACGTCCCTTTAACAAAGCTTTTTCAGTGAATATATATATATACATATCTCTATATATATTCTGTGAAAGAACTGTTAAAGGGACGTTATGGTTAAGTTGTAAGAAAATTCAGTGGAAAAAAAAACATTGTTAAAGGGACTTTTAGGGAGATTGTTAATTTCTGTGCTAGTTCCCTTCAACCTTAGAGACACCCAGTTCTTTTGATGGATTTAGGAATTTTTAATTTTAACATTGGAGTGAGTGAGACTCATGTGTTTTACCTGATTTTGATTTTTGTGTTTTCACTGTTTTTGGAGTCTGACAAACTCCATAGGCATCTGCTTTTTGTATGGTGGCACACAGCACCTCCAGTGCAGTGCCACTGAGAAATCCTTTAGATTTCTCATAAGGTTTAAATACATTTTCTTGTGTGAACTACAGTTCCCAAGAATAGTAAAGTGAAATTGACTTTACTTACCTTTTCTCATTGTAGGTCCAGCACAAACTGTCTTATGTGGAGCGCTGGGGGTTACTTAGTAGTCCCTCATCCTGTTTTACATGTAACATTTTTTATTCTACCCTCCCTACTTTAAATGGCTGGTGGCAGTGGTTTAATTATTCCTACCATTGTGCTTTTCTACCGCAGGCTGAATCCTCAGCTGCAGTACAGCATCCATAGATGACCATTTTGTCAAAATGGCCCCTGTCTTCTTTTTTCACCATTTTCAGTTTGTGAGGTCTTTCGTGGCTTTTATTCTGTGTGTTGAGACAGTTTTGAGCCCGGTTTGTCTTGCCTTTGGCAGGCTTCAGCCCTGAAGCCCGCCCCTGGCTTCAGTGTGTCTGGAAGGACACGGTGCGAGGGAGGGTTCTGAAACTCCCCTGTCCTTTGTCTCTAGGAATGCTTGAATGCTACCAACTAGTCCTGATTGGCTGGCTCACTGTCCTTTCAGGACAGCCACCCTGCTGTCTGATTGACAGCCTAGGCTGTGCATGAATGGAAGACAAGGCAAGGGTTTTGGGACTACAGCCAGAGTCAACCATTGTAAGAACATCAAAAGAAAAAAACCTGAACGAAGCTTGCTGCAACCTCCTGGACTTTTGAATTGGAGGATTTTAATTATGCTCACATTTGCTGAAAAACTCTTCTAACCTTTTATTTACCTAACCTTTCCTTTCTGCAACCTCAGAATCTGCAATATATTTGTGATATATAAATGCCATTACTGTCCTTGTGATTGAAGTCATCCCAGCATGTAGGAATTGTGCATGAAGCATATCCAAAGATTATCTACTAATTTGTTTTGATTGTGATGAGTAATTTTAAAGTGTATTTGCATTGTTATAACAAATTGCCTTTTTAAAGAATGCTTTAAAACTGATGTTAAATAAATAAATAACTATAACTGAACCCTTGAGTGTAAGTGTTACTTGGTTACTTGTATTTACAAATTTCATTCGTACAGCTCTACAGCTCACATTTACACCTCTTTAGATAGGCTTTGCTGCTCAGTCACACTACCAACTTGTGCAGTACAGACCTATACCAAAAGATGAGTTACCTAATTCCAAGCAGATAAGTCTTGTATAGTCTCACAAAGTGTGACTGCATCAATTCTTAGCTAACAGGGAAGTTATGGTTACAAGTAAAATCGAAAAACCCAAGAAATTGGGCAGTTATGGTAAACTATGCAACCATTACTCACGTCACCGTCATGGACTGCTAAGTCTAACACCCAGGACATCGAAGATGACATCACAAATAGCATTATTGATGACATCAGAAATCATGATGAAAAGTCCCTACAAGGATTTCTGTTTATAATGTTGCTAGAAACTTATCAAGGGTGATTGGGAGACCACTCATGAACTACTCCATGTATCAAACAATGTACCTATTTAAACTGACACGTTATACTAAAGTGTTCTTGTTAATATAGCAGTGCAATAATACATACACATAGGCAGTGGCTGCAGCATGTACCATTGAAGTACCAAATTTTAAAATCTGTAATATTGGCCAGTAGTATCATAAATCCAGTAATGTTAAACTTGGAGTTAACAGCTAACAATACAAGAATTATTACACACGTGTTAGGAAAAAATACATATGAAGAGCATCAACACATACAAATCTGAGACACAATTAGGGAAAATCTAGTAAGGAGGAGAGAAACACCATGAACAGAGAATGGCAATAAGATGAGATGTATATGAGATTCCAAATGCAGCAAACTTAGTGGTGAACTTACCCAACCGAGTTTTGACAATTCATGAAACCAAACCATTACAAAAGGGCCCTATAGCACTAACATCTTTAACATGAAGATCAAACTTCACAAATTCAGAATTAATTGAATTCAATCCCAAAAGTACATTTACTGCACCAATTAATGTACCTTCGATAGACATTTTTTTTAATGGTTTTGGCAGACATAACAAAACTACATTTTGGCAAAGCTTAATATCAGAACCTCAACCGAGGATACTCAGACCCAGATATTACCAAAAGACCAGCTGATAAAGGGGGAGCATTGATAATAATGAATACTAAAACCTACTGTAACAAATGCGAACGACAGCTGAATGGCAGATCCATCAATGCGAAACATGAGCAAAAACCGATGGCATGAAGTGCCGGTTTGGTTCAACACTGTAGCACCGTTGGAGGCATATTGCTCACGTCCAAATGGCTCCATTCAACATGGCGCTTCCTGATTCTGGCAGCGGTTCAGTCTCACGAGTTCAGGTGATAGCCTGGCTCCGCCTCCCCCTTCACTGAACACTCTTCTTCCTGAGTATCCCAGAAGACGTTGCGTTGCTTCTCCCTTGAGGAAACGCTCCGTGAGTTCGAACTGACTTTAACAAACATTTCCATGCTCGCATATTTCTGTGTATTCCTATACCTTAAACAATACCATTCACTCCTTTTCGCCTGCAGACTCTTGTTGGTAGTTCACGTTCGCGGCGACACCCTCGTCAGTACCTTATCTCCTCTGAAATCGTACACTCAAGTTATACAACTTATTTACTCCCACATTCGACTCTCTTCGTGCCGACTTCCCTTTAACGTTTCTTTCTTTTATTCGATACGATTCTGCATTCAGCTCAAATTCGGCTTTCGTTCCGCCTGTCCCAAAACTGTCCAGGAACCTCTCACCTACATTTTTCGGAGCAGATTGAAAGGAAGGACTCCATTCTATTTTCAGCCTTCCACCACTGCTCCTCAAGGTATTACATACATTCTGTCCAAAGAATCTTCCGTGCTTATCTTTCTCACATCCATACTGACGTTGCCTATACGGTTATCTTTCTTAGAGTGTTTTTCGTCCTGCTATCCGGTCACAACTCCATTCAGCTTTAGAAAACCAGTTTACATCCTAAGGATCCCTTTCAGGTACTTCTGTGACTCCTCTTTCTTTCACATAGTTTCTCTTTCTATTCACTTGTATTTCACCTTCTCTCTTTCATTTACCACCACAGTTACCTACCTTAATGCTCATGGTCCTCAAGTAGACGCAAGAAGCTACTCCCCGATTCAATCCGATCCTGATTCCGTCCCGAAGACCAACCTGAGACGAAGGACCAGGGTTTTATTCCCCAGAGAGTTTCCCTGAGGGGCCTGAGACTCCACAGCTGTTCATCTGCATGGGGGCTCAGGCTGCACAGGGAGATTCTTGCCATTCAGCTGTTTCGGATCTGTGTGTCCTGGAAGGTGGGTTTTTTCTCACTTTCATAATTCAGTATTGGTGTGAATATTTATTAACACAAAATCATGAAATACCTTGAGATGATTATTAACACAGTTGAGGACATGGAATGGATCTCGAATCAAACCAGGACATTCCTTTTCTCTACCCATCCACAGACACCTCACTTTTATCTACTTTCCATGATACATAAGAGTCTCATTAATCCACCTGGATGACAAATAGTAGCTGCCACAAGCGGTATCCTACAACCGTTATGCACTTACATAGGCTTCTTTCTCGAACCCATCATTCAGAAAACATCAACATGCATTAAGGATAGCACCAATGTTTTTACAGACATTGGGCTCAATACATCTGAATGATAAAAGCATCCTGTTCACCATCGACACATGTAGTTTGTATAAGATTACCCCACATGATCTTGGCAAAGAAGCCGTTGAATGGATTCTCTTACAAGAAGAAGCAATTAGAGCATCAAAGGAATTTCTGATGATGCTACTGGAGTTTATTTCCAACGACTCTTATTTTCAACATAATGACACTTTCTATCTTCAAACATCAGGCACAGCCATGGGAGCCACCATGGCGCCGGCATACGCAAATAGCTTAATGTACAGATTTGAAACCCAACATATCCTGAAACACCCAGAATGGTCCAAGAATATCACTAAATGGGTATGTTATATAGATGACATTTTTGGAATACGGCAAGGTGAGTAGGAACAAATGGAAGAGTTTTTTGCTTATATCAACACCATCAATCCTAAAATTCAATTTACATCAGAGGTAGGGATCCCGGGCATACATTACCTAGATGTTTCAATTGATGTACAAAATAATCAGATCTCAACTACGTTGTTTACTGAACCAACCAATAGAAACAATCTTCTTCTTAGATTAAGTTTTCACCCACTAAATTGAAGGAAACGGGATACACTGAGAATCATTTGACATTGGCAAGATCAAAAACTGAGACGAGGAAACCACAAAACAACACGGAGTACACCTCCAATAGTTATTTTCAACTACAATTTTCAACTCAGATTCACCAAATCAGGAAATGTATGACCAGACACACGAATATTCTCACCAGTGATGAAAGGACAGAAAACCTCTCACGCTATTCTTTCCTCTGTATAGTACTCTTATCTGCAGAGTCACGATTACAGGTAGGTCTAATTTTCTTGTTCCTATACTTTAGGGACACTATTTCAAATCTAGGACTATTGATTTTTATCTCGCCATATCTACTTTGCAGTTTAGATGTAACATTATGGCTATTCAGCCCAATCAATCATCTGTCTACCATCACGGATTTTGCATACGGAATTCCAGTGTTTTGAAAAAGAATTTTAGAACGTTGCCCGTCCAAACATTTTATAGGATGATTCAAGTTGATTTTTGGAGGTATGTTTGTGTATACCTAAGGGACTACAATGTGCTATAGATTCCATTTGTTATTTTCTAATTGTTTATATTGAGTCAGTCATCATTCCTTCATTTTCTTTCAATAATCAGGTCTACCACCTAGCAAGTGACCTATCGGTTTCCAGCCCCACACTGCTGATTACTGTCTAACATCACAGATTTTGCATTCGGAATTTGAGTATTTGAAAAAGAATCCTTTACTATAGCTCGTCTACACCCTTCTATAGGGTGATGCGAGTCGATATTTGGAGGTGTGTCTTTTATATTTGAAGGATTATAGAGTGTTATAGATTCTATTTGCCACTTTCAATAATTTACATTGAGCTTTGTATTATTCTTTCATTATTTTTGCAATCAGGTTCATCACATAACCAATTTCCTACCAGTTTCCAGTACCATATTGTTGATTCTCTACAGGGTATATTTTTACCCCTGCCCCAGTTCCGAGCACTGGAGTCTTTTCTGTTTGTGGATATACATTCCGTTTGTGGATATACTTGCGCTAGGGTGAGCAGTTTTGTTTGGCCTCAAAGTGTCTGTAACATTCGAGGTCCAGGTTTAGATTATTTTTTCAGACAGCTATGTATTTGTGGCTGTTTTCATTCTTTTACAGTTTCTTTATAACTTATCCAGTGATATTAGATGAGTACACAGCTATGACATTTGGCATTCACCTGACTAACATTTATATTTTCGTCAAACACTGTATTTGTTTTTTTAGATTTGATTTACGTGAAAGACTCACTTTAGAATACAGTGAACTTGGCTGGTTTCTCTGTCCTCCAATTGGATTGTAATCACGAGTGAATGTAGTTTTCACTACATATAAGGTAATTGCCCTCCAGATTGCTTGTTAGCATTTTCTGCCGGATTTTGGGGCCGATTCATGGAACAAACGTGCGCTGAAAATCTTGGCGCAAGCAGGCGCAAGCAGGCGAAAAAACGTGCGATTCATGGAAGTCCCTGCGCGTGTTTTCCTTGGGATGTGCGCCAAACCCGTGCATGGCGCACACATCACTGCAACATCCCAAACGGCGTGCGCGACGCGCACAGTGAAAGCCACAACTCGGCGCATACACCAGAAAGTGGGCGGAACACGGGGTGTAACGCGCAGAATGGGGAACAACGCGCGAAAATAAGGGCGTAACTGGGGATGTACTGCAGGGAAGCAGACGGAACGCCCACACGCACTCGAACCACACGTATTCATGGAATCGAATAGGGCAAAGCCACGCACAGCCAAAGACACCCACAAGCCGAAACACGTCCGCCACACGAAGGCAGGCAGTAGCGTCCCTGCGCATTACAAAAGTGGCAATATACAGCAATGATGAATGTCCCATACTGCGATTGGGCCTGTGCGTGCGGGGCACGTGTATTTCGGGGGTGCGTGGGAAGTTTCACTTGCGATTGAGCGGGGTACGTGTATTTCGGGGGTGCGCAGGAAGTTTTGCACACGATTGAGCAGCGTACGTGTATTTCGTGGGTGCACGGGAAGTTTCACACGCGATTGAGTGGGGCACGTGTATTTCGGGGGTGCGCGGGAAGTTTCACACACGATTGAGCGGGGTACGTGTATTTCGTGGGTGCGCGGGAAGTTTCACACGCGATTCAGTGGGGTACATGTATTTCGGGGGTGCGCGGGAAGTTTCACACGCGATTGAGCCGGGTACGTGTATTTCGTGGGTGTGCAGGAAGTTTCACATGCGATTGAGCGGGGCACGTGTATTTCGGGGGTGCGCGGGAAGTTTCACACGCGATTGAGCGGGGTACGTGTATTTCGGGGGTGTGCGGGAAGTTTCACACGCGATTGAGCAGTGTACGTGTATTTGCGTGGGTGCGTGGAAAGTTTCACACGCTATTGTGCGGGGTACGTGTATTTCGGGGGTGTGCGGGAAGTTTCACACGCTATTGTGTGGGGTACGTATATTTCGGGGGTGTGCGGGAAGTTTCACACGGGATTGAACAGGGTATGTGTATTTCGCGGGTGCGCGGGAAGTTTCACACATGATAGGCCTTGGGCGAGCGGGGTACCACTCACCGTCTGCGTGTAGAAGAACACGTAGCCAACACCCACCCCCTGTGAAGTAATAGCGTGTGAACCCCAACACCTGGAAAACACACGCACCGCACCCCACGGAAAGCACGTACAGAGCAATGGAAATCCACGTGGGATCTTCAAGCCCTGCCAGAGCAACGCCCGTGCGTGATATGTCACAGACGTGCTTACGCGCTAAGGGCCTTTATTCCAATGCAATCGCATATGCGTGCAGACGCGCTTACGCGCTAAGGGCCTTTCCTCGAATTACACGCTGATGTGCAATTTTTTCACGTGCCAAATCACTCCGTATCAAGCTGTCCACGCGAAAACACACGGAAGACCACGCTCCTGCCCAAAAGGCTGAATCACTGCCCCCCAGAACCCCGAGCACGCTCCCAACTGCCATCTGCTGCTGCCTGACTGCCTGCTGCCCTCATGCCCTGCCATTTGGTGCCTGCACATCAGCCATCTGCAGGGGTCCAGTTGCGGTGCCCACCCCTGCTGGAACAGAAGACTCCCGACTGGGATACCATCGCTCCACAACCCAGCCCCAAGACCCAGTTGCCCACCCATGCCTGCCTCGGGGGTCACCATGTCGGGGCAAACACCATCTGAGACCACTGGTGACCCCCAGCCAGAGGGGGAGAGGGCCACCAGCTTCAGTCAGAAGGAAGTTGGTGTCCTGGTGGAGCTTGTCCTGGGGCATTATGATGCCCTCTTTGGATCATCATACACCGACAGGAAAGGACGGGACAGGATCTGGGACGACTTTGTGGTTGCCATCAACACGGAGGGAGTGGCAACCCGCAATATCAAGCAAGTCAAGAAGCGCTGGGAGGACTTGAGGTCCAGGACCCTCATAAAGGCCTGGCGCCTCGTGGAGGGGGGCCGGGGCTGCATGAGTACCATCCAGATGAGGGTCCTGGAACGCGTACGCCCAGCGCTCCATGCCCAGATTCTTGAGAGGCAGACCCGTCTGGAGTCGAGCGGTAAGTGACCAAGCATTGCTGTGTGAGACAGGGCATGTTGCAGTGTGCTGGTTGTCTGATACTTGCCTGTATGTGTGATATAGGCCATGTACGCATGTGTGTGTGCAGGGACATCATGGTCATGTATGTGAGACCAGTAATGTGTGAACCACACGGTTGGTGCATGTGTTTAAATGCAACATGAGGAGCCGTATGCGGATTGGACACATGAGAGCATGCCAGTCTCTGTTCCTGGATATTGGTGGGGGTGAGGGATGGGTGCTGATGCCATGTACATGTATGGTGTCCATGTCTGTGTGTCTGACCTGCATGTCTGTGACTTGTGAATTCCATGGATGCATGACGCATGTCTGTGACAATGTTCAGATTAACTGATGCAGCCTAGTTATCCTTGCATCCACTGTGTCTGGGGTGTACGAGGTCAGATGGATGAAACTAGGGTGAAGTGTCTGCATGTGATAGGCATGACCCATGATGCATGTGAGTTCCAAAACAACATTGTATGTTTCAAGAGTCCCTTGGACATGTATGCTAATGTCCATAGCATGCGAAATGCCTGTTACTGCATGTGTTTTGCCTGCAGTGACCCATGTGTTGTGGAGGGACATGATGGAAGTGATCTTTGACAGTGCCACTCATCTGCTATTGCTTCCTGTCTAGGGGACTATTGTACAGTACCCTGATGCTTGTGTTCTATGTCTCCCTCTAAACAGCGCCAAGTGAAGAAGAGGGCGGAGACGGCGCTGTGGAGCAAAGCGGCGGGGATGCCGCCACGGCTGCAGCGGAAGGGGTGGGTGAGCCCCCACAGGGGCTGCAATGGCGGAAGACAGTGTGGAGCCATCCAGGTTGGTGGGTTCCACAGAGGAGGAGGAGGCCGCTACTGACCCGCACAGGGGCCTGGTGGGGGCATCCCTGCTGGTGCAAGTGCTGCAGTCGAGGGGCAGGGTCAGGAGGCAGCACATGTCGCCGTGGAGGGGACTGTGCATGTCACTGTCCCTGACACTGTGACTGCACCACCATGCACCAGCAGGGATGCCCCATCCCAGGCCCGTCCGCAGGTAGGGGGGATGTCCATGTCATCTGATTCCCCTCCACCTGTGGACGAGGGGACCCCTGGCCGTATGGAGAAGGTCCTGATTGGTGTCGCGTTGCGCACGGGTGTCATTCATGATGACGTGCGTGCTTCCCGGGGGGAGGACGCACGTCATCACGAAGAGCACCGTGCCAACGTGGCCCAGTTGGGAGCAGCCATGTTTGGGGGTTTCGTACATGTGTTGGCCACTCTGGCGACCCTCTCCTCCTCTGTGGAGGCTTTGCGCCAGTCGTTCTCCATGCCGTCTTCCGGCCCAGATGCCACCAGGGCCCCCTGTGGACCTGCCCCGACCAACGCAGCCAACTCGGTGGGGATCCCATCCCTGCCACAGTCAGGAGTCGGAGGTCCAGCAGGGGTGGACACACCAGCAACTGGACCCCAGCAGATGGAGGATGTGACGGCATCATCGGGCAGGGCACGTGCACGACGGCGTCGGTGGATTCCATCAGCCTGGATGCCGTCGTGCTGGCAGAGGCAGTTGCGTCGGAGGCAGCGGCAGGCTCGACGTGCGAGGCATCATGGCTCGGGGCCATCAACATCAGGGGGGCAGGCATCGGCCGGAGGGCAGGAGAACCCTGGAATGGGGGTGTCTTCCGAGTGGGAGCGGTTGGGCTAGCAGGTAGGTGTGGAGCGGCGGCGGGCGGAGGAGGAACGGCTCACAATGGTCAGGGCGGAGAACTCCATGCGGAGGGCGCTGAGGTGGGCTGAGTGCCTCGAGGGTTTTCGCAGGGAGTTGGAGCTGGACACCACATTATCCCTGCGGGACCTTGGGGCCAGGGAACATGCCCGCCTCAAAGCCATTGAACAGGAGTTCGATGATGCCCTGGCCCATGACATCAACCAGTGAGCCGCCGGACTAGCCCACCACCGATGTATATCGTTATTTAGGTTTAGGTTTCATTTCTTTATTATTATGATTTGGAGTCCATGGACTTTGCTCCACTTTTTGTATATAGTTGTATTTTAGACAGGGTTCTTGGTAGGTTTCATTTGCTTTTGGGATAATGGACCCTTCAGACTTTCATTTTCAATTTTCAGCACATGTATATACTTTCTTTTAGTCATATTCACATGGAGTAATTTTTTTTATGCTTTCCATCTTTGGATTTCGTTCTATGGACTTTGGTGATGCACCACTTATATTTGTTCATGTTTTGGATTTCTTTTCTTGCTTGGATTTGACTTTCTTTTTCTTATTTCAAATATTATTTCTTCATTTGCATGTGTGCTTTTCATTTTGACATTTGTTATACTTTTTAATACATTTCTTTATTTAACATTATTGGTGTGGTGTACAGTGATGATTTTGGTGCATGTCTCCATGAGCATTGGCAAAGTCATGTGTTGCAACTGTGTGGCTCTGTAGGACATTTGCTGATGGGCATGCTGGTTCTTTTCAGACTATCATGGAATGGGTGATTTAATAGGGAGTGGGTGCAGTGGTTCGTTGGGTGTTTGCACTGGGGGGTGGAGGGGTGGGATTTGGGTTGGCATTACGGCCGTGGGTCTGTATAGTCATGGCGTGGTGTTTGGGGGACATGAGTGGGGGCCTGCTGGCATGTGCCCCACACTGCTGGGGGGTGGGGGTGCAAGGGGAGATGAGTGGGACATGAGTGGGGGCCTGCTGGCAGGTGCCCCACACTGCTGGGGGCGGGGGTGCAAGGGGACATGAGTGGGACATGAGTGGGGACCTGCTGGCAGGTGTCCCACACTGCTGGGGGGTGGGGGTGCAAGGGGACATGAGTGGGGGCCTGCTGGCAGGTGCCCCACACTGCTGGGGGTGGGGGTGCAAGGGGCCATAAGTTGGTGATCAGTAGTGCAAGGAGACATGTGCCTTTGCTGGGGGGTATGCCCATGTTGAGTGGGCTGCCTGCGGGACATGCACAGGGTAGTCCCCTGTGGTGTGGTGTGGGCTGCCTGCCGGGGCCGTGGAGGGTGTACAGGGAACGCCTGGGAGGACCCACAATGCCAAATCACGTTTAGGACTCCCCGGCACCCCCGAAATACATGTACCCTGCTGGAATCGCGAGTGAAACTTCCCGCGCACCCCTGAAATACACGTACCCTGCTGAAATCGCGTGTGAAACTTCCCGCGCACCCCCGAAATACACGTACCCTGCTGGAATGGCTTGTGAAACTTCCCACGCACCCCTGAAATACACGTACCCTGCTGAAATCGCATGTGAAACTTCCCGCGCACCCCCGAAATACACGTACCCTGCTGAAATCACGTGTGAAACTTCCCGGGCACCCCTGAAATAGACATAGCCTGATAAAATCGCGTGTGAAACTTCCCGCGCACCCCCGAAATACACGTACCCTGCTGAAATCGCGTGTGACACTTCCCGCGCACCCCTGAAATACACGTACCCTGCTGAAATCGCGTGTGAAACTTTCTGCACACCCCCGAAATACACGTACCCTGCTGAAATCACGTGTGAAACTTCCCACGCACCCCTGAAATACACGTACCCTGCTTAAATCGCCTGTGAAACTTCCCACGCACCCCTGAAATACACGTACCCTGCTGAAATCGCGTGTGAAACTTCCTGCGCACCCCTGTAATACAGTACCCCGCTTGCACAGGGCCAATCACGTGTGAAACTTCCCGCGCACCCCTGAAATACACGTACCCTGCTGAAATCACATGTGAAACTTCCCACGCACCCCTGAAATACACGTACCCTGCTGAAATCGCGTGTGAAACTTCCCGCACACCCCTGAAATACACATACCCTGCTGAAATCGTGTGTGAAACTTCCCGCACACCCCTGTAATAAACGTACCCCGCTCGCACAGGGCCAATCGCGTGTGAAACTTCCCGCGAACCCCAGTAATACAGGTACCCTGCTGAAATTGCGTGTGAAACTTCCCGCGCACCCCTGAAATACACATACCCTGCTGAAATCGCGTGTGAAACTTCCCGCGCACCCCTGAAATACACGTACCCTGCTGAAATCGCGTGTGAAACTTCCAGCGAACCCCAGTAATACACGTACCCTGCTGAAATCGCATATGAAATTTCTCACGCTCCCCTGAAATACACGTACCCTGCTGAAATCGCGTGTGAAACTTCCCGCGCACCCCTGAAATACACGTACCCTGCTGAAATTGCGTGTGAAACTTCCCGCGCACCCCTGTAATACACGTACCCCGCTCGCCAAGGGCCAATCACGTGTGAAACTTCCCACGAACCCCAGTAATACACGTACCCTGCCGAAATCGGGTGTGAAACTTCCCGCGCACCCCTGAAATACACGTACCCTGCTGAAATTGCATGTGAAACTTCCTGCGCACCCCCGAAATACACATATCCTGCTGAGATCGCGTGTGAAACTTCCCGCACACCCCTGAAATACACGTACCCTGCTGAAATTGCATGTGAAACTTCCCGCAAACCCCAGTAATACACGTACCCTGCTGAAATCGCGTGTGAAACTTCCCGCGCACCCCTGAAATACACGTACCCTGCTGAAATTTCGTGTGAAACTTCCTGCGCACCCCCGAAATACACGTACCCTGCTGAAATCGCATGTGAAACTTCCCATGCACCCCTGAAATACACGTACCTTGCTGAAATCACGTGTGAAACTTCCCGCGCACCCCTGAAATACACGTACCCTGCTGAAATCGCGTGTGAAACTTCCCGCGCACCGCTGTAATACACGTACCCCGCTCGCACAGGGCCAATCGCGTGTGAAACTTCCCGTGAACCCCAGTAATACACATACCCTGCTGAAATCGCGTGTGAAACTTCCCGCGCACCCCCAAAATACACGTACCCTGCTGAAATCGTGTGTGAAACTTCCCGCGCACCCCTGAAATACACGTACCCTGCTGAAATTGTGTGTGAAACTTCCCGCGCACCCCTGAAATACACGTACCCTGCTGAAATCGCGTGTGAAACTTCCCGTGCACCCCTGAAATACACGTACCCTGTTGGAATTGCGTGTGAAACTTCCCGCGCATCCCTGAAATACACGTACCCTGCTGAAATCATGTGTGAAACTTCCCACGCACCCATCATATACATGTACCCCGCTCGCACAGGGCCAATCCCGTGTGAAACTTCACACAAACCCAATAATACACGTACCCTGCTGAAATCGCATGTGAAACTTCCTGTGCACCCCTGAAATACACATACCCTGCTGGAATCGCATGTGAAACTTCCCGCGCATCCTTGAAATACACGTACCCTGCTGAAATCGTGTGTAAAACTTCCCGCGCACCCATGATATACACGTACCCCGCTCGCACAGGGTCAATCGCGTGTGAAACTTCACACGAACCCCAATAATACACGTACCCTGCTGAAATCACATGTGAAACTCCCCGTGCACCCCTGAAATACACATACCCTGCTGGAATCGCGTGTGAAACTTCCTGCGCATCCTTGAAATACAAGTACCCTGCTGAAATCGCATGTGAAACTTCCCACACACCCCTGAAATACACGTACCCTGCTGAAATCGCGTGTGAAACTTCCCGTGCACCCCTGAAATACACGTACCCTGCTGAAATCGCGTGTGAAACTTCCCGCGAACCCCTATAATACACGTACCCCGCTCGCACAGAGCCAATCGCTTTTTAAACTTCCCACGAACCCCAGTAATACACGTACCCTGCTGAAATCGCGTGTGAAACTTCCCGCGCGCCCCTGAAATGCACGTACCCTGCTGAAATCGCGTGTGAAACTTCCCGCGCACCCCTGAAATACACGTACCCTGCTGGAATCGCGTGTGAAACTTCCTGCGCACTCCTGAAATACACGTACCCTGCTGAAATCGTGTGTGAAACTTCCCGCGCACCCATGATATACACGTATGTTAAGACGGATTTCTGAACTCTGTCCTGGTGGCGCAGAAGTTCAGAAGGCCAACCTAATTACTTGGAACAGGGTAACCTCTGGACAAGCCAGACCAATCAAGGTAGCGATCGCGGCGGTCAAGACTAGGTCTCAAGAGGGGTGAGGGTGACTGAAAGCCCGCAATGAGCACACAAAGCAAGAGCGCTAACAAACTACTCCAAACAGTTGTTATATCAAAAATAGATACACATTTATTTTAAGGCCTTTAAAATAATGACCGTAGCGAGAAAATCACAATATCACAATATTAAACCAACACATACCATACCAACACAATATATATACAAATACACAGTCGCAAGCGTTTAAAGCACGAAATATGTAGTCCACCTGCCAGGGAAGGAAAACAGGCAGTGCGATAATGCTTTCGACTCAGTTCGCCTTCATAGGCACCTAACTAGATGGAAGTCCGAGCCCTGCGAAGAGTGGAGCCTTGTGCTCAAAGTACCTGCCACGCCGGTGCCGACGGGCACAAGGGGAAGCTCTTCGGAGGAAGTCAGGCGGTTCACGTTAGTGCACAGCAGAAGAAGAACAGGTTCCGCAACTCAAGCGCAGCCTCCACAGCGGGCAGAAGCAGAGCGCGAGCGCGGCAAAAGGGTGCTGTTTTTACACAGCAGGGAAAAGCAATGGGATACTGCAGGAGGGCGACCAGATCCTAGATATACCACTCACCGGTCCCCGAAGCAAGCAGACCCAGGCTTCTCCACGATAGTTTCAGCAGCTGGCAGGTTCAGAAGAGCAGGAGACGCTTTGTAGTCGTGTAGAGCAAAAAGACGTCCCAATCGACGAAACCAGCACAGTTTTGTTGCCGCACAGGACAACGGAGCGGCCGTGTGTATTCGAGCCAAATGAACCCTCCTCCCTTCAGACCTGGGAACGCCAAGCGTACGAAGCGTGGGAGAGGGACAAGGACTCGCAATACAACACAACCTGGCGGCGGTTGCAGAGCCAAACTCCTTTGTAAGCTGGTCAGTCAACTGGATGGCCCAGAGACGCTTCCGAAGGCTTACTTGGCAGGAGATGGTTGAAGATGCCGGGAATAGCTGTTCCTGCTATTCCAAAGGTCGAAGCACCAGTACAGGCCTTCTGGTTCGATCAAAGGAGGACAGGGTCTCTCCGGACGACAGCAGTGCAAAGGAGGATTCCTTCAGCGGGTCACCAGCGATTCCTCGGTCCAGCCTCGTAGTTGCAGGATACTTGGCTCCTGTATTCTTTCGTTCGTGAGAACTCAGGAGATCGACATGGTAGTGGTGTTTCCAGCCCCCTCTTATCCACGGTTCCCTTCGCGCCAAAACGGAGGGGAGCCAATGGGAGATCCGCTCATCAAAACACATACCATACGTGGACCAATCACGGACCACGGTGGTCCCAGGCATTCACACCACCCTAGACTCTCTGGCACCCAGGATGTGTATTGGGACCAGACATCCCAGCCCACACCCTGGAGGCACACAAACGACATATAGAAGCCCGCGAAAGCAACCACGTTTCGCGGGAAAGTACATGCCCAAATAAGGAAGGCCCCGGGTCGCCGGACCTGGGGAAGGTGAAGGGAGCAAGACGGTCAGTGGACAAGACAAAGGAGCCTCGCGGCCTGGCCATTTTGGGAGCCAGGCCACCATTTTGGGTTCAGTGCAAAAACGTGCTCAGAACGCCAAAAGGAGCTCAAAATAAACAATACGATCGCTGCCACCATTCGAGTCCCTGAATGACTTGCACCGATCAAATACATTCCTAAAAGAGTATCTAGGGCCTGTAGAAGGCTAGAGACCCAAGAGAGCTGTAACTTAGCTTACAGGGCCCTCTTGTGTCGTGTTGCACTAAAGCTGCGACACGATAGAAGAAACTACGGGAAACCACGTTCCCCGGTACTGACTGTCTTAAGGGCATGTCAGTTTCCCCGTAAGAAAGGAGCGAAAGCCCAGAGAAGTGCGGCAGAAGGCTGTACTTCTCTGGCAAAGTCAAGAACCAGTTTAAAAACAATAGCAAAAAGTTTAGGGGTTGCCACATGGAAGGAAAATTCCCTACAATAACGAAATCTTTCCTAACAACGTACCCCGCTCACACAGGGCCAATCGCTTGTGAAACTTTCTGCGAACCCCAGTAATACACGTACCCCGCTTGCCATGCTGGTACAGGGTTAGCGCAGCCCTTTGCTCTGGATTGGGGATTTTGATGGCTTTTCCCTGCACGAGGGCCGTTCTTGGGGGCGTAACTGGCGTTGCTGCAGGGTCGCTGCGCCACTGTGCGCCACGGCTGGTTTTGGTAGCTGAAATCCATGAATATGCTGTGCGTGGAAATGGATTTTAGCGCACGTGGCTGGCGCAGAGATTCGCTCGCTCACACTGTGTGCCAGCCGCATGCGCCACTTGTGCGCTAAATTCTATGAATTACCCCCTTAATCAGGAGGGCTCTATGTCTATGTTTAAGTTATACCACAGCCTATGGGTACAAACTAGCCTCTATGAAGTTGTGTGAAAGACTCTACATTAGTGATCAATGGTTTTGATATCAACAACTTGATCTTTAAATATTATAATACACATGTTTCACTGATGATTGACCTAGACAAGAGTTTGCCCTGTGGTGAATACCCCTCAGAAAACATTGGATAAATGAAAAACTGTGAATCTAAGTCTTCATGAAAATGTTGTTACAAAGAACTAGACCTTTGGAAATGTGGGTATTCACCTCAATGTATCCTATATATAGACCAGCGACATTATGATTTGACATAACTATTTGTTCGAAATACTCTTGACACTACTTCTATATACAGAGTACGATCTAACATCTTTGCTTTGCTTTGTACATTAATGTTTTGTCTGTGAATTAAAGAATACACAGTTTTACAAAAATCTGCTTTGTCATGAAACTTTCTTTGCTACATAGGTCTCATTTGAAGTACCATAACATGTTATTTAATGTTCATTAGCTGTTTGACCAGCATTTGACAGTGTGCAGGGGATGGGAGGATTTGTATGTCGAATTATCTTTTTTTCTTTACAGATGCTATATTAAGCATGCTTTCTTCCTTTTTTTTAATTCTATTTTTTGACGTTGCAACAATGTACAGGGGTCAACTCAGAGACATTTTCAGCTATGCTAACATTACAGATTTGTCTATACACATAGAATGCTAATCCAAATCCATTTTTCCATCGGATCAACTCTAACTGAAGATGCAGGGTATTACAGATAAACCCTGAAAAGATGTCTGCCACGTTTGCTGATGCAGACCGGAGCCGACATATTGACTATTGTCATGGTTACAACACTAACAAGGGCTCACTCCAGCGATCGCTGGCATTTCTTACAGAACGCTGAGCGATTGTACCCGCGGTATGCTGGACAGAATACAGATGATTTAAGATTTTAAAAGTAAGATGTATGCAATTATTTATAGAGTGATTGTAACCAGCCGCGCTTCACACCTTGCACACAGTTGGGTTGACATTCAGGTTAAGTGACACATTTTCTGTGCTCTTGTCATTTACAGAAGGCATTCTAACATATCAGAAAGGTCAGTACACAACTGTGGGTAAACCGCATGTCTTCCAGCACACTAGGGATCACTGCGGTGTGTTTCCTACACTATTTCTAAACCTATGTAATATCACCATGATGACAAGCAGCTTAAGTCAGCACCGTAGCAGAAAGCAATCATAACATGGTATTTAATTAGCACTACATGATCGAATGGAAGTGGTGGATGGCAGCACTTGCACCCGTATTCATGCATGTAAAGGACATTATATTGTTTTGTGAAAACTAGAAGTAAATACTAACAAAACAATAATGAAAACAAATACTACACGGAGAGATCACAAGACAAAGAATTTGTAATAAGCAGAATACACGTTTATTTTATGCATGACAAAATGACACTAGACAGCACTCTAGCAATGAGTCTTTTTTAGTAATCCCAACCCTCCTGGCTTCTCTAGAGCAATGCTCTACTTAACACCATTATAGCCCTGAGAGCTCCCTCACAGCATCCCAAACTCTAGCTCTAACTTGCACACATACCCACACACACACAGCATTAGCAAATAGCATAGCAGAGACAGCGCCCTCGCACACACACCTAACCCCAGCTCTCTAGCCACTGTTATACAGAACAATGGCGCATTTTACAATTGTACGCGTAGAAATAATTCCATTTCAAACTACGTGCATACATAATTTCAGCCAGCAAGCATATATTGGAACATATTGTCATGACATGTCTCTGATTCTAAGAACAGAACAAGCTATCACTAACATTTTTTCTCGCCGCAAGACTGTCTCATTTGCAAAACCCAATACAAAGCATTCTCCGCAATTAGCAAGGTTGTTTCTCTGTGCAAAGGAGTAGCTGACTGTCTTCCAAAGGGCAGTAGTTATGATAACAGTTTACACTGTGTTCTCAGCATTTCTTCCCACGAACAACAAGAGCCAGATTCATGTGGACAGACACAACGCAGATTCTCTAGCGCCTAAAAGCACTCTACATTGTGCTATAAAATCAGAAGTGTACATAGTTCTTTATGGCAAATATAGATCCATTATAGCTCGGATCAAATTATATAACTAAACAGGATTTACACTAAATGGATGCATGTAATGAATGGAAGAATGAATGGATGAATTCTCTCATTCTAAACCAAACCATAGAAAAATGCAGTTTCACAGTTTGACTGTAAGACAATTAGTTGAGACACTTTTAATTAGATGGATAACATGAAAAGGTGTGATTATCATAATAGTAGGTGATACATGCTGCATAATACGTTTCTGATGTTTTCACCTTCTTTTCTCAAAATGTTTTTCATGAATGTTTGTCTATGTTGTGTTTGTTCATATTATGTGGCATGCATTTATTAATTATTGTATTTTTCCTTACTCTGATGCACGGTTGGAATATGTATACTTTGGCAAATTAATGTGGTTCATGAAATTATAACGGTGTGTGTATATCAAATTAGCAACGCCATAATGAAGGAATTAATTAAGTCTGAAATGCATTGCCATTTTTGCATCTGCAAATAAAATACTGATATTTTAATTGCTTAGGAACTAGTTTTGCATGAACGTTTTCTAAATGGTGCATTAAGTCAGCCTTCACTGATGAATACAACTAAACTCAAAAGAACATAACTATCCTATTTTTAACTTCAAAGAAAGCACCTGAGTGGTATTTAGGGTGTGCAGCCCACACTGATGGCTGTTTAGCCTAGGTCTTTCGCCTTCCACACTCCTTACATGCCCAGCACGGAGGTATGATACAGTGGGTTGCACCCCACTCTTCAACAAAATATTCATAAACGATAATGATAATAATGATGTGTTATTTATATAACGCCTTAATCCAAAGCGCTTTACAGAGCACATATTTACATACAATATCACCTAACCGAAATTGGTACTCATTTATCGACCTCGGAAGGATGAAAGGCTGAGTTGGCCTTGCCGGGATTCGAACCTGCAGCCCACAGTTCACGCTCAGATCGCAGCACAAGTGGTGCCACCTCTTTCCCCTCTATTGCAATAAGATTAGAGTTCATTGTCATGTATTGTAATGGATTTTCTGTTTGAAGTCTGCTTATTGTCCCATGTACGTGCACCATGAGCTCTGGCCAAACCAAAATGAAAGTACCTAAGAACATAGTACAGATCCTTCACAATTTTAAAATTCCCACGGTCAATGCACAAAAACAACCAGCCCGGATATGTCATGTCATCAATGATGTCCTCAATGATGCCATTGTCATGTCATCATTGCTGCCCTGGGTGTTAGGCTTAAGACTGCATGGCGATGGTGTGAGTTACGGTTGCATCACTGTATATAAGTCATTAAAGGGGAAGTTCCATCAGAACTATTATTGGCCCAATCAATCAGGTATGTATTTTTGAGCAAAATATTCCAATGCATCTTACCTTACTTTTTCTCACATTTGCACATGTGAAAATGACGGTTCCGGTCCCATCATCTTCTGCTAATCGTATCCGTTGATCCATCCCCCTAAATTCAAGTGCCCTCGCTGAAGTTATTCAGATCATCCGCACCTAAAGCTGACTTCCGTTGTCAAATCAATATGTTCCATCTATTTTCATGATATTCGTGGGCAGCGTAGCCAAACGTACCCTGTCATTACCCATGTTAACATTACCTACCACAGAACCAAGAACATAAACACACGCATCCAAAATATGAACATTTGGGGGGTCTTCACAAAAAGGAGAAAAAAAAACATATGTTTTGAAGAAAACAGCAATAGTCGGGAATATAACAAGTACTTTTATTTTTCACATAACGCTCAAAAGTGAAGATTATGTTCACGGAAACATTGAGAACTTTTCCCAATAGAGCTTATAACTATCAAACATTGCATGCTTTGCATTTTTTCTCTAACTGTCAACTTTGGGGATATAATGCCAAATGCATTCATCAATCCATTAATCCCAATATTTCCATTCTTTTCTGAAAGTTCTGTGTAATTAAATTGAATGCACTTATGTTCCATCACCGATGTTTTACTGGCGCACAAGGTGTTCCGTTAGTGAGACGAAAGGAGTAGTTTCACTTTCAAATGCAACACTTTCACCTCTGTATGTTTTCAGACCTTAAAGGCTAACATGTTCTTCCTTAGTACTGCTGTCACAAAGGACACATTGGTGGCTAGCGATCATCCCAGATAATGGTTATCACAGCTGCGTTGTTGACGATTATTGTCTAATTTTGGTTGAATAAGCCATCAACTGGAAGATTGAACTGATGGCAAGCACACATTGGTAGAACGTAGCTATATACATTTGAGAATGCAAAAATATATTTCAGTACCCAGTGTATAATAAAATATACATGATACATAGATATGTTAACTATTAATTAACGTTAAAATTAACACGTCCATTGTCTATTCTTTGCATCAAATTAGAATTTCATCTGTCACATCGTTAATCATCAACCATACAGCACACATGCTATCCTCACTCGCCTAAATATTATTTGAAAATAAGCTTACATGATGTGCTGCGTTTTCATTCTCTCTATGTGCCATTGGCCAACCGATTCGAACAACAGATCTCAGTAATAGAAATTTAATTTTGTTACGTCCGCTTTCAATATAGTAAATCTTATCAATTATTTCTGGGTATTCCACACATTGGGCCTGATTCATGGAACATTTTCCTATGGGATTGCGCCAATATAAAACACTTCCATGAATCAGGCCAATTGTGTCCTTCAAATTGTTAGTACAGTGAATTTAAGGAGACATAACAATAAGACCCTTTATTGTGGACTCTGAGGCAGCTAGACATTGGTTTCGTTTTATGGAAAACATGCCCCAAAAAATGAACAATATTTGTTTTTGCTTTCAATGTCAAGCTTTGCTGTGAAACACAATGAAATATTTCAACTATTCTACATTGCAAAATATTTACTTCCATTTTAACGGTACCAAGGCACCTTTATGGATTCTTTCACAAATGCCCCTAGGTGAGGTGCACACAGGCTCGGATTAATCTGTAGGGCAATAGGGCAATGCTCAAAACAAAAAGGAAAAATGCCAGTGTGTGCCAGTTTTTTCAGTCAAAGTGGACACTTTTGGGCAAATTGGGTCACTTGCATGAGTTACTTCAAGATGTGACTAGTAGTTTTGAGTATTGTTGCTGAATAAGTATTTGTTACATTTCATAATTTGTATTTCATTTTATCAAAACATCCCCCTTAGGTACTATTCAAACAGTCTGTTACAACAGCAATGAATTGCCATTTGCAAATGAGGGGCCACTTTTTAATTTTGCCGAACACAATTCTATGCCCCAGTCCGACCCTAGGTGCAGAACACGCACACCAAAAATTGCTGTTTTCTAGAGTTAACAAACAAGCAGTTCTGCCCTGGGCACAGTGAATTAAGTGGAATACTAAATCGAGGGGGAGCTCTCATAAGGGGGCATGGCTGAAGTAGGGGTGTACTTAGGCCACACCCCCTAACGCGAGCCCCCCCATCACCAATGGTGGGCAGAGATGCTGGTGCAAGTAAGCGAGTGCACGGAGTGGGGCGCACAGGCATTATTACCTTTGGTTCTCTCAGCACCTTGGGGGGAACCAAAGGTGTGACACCAGTGTGCCCCAGCTCTCACAAGCAGCAGACAGCCCTTTCTATCAAGGCACTGCATGGTAAAAATCTTGGGCTCCATGAATGAAAATGCTGCCTGCTGTGTAATGACTCTATACTCTGAAACAAGAAGAGTACTGGAGCGCCCAGTCTCTCCCTTTGTTTCCGAGTAAAGAGTCCTCACTCATCATGAAGCGTTGTTTTAAAGGCTTCATGCTCCATGATGACTCTTTACTCGGAAACAAAAGGAGAGACTGGGCCCTCCAGCCCGCCTCCTGTTTCATAGTTCAGAGTCATCTGGCAGCCGTTTAGCCAAAGCCATGGTTACACTCGCTGTCTACAGAAATCAGTACTTCCCAAGTGCTCACACCAGCAGGCACTCCGTGTAACTGTGCAGCGCTTCAGCTACACTGCTGCCCTAGGTGTCGGCATTGGTTGGGCTAGTTGGGGTGGGCCCCGGCAGGACCTCACCTCAGGAACCCTTTCTGGAGCATGCCAGGGCTTGGCCCTGGCTGCCCCTGGCCCACTTAAAGCCCTGCCTAGGCATGTATGCATTGTCTCATATGGATCCACAGATGGGAGTCCATCCTGCAGCAGTGTGATTGGGGTGCAGATCTGTCTGCCTATAATGTTTAGATCGGGCTAGGTGGTGAATGCATTACTGTCAAAAGAGTTTTTACAAACAAGCGCCAGTCTTTCTTCAATGTAAAGTCAAGCAACAACAGAAAACCTAATCATATTGTGTCCGTACACGTCCAAGCCATCTCCTCACTTCTCTATCTAAAAACAAAATTCGAATACACACCATGAAAACAGGGGGTTCCACTTGACCTCAATACAACCACTTCAAACATTGTGCCCATTGGTTAAATCATTTCACTTTTGGGACTCTGCCACCTATTGGAACATTACTCAGTGCACTGACTTTCCAACACGTTAAAAGTATGTAATGCTGTTAGTGAACTAACTATTCGATACCCATCTTCAGGTGCGGATTAACAATGCACGTACTCATTCCAGAAATCATATTGCACATATAGAGATGATTCCAGCATGCAATACAGATGCATGGATATAGATGGATTAAAACGGTGCATTAATATATAGAGACAGCACAGAATGACCAGAAAAGGGGGCAAAAGGGCAATTGTCTGCCAGTCTGGGCGGACTCTTGCTCCCCAAAGTGCAAAAAATGTAAAATAACATAACATCTCTAAAATTACAGCATGCCTAGAATGACCTGAGTTTTCAAAGGCTTACTGTCTTCTGTGTAGTCTTGTCCATCAATAATCTTGATGCATGCAATGTTGCAGGCATGCGTGGGTGTCCTCCCCATGTGGGCCTCCACAGTAAGATGAAAATGAGCAAAGGCCACAAGCGCAGTTTCATGGTGAACATCGGCAAAGTATGCATTTAAATGACATTCTCCATCACCGGTTGTTTGAATGTTGGCTAACACTATGGCCCATCAACCTTCTTTAAAAAGCATATTTTTTGCAATGCATACTGATGTGTATTGTTATCAGCAGCACATGCTGGAGTATGTATTAGGCAAGTCATGGTATAATTGCCTAAAACATGAGGCTCCACCATAACCCCATCCCTAACAAACCATGCCCATTATCCACTGCACCTTTCCTGCATCCTAGTTCAGTGTCCACTATATCCTCATAATGTGACCAATAGTCAGTGCTCATGGCTTGCAGCCATGGCCTGTGTTCAAATAGTGCCATTTTTCAAGCACACTTCAATGTAAACACACCATTGTGCAGGAAACTGAAATATTTATTTAATCTCCAGTTCAGCTGGGGAGAGTAATTCAGAAACAGCCCTCTGTTCTGAGATGACTGAAAAAGTCTCTGCCACTCGCGCTCCACACTTTTTGTACAACAAGAGATTAATTACAATTTTGGCATGGGCAAACAAATTGATGGGTGCAAACATCCATAGTGTCTGTACATTACTGTAACTTCATATGCTGATCATCAGAAAGCTTTCAGTTTCTATTTTCTATTTCAGTTAACATGAAAAATATCTTTGCAACTGAAAACTGGATAGAAGAGGTTGGCCAGATAACACGAGTTCCACACAGACTGTCAAGGACATGTAGCTGTTTTTCCCTTTCATCTTGGCCCCTGTCCATTTTTATCTATTGCCTTACTTTATTTTTTTTAAAAACACTGCTCAAACCGTATTTTCTACCATTTAGCTGACTGCTGCCTCCATCCTAGACAACATGGTCGCTCATCACTGTTGCATCTCTATGTTAGTGAGCTATACTCTCGTGCCATTAGTGCTGTATTCAGCTCATGCTTTGCTTATCTTACTATTGCCCAAGTTTTATGGATGCCATGTTAATATTTGCCATGTCTAAGTGCACATTTGATCTACTCTCTGTGTTTTTTCATGGTGAAAGCATATTTGCTTCATGTATCAGGTGATGAGCAGGTTGCTTTTATTCTAGCCATCTTTAGCTCACATCATGTTCATCATTTTGAACATTTCTTTTGGACCTGGGTATGTGCAAGAGCTATGAGTGACATGTTCATCTGTCTATCAACAGGGGGTGGGTTCATCTGCCCCTTTACAGTCCCCCTCTGGTCAAAATCTCCAACCACCTCCTCCTTTTTTATGCTCCCCTGCACGATCCATACTGTAGTCACCCACCTCAATGCAGTGTTCGTCTCAATATGGGAGGTGACATGAAGAAAGCTCGTAGATGACCAATAGCATCTCCACCCATGCTGTTCCTTGTTTTTTATTAATTTATGTTTTATTATATATAATTTCCCAGAGAGTGTCATAATGTCCTTCATTTTCCTGCCCCTTTAACACCCTTAAACAATAGTTAACCTGCAAAATGAGTGACCATGCGACCACAGGAATATGCATTGTCATTAGCTGACACTTGAACACTTTTTGAAGACCCAACAGCACATTATTACTTGCACTACTTGTAACTATGCATCTCCTTCTCCTTCCCTTCTAGTAGTGTGGTTAATCAAAAATGCACCTAGTTTCTTCTCAATCCCAACAACCTTTCCCTTGCCCCCGTCCCATTCGCCAATCAACTGCATAGATGCTAGGTACAACACCCCTGGCAGTGAACTTGCTGAACTCCATTGGACATCTTCAGTCTACTTCTTTCTTCTTTTCTGAGTCAGGTTCTTGGACCTTTCATTAGTCCATTGTTCCTCCTGCTGCTTTGTGACAAGTTCAGGAGCACCTTCTTTTGTATAAGGGTCTTATTTGGAACACTGGATCTTTTGGAGCTGGATGGTCAGTCAAGGGACACTGTTGAAATGAGGGACACAAGGGTGTGGCAGTACATACGAGGGGCATTTTTCTTTGCCCTAGTTTGGTGATATATGGGCATTAAGCCAGGTCCCACAGGCCCTGTTGTCGAGAGGGGCTCTTTGTCCCTGCTCGTGTGTTCGGGTGTGCGGTCACTCCATGTGCATGTCTCCCTCTTGTATTTGTTGAAAAGTCCCCTCGTGTCTGAAACACAAAGAAAATTGGGTGAGTTTCTCAAATTGTATGAACACTTTATTATTATCCCTCCCTGCTACGGCCTGAATACTCTTCATCTATACTACACTGTCCTTAACAATGACTACTAATATTTCTTCCTTTCACTCCCAGCTAATTTGTATCCTAATTGCTAACTACTCCACTCTGCCTCTGCTGCCTCTTTATTTATTGTAGCAACACATGTTCTTCCTACCTAACACATAACCCAATGTGCCCTATGAATGAATCTTTATTTTGAAGCACATAGACTTTATAAAAGACAGCATACAAAAACTATGTAAGTCATAAAAAATACATCACAAAAAACATAAAACATAGTAAAATATCAAAAATACAACAAAAAGACATACAAATTGAAACATTACAGCCAAAATCATTCAAGCAGATTTTTCACAATCAGCTGCAATGTAGCCTCTAAAAACATATACATAGCCTCTGTAGCCTTTCTTGATGACAATTTTTTTATTGAGCTACAGTTTGACTTCCTTAGAATTGGTATTACAATCTTAGCCTAGGTTTGTAGAAAAATTGACAAAAAAGCATAAGATGAACCAACTCTTGGGATAGGATAAAATTGCATGGGCATCGAATATTATGTTCTCAGCCCATACAGTTCTTGCCGTTGTGGCCCCTAACAACATCAAATGGCTTGTCCTCAGATGGAGCAGAACACTCCTCTTTCATTTGCAATGGATCCAGCAAATATACTCAGCAGTTTGCCTACTGCAAACAAAATCTTGGTACCTTAGGACAGACTGATTTTTGATCTGCAAACAGCCGTGCAGATCCCTTCTATGAGCCATATATTTTTGCCGCACCAATATAGCAATGGCTCTGCAAACATCAGCCGTGATGACATAAAGATCTGACAAAGCGAGACTCACAAATGCTTTTTCCTGTTGGTTCAGTCAAGTAATATTCCTGCAGATATCTGAAGATGTCAGATCTTGTAGGATCTCATGTGTTAAAATTTGCTCCGTTTTTGACCATAATCTAATCCAGAATAGCAGGGGTTTTGAATTCATAGGATCATTTGCATAATCCATTCTTAATTCTTAATGAAGCAGCTAGGTTGAGAAACTCTTTGTGGCCCCCAAAACATTCAAACATAATCTATTTTCTTTGACCTGAATTTGTATTGGGATAGACCCCACACTTCTGCTCCATAAACACATGCCTAAACAGGTTTGGCCTGGAAGATGTTAAGTGTTGGATTAACCGTTAGCCCACCCATCTCTATTCCAAATCTATGTAACGGACAACATGCCTGGCAAAATGTATGCATTGTCTCCGAGATATGATCGGACAGTTGGTCCCGTTTTTAAAAGTCACTCCTAGGTAGGTGAATGTATCCATCCAGTCGAGTTTATGTCCAGATGCAAAAAATGTGGGATAGATTTTTCGTCTGTCTGCCTGCCAACACACATGACTTGTGATTTCTTAGTGTTTACTGACAGGTCTCTGCAACACATATATTTGACATAAACGTTCACAAGTTTCTGTAGTGCTAATGGAGTGTGCGCCTTCTGCATATGACAGCACAGTGATGTTTCTCAACACAACTATGGGTGTGTCCTTTGTGACTTTATGTAATTCCTTCACCAGGTTGCAAACATGAGTTGATCAAAAGTGGGGCCAGAATACACCCTTGCCTGGCCCCATGTAAAATGGCAAAAGATGAAGATAGTTTGCCTTTGTTGTTCAACCTCACTGATGCTTTCAGAACTGTTTGTAGGGAAATTAATATATTCAAAATGGGCCCTGATAAGCTCAATGTTTGAAGCATATTCTAAAGCTTTGGACAGTTTACCTTGTCAAATGCTTGACTAAGATCAATAAACCCCAAGTACACTGGGCGGTCATATTCTTTGACATTCTGGTCCAGAATCAAGCAAAGGTTCAGGACCTGCTCCATCGTGTCAACTCCTTCCATGAACCCTTGTTGTTCCTCAGACAAAATTATGTTTTCTTTTGCTCATTTAACTGTATGGGTATGAATGACGCTGCCCATCCATTTTGTGGTGTCATCAATCGAGGATATTGGCCGGTAAGAGCTAGGGTCCATCGTGTCTCCTTTTTTAAAGATCAGAAATGTTATGGATTCCTGGAACTCGAAGGTAATTTATAATAAGATCTTGGTTTAAATCACTAGACGTATTTGCCTCAATACCATCTCTCCTAGAGCTGAACAGCCTTGAAAAATTATCATCCCAGTTTGAGAAAGGAGGGAACTTTCCCTGGGTTAATGTTTATCTTCCTTATCTTCCTGTAGAAACCAATGGGGAACAAAGTGTCATAATATGATAGCCCAGTGGCCTACACTCCCCATATATTAGGATTATTTTCTTCTTCTGCACGGATGTCACTGGCTTTGTTGCAGTGTATTTCTTTGAAGTGACGGGACTGGTATCATCTGTACTTGTGTACATGCCCGGGTAGAGCATGAACTTATCTTCTTAGAGTGGTGGTTATGATGCAATGTCCTTTGTCTTTTGTGTAGAAGTGATGGTAGGCCTGCTTGGATGGCTTTGTTAATTTCGGGGCACATCTTCTCTGTGCCTTTATTTGTAGTCTTTCTTCCGATGGCATTGGATTGCAGTATTTTCTGTTCCTGCTGTGTTTATCCTAGCGAGATACAACTAACAATTTCTGTGACCTCCCAACCTTTCTACTCTAATGCACCTACCCCTGATGCTGAAACAAGTGCATGTGATGTATGCATGCAGGGAAGTGTGACCTATGTGTATACAATGTTTGCCTATAACTTACAAATATAATACAGTATATCTCAGTTCCATTACTTGGACACACCCATCACACTGTGCACGTTTCCATGTCATTAAACATAATCACAGACAATATATCTAGGCCTTTTCTTGTCTAGAGGCCTCCTTTATTACTTAAATATCATAAAGATAATTCCTCTATAGGCTCACATGGCCACGCATATAACTCATACTTTAATCACTATGCTCTTTTTACTTTTACTCAGCTGTGACTCTTTTCCTTCAATACAGATCAGTAAAGAAACTCACACTCCCCGTGCTTTAATGAATACCTACCTTTTATCCTTATTCACTTCCCCTTCATCTCTACGAGTGCTTACCTTTTCTTATGTTTTTCTTACCACCTATATCGATAAGGCGTACCCTTAGTAAGACCATGTGGGAAGATAGTACCATTTTATTTATAACACAAAACAATATACCTGTTAATATACAAAACATCTGGTTACTTACACTTATATGTTGCTTCCTTGTGCAGGTATATGCGTCTCCATCCTGCATACTGTGCTTTTGCTCACAGCCCCTCCTCTGAAATTTCAAAATGCTCCCAATGTACTACACATGTGACATGCACTCTATGTGCTCTTATACTGTGCTAGCAGGACATTGGGTAACTGTTGCTTAAGTTGGTACTATGCTTATATTGCAGGAATATTGTCTGATATTGTGGGGGGATCCTTCTGTAGAGTGGGTGTTGCCCCCCCTTATGGCCACAAGGTGACAAAACCACAATGAGGTATCCCTCAGTTTCTACTTTTCTTGTGCACTGATGACCACTCTTTTCCCATTTGTGACATTATCTCCACTTACTCTGTGTTTCCTTCTCTTCACTATTTCCCTATACATATACCTAGATCCATCTTCTCTACCTCTTTGATTGATCCCTCTCCATTTGGGATACTACCTCACACCTCTGATTGTACTATTTCCCCTTAGTCTTGGTTATTGGTGTCTCATGTCCATCCTGTTCCCAGCTGCCCCATCCTCCTTCTAATAGACCAACATCAGAGGTACTCCTGATCCACAATGTGCTTGTGGCACATCCGCCTTGTCTGGATTTTCAAGCTAGAGATGATAGATAAAATGTATATTAAATACTCAGTCATCATTTATAAACACGCCTCCATCTATCACATGAGTCAGCCTGTGCTCCTCATCAAAAACGATAATTATCCTGCACTTTATTCCCTCATCTTTAGCCCCATGTAAAATCACGTTGTCTTCCAGTTCCCTTGTCCCTATTCCTCAGCTATAGGTGCCTGTTGTGGTTGCACTTGTATTTACAGTGCATGTCTGACACAATCTTGGGCATAATATTCTTCTGCACTGTATTATCTGCCTCCGAAGTAAATCCCCTCGTCAACGACCTATTGGATTACTCGAACCATGTGAGGTGCCTGACGGCCCCTTGAGCACAATCTCTACTGATTTCATTGTGGATCTACCCATCTCACAGGGGTGCACATGTATAATGGTGGTGGTTGATTCGTTTACTAAGATGGCTCACTTTTCCCCTTTGCCCGGAGTTCCCACTGCAGCAAACATGGCAGAAGTATTTCTCCAAGATGTCTTTAGATTGCACGGTATGCCCTCTAATATCATCTCTGACAGGGGAAGTCAGTACACCTCTCATTTTTGGAAGGCTCTCTGCGAGCGGCTGGGGATTGAAAGAGCTCTCACATTGGGTTTTCACCCCCAGTCCAATTGACAAACTGAACGGGTAAATGGGACTCTTGAACAATACTTAAGGTGTTTTACTAACTCCCAACAAGACAACTAGCACTCGTTATTGGCTCTGGCCGAATTCTCCTACAACAATTCTGTGCACTCAGCTCTAGGGGTCAGTCCATTTTCTGTAATTATGGCTACCATCCTCGGTCTATTCTTCCTGTCTCCTGTCTTTCTACCGATTTAACATCTGTAGACTCCTCACTCACCCTCCTTAGAGAGATACACAAGAAGGCTAGGGAAAGCCTTCAGTCAGCGCAGGAACGCTATAGGTCCCAAGCCAACAAACATCGTCAACCCGTACCAGGTTGGGAGGTTGGTTCTAGAGTAATGCTTTCTACGAGATACTTACCTCGTTGGGCCCATCCATCCAAGCTATCCCCAAAGTTTTTAGGGCCTTTTAAGATTGTACAAAGGATCAACCCTGTGGCCTTCCGTCTTAAACTCCCTGCCAGCCTGAACAGAGTTCATCCTGTCTTCCATGCTTCTCAGCTTAAGCCCTTTCATGTTGATACCTGGAGGCATCAAGCAGAGAGAATCACTGTTCCTCAGGATTCCACTCCGGAAGAATATAAGGTAGCTCAAATATGCGACTCCAGGTATCGTAGAGGCAAACTAAAATATCTTGTACAATGGAAAGGCTTCCCCTCCTCTGAGAATTCCTGGGAACTCATCTCCCATATTTCTGCCCCTACCCTGTTGCGCAAGTTTCACTTTTACAATCAAGGCAAACCAGGGGGAGGGCCCCTTGGGAGGGGGCATACTGCCATGCCGCGTGGCGCTTGGCGCCTGTGGAACCGCTGGCGGCGCGGACATTATTCCGCCGCACACGCTGGTAGCCCGTCACGCCCACCTGCAGCACTGCCCGTGCGTATGGGCGGTGACGCGGCCTGGAGTTTAAATACAGCAGCTTCCAGGTTGCGTACGCGTTGCAACGCTTCCGTTCCCTCCGTTAGTGCTGTCTGCCTTTTGCCTGCCTTTCCCTCGCTCGCCCTTGTAGCACTTTTCCGATCTCTATCGGGTCCCGGTCCTCTTACTACTTGTTTGCCTTCTGCCCTCCTTCTTTGCTACTTTCCTTCCTCCCCTCTCGCTACCCTTCTTCACCCAGCTCTTCTCTGTTCCTGTTCTTTTACCTCATTTCCCCTTCCTGTTTTCCTTCTGCCTGCCTCCTTGTGTACCAGACCTCGGCCTGCTTTCTTGGATTGCTGATTTCTACTGTTCGGATACTTTCCCCTGTGACTTCCCGTGTACCGGATCTTGGCCTGTTTTTGGACTGCCCAATCTCTGTGTGCTACACCCTTGGACTTGGTTCCCCTTGCGGGATTCCTTACTACATACTGACTACCTTCCTCCAGAGCACCTACCTATCTACCACGGAGTTCAGCTTCAGCCGACTGCATTCTCCCAGCATACCAGCTCATTTGTTAGGAGAGTCACGCAGGTCGCTCAGGGTTTTGTTTGTGCCACTTGGCTTTTTCCCCTTCCCGGCGTTCTCAGGAGGAGGCACCAGGTACCCTTCTTGGGTGTCACGGTGGCTTCCTTCCGTGGGCACCCTTACCTACACAAAAAAAAGGAGCGACCAAGAAGTCAAGGAAAGAAGGGTACAGGAAGAAGAGATGAAGGTGAGGAGTTAGGGGAGGGTGGAGAATCGGATTCTACGTTCTCTGACGAGGATATCACCTATCCAGGTGACAGGTACGTGTATTTTGAGCGGTGCACAGGGAGTTTTACACATGTATTCCGCTGGCGCGAGCGGGGTACGTGTATTCTGGGGCATGTGCGGGGAGTTTTACACGTGTTTTCGCTGGCGCGAGCCTGGTACGTGTATTCCGAGGGGTGCACGAGGAGTTTTACACGCATTTCCGCTGTCGCGAGCGGGGTACGTGTATTCTGGGGCGTGTGTGGCGAGTTTTACACACGGTTTCGCTGGTGCGAGTGGGGTACGTGTATTCCGAGGGGTGCGCAGGGAGTTTTACATGTGTTTTCGCTGGCGCGAGCGGGGTATGTGTATTCCGAGGGGTGCGCTGGGAGTTTTACACACATTTTCGCTGGCGCGAGCGGGGTATGTGTATTCTGGGGCATGCGCGGCGAGTTTTACACACGTTTTCGCTGGTGCGAGTGGGGTACGTGTATTCCGAGGGGTGTGCGGGGAGTTTTACACGTGTTTTTGCTGGCGCGAGCAGGGTATGTGTATTCCGAGGGGTGCGCGGGGAGTTTTACACACATTTTCACTGGCGCGAGCGGGGTACGTGTATTCCGAGGCGAGGGGTGCACAAGGAGTTTTACATGCATTTTCGCTGTTGCGAGCGGGGTACATGTATTCTGGGGGGTGCGCAGCAAGTTTTACACATGTTTTCGCTGGTGCGAGTGGGGTACATGTATTCCGAGGCATGCGCAGGGAGTTTTACACGTTTTTTCGCTGGCGCGATTGGGGTATGTGTATTCCGAGGGGTGCGCGGGGAGTTTTACACGTATTTTCGCTGGCGCGAGCGGGGTACGTGTATTCTGGGGCATGCACGGGGAGTTTTAGACGCGTTTTTGTGGTTGGGGGGCTGTATCCTGGTCCACTGGCCTTTGCGACAGGTACTGGAATTGTGCGACTTCTTTGGCACACGGGGCGGGGTTGGGGGCGTAACTGGCACTGCTGCAGGGTCGCTGCACCACTCTGCGCCACGGCTGCTTATGGGTGTTTTAATCCATGAATACGCTGTATATCTAAATGGGTATTGGCGAACGCGGCTGGCGCAGACTGCCACACTCGCACTCTGTGCGCCAGCCGCATACGCCACTTGTGTGTCGATTTCCATGAATTACCCCCGCAGTCACATATGCTTTTACGCACTGAGTTACCGTGAGCATTGCCCACCAACCTGTTAAGTGAACATTCTGTAACAGCGCCACTATGCCCCGGGCTGCTGGGCGCTTTATAACTCCAAATAAATAAATAAATAAAATGCTTCGATACCCCCCATACCCTATGTCCCTCTCTCTCAGGAATGTATTTCTGTAATCTCTGTCTGGTGCTATGAACAGCCCAAACCCTCCCTTCTCATCAGCACTGCAGTTTATACTCTGACCTTTTACTGTGAAAGGCTCTGAATGTGATAACACAATGTTTTAGTTCTGCCTTTCCACACTACGTTTTATTTCAGCTGAACAAAACATAACATAACCCATATCACATAAAAAACCAAAGGACCACACAAATGACAGTACAATAAAAGACCACATGACATAACATAACATGATATAACATATTCTAAAAACCTACCCTTTTCTCCTCACTAAAAACTACCAACAGCACACTTACATGGTCCTACTTCTTACCATAACATACCATAACACAATCTCACTTCCAACAACACAATACTCTAACCTCTTACCATAACACAAACTCACTATGTTCCAATATAAAATGATACCACAAACATTATTACACCCAGTTATCCCTCAACGTATAGCTGGCGCCAGTAGAAACAACAGAAAGGCCTTTTACACACTAATATACCCCACAGCATTCTTGCTGCCCCTTCTTGGACAAGGCATCCATTAACTCTTAATCTTTGCATCGGGATAGCCAGAAAATCCGTAAATATTAACTCCATGCAGAGTTGACGCATCACTTTCCGCACACCTTGTTGCAGGCTTTCCACTAATCAACACTTCATCATACATTTTTTTAAAAGAGTCCCCCTCCCCTTTGCCAGGCCACTGTTCTATGTATATCCATAAATAAATTGGCTCTGCCTCTCGCACGATGTATGCTTACCCTAATTTACGAAGCTGGCTTCTCTCCCAACAAACTCCTGCATTTCACTGCAGGCACGGAAAGGCTGAACACTGTCTATGATAAATAGGGCCAGACTGATCTGACTGTGGTGGCTCCCATGCTCTTCAGTGGCAACACATCAGAGAAGATTCCAGATTCCTATTAATGCTGCAATCTCGTAAGGATTGAGCACTCCTGGCATTTGGCTCGCCATATGTTCAAATAGTGCCATTTCTCAAGTACACTCCAAAGTAAACACACCATTGTGCAGGAAACAGAAATAGTTAATCTCAAGTTCAGTTGGGGAGAGTAATTCAATAACAGCCCTCTGTTCTGAGCTGACTGAAAACGTCTCTGTTCCCTCCCCCCTCCACACGTTTTGTACAACAAGACATTAATTACATTTTGGCATGGGCAAACAAATTGATTGGTGTAAACATCCATAGTTTCTGTACATTACTCTAACTTCACTGGAAACATACTTTCTGCCACTAATACCCACACCACCCCTTTTTGGCATCATCCTCCAGTGATCTCATATGCTGATCATCAGAAAGCGTTCTGTTTCTTTGTTCTATTTCAGTCAACACAAAAATTAGCTTTGCAACTCAAAACTGCAGTTGGAGAGATAACACAAGTCCCAGACATACTGTCAAGGTCACTGAAGAGAGGGTCCTAAGAATGCCCCTCCTCACGAGGTAGGCCTATGAAGAAGGGGCAACATACTTAACAAACTAGTGAACCTTGGGTACCCTCAAAGACTGGTGAAACGCTCAGCTAAACGTGCATTCAATAACAATAGAGAAGCACTTTTAGAACCAAAAAGTAGTGAGAGTAATACATCATCATAAAACATATGCATATTCCATTGGTGGCTTTCAAGAAAAGCACCAATATTCGGAGTAATATTATGAGAAATGACAAAGGGACAGGAGGGAATGATCCCCAACAAGGGATCTTGTGGGTCCTCCCTCAGGCCGTAGAACACCATCCATGTGGGAATTATGTTATGCATCCCCAAACCGAAAGGAATTTATCTGTAGACGTGGGTTTGACAAATGAGTGGGTACTAAGAGAACACACAAATTGTAATACACAGAACGTTATTCACGTGATTAGCTGTTCATGTCGATTATCAAAGTTGAGAAACCTAATCAGAAGTGCAAAACTAGAATGATTAGAGATGTATAAAGAATAACATTGAAGTGGCTGCATTAGTTAATAAATACTTCATAGAAAAAAGTCACACATTTACAGATTTTGAATAGACTATTTTCAAGAGAGTTAGGGGAAACTCTCGAGAGGCCATTAACAAGAAATAATTGAATTTGGAACAAAAACTCATATTCATGACAAGAAATCACAGTAGGGGCATATATGAGAATATCGAATGGCACAATGTGACTTGAATGTACATCTTCTACGAGTAATCTTGTAGTGTTGTAATTTTTTTAATGAATATTGTACCAATCTAGCAGTGTAATACTGATACATTTTTAAGTTAATGACTGTAAAATAATGTAGGTTCTGGAGCGTATCAGTCCATGAAATAGTTTGTAAATAGTTGTTGCTGGATACATAACGATATCCGTATGATATAGAAAATAATTTGGATAAGTTATGATGGAATAATGGATGTAATTCAATGTCACGACTGAGAAAGTATTGGGAAATGCATTAATTGTACCTTGAAAAATGTTCTCTATTTGTTCCCCTTGATATGACAATAGTGATATTTAGAGAGAGAAAGGGTAACATATTTAGTAATAAACCACTAGAGCCTGATAAGTTTTTGCAGAATACAGCCTGTGGTGCCTGAGAGTATTGTGATCCTCATTACGCATTGCTTGCAAACAAGCTTACACACAGCACGTATGATGTCATCACAGTACGTGATGATGTGGCAAGCAGTACCTATGAAATGGCGGCCCTCTTGTATCTGAGGCAGTACCGTGGCGATTTCCAGCGATAGGCAATAGTAGTTAAGAGATATATGGGGTGCTGTATGAACCCAAGGCCCTTACCTTGGAATAGTGGAACTAAAATTGACACTGACCCTCGTGTTTGGGTTGGGGCTGTAGGAGAAGCCAAGTAATCCAGCAAATTATTGGGATCTCTGGTGATTTCAGGACCAGTGAAGTAGGTTTTATTTACCAGAGATTTTTGCAAGTAAGTAGACTCTGGGTGTCCCTTATGTTGATGTTTCGGGTCAGCAGGAGGAAGAGGGACTGGCAATTCTGAACTTGGGAGGACAGCGTTTAGGGTTGCAGGTAGTTCATCACACGTGTATTGTAGAACACCATCCAGGTACATCATGTGTACTTGCTCACCCATGTGTAAAGGGTGTGATGTCAAGTCTATTAATAAGACTATCTAGTAGGTTAAAATCATATGTTTTTTTATTCTAGCCAGGATGCCCCGCTAGAGAAGGATCATAGAGAGTTGCATAACTACGGCCACCCACTTTGTTAACACACACAAGAGGAGTATGCCTCTGATGAATGTCCAGCAGTTATAGGCTACACAGAACAGAAACAAGTACAAGTTGGGCAAGAAATGCAGCCTGTATATGTGGTGTAGTGCACTCATGCAGTGTTAACCACGTTATGACCACGTTATGACAATACTGGACTAAAAGTGATGTTTGTTTTGGTTGTTTTATATTATGATGTAATTACAAATATTGTATTGATGATTCAGATTTTAGGCGTGCATTTTAGTGAGTTATGATTTATTATGATGTGTGAATATAATTAATTTGTTTGTAATAAAAATTGAGTAAGATTATGAACAACTGTTTGGCTATTACATAGATGATCAAAGATCTACCTTGATTCATTGATGAGGGAACTTGAATTGATACTTATTGATCGCCATGAACGGTGGGCTAAACTGGAGGCAGAAAACTTCTCAGGGGCCTTATTAGATCCTATAAAGGCCATGCACGAGAAGACAACATTAAGAGTTCAGATGAATAGATCAGGCTTCTTATCCAATTAAATTATTACATCAAAAGTAGTCAAACAGGGGTGTCCAATGGCTCCGGCCTTAATTAACTATTTTCTGCAGACATAGATCAGACAGAAACATCAACTAGAATATTCCCACCAATAGCAGGGGGTGGTAAATTGCCACGCCTATTGTAAGCAGACGATGTGGTCCTAATCGACCAAACACCAGTGGGACTTCAACGTCAATTGGACTCCTTGTGCGCCTACATAAAAGCAAATGGCTTCGAAATAAACAAAGAGAAAATTAAAATTTTGAATTTTGGAAATTCTAACAGAGGGAGAAACAGCCACTCGTGGTTCCTAGAGGGCAAGCGTATTGACTAAGTATCCAAGTTTAAGTATTTGGGTGTATGGCTCAGCGACACTAAAACGGAGGCCCCCACGGTGGTGCATATAAATGCAAAAGCCAAAGACTTGGCCAGCCAGGCGTGTGCAGTGAACCAGAAATGTGGCAATTTTTCATTAATGCCGTTAGCACAGTTTTACAAATCCAAGGTGGTGCCTGCTTCAACTTATGGAACCGAGGGATGACCCAACATCACAGTCTGTGCATGGTCACAGTTGGAAGGCCTATTCTAAAGGAAAGTGTTGGGAATTCCCCCATCCACACCAATCCATGTAGTGCGGCGGGAGCTGGGTCTCACATCTTTGAAACAGATGGTGGAATGGAACAGCTTTGCCCTTTACAGAAAAGGCCTTATGCTTCCCAGGCCAGAAATCCTGGAAATGCTCAACAAAGAAATCAATACATCTGAGAACCCTATGCTGAGCAAATGGAGACTGAATATAACTGCATGACTGGAAGAGGTGAGGAGTTTCAACTCACTTGCTGAAAAAGAACCCTTCTTGGGTTAAGAAAAAACTCAAAGAGATGGACTGGATTTCCACTTTGGAGGCAGAAGCCAGTTATCAATCAACCGCCCATCTTCCAGAGGAACCACGAAAATTGGACTTTGTATGTAATTACTTAAAACAGTTTCCTAACAGAAACTACAGAGATCAATTTCTGGGAACCTGTTTGAATCTTCTACCTACGAATTACATACAGGCCATCCGTGGTATAGTGAAATGTTGTTATAGCAACAACACTTCAGCGGTGGAAACACTGAAGCATTTGATCATATTTTGCCCAGCCCTAGTCGAGGTGCGCACAGCACATTTTGGACCTCTGCTATCTGACTTTCCAATACTCGATCAAGATCTGTGGTGGAGAATGCTGATAGGGGGAAGTAGGACTTGCAATGTGATTGTTGTTGTACCATCTTTATCAAATTTGTTTTAAAAGGTCAAGCTGGGCACATTTAAAATTTAAAATTTAAAATAGGTGAATGAGCTGGAGTTGTAACCTGCTTTGCTAAAACATAATTTTCAATTGATTTCAAATAAAATGAAGAAATAAATGACACTTATATGTATACCTTCTTTTTAGTTTATTGTAAACCAAGAGAAGTCAAGAGGATGAGGCTGGCTGGCTTAAAATTGTTCAAGTGATGGAAAGAAAAGGCAAACTAAACAAGTTGATGAGACTGTATATTTGGAAGTCAAAAGAGCAATGTTGAATTTTGGGAAAGGAAATTCCAAGACCCATTTGTGTTGTACTGTGTTGAACTTGGGGAGGGAACCTTGGGACCCTTTTGTTGGAACTGTCTTGAACTTGGGGAAATGAGCCTAGAGCTAGAAGAAGCTCAGAACTTTAGTTTGAACAGTGTTACTTTGGCTGCTGATATCTCTACACATTGTTTAGCTTTAGTGGTGAGGGCAAGTAAAGGTTTTGGAAACAGACAGACTTTTAAGTTGAACTTACTGACTCAGACTATCCTTAGTTTATTTAGGTAGGGAAATCCCACCTTAGTATAGGGCAAGTTAGGCCTTACACCATCATGACATTTAAGTTAATAAAGACCTTTTATTTGAACTTTGAATTTGTAGTCTGTGTCTTGCTTAATTATGCCTTCACAGCGTCCTTTGATAAATGCTATATGATAAATGTTCTGACTGTAATTTCAGTGATGTACCTCTTATTCTCACTGCTGCACCTGCTGTTGATTGGCTCTGATCATTGCTCACGTCTGGAGTTGCCAAACCTCTTATTCACCTTTGGATTCAGTATCTGCAGGCATGGGGGTCTCAACTCTATATAGTTTCAAGTTGTGAAGATGGATCCATTATTTGCTTCCCTCAACCCTGACAGCCGATAAAGTGACAGCTTCCACGATGTAGGGTTCTTAAAAACGTGATTTGAGCCACTTTGGAACAAAATGATGGCACAAGACCTTGTCTCTAGGGAACAAAGTCAAGCTTCTCCAACAAAGTGTCCAGGTGAGTTTGTTCATGGATTTCATCTAGGTTCTTTGAACCAGCCTGCCATATATGCAACTGTCGAGGCATATATTTAAGATAGTCCATCATAGCTGTCAAATAATGGTGCATTTCCATCCCTAGCACAGTAGCAGCATTTTCGGCATCAGTGGGAGCCAGTGTGGGAGGAGCAATAAGAGTATGCATTCTGTGTCCCGTCAACAGCTCATGTGGAGTCAGGTGATGGCCAGAGCCTGGCTAGTCAAGTTAGGCAAATAGGGCTAGAGGCAGGCAATGTAACCAACCTTTCTTCAAAGTCTCTTTTAGTCCAGCAATTCTGTCTTTAAGGAGGCCATTGAGGTGCTTACAAATGTTGTTTGGTTGTGGTTGTTAGGTGGATGAGAATGTGCGCCTTATCCCCAGCAGAATTTGCAGCGTGGCACAGCCGCCAGCCGGAGGCTGTCTTTCCCTCCCTCTCCTACCTGCCTAAGCTGTTCGCTATGGAACTCAGCTACACCCAATAACAGGTTGGTATTTTCAACAGACCTCGAACGCATCTGGTGATATAATCTCCTTTGTGAGGCAGCTGCCTGTTCAACCAACACCACACAGGACTCAGCTACTTCCCAACAAGTAATAATGGGCTCACTCTTTTCGTTCAGCGTAGTATAGGATCATGCTCAAGATTCACAGATACGGGGAACACGGCCGGACGCAACTGTCTGCAAGATTATTTTTGGGAACCAAAACATTTTTCCCCAGCTCTCTACAGAGGCTCCACATGCACTCTTCGGATGCATGAACTGTTTATCACATGCCATGTTTTTTTCATTTTTTTACCATCACCTTTGGGTCTTGCTATCACTGCCCTGATGAAGGCAGAGCTGGTACCGCCGAAACGCAATATTGTCTAGAGGGGATTGGAGGTCCCTCAGAATTACATCTGATCTACATTGGACCTCTCATCTATAACAATACATGCTTCGTTGTTTCTTCAATTAGCCAGGATTTACAAAAACATTTGTTCAGTAACTCAGTTGTTTTCCTAAAATCACTGTCTATTGAATTAGCTTTACTCATTCTGTCACATCAGCATTGTTCTCTTTTCTTTTTCCCCCTCATGCGTTGGCAGACCTCACCCCATTGTTGTATGAACAAATATTCACACTGGGGGTTCATTGGTACTTAACATGACCATATAATATTGAAAAAAGTATTTGTTACCTTTTTCCTGTGTTGATGCTACTACATTGGGAGAAATACTTTCTTTATTTCTCATTATGTTTCATTGATTTTTCCATTTTTTCTTCTTTACTCTTTTAACTAAAATTCATAATTTCTATTTAGTAATTCTGCATTCTGATTTATGTTTAGAAGGAATTTTATATGTTTGTAACCCCAAAAATGTTTTATTGATTGTATTTGCCCTCATGGTTTAGGGCATTTATTTCACTTTTTGCACAGATTATTGCACATAAAGTTTTGTCTCTAACTTATATAAATTTGTATGACTTTCCTTGATGTTTTGCATTATGATGGATACCAATTATATGTAGATTTAATTACCCCAAATGGGTCACATAGGTTTGGACCAGTGGTAGGACCTTAATTCATTCACACCTTCCTATAGGCCAACCTACACACGTACTAGTACCTTGTGTTAATAATGGCTAGTCAAGTTAGGCAAATAGGGCTAGAGGCAGGCAATGTAACCAACCTTTCTTCAAAGTCTCTTTTAGTCTGGCAATTCTGTCTTTAAGGAGGCCATTGAGGTGCTTACAAATGTTGTTTGGTTGTGGTTGTTAGGTAGATGAGAATTTGCGCCTTATCCCCAAGAGGATAGTAATGTGCTCAAATATTTAATTTAAAAACTCTGGTCCATTGCGGGAACATTGAACATTGCAAATTCCCTGCCTTAGAAATACCTCATTTACAGGAACTTCACTGCACACGTGTTGAGATGGATTTCTAAACTCTGACCTGGCGGGCAAAAGTTTAGGAGGCCTCCCTCGGTTTAGTGAAACAAGGGAACCTTTTGGACAAGCCAGACCAATCTAGGTAGTATGGCAGGTGGTCAAGACTAAGGGGGTCATTACGAGTCAGGCGGTAGGGGATACCGGGCACTGGTAAGGAGATCGGTGCCGGTAATTGCCTACCGCCTGATTCCGAGGCCCCCTAACAGGAACCGCAAGGGACGTGTGGTCGGACCACACGTCCCTTACGGGTCCCGTTAGGGGACCAGGCCGCTAATTATGGGCCTGCCATTCAAAGGCCCGTAAATAGCACCTTCCCCATTCCCATTGAGCCCTGTGGGGGCTCAAATGGGAATGGGGAATGGTTGATGCAATGGGGACTTACCGGTCTCGCCAGGACTAGACCGGTAAGTCTCCATTGCACCACACCGTACTCGGTCCTGTTATTGGAGGCAGTCATGACGCAAATAGCGCCAGGACTACCTCCAATCTTAGAATAAGGCCCTATGTCTCAGGAGGGGTGAGAGTGATTGGAAGCTCAGAATGAGCACAAACAGCAATGAACCACAAATCACTCTTAGACAAGTGTATATGAAAAATATCTATAGATTTATTGTCGACCGGACCAATAGACACAAGTAACCTCAGCAATGCGAAAACAGTTAACACACAACAATAACCTTATACTATACAATGTATATTACATTTCCAAATGCAATACAGTGGTAAAATGTAGCCACAACCTGTAAAGAGTGGGTTGAGTAGGAAAGAACTTCTGAAAAGCTTGGGTTCAAATGTACATCAGAATAACGTCATTTCTGGTTGCCAGTGAGGTTTCAGAAAATGGGAAGTAAGGTAGATTAGAGTTTACAGCTACATTAACGATTAAAAAAATATAATGTACAAAGAAGAGAGGCATTGTACATCATTTTTAGTTTGGGCTAATAGGTGTCACTTGCAACACCTATAAACCGAACTATTGCATTGGAGTACAGATAGGGAGAGCCAGGGTTGGACTGGGAACCAAAAGAAGCACGTGAGGAGGGACACATAGGGCCTCATTACGAATATGGAGGAAGCCATGCCCTTGATAAAAGTATAGCTGCCTCCATACCATGTCCCAGCACCAGGTTCCTTCAATGGGGAATAACCGAGCAATTAACGGGCCCCTTAATCCTTGGTCCACTCACGGGACCCGCAAGGGAACCTCATAATTGTGCATCCCGTAATGAAGGGTGCCGGTACGGGACCGGCACCCTTCATTATGGGAGCACAAGCTTCGTAATGAGGCCCAAAGTCTGTTGGTGTTGTTTGGTTATGTGCCCGCTCATTGGCTGCTCATCTCGATGAGCTAGACATATACTTTTTTTTGTATCCTTTAGTTAACATTACATGGGTATTTCATTGTCACAAATATCAGTTACGGGAATGCATTTTCTGAGCGCAATCATATCAACTATAATAAACATATTTTGGGTCAGTTAACTGTTTGCATAAACATGTTATGGTCACTGCTACATTTAAAGATGTATTGGTTTACCCAGTTGCCATCTTGATGGTCAATGGAAGAACACTTATGAGGTTGCCTGGGTAACAAATAATCTACTAATGTTCCAAAACACAATGTATATAAGGCTGCAAACCTGTTCTGGTTCAGATGCATCTTGAACAGGAGTGTCTCTTTTATTATAACAATAAATACTTATAAAAATCTTGCCTGACTTGCTGGATCATCCTTGCTTCAGAATGCTAATCCCTACGGACGCTCCCACCCATTCCTGCCTCCGCCCACCCAAAACTCCTCCTCATGGGAACTCTTTGAGCTCGCTTTAATAAAGCCCTTCCATCAGAATTTACATTCAAAGTGCCTGCCAGTGTTTTTACAACACAGTCTACTGAGAGCTAATGACATAATTGGAGTAGTAAACATGCTATCTGATTTATAAGCACGCTGCGTGTCCGTCTCTGAAACCCTCTTAAAAATAAGCATTGGCAAAGCCACTGAGGTCCTGTTTAAAATAAGCATTGGCAGCACCAAACTTTTTTTTTAAATCTTTTGACAGGTGTTGCTAAATACCATGCGGGAAATTGGCAGCATGTGATAAATCTAGTGTAATAAGGCATTATGGTTTATGTTTAAGGAACGCTATGTAACACACTTTGCAAATCTGCTACTTGACACTAGCATTTTAAGGAGACAATAGAGGGTGTTTATGTAATTTATGGGGCTTGTACTTGTAGCTTTGGGTGCTCTGCAGCAACATGCAGATGATAGGTAGTTATGATAAGTTATTTATAAGGTGCTTAATACACATAGGTTTCTAAGCATGGACACAGGGATCGAGCCTATGTTCCTCCATGCCATCTTGCTTCCAAGGTGAGCACGTTACCCCTGAGCTATCCTCCTGAGACCAAATGAAAGTTAAACGGCCGCTTTGGACATTGGTGTGTTCTGTTATGTTACTGGGGCTTGCTATAGCACCCCGCTTGACATTTACATGGAATCTTTGGTGGAAAATGAAGGGAACTTTTTTATTTTAAAGAGGAGACAAGTCTCTCTAGGACCAAAGGCTGGAGTGAGAGCCTGTGGAGCTGAGAACCCCAACACAAATTTGTGCTGGGTTGCACTTGCTTGTTGTTATCTGGTACCTGTTTGCTATGTGCTGCATTTGTTATCTGCACATATGCATAACATATGCAAACCCCACGCTGTCCACTACCGGCTTCTCAATATTTACCTGAATTCAAGAAAACAAAAACTAAACAAAATATGTGAACGGATAAAAGACGGATATTTCATTTGTGTGATGTCTTTTTGTTTGACTGCTGTTGAAATGAAGATTTTATCTCATCAAGAATAACAGCCATGTGCCTCCTCAGGATTAGGAATGATTAAAAAAATGGGCTACCCTCCAGGCCTCCTTGGAGTGTCTTTAAATCTTTTAGGTAGTGACCAGTTTGCAGAGACCTCAAGTTGCTCTTTTTCAGGCATACAGTATTCAGCTAGCTTTGTTTATGAAGTTTACAACACTTTGCATTCTGGTACTTACACTCCTATAAAAACAAATGAACACTACAAGTCACTTATTACTCCATTTTAGAATAGCAACATGTTCTGCTGCCAATCAAGTGAATTATTTGCTTTGAGTGAGTGCACACCTATTTACTAAAAGAGAATGGTATTATGTTGCTATGTGTTTGTATCCTCCCTTGTCACTTCCGAGGTGTTTTACAGTCCTTATGCTAATTTTTCACCTCACATATTAGTTTTCGCTATAAGGTGGTGCTCAAGCATCACCTATACACTGAATTTATGGAATTGGAATATGAGAGGGGTGGGATGAGATGTAAGGAAGGACACGCAGCTTGTGGATGTTGTTTTTTTTAACCACCCATTGATTGGCCATGCTAATCCATATAGCCACTCTGACCTCTAAACTTCAGTTCCTTACCAAAAACTCATGTTTGGGGTAGCTCTTTCACACAGTAACATCAAACTTGTTGGTGTAAATAGCCTGACCGTGTTATTTCAAAGCAGTCTCCTTAGAACACACGGCTTAATTGGAGATATAAATATACTACTGCTGTAATACACATTTCTTAAACAAGAAAGCCTTCAGCCATTGATTTATAACATAATGTGTATCCTTGCATCTGTTCCTTGCACCAAAGTCCTGTTAAAAACAAGCATTGGAAAAATGCCAATTTTGTCTTGTGTGTTGTTATTGGGCGGTAACCTGCCAGGCCATGCTATCATGCACCCAGGTACTCACGTCATTTTACAGCTTGTACCTCCTTAGGTCTATCTGGTACCATTATGGCAATGCCTTGAAAATGCCTATTCCATGCCAATTCAAACCTTTTTATGGACTTCTGCAATAAAAGTGACCTTCTCAGCATCATGACGAGGAGTGTTGTAACTCTTGACAAACTTGGAAGGAGTCTGGTACGCCAGTTAGCTAGGAGGTTTACAGTTATCCTAGTACAAGGCAAAGGGGCCTGCAAGGAGAGGAGTTCTGGCATCACATTTCAAGCTGCCACAATGAACAGCAACTGATACTTAATATTGAATTGAAATAATACCCTTGCTTTTTCAGATTATTTTCACATACATTTTCCTCCTGAAGTTCACATGAATTAACAAGGAAACATGTATATCCCACATTGTGCATTACAGCTTTATACAAATAAGCACCTGCATATAGACGTACATTTTAAAATAGTTATTCAGATGGTGATGAAACAGATTTATGTTAAACTACTTAACATGTTAGTTGGCCACAATTTATGGGGTTGCATATGTGTTGATCTAAAGTATAGGTTCACATATTTCTATATAACTGCTCGAAGGTCTATTGCCGCAGAGGCTTGAATTACACCGAGTATTGAAGGAGGGGTCTGGGAAATTGAGACTGCTCTGTATATTGTGGTAGAAATAAAGTACTCAGCGATGCAGAAAGATATAGAAAGTCTTCTCAGAGTTCCCTGACCTTATAAAGAAAATCTTCTGTGACTTGCAATTGCCTTAACATATACAATGGTGGGGGAGGCATGTGGGTTGGCTGACTGAAATATAATAAATAATCCTGTGCATGGACTGTTTAAGGTATTTTGGGCTTCATTACATGCTTGGAGGTAATTGTAGAAATGAAGTGTACTTTTAATACACATTCGTATTAAAAAAAGGCAGCAAGGAGCCAGCACAGTGAAGATATTTTGCTGGGTGTCCAACTACTCAAGAACATTCATCAGATCCATTGCAATTATTTTCTTCAGTCGCCAAGGCCAAGAATCCTGAATCGAGGTCTGCTGTCGTATTTCCTTGGTGACCCTCCTACTGCAAAAGCTTCTTCACTTTGTAAGGTATTGTTCAGCCCCTAATATGTACCTGGGGCCTGCTTTGTTGTTCCTGTGCATCAGAGGCTTACAGTTAAGCTGTTACTTGAATCCCCTCCTAGGTCTGCATTCAGAAACATTGGGGTGGACAACCCATTGTGCTATTTACTCAAATAAGCCTACTGCTACTCACCTGCAAACTTGAAGAAACCTTCATAGACTCTGCTGTGTCTGCTGTTACCTGCTTCCCTTCCTCTGCCCTTGGTCACTGGGCCCCGAGTAACCCCCTTGACTCTGTGAGACTAGCCTAGAATAGGCAAGGACTTCTTAAGATTGGCTAATCTGGGGATATCTAAAGTTATACAAGTTGGTCTGAAGTTTACATACTAATTTCAGAAGCATCTACTACTTTGCGTTACCTTACAACTGTTCTAAAAAAATGTGTATCCTTTGGATATTGCAACTATTCTGTGTTTAATGTTACGGTGTGGTAGTACATACCTTACTTGAAAGTGATAAACCTCGACTTACCTTACTTAAAAGTGATAAACTTGTATGTATGTAAAACAGATGCTTATTTTTGTATAACTTCTAGTGTGTAAGTGTTTCTTTGAACTAAGTGTATGCTCTGAGTTCTGTGTGACCTAGCTGCTCAGTCATTACTACAAAATCTTTGAGTAGTTCAGGCTAAACATTTGGGGTGTCTCCATGTTCATCCAAAGTGAGCTTTCTAAAGTCATGCCTCAGACAAGACTTTCCAAAAAACCCTAATGTGTATCTTTATTGAATAGGTAATGTCTTAGGGAAGATGTGTTTAAACATGCATTGTTGGATAATTTGATGTCATCTTTGATGTCCTGGGTGTTAGTGTTAGCAGTGCACGGTGGTGGAGCGAGTCATGGTTGCTTAGCTTACCGTAACTGGCGAATTTCTTGGGTTTTTTGGTTTTACTTGGAAACATAACGTCCCTTTAGCAAAGTTTTTTTCACTGAATTTCATAAGTTTTTAATAGCTCAACTTAACCATAACGTCCCTTTAACAAAGTTTTTTTCACTGAATATTGATATAGATAATGGAAATGTGATAAATGTTTACTAAGACCCCGTTACCATACATTTACATAACATAGGAAATACTAAAGCCCCTGTCCTGCTAGTGATTTTGATGTCTGCACACGTGCGCATGTCCACGGGCAGACACGGTCTCTATCAGCACTATCCAAAAACTCAGGGGGTATCTTACATTATTGTATCATACAATAAAAACACCAAACATGTTCAAAAAGCACCACATAAATACATTACAGTTAATAATAAATAAGAAGTGGAAACTCTATATGTAAGACACCAACCATCCACTGAAGTAACATTTGCAATATAATGGAAAATACCAAAACAAAATAAATATGCCTCCAACTGAATTACCTCACAGAAACTGCACAGCAAAAAAGCAAGTGCATACTTACACAGCAGTAAAAGCAAAAGTGTGTAAAAAACTAGTAATGACACTACATTTATTTCATATACTCATAAATGTACTGTATTAGGAACACTAAAACTAATATTTATTTTTTTAAAGACAGAAATGTCCAATACTTTGGAATGGCTGGAAGAATATTTCCCACAAGATGAAATGAGTGAAGAGAGTAATAATGATGGTAGATACAACATTTCTCTATATACGTCAATTAATAACCATTACTTTATGTGTACTTAACACATTTTTTAACAGGCCAGACAACCAATAAATATAATATACCAAAAGAGATATTAGAAGATCCTCTGAAATGAATGGAACTGTTAATGCAACACTTCAATGAACTAAAAGAGTGTGTTGTGGACCACATTAAAGAAAACATTAAATACCACTGTCCCACATGTACCTGTTCCCCCTCTCCGTGTCCCAGCCAACTATCCCCCAACCCTCCCCACCAAGAAAAATGGTACAATGAGACTTCCATCCATTTCTCCCCTCCCACACATCATGTCCAAACCCCTAATTCCCCTGTATTTGTTTCAGTTTCTGCTTTCCCCCTCTCTTGCCTAATTTTTCCAACGTAAAACAACAATAACATTTTAAGTGTGATCTTAGTATATGCCTGTGTCTGAATTTTTTTTAAAAAGGCAGTTAGGGTGTCAGCGGACAGTGCGGCTGTCCGGGATGTCCTCAGTTAACCAAAATGGGGGTGTCCTAAGGACACTATACCTGCCCGTACTGTCCGTAATTAAAATGGAGGTGTCTGTAGAACACACAATATGTCCGTCTGTCTGTAATTAACCAAAATGGGGGTGTCCTAAGGACAATATACCTGTTCGTACTGTTCGTAATTAAAATGGAGGTGTCCTTACAACACACAAGATGTCCGCCTGTCTGCATTCACCCAAAATGGGGGTCCTAAGAACACCCCGGCTGTTCGAAATGTCCACAACCAGAAAGAATATATCCATAGAACACATATCCCGTCTGCCAGTCCTTAAAGTTTTGACGCACATTTATTTTATTCAGGGACTTCAACACTCTTCGTAGAACACCCGCGCACATGTGCATCACACACTTGGGTCCTACGAACATCGCACCTCTCCTCAACTGTCTGCCACATGTGTGTCACACATTTAATTAGTTCGGGGACCCAAACACTGTCTGTAGAACACCCGTGCGCATGCGCACAACCATCCCTGTGCATTTGGTGTCGTGCGGACAGCCGTCCCATTTGTGAACATGTCCACGATGTCTTCATGTGACCGCACCCACGCTGAGCATGTGTCCTTAATTGCGGACACTGTCTGGGCCCTCAAACATTTAAAAAGTGCTTTTTTGAGCAATCCAAGGTATTTTACAGTAAAAGTTCACCATTGCACATGTCCCAGACAATGTCCCTGCCGACCTACATACTTTTTGGAACTTTTTGAGCCCTTTCTTGGTGTTCGAAGTGTTCGGGGAAGGCGCGGGTGTCCATGAAGTGTACCCCAGCACCCCTATCAAAGGCCACACCCCAGAGCTGATAATCATTTTGCTTTTGGATTTCCAAGATTTACAACCGGACAATTGTGCCGGTTTCTGTTCTTGGTTCCTGGTTCCTAGTTCCTGGTTATTAACCTTTCAGATGGCATCCTAAATTGCTTCTGCTGGTACTGCCACCGCATCAGCACCCCCACCCCCTCCACCATCGCCGCGTCCTCAAAGGCCTGCATAGGGGAACAGGCGTGAGGATGCAGAGGAGCTCGATGAAGAGGATGAAGAGGATGAGGAAGTGGAAGTCCCTACTACTAGCACTCATTGTGAGTCTTGGGTGTGGCAGTTATTTATCACCATTAATGGAAAGTCAAAAGCTCATGCGAACAAGGTGATCTGCACTCAGTGCCGCATGGTGCTGAGTCGTGGCAAGCCTGGATCTTATAGCTTTGGTACTACATCAATGAAGCAACACCTAAAGTCATTCCACGGTGGGGCTATTCGTAAGGTTGTACCTTTCAATAAACATAGTAGGTTGAGTTCCTCTGCAGCATCCTCCGTTTTCCATTCTTGTCACCACAAAAGACACTCCTGTGGGACAGTGCATCCCTCCATCTGCCTCACAGTCCATTCATGATGCTGTTGACCCTTACCTTTTCGAGGGTCACAATATTTTGCGTGTACTGCGATGCAGTCCTCTGCAGGGGGAGAGAACCTTCTGACTGTATTTGAGACTGTGGTCAAGGAGCAAGAGAAGGTCTGCGACCTACCTGAATAAGGCCCAGCCTACATCTTCCTCTCTCCACCTGCCCTTTCTTATCCCCATGGTTGGTGTCCCTTTCTTATCCTCCTTTCCCCCCCTTTCCTTGTGTGTCGTGTTTAAAAAAACAAAACAAAATATAAAGCAATACTAACCAAAAAAAGAGGCACTTTTCAGAGCCGCCATTCACAGTTTAAAAATAGAAGTGACAAATAATTAGTGATGGCTCTGTGCATTTTTAGAAGTCCGTGGACAGTCCACGGACATTTATTTTTTGGGGGCGCTGCCCTATCAGAACCATTGCACTTTTCTATAGGACGAAGTCGTGGCTCTGAAAAGAGCATTTTTGTGGTGTTTTATTGTGTTTCAAAAACTTGAAATGGTCAACACCTACTGAAAAATGGATTGCTGTAATTCCAAAAAAGGTTGCAATGCATTTTGTATATTTCGTAGAAAAATCTGATTGCCGGCATAAGTAAAATGTACTCCATCTCTGCGAAAAATGTGTGTGCTACAAAACATAATGTTTTCATTCTGAAAAGAGGACATACCAACATCTCTCAAAAAGTCACAAACAGCCTTGTTAACATTGTGCCTTGCTTTCTCCATTTGTGGACCAAATGAAAAAGAAGGCAACTACATTTGTCTCTGCGCAATACAGGATAAAATTACTCTGGATTCTGGATAAATGTCCATGATTTTCCCAGTCCTCTTTCATTGCAAATTGTAAAGAGATTCCAAACACATGTTCTAAATTGTTCCCTTCACAATGAATAATAATAATGTCTGGATGACGCTGTGCCAAATCCACCCACTTCATTCCACGCCCTCCATGCCAGTGCCCTTCCACATGAGAGAATCCAAGATGTGCAGCCACTCCACAGCGATCTGAATGCACCTCCAACCAATTCATCCACGAATCTCACAAAATCCAAACAATATGCTTTTTGAAACACACATCCATAGCTATCTTCTCTTCTCTCAGGAAAAAGACCTACTGACAAACTCTCTCCTTACACAACACACCCAGTGAACCTTATTGATCAATCCCTTGCTCTGCTCGGTCTCACTTGCATGCCTCTCAACCTCAAATTCCCTGTATGTAATATGCGCTGTCCGCAGACAACCGCAATGCCCGTGGACAAATCGAAAAATATGAGCGTGGGGAATGAAAATTTAAATAGTGTGCCCCATTGCCCCTTGAGGTTGGCTCTGAAAAGAGCCTTTTTTGGGGAGGTTTTGCAGATGCTTCGGAAACACCTTTTATTTTGTATTTTTGGTTTTTTTTTTTCTTATTTTCCTCCAAAAATCTTCACATTAGCTTCCCCAAAGCAACCCTTATGTTCCAAAGTAGCATGGCATTTCCCATAAAAGATAAAGAAATGCCATCTTTTTTAAAATAAACAACATTACCAGAATCAATGCTCTCATTATTACAAAAGAAAATACCAGCTCTAAGCATGAAATCTAACATGCCTCGGTTGATTGCACACCAAGCAATATTTTGCTGAGGACAAAAAACATAACTATTGTCCCATACTGCTCTAGGTAACAAAGCAGAAATAATAACCTTGGCATTTGGAAGGGCTTTCATGATTGCCTGAACCAAGTTTTGCAGATCTTGCAACAAATTAGGGGCACTGACATAGCCCAAATGCACAGCACCACAGTGTAAGACAGCTACATGTGGACTATGAAACCTAGCCATATGCTGACAAACTACTAGAATTGCCTGCAAATTCAAATCAGGCACAGTGCTCCACACCACATCCACTCCTTTTGTGTCAAAATGGTTAGCCACATATCTAGATTTAGCATACTGCTCCAAACCATTCACAAACATATCTCCGACCACCAACACCCTTACTTTCTGCACCTCCACCATTTTCACTACAGACAGCCTCCCTCAGTACGAAGCAGAACCTTGACACCTGATTGGCTAACCCTCAATACACTCCCACTTCATGCTCGGAAACCTCGGATGTGGCATGTCATGTCTGCAAACAGCTGTGCTGACCGCGGAGTGCGCAAGTAACACTGGGGCAGCCCTTCTACCCTTTCCACTGCACTCTTCGCACCATTTCCTCATTGGCTACTGTTAGGCAGTCACACAATCATCCACCAATCACATCCAAGAACTCTACATCTAACTCTGCCATCACAGATCAACACTTTAGATGTACTATTGATCACTCTCAGTACAATTAGGCTGTGACTGCAAAGAACCTACAGCAACAACTACTATAAAACTCTCCAAGATTTCTACTTGCAGATTCATGCACATCCACATGCATGAACACAGACTACAGGTATGAATATTTTTTACACAGTACATGTATGCCTCTTCTAGGAATACAATACATCCCGGGAGCATAGCTCAGGGGCAATGTGCGCACCTTGGAAGCAAGACAACATGAAGCAACACAGGTTTGATCCCTGGGTCCACGCTTAGAAACCTCTGGGTGTTTAAGCGCATTATAAATACACAACTAAGACAAAATAATTACGCAACTAAAAAACAAATAATTCCTATAACAGCAACTCGATGCCTGCGGGCTGTGTAAGTGCTTTAAAAATGTAAAATAAAATAAAAGAAAAATATGAACAGTGTAACTGCCACTTACACGGTATAAACTGTAAAATTAACGTATTGTCATTTCTCCCATCTGCTATGATGAAGTCTCAATTGCAAACCTTTCAGCTCTCCAAATTTTTGTTTACACACACACCTATCTAAATAAATATTGTTTTATATTATAAGATGGGAAAAATAACAGTATAATTATGAAAAAGACTGTCCAGTGTGTTGTAAAATTACACGCAGCCAGGATGAGTACATACATCTTCATTCAAGCACACACACAGACAATATCATTAGAAAGGCTTCCAATCAAACAACACCACTGCCTCTATATGAAATCTGTCTGCTTTATTTCCCACACTTTCACAAAGGAATACATTGCATGCTTTTATGTACAATCTCTGCCATTTACCCTGTCAAAATAGCAAAAAATGCATATGATTATGTCTTCTATCGCTTCACATCCATTAACATAACATCAAAAAACAAGTGCGATAAGTTTTCTATTATACTCATTTGTAAAACATATTCAACTAACAGATTCTAAATAAAATATACAGGATGCACATAGGCAAAGGAAAGTACATGTGCATACTTGCTCAGTTGTAAGAAAAGACTACAACTACAAAAAAAAAATGTCTACATTAACAAAAGTGCTATAAACACACCTATTGTTACGCTCACCTGACTCCCACAGAGGCGCTGGCCTGGTTCGCGCTGCTGTGACCTCTTCTAAGGTGATGTGCAGGGTTCGGAAGACGGACTGGACCGGGCCCCCAAATCTGGCTTGTCTGGTTTGCAGAAGTATCCTTCTGTAGGCAAAAATAGGGGATTAACTGTCTGCGGGGTATCGCAATCGGCCTCCCATTTTCCCCTCTCACCCTCCTCGAAACCCTTCTGTGATTTCTCGTAGCGTCTCACCTTAGGGTCTGGAAGGACGAGCTCTCCATCCTGCTTCTGATGCAGGGGCGCGTTGGTATCCAGTTACTTCACTGGATTTTCGGATTTGTGAGAACCAAACTTGCTTGGCTTCCAGGTAAGTTTTTTTGATAAGAGGTTCCCCTTGTGTCCATGCATTAATGTACTAATGCTAATGTCTTTTTCCCCATAGGGGCCGGGGTACGGAATGCCGGGGAACAGGCACCGACCCGAGATGAGAGGTGAAATCCTTGTAGAAATTAGGTAAGTCTTTAATGAGCGTTTTTTGGTAATGTCTTTTCATTCGCTCATTAACGCTGATGTCTCTTTTTCCCCTTAAGGGCCGGGGTCCGGAAATGCCAGGATGCGGCACGGACCCGAAATGAAGAGGGAATGAATCAAGAGGTAAGTCTTAACATGGAGATTTAGCTTTCCTTATTCCCTTCTCTCTCTCACCTTTTGTTCTGGTCTTTTTCTCCGTAGGCGCTGGGGCGTGACTGTGAATCCGGATGATCGCTGCTGAACATGGAGGCGCCCTGTAAAGGTGAGTGGAATGCGGCGCTGCAGCGATCGACGCGATGAGCTTTTAAATTAAAGTTTTCCTTTTCAGGATTTTCAGCGAGATGTCTCCGGGATGCGGATTTAGCAGGTAAGGACTCTTCCTTCTTCTGTTCTTTTCTTCTCTTCCTTTGCAGGTGATCCAGGATGCTGGCAGGCGTGGCAGAAGTCAGGATGCAGGAGCAGACACGGTGAGCGTCCAGCTGCTAGATGCAGAACAACGCGAAGCACGTGTGGCTGTTCGGGTGGGGTTTAAATAGCCTTGGAAGAAGTTCCAGGTATGTATCCTTCCTCCAATCAGGTATGTATCCTTCCCCAACCACGCCCGGATGGTAAATTAGTCCCACAGGTAAAGTAGTTCCTTTCAGGCCTCAAGGAGGCCGGGATCCTGCAGCATGGTCTGCATCAGGTAAGTGCACCCAAGCATTCCCATAATGAGCCTGGCGCCTATGGCGCCAGGTCTGATGTCTTTTATGAGCCTGGCGCCATAGGCGCCAGGACACTGTCCAAAGGGCCCCTATATGGGGTTGCTGGGTCCTTCCTTGGGGACTGGATGTCCGCTTTCGGGGACGCCGGCCTTGAACCGGCTCCCCGGGAGCGGGCATCATGACAGCACTCCCCCCCAAGGCCCCTTCCAAGGTCGTTCCCTCCGGGGGTTTTGGTTTGTCTGGGAAGAGTCAGTGGAATTTCCTGACTAATCGAGGTGCATGCACATGGTCGCTGGGTTCCCACGACCTCTCATGAGGTCCGTACCCCTTCCAATCAATCAGGTAGAACAGTTTTGACCTAAACATTTTTGAGTCTAAAATGTTCTTCACTTCGAATTCGGTCTCCCCATCTATTAGAATAGGTTCTGGAGGTTTGAGTAGTCGGGTTCCAGGTACCACTGGTTTCAGAAGTGACACATGAAAAACAGGGTGAATTCGCATACTAGCTGGTAAATCAAGTTTAACAGCCACTGGGTTAATTATTGCCGTAATAGAATAAGGTCCCCGATATTTTGGGTTAAAAGTTCGAGGCCCTTTGAGTGGTAAATGTCTGGTAGCTAACCACACTTGATCCCCAATCTGATACGGAGGGGCTTCACTCCGATGTAGATCAGCATTCTCCTTGTATTTTCTCTTGGCTTGTTGTAAATGCGTAGTTGCCTCTTTGAAGGCTTGGGTAATTGTAGAATGCAGATGTTCTACTGCAGGCATTCCGAGGTTCTGAGGTGAGTCAAGGTTTGAGGTTCGAGGGTGATGCCCAAACAAAGTATAAAAAGGACTGTGGCCAGTTCCAGAGTGTACCAAATTATTATATGCGTATTTGGCTATCCAAAGAATGTCTTTCCAGTTGCTTTCAGATTGCTGTAACATACACCGTAAGTACTGTTCAAGGGTCTGATTTGTCCTCTCGGTCTGACCATCGGTCTGAGGGTGGTGACTGCTCGATAATCTTACGTCGATCTGCGCCATTTGACAACATTTGCGCCAGAAGTGGGAAATGAATTGGGTTCCCCGGTCAGAGATTAGTATAGATGGGAATCCATGTAGCCGAACAATATTTTCGAGGAATTCTTTGGCTAGGACAGAAGCTGAAGGTAAACCTTTCAAAGGAATAAAGTGGGCCATTTTGGAAAACAAATCCACAATTACCAGAATAGTATTGTACCCCGAACAAGGAGGCAGGTCCATAATAAAATCCATTGATAGGGTGTGCCAGGGTGCTGGTGGTATGTCTAGAGGTTGAAGGAGACCGGCTGGTCTTTTCTTTTGAGTTTTCTTTTGGGCGCAAACACCACAGGACATCACAAAAGATTTAACATCTTTTCGCCAAGAGGGCCACCAAAATTGTCGTTTCACCTTTTCCTCTGTCTTGGCAATACCGGGGTGTCCCTCTATTAATGTATCATGATAACCGGAAATAACTAGTTCGTGTAATTCCTTATGTGGCAGGGATAAGCGTCCTTGGAAATAAGGTAAACCATTATCTATGGTAAAGTCTGATCCCTTTTGTATCCATTCCTGTAAGGTTGTAGGGTCCAGGAGTTGTTTCACTCTGGCTTGAATGTCTTCAAGCGTCTGTAACGAAGTCATGCCTAAAATCCTCTGTTCGGGAATTATTGGTACTGGTTCTGAGTTTGTATCAGATTCTCACATTCCAATTCCGGATAAGGCGTCTGCTTTGCCATTCTTGCAGCCAGGTCGATAGGTAATCACGAAATCAAATTCAGCGAAAAAAAAAGCCCATCGGAGCTGCCGTGATGACTGAGCCTTGGCGGTTTTCAAATACTGTAAATTCCGGTGATCAGTGATCACTGTGATGGTATGTCGAGCGCCAAGCAGATAATGCCGCCAGGCTTTAAAAGCGGACTTAATGGCTAACAGTTCTTTGTCCGTGATTGCATAATTAACCTCGGGTGCCAAGAATTTTCTGGACCAAAATGATACGGGATGCAGTTGGTTGGTTTCGGGATCTCTTTGGGACAGGACAGCTCCCATGGCTAGGCTGGATGCGTCAGTCTCGACGACATAAGGGAGATCTGGACGCGGATGTTTCAATATAAGTGCAGAGGTAAACTTAGCTTTTAAATCCTGAAAGGCCTGCTCGGCTTCTTCAGACCATTCAAAACTTTTATTTTTCCTCAAGAGTGCAGTAATGGGTTGTACCACGCGTGAAAATTCCGGGATAAACCTGCGATAGAAATTGGCAAAGCCGAGCATGCTTTGAACCCCTTTTACAGAGCTAGGTGATGGCCATTTGAGAATGGCATCCACTTTTCTTGAGTCCATTCGGACTCCTTTGGGTGTCAGGATGAAATCTAGAAACTCAACTTCTGTGGTATGGAAAACACATTTCTCCAATTTAGCAAATAGTTTGTGTTGGCGCAGTTTTTCAAGTACTGCCCTGACGTGTTTTCTGTGATCAGATTCCGAAGAGGAGTACACCAGAATGTCATCGATATATACGACAACACAAACATCAATGAGTTCCCGAAGGACATCATTCATGAAGTATTGGAAGGCAGCTGGCACGTTACACAATCCGAAAGGCATCACCTGGTACTCGAATAATCCGTATTTAGTACGGAAGGCAGTTTTCCATTCGTCGCCTTCTTTAACTCGTACCAGATGATAAGCCCCCCGGAGATCTAACTTGGTGTATATGCAAGCGTCCTTCACCTGGTCAAGGAGTTCAGCGATCAGAGGCAGAGGATAACGGTTTTTAACCGTTATCTGGTTCAATGCGCGGTAATCGATACAAGTTCTAAGGTCGCCTTCTTTTTTGGGCATGAAGAACAAAGCCAAGGATGCGGGGGACTTTGACGGGCGAATAAAACCATTAGCTAGGTATTGATCCAAATATTGTCGCAAATGCAGATTCTCAGGTTCGGTAAGGGCATAAATCCTGCTACAAGGGGGTTGTGCACCGGGCACCAGATCGATTTGGCAATCGTACGATCTGTGAGGAGGTAACGTGTTGGCCTGTTCCTTTTGGAAGACGTCCTGAAAGTCTTGGTATTCCAGAGGTAGTTGCATGGAGGCAGAGGTTACAGATGCTAGATTAATCTTCAGGTTTTCTGGGTAGCAGGTTTGTGTACAATCCGGGAAGGTTATTCTCTTAGCTCGCCAATCAATTCGAGGATTATGTGTCTCTAACCAAGGGATTCCAAGAATAACCTGAAACTGTGGAGCCTTGATTACATCAAACACAACACCCTCCCGATGGCCGTCAGGACCAATAAGAGTCACCTCAGTAGTGGAATGTGTTACCGGTCCAGAGGCAATTTCAGTTCCATCGACTGTGGTGATGGCATCTTTGCTGGTTTTAGGACGGAGAGGGAGGTTAATCCTAGAGACCAATTCACGATCCACATAGTTTCCAATAGCCCCACTATCGATGTATGCCTTTATTGCATGCAACCGCTTAGGCTGTTCTGGATCTACGAGAACCATTGGCACAATGAAATGCGAGGTCTGAGAGTTAGTTTTCAAGCTCGGCAAGCGGACCCCTACACTTGTCGGGCGGAGTCGTTTCCCGAAACAGAGATTTCATGGTTTTTATCAGCGGCTCCTACCGCCTTTCGGGGCGGTTTTGCCGGGCAATCTCGTAGAAAGTGTCCAGAATTCCCACAATAAAGACATAATTTTAACTGCCGCCTCCTTTCACGTTCCTTTTGAGTTAAGGGTCCTTTAATCCCTCCAATTTGCATAGGCTCAGAGACATCAACTCCCTTGGGATTAGCATGGGTCTTGACCAACACCCGGGTCTCAAACCTGGACCGATCTGCTTTTCTGTTTTGAAGTCTGTGATCCAATTGGACCACTAAGTCTATATACTCTGTGCATTCTTGGGGCGGATTTACAACTTGGGCCAAGACATCTTTAAGTTCTACGCGAAGGCCTCGATAAAACAACGTGACTCTTTTATCCTCTGGCCATCCCGTTTCCACAATTAGTCTATTAAAGGTTGCAATATAGGATAGGAGGTCCTGATTGCCCTGTCGCAGGGATAGAAGTTCATCATCCAGAGCCTGCCCCTGAGAGTGTCGAGCAAATAACCTTTCCATGCTTGCTTGAAACCTTTGAAAATCACGGAGAATCGGGTCATCTTGAGTAACCAGTGGAACTGACCAATCGGCAGCGCAGCCGCTGAGATATGACAATACAAAGGCTACCTTGGTCTGATCATTAGGGAAGGCCCCAGGTCTGCATAGGAAGTGCAAACGACACTGATTCATGAATACGGCAAATCGTTTAGGGTCCCCAGCAAAGCGTTCGGGTGGGGCCAGCGGCATGTTTCCAGGTAGATTAATCTGCACAGGGTTACTGGAAACCACAGGAGCGGGGTTCCCTCCGGAACCGGGTAGAGGAGTTTGCCCAGCTTGACCTTGCAAAAGCTGTCTGGCCAGGTCATCAGTTCTTTCCTTTGATATTATTAATTCCCTCCTGAGGGCATTAGTCTCTCGGCGAGCAGCGTGTACTTCGGCCCGTAATTCCCCCAGTAATTGGGCCAACTGATCAGTCTCAGAACTTTCCATAGCGCCTGGGTGGGAATTTGTAGGAAGGCTTTGCGTTCTGTTACGCTCACCTGACTCCCACAGAGGCGCTGGCCTGGTTCGCGCTGCTGTGACCTCTTCTGAGGTGATGCGCAGGGTTCGGAAGACGGACTGGACCGGGCCCCCAAATCTGGCTTGTCTGGCTCGCAGAAGTATCCTTCTGTAGGCAAAAATAGGGGATTAACTGTCTGCGGGGTAATGCATTCGGCCTCCCACTTTCCCCTCTCACCCTCCTTGAAACCTTTCTGTGATTTCCCGTAGCGTCTCACCTTAGGGTCTGGAAGGACGAGCTCTCCATCCTGCTTCTGATGCAGGGGCGCGTTGGTATCCAGTTACTTCACTGGATTTTCGGATTGGTGAGAACCAAACTTGCTTGGCTTCCAGGTAAGTTTTTTTGATAAGAGGTTCCCCTTGTGTCCATGCATTAATGTACTAATGCTAGTGTCTTTTTCCCCATAGGGCCGGGGTACGGAATGCCGGGGAACAGGCACCGACCCGAGATGAGAGGTGAAATCCTTGTAGAAATCAGGTAAGTCTTTAATGAGCGTTTTTTGGTAATGTCTTTTCATTCGCTCATTAACGCTGATGTCTCTTTTTCCCCTTAGGGGCCGGGGTCCGGAAATGCGAGGATGCAGCGCGGACCCGAAATGAAGAGGGAATGAATCAAGAGGTAATTCTTAACATGGAGATTTAGCTTTCCTTATTCCCTTCTCTCTCTCACCTTTTGTTCTGGTCTTTTTCTCCCTAGGCGCTGGGGCGTGACTGCGAATCCGGATGATCGCTGCTGAACATGGAGGCGCCCTGTAAAGGTGAGTGGAATGCGGCGCTGCAGCGATCGACGCGATGAGCTTTTAAATTAAAGTCTTCCTTTTCAGGATGGTCGGCGAGATGTCTCCGGGATGCGGATTTAGCAGGTAAGGACTCTTCCTTCTTCTGTTCTCTTCTTCTCTTCCTTTGCAGGTGATCCAGGATGCTGGCAGGCGTGGCAGAAGTCAGGATGCAGGAGCAGACACGGTGAGCGTCCAGCTGCTAGATGCAGAACAACGCGAAGCACGTGTGGCTGTTCGGGTGGGGTTTAAATAGCCTTGGAAAAAGTTCCAGGTATGTATCCTGTGGAAACAGAAACATTGATATGAGGCCGGGAAGCCCAAAGGAAACACACCAACACAGGTTACAAAGGACATACAAAGCGCTTTATTCAAAGATACAACAATTTACCAAAAGTCAATTGACATACGGATAGCTATTCGGCCCTCAGAGTAACAGAACGAACCATCAACGGTAGTTCGCCGTGTTAGTGTGAGAGAGCGTACATTGGGATACTTGGGTTTTTATACTTTTTATCCAGCTCTGGCCAACCCCCTCGCAAGTTAACCATTCTCAGAACCAGACCTAGGGTTCGCTGCCAGGTCAATTCCGATAATGTATGCATTTTGATCAGTTCCGCTGATACAGTTGTTCATTTACACATAGGTCAGGAATAGGACAAGGGGCCTCATTACACGGAAGGCGGTAATGGTTAACGGCCACCGTTAATGGTAACGGTGACCGTTAACCATTACCGCCTTACTACGAGGTCCCTTAGCGGGTTGGTGCTTTAACGCCTGCTTTTTGCAGGCGTTAAAAACCAACCCGCTAAGGGACCTCGGAGCTAATTACGGCACCGCAAAATTGCGGTGCCGTAATTAGCGCCTTCCCCATTCCCATAGAGCCCTATGGGGCAGAAATGGGAATGGGGAAGGGCAATGGCGGAAGGGGGATTTACCGCCCCACCAACCTTGGAATGGGGCGGTAAATCCCCTTTCCGCCAAGGTGGTGCCGGTATTTTACCGGCATGAGCCATGGCGCTAATAGCGCCATGGCTCACCGCCTTCCGTGTAATGAGGCCCAAGGTCTCAGTTTGCGACCCTAACAAGTGGCCTGCAGGCATATTACTTATTCATGTGTGCGGAGGTCACAACAACCAGAACCTCACTTGAAATGTCATTCGGCCTCCATTTTGTTGTTCAGGGTGACTTCCACACTGCAAGAGCACCTAAAATGGCGGCTAAATCCAAGATGGCGATTTGCACAATACATTAAGGTCAAGACCTTGCCGCGGAATCTATGTACACAATGTTTTTAGACAACTTGGCGTAGGCCAACATACATTCAAACAATGCGATAGGAGGTACAATATTATTTCGATTTCCACAGACCCTCCTTTTGGCCTATGCCAAGTGCTAAACATCATCCCTAATACTTTCGGAAAAAACTCCATGTATTATCATCCATAGGTTCTGCATCATTGTCTGTAATGTCTATAGCCATAAGGTCGTTCATAAGGACCTCTTGTAACATGAATTCTTTAGATGCTGTATCTGGGGTATATATTTTATGCCCTATTGCGCTCACTGCTTGAGCACAACACCCCCCTATCATTCCACACATACTTGGGAGGCATTGAAAACAACAACAAGGGAATAACAGAATCCCTAAAATAACCAGAATAACGGAAAGCACCTTCCAACCCCAAGATCGCAAAGAAACCCAAAACCAAGTACTAAGGTTCCAGTCTCCTACAGGGATATGGACTTCAGAACTGAGAGTATGCAAGTTCTGAATTGCTTTAAAAATTGTTGGTGAGGAGTCTGGTACGAAAACACAACAAGCGGACCCCACTAATTTGCATACTCCACCTCGTTCCGCCAAGATGACATCTAATGCCATCCGATTTTGAAGTGCTACCAATCTTATCGCCTTTTGCTCTAAGGTCATATTGTAGAGTATGGGCCTCATTACGACTCAGGCGGTAAGGGTTTTACGGCGGCGTAAACAGCGCCGACCCTTACCGCCTGATTCTGAGGTCCCTTAGCGCCATGGAGGTTTTAACACCAGGTGTTAAAATCCATGGCGCTAAGGGACCTTGATGTTAATTACGCCACCGTAATTTACGGTGACGTAATTAACGCCTTCCCCACTCCCATTATGCCCTATGGGGCAAAAATGGGAATGGGGAAGGGTAAATGGGGATTGGGGACTTACCGCCCCGCCAACCTCGGAATGGGGAGGTAAGTCCGCCAACCGCCATGGCGTAAACGTAGTTTACGCCATGGTGGTAAAGGTACGACCCAGGCGGTAACTTACCGCCTGGGTCGTAATGAGGCCCTATGTCCGTGGTCCGGTTGATCGTTCTCTCCAATACCCTTGCTAATCCCCTAATGTTCTCTGAGTTTGCTATTTGTCCCCAAAAGGGCACAACAGATTTAGCTATGTCCCCCAATACTTGCCCAGGGGTATCTCCATTGTTGTCTCGCCGTGTCGAGCCTTGGAAACCTCCAATGTACTAGCTACAAATACCCCAGTTAACAATATTCCTAGATAACAGGTTCCCTGCCAATCCTTGGGCAACCAGGGAAATGCTAAACTACCACAAACAAAATAAACAGGCCCTCCTACATACAGAGGCCTGTTTTCCCCAGTCAAATTTACAATATTTTTACAAGTTTCAAAATCTCCCATTGGCCTAGTGCCATTTCTCTGTACACAGAAGGGAACCGAGTCGGGACTATAATTTATAGAATAAGAAGGAGGTACAGCGACCTTATTGCCTATTGGAGCCATTTTAAAGGAAATCAGAGTTTGAAAAGGAAGAGATAGTTTGTCAGACGGCCTAATAGAAGCGACGTTAGGTTTACTTCTATTTGCGAAAAGCGAGCATCCCAGGGGAGTCAATTCACGTTTCTCGAAATCATTTAAATTAGTTCCATCAAAGTTCCCTGAGATGCTATCATTCCATCGGCCAAAGAATAGTGCTCTAAGAGAGGCATAGCAAGAAGTCGTTAAAGGTAGAGGATGTATATACCATCCCAGTCCCTTGTTCCCATGTTGCGGTAAGTGAGTACAAATCCAACAATTACTCTTATTAAAAATGGCATGGGTAGCATTCATTACTATCATCAGAGTGTTATTATGATACTTCTGTCTATGTTGGGAGTCTCTAGGGGACAGAGTGTGAAGGTGTACAGAGGGAGTCAAAACAGTTGGTAGGATCTTGGTCGGTAATAAAGGTTTCAAAGGATAGATTTCTTCGAAATACCAAAGTCCTACAGCAGCAGTTGCAAAGATAACAATAATCAAAATCAAAACACAACAGTACGTTTTCGGGGCCCAGGCATATTGTTCATTGTTCGATTTGGTCACCCCTTTATTTACAAGTTCAGTGCAGGGAGCAGCGGTGAAGGTGGCAGGCATCGTAGTTCCTCAATCGACGGCCCCAATGTTCGTTGCTGGCGACACTACGGTCGCGTGATTTCTTAGTCCTTCCCAACCCTAGCCAGCAGAATCCCTTTTTGTTTAACAAAACTTTCTCATAACAAGACAATTTTCCAAACACCTTTTTTCCCAGATGCACGAAACTCGTGCCGCAGTTCTATTTCCTTGGTCGAAGGTTGTACCTGATGGTACCCGAAGTTTTCTGGTCCAGAAGCAAAGTATCGTCACTTCCTGAGGGAAGCGACGTGTCGGTGGCGACGGAAGTCGCGGAGCTCGAAACAGTGTTTTCCGGAAGTGATTTTTCAAGAGAGTGCGGAGGTGAAATGGACTGTTCCCCAAGCTCCTCAGGCTCAGAGAACTTCTCCGACACACTCACAGCGCTGTTTGCTACTCCAAGATCAGAGACTGTAGCATCAGCGAGGGGTACTGCTTCTTCTGTAGCGTGTGGCGTCGGGTGAGGAAGTTTCTTGACGTGCGTCGCGTGAATCCAGTTCTTCTTTCCAGCCACCCGCACTGCTGTCCTGGTGACCAATAATACCTGATGGGGTCCCCGCCAGTGAGGCGCGAGACAGGAAGACCTCTCGTAGGCCTTCACGAGGACCCAACTTCCAGGCTGTATATCGTGTCCTGGGCCCGTGAACCATACAGGTAAAGCAGAATTCACCTGGTGGTAAATGAAATACAGATTTTTAGTTAACTGGTTACAGTAGTCTACAAGCAATACATTTTCCACATCCCTCAGGGCTTTAGGTTTCGGGAGACCCCAAATGTTAGCAGGTCTCCCCATTACTACTTCAAATGGAGAAAGCCCAGTTCTAGTCTGAGGTGTGGTACGCATAGCTAATAACACAATAGGCAAAGCATCTGGCCATTTTAGTTTGGTATCAGCACATGTTTTTGCAAGTTTATTCTTTAAAATACTGTTGTGTCTTTCTACCAACCCAGCACTTTGAGCATGTCTAGCTGAATGAAATCGTTTCTCAATACATAGGGCTGCACATATTTGCAAAATTACTGCTGCGATAAAGTGAGGACGATTGTCCGACCAGATTATCCTCGGTAGCCCAAATCGAGGAAAGAATTCTTTTACCATAATCTTTGCGGTGGTCATGGCGGTAGCATCTTTGACGGGGAAAGCCTCGACCCACTTACTGAATGCACAAATAATGACAAGAACATATTTCAGATTATTACATCGTTCCATCTCAATAAAATCAAAGTGGATGACCTCAAAGGGGACAGAGGGGAGCCCGAAACTTCCCCTTGGAGTCACTGTACCTTTTCCCACATTGTGCTGTAGGCAGATCATACAGTTCTGTACGTGCCTCTTTGCAGTTTCCAGAATTTTGTCATTTACCCAAACCTGCTCTAACATTTTCACGATCTGCTGGGCACACACATGCGTAGGACCGTGTGCCATTGTAACCATTGCCAATACATAAGAATCAGGAAGCAACCATTTCCCTTCGGATGTATCCACCCAACACCCTTCGTCATCCAGTTTCCCCATTCCTTCAGCCCACTTTTTAGATTCTTCCATTGTGGCTTCAGTTTGAATATCTCGCACAGACCCAATACCTTCATCCATTATACAAGCATCTCTCATTTCCCTCGAAGCATACATGTCCATGCTATGGTCTGTGGCCGTTTGTCTGGCTATCAAATCTGCAAAGACGTTCCCTTTTCCTATGTCATCTATGACCTTGCGATGTGCTGCACATTTCATGATCGCTAACTGCTTAGGGAGTGAGAGTGCCGAAAGTAATTGCACTATCAAGGGGCCATGCTGAATCTTGGTCCCATGTGAGGTCAGGAACCCTCTTTCCGACCAAAGCTTTCCGAAGTTGTGAGCCACCCCAAATGCGTACTGGCTATCAGTATATATATTCACTCTTCGCCCTTGGGAAAGTTCACAAGCTCGGGTCAACGTTATAATCTATGCGGCCTGCGCGGAGTTATGCGAAATTCTCTTAGTTTCGACAATTTTGCTCAATGTAGTAACTGCATAAGCAGCTGTAGATGTACCATTCGAAAGTTTGAGCAGGAGCCATCGCAAAACAGCTCCCCTTCTGCATTATCAAAAGGAGTATCTATGAGATCTATCCTGCCCTTCGTTTCTTGTTCGGTGGTATACAGGCAGTCATGTGATTCTTCGTCACCGAAAACAGTGTTTTGCGGGAAAGGTAAGAGTTCAGCCGGATTAAGAACACAACACCTCTTAATTTGAATATGAGGGGCAAACAGAATTAGTTCATACCTTGTTAACCGTGCAGAGGTGAGGTGTTGCGTTTGGGTTTTGTTCAATAAAATATCAACAGAGTGAGGTACCATCAAAATCAAATCATGGCCTAGGACCATTCCCTCACTCTGTTTTACAGACGCGGCAGCAGCAGCGACAGCGCGCAAACATCTTGGCAAAGCGCATGCGACAGGATCAAGGGCGGAGGAGTAGTAGCCGCACGGCCTATTCTTCCCTCCGTGTTCCTGTGTTAACACAGCCAAAGCACATCCATCACATTCATGCACAAACAACACAAACGCCTTGTCATAATTTGGAGTACCCAGAACCGGTGCCGAACATAGCGCGGTTTTGAGAAGCTCAAATGATCGTTGATGTTCCGATTCCCATGGCAGTGGCAGAGAAATGCCCTTCTTCATCAAAGCCAACATCGGTTTTACCACTAGTGCGAAATTCGGGGTCCACAACCTACAGTAGGAAGCCATCCCTATCAGGGCTCTGACTTCCTTCTGTGTATTTGGAACAGACATGCCAGAAATGTGTTTTATTCTTTCAGGTGTCAATCTTCTCCCCTCCTTCGACAGGAGGTAGCCTAGATAGGCAACCTCCTGACAACAATATTGAAATTTTTTAAGCGAAGCTTTGTGACCATTTTTAGCTAGATGAACAAGCAACAGTATAGTGCCTTCTTTACAGGCATTCTCAGAATCTGCAGCCAAAAGCAAATTGTCAACATATTGAAGCAGCGTGCAAGTAGGTGGCAATTCAAGGGTGTCGAGCTGCTCTTTCAAGGCTCTACTATAAATACTAGGACTTTCAGTATACCCTTGAGGTGCCCTTGTAAATGTAAATGAGTGCCCCCCCAAGGTGAACGCAAACAGATATCTGCTTTCTTTATGTATCGGGATACTAAAGAAGGCGTTTTTCAGATCCACAACGCTGAAATGCGTAGCCGTAGCAGGGATCATTGTTAATATCGTCGTCACATCAGGCACAATTGGAAATTGTGGGGCAACCACTTGGTTAATAGCACGAAGATCAATTATAAACCGGTATGGAATTGCATTGTCGCCTTTCTTATATACGGGTAAGATCGGACTGTTAGACAAACTACCTGTAATCTCCTCGATCACCCCACGATGTACAAAATCGGAGACAATGCATTTCAAAGCACGTTCACCTTCGACTGATATTTTATATTGCGGGATGCGTGGCACTTTCACTCCATGTTTCAGGACTATTTTAACGGGCTCAATCTGTAACACTCCGACATCATTGTCGTCTACCGCCCACAAGCATTCCGGGACAATGCTGAACTCGGGAGGTAAAGGTCAAATCAAGAACTGAGAATTAGGAAGTTGCTGTGGTGAAACCGTTAGCCATACTCCATCCGAAGAACAATGAATTACTGCGTTGAATTTCTTTAACAAATTCAACCCCAGCAAATTCTCTCCACAATTTGAAGTGAGAAGAAAAGGGCAATGGTCCGTGAAGTGACCCAAAGAAATGGATACCGGCGCAGAAACCGGACAGACAGTTGGTATACCAGAAAACCCTACGGAAACATTTGTTTGCCCTGACAGTGGGATGTTTGGAACCCTAGAATGATCAATGGAGCACTTCTGTGCTCCAGTGTCAATCAAAAACTGGTGTTTCCTATTCCCTACTAATCATTCAACGTAGGGGCCTTTCTGATTAACGGGAATAGGTGAAGGTTCCAAACCCTGCTTCGGGCAATCCTAATAATACGGAGCCTCGTCAGAAGGAAGCTCTTCAGAAAGGTAGGCAGCAGAAGGGTGATCAAATATGTTTCTCGAGTCCATACTCGAGGTCTGATTTTCCCGTAAAAAAGGTTGCTGAGAATCTTGTAAAATCTGACCTCTGTCAGGGCCCCCTGCTCCAGGGCGGCCCCTAGGTCGTCTACCCATACCCCCAAACGCATTGCTTGACCTCTGGCGAAGGACAGGGCACTGTGCTCGCCAATGTCCTTCCTGGCGGCAATAAGCACATTGATTAATATTTACAGGACCCAGAGGAGCATTCCCTTTTGGAACGTACTGACTTCTAGTTTGTGTCATACCTCCTCTGGGGTTTCTAACAATTTGCTGCAATAATACTTTGGTTTTCAAATCTCCCTTTCTTTTTTCAATTTTCTCCTTTTCATTATTAACACGGTTCTCATAATACTGAGCCATGTGCAAAACCTCAGATTGAGATTTTGCCTGCCAAGCGCTCTCTGAGGACATCCTTTGTCCACGAACAACCTCTATCCTGACTCTGTACCTAAATCCTGTCCACTGAAGTCAGAAAATACCTGCTCGAATCTATTAAAAAATTCGGTGGCGCCTTCATTTTTTCCTTGGACACAGCCCGTAAGCTTGTCCCAAATAATCCTTTTCTCTTGAATTATCGTTTTTAATTTAGCGACAATCCTATCAGGAAAAGTAAGTATTACCTGTGGCGGTTTCTCACGAGCTGGTCTTTCTCCATCAATTCTAATCATATTTGCCCACGTATCTCCCAACCCCGGCACATCATCTATTGTCCGAACCTGTTTCCATACATCTACGGGTAGGAGTACAGGGAATAACAAGTCAATGTCACTCACGGTGAACACGGAGGACTGTAAAACAGACTCTATTTCTTTGTAAAACCCTGTCGGGTTTTTCCTAATATCGGGAACTGATTGTCTAATTGTGTTCACTTCCTGTCATGAAAACGGGACGTGAACAAATTGCGATACATAATGTGCAGGGATATCCACAGCGGGGGCACCGGTCGCCGCGTTGGCGGGGATCTCAACTTTTGGGACAAAGGTCGGAGGAACCTCTCTCATAGGCAACTGAGATATAGGTACCTCCGGCCACTTACTAAGCAATAGAGCCAGGTCGAGCGCTAAGGCAGCTGTAGAAGTGTCGGGCGAAAAAGCCCTTTTACAAATCCCCAATAATTCTATGGGGCAACTAACCCTCTTCCTTACACATTCCTCTTGCAGGTGCTGTACCATCACCTGAATTACCTTTCTTTGCATTTCTACTGTATACTGACTATACGTGTCATACACTTCGTCTGGCGGTATCGATGAATCTGAGATCCATCGAACCGCATCTTTGGTACAAATTCGTACTTCCTCAGGTGCCGCTCTACGGCATGGAAGGAACCGTTTCTGTACATGTATTCTATCATCTTCATCATCCTCATCTCGTGATTTTTCAAAGTCTTTCCTAAACTCAAACAATCTTTCAACATGTCCATATACTTTCTGCTCTGTGTCCCTCGAAAGTGCCGAAGCATTCAGATCTCTCACCCCTTGTGGAAGATCCGAATTTTGTAATCTACCCCACATCACACACAAATGAGTCCCCAAACCTTCGATAAAAACATTTTTCTCGGGAAAACTATTCAAATTAGATAATGTAGAAAAAACATTAGCTTGATCACCTTTCTCCATGCAATGCTTAGCCCATGCAAACAATTCCTGTTTCCTATCTGCAGAAACAGTACTACGAGTCACAATCTTTGACCCTGCACCTGGGTCGACTCCAATCAATATGGGGCCACTCGGGAGCGGAGGTATAGGTAAATTTAACAAAGGGGCAACTATCGGTGCAGGGGAAAGGGGTGGCGCGATAGGCGGAGGAACAATAACCAAAGGACTAGGAACAATAGGCTGTACAGGGGGAACAGGAATAGCAACAGGAACAACAGCAGGAATGGGCAGAGCGCCCAAAACAGGAGCATACGGAGGTGGCGCTGAGGCATCGGGCCTGCGTTCATTTAATAATTTTTCAATAAATTCCTCAGAAACATGGAAATCTTTAGAGGGATAGATTTTCTGGATCCCGAGTGAAAAGGCTCTATCCATATTTTTAACTGATTCTGACCGCTTTTCTTTATCATATAATAATGCTTTTTCAGCGTTTGTTTTATGACGACGTGCATGTTTATCCCTACTTTTAAGCTGCTTTAATGCTTCTTTCTTCCAATTCTGTAACACATCAAAGGCTGCTGGTCTAGCCTTTTTCTTTAACAAGATTGATTCTAAGTATTCAATACGGGGGATCTCAAAACTACCGTTGATTGGCCACTGAAATTCGCAGGCATGTCTGGTCTGTCTGTGCCAAATATCATTAAATACGATACTTCCAATGCCATACTTACAGTACATAGTACACGCCGGCGACCCCTCCTGTGGTGCCGGGCGGCTAAATTCCAAGGATTGTCGATCGCTGCGGAACAGAGCCCTAAAGCAGCTAGACAATTTCCCAGGCATTTCACAAAAAATTGGTGTTACCTGGTTCAATAATTGTGTCTGCAGATACAATACGCCAAATTCAAATTGTCAGGGTTAAATTAAGAGCCGGGTCACGACTGCACCTGACCAAACCTAAGGAGGACTGTACGGTTTATCAAAGAACTTACCTAACGAATTTTACCTTGTGTTTGGTGGTTTCGGCAAATCTGCCCGCCTCAAAATTGGACCCTCGTCAAGATGCCGTGTCAGACCACACGACTATCGTCCAAGGATCGGATCGTGCAGCGCTGCCGAGGTATCGCGTCTCGATCGGTCGGGCCCGCAGAATCACACCGTCCGATCCCGGTTCGATAGTCTGCGTCAACCTTCAATGATCCGGCATCAATCTTGAGGGCCCCTATTCGGGCGCCAACTGTCGAAACAGAAAAATTGATATGAGGCCGGGAAGCCCAAAGGAAACACACCACCACAGGTTAAAAAGGACATACAAAGCTCTTTATTCAAAGATACAACAATTTACCAAAAGTCAATTGACATACGGATAGCTATTCGGCCCTCAGAGTAACAGAACGAACCATCAACGGTAGTTCGCCGTGTTAGTGTGAGAGAGCGAACATTGGGATACTCGGGTTTTTATACTTTTTATCCAGCTCTGGCCAACCCCCTCGCAAGTTAACCATACTCAGAACCAGACCTAGGGTTCGTTGCCAGGTCAATCCCATAATGTATGCATTTTGATCAGTTCCGCTGATACAGTTGTTCATTTACAAATAGGTCAGGAATAGGACAAGGTCTCAGTTCGCGACCCTAACAAGTGGCCTGCAGGCATATTACTTATTCATGTGTGCGGAGGTCACAACGACCAGAACCTCACTTGAAATGTCATTCGGCCTCCATTTTGTTGTTCATGGTGACTTCCACACTGCAAGAGCACCTAAAATGGTGGCTAAATCCAAGATGGCGATTTGCACAATACATTAAGATCAAGACCTTGTCGCGGAATCTATGTACACAATGTTTTTAGACAACTTGGCGTAGGCCAACATACATTCAAACAATGCGATAGGAGGTACAATATTATTTCGATTTCCACATATCCTTCCTCCAATCAGGTATGTATCCTTCCCCGACCACGCCCGGATGGTAAATTAGTCCCACAGGTAAAGTAGTTCCTTTCAGGCCTCAAGAAGGCCGGGACCCTGCAGCATGGTCTGCATCAGGTAAGTGCACCGAAGCATTCCCATAATGAGCCTGGCGTCTATGGCGCCAGGACTGATGTCTTTTATGAGCCTGGCGCCATAGGCGCCAGGACACTGTCCAAAGGGCCCCTATATGGGGTTGCTGGGTCCTTCCTTGGGGATTGGATGTCCGCTTTCGGGGACGCCGGGCTTGAACCGGCTCCCTGGGAGCGGGCATCATGACACCTATTCACTAACTTCTTTCTTTTACAATTGCAGTGAAGACCACTCTCCATAAAAGCAGCAGCGTCTGAAGTACAAACAAGGACTTAGAAGAAACCTAATCTTTCCATACTAAAAAGTAAGTACAAAACTAACATAATGTTCTAACTGTTACTCAAACACACTAGCATTTTAGTATTGTAGAAGACACAAGTACATTAACCCTTTACCATTAGATGTTGTATTAGTGCTTCCCCTTATCAGGTGCATACTTTATATTGTCATCTGAAACCCAGTATAGTAACACCCAAATACAAGAATAGCCTTTCAAACGTGATGTAGCTGCCCATTGCACAATCACACACCTCCACAATCATACTTACCATCATACTCAGACACTCATGCACAAAGCATGCATACAATTGACAACAGGCCAACCCACACTTTCTTTTTTTCTCCAACAGACCCCAAAGAATGCCTCCCAAAAGGAAACTCTGTAGGAAGCAACACAGAAGTAGAACAAATCAAAATAAAAGTGTCCAAAGTAAGCATCCATCTCTAGCAGATTTTGTACATAAAGTTCAAACAAAACAGCTAATACAGTCATTAAGCGAAACAAAACAAACTTTCAGTACAGAAACTTTCCCTCCTCTTTCAAAATGTAAAACAAAACAGAAAGTGATTAAAAAGACTTCAGGTACCACTACTGCTAGCACTGCACCTATAAATATTGATGTAGTGGGAAGTAAGCTTACCAGAAAAAAATATTTTACAAATATATTTCTGCCACAGAGTCCTTCAGGACCTTTTAAAAACAGGAGAGAAATCATGCACAACCCTTAAAACCTACTGTAGAAAATTTATCCTAGAAGCTCTCATATACAGTGCAATCCTTCTCAAAAGGAAGTTATTTATTTGTGTTATAAACAGGATGAAACCACTAACAATACTAACTACTAAGCTACAAAAAGACTTCTCAAAGAACGGAATATCAACAAAAATAGCTTCTTACACATCTGTGAAGGTGAATGGAGTCACACCACAGAATCATATTTTAATGAAGAAGCATATAAACAAAAGCAAACAAACCCAATTTCCATACATAGCAGTGGACTAGGGTATGAAAAACTTAATAACACCATTATGGAACAAGAAACTCTGCTCACAAAAAGATCCCCAGAAAAACTGTCTACAAATGGCCGTGTACATCAATGTGTAACATTCCCAAAAAATCTTTAAAATCTTTACGCCAGTTCCTCAATCAGTATGTAAAAAGCAAAGACGCATTCAAAATGAAACTACTACAAAATATGGATGCCTGTCTAGTGTTCAAATACACAGGACTACAAGGAAATTCATTAGCCTTAATTTCAGGACCTATTTGCAAAAGCACCTTCCAACCTATAAAAATGATATTAACACATCATTCAACTATAATAAATCTGGTCCAGAAACTCTACTATGCTAAAAGTCCTGCTTTAGGACTAGCCAATTTAAATAGCAATCTTCTACATGGTACAGCCAAACAACGACTCGAAGAAATGGAGGATATCCAGAGAAAATATTTTGGAATTGAAAGCCACTTACAAAATGCAATAGATGTACAACAAACTAGCAACTACTGTACAAATAGCAACCTTCTATTAAACACATACAAAAAAGAAATACTAAAGTTTAAAAGTACCTCAGCTGAAGTACCAAACCATGTGTGTGTGTGTTGCCGCAGGACTTCTTATAAAAGTACCACAAAAACTGTAGACATAATGGACAAAATAGAAGACATGAAGAATCCAAACTTTTCCAATTAGCTCTGTACCTTATAGCAGAAAACAAATACGACATTACTGACCCCTTAATACTTTGCAATTACTGCACTGCAAAACTTGACAACAACCAAACACCTTCACGTGCTATCACAAATCACTTGGAATTATTCCCACTACCAAAACCCCTGCAACAACTAAATTTATATGAGAGCATCATAATTCAAACAGTGCACCAATTTCAAGCAATGATATGCCTCCAACCAAAAACAGCAAAATTACCTTCCTCTGAATTACTGAAAGGCATTTGTGGCAAAGTAGTTTATTTACCATTAGATCTCAAAGAAAATGCACACACTCTAGGAGTGCAACGGCCAATAGATCAATCTTTAATTGTCTTAGTAAAAAGCATACCTACAGAAGACAAAAAAAATTGGCAACAACTCGTCGACTTACATAAAGTTAGACAAGCCCTACAATATCTATAAAAGCAACAATGAATACTACAAAGAAATTAATTTTGAAGAAAACCGGAGAGAAAACATTAAAATAATTCAAGAGTCACTAGAAACTGGTAAATTTCAACTTCTAAATCCTGCTACAGAGGCCAATTGTTTAGACCATTATACAATTCATCCTTTACACTCAAAGACACTATGCATGATGCACTGGAAACGTACCAAATGTGACAAGCCAAAGGATCTCCAATCAGCATTTGGGAAAAAACTATAGAAGCATGGGCCTTTCCTCTACTCTCTCCTACTGGAAAAGGAGGAAGGTACGATGATAGACCCACACAGATAACAGAATCAGAATATCGCTCCCTACAAATGTATTCTGATGACCCCAGATTCAGACAAAGCCTGGAATACATATTCCACCTTCTCTTTGAAAGTGAACTAGCAACTCTATGTTACGGAGTTGCACACACATTAAAATCAGGTACCCATTTTCAAAATATGTCAGCTATGTAATTATTACAAAAAGTGCAAGAAAAAGATCAGGTATTACAGTCAAGTATTACAAATCTTTTAGCAAACATGCGTGGTACAAAAGAATGCTTGTTCCGACATCATAGAGATGTACGCTGTATGATAAGAAACCTTGGCCCACCCACTTGATTTGTTACATTAAGTTGTGCAGAATATGCATGGGAAGATTTACATGATTTCCTACGCATAGCAAACAAAAATAAAACAAATATAGATATGAAAACACCAGGAGAACTGTGCTCTCTGGATCCTGTAAATGTATCAAGATATTTTCATCATTGCTTCATTGCTATGCTATTCTTTATTTGTAATAAGACTGTTCCTCCCCTCAGAGAATTTAAACACTTCTTTTGCAGAAAAGAATACCAAGTCAGAGGAGCACCACACATCCACATGCTATTATGGATTAAAGGTGCTCCTAAATTTGGTCAGGACAGTGATGCCACTGTTTTTTCAGTTCTTCCAAAAATATGTCACTTGTGAAATCCCTTCACAAACAACACATAGTGACCTTCATGCACATATTTTACAATTTCACAAATATTGTTGTTGCAAATATTTTTTTTATAAAAGGGAAATACTGCACCAAATGCCGGATTGGTTTCCCTAGACCAGTTTAAGCAACAGGTCAAGTAAGCAACTTCATGTCTTCAGTCAGACATAGGGGGTCATTCTGAAGTAAGGGGTTAACGGCACCAGTAAAGATGCCGGTGCCATTAACCCCTTACCGCCGCATTACGAGGTCCTTGAGCGAGTCCCGATAAGGGCAGCTGGTTTTCCAGGTGCCCTTAGTGGGAGCTGCTAAAGGACCAGCATGCTAACAACTGGCCCGTTATTAACAGGCCCGTTTTTAACAAGGTCCCCATTCCCATTGAGCCCTATCGGGGCTCCAATGGGAATGGGGATGGATTCCCTGAATGGGGAAATACCGGGTCCTCCAAGGTTGGAATGGCCCGGTAATTCCTCATTCAGGGAAACCGGACCCAATATGCGGTAAGAGGGTAGCTATGGCGCTAATGGCAACAAGGCTACCTCCAACCTCGTAATGACCCCCATAGTGTCAAAGGTAAATCACCTAAGAACACATTTTACATAAAAAGAACAGAAGAATCAAAATACATCAATGATTGCAATGCAATCATTGCCCTCCTATGGAATGCAAACATAGATGTGCAGTACATTGCAGACAATTCCATTGCAGTTGCACGATATGTCACAGCCTACTTAACCAAAGCAGAGAAAACAGAGCTTCAGGACCTCAGGGATGACATATCATCTAACAAAACGATATCACAGAAATTGTACAACTTAGGCATAAAAATGCTCTCTCATAGAGAATGTGGCTGCTATGAAGCTGCAGACCATGTAACCAGTACTGCCTCATATGGGAAATCTGACAATATAGTATCTCTAAGTCTTGGTCCTGCTTAATCTAGAAAAAAGAGTTCTCAAATCATATGAGGACATAGAAACAATAGCCAAAAATGATCCCAACATCCAAGACCTTTTGAAAAACAAATTACTAGACACATACTACCCAAACAGGAGTACCACTTTGGAAACCATGTGTCTCTACCACGTAGCCCAAAACTTAACATACAAAAATAATGTTAAACCAGGTGAAAAGAAAGGTAGATACAGAGTGTTAAATTGTGAAGCCAGCTTAGTGAAACTTACCAAATGCAGCTTAATTAATCATATCAAATTGTCATTAAAAACTCCTCAACATAAAGAATGGTATTACATGTCCCTGCTACAACTTTTCAAACCATGGAGAAAAGAAGAAAAGTTACTGGATACATATGGCTCCTATGAAGATGCTTTCAAAGCAAATGAAAGCACCATAACAGCCGTAAACTTTACACAGTACCAAACAATGTTGCACAATGAAAAGCAACACTAATAAGAACTCCAGGCCCAGTTACAAGTGGACACTCCCGACAGTAGTCACCCTTCTGTAACAGGAAGCCAATTAACCACTCGGTCAGCCACTGATAGCAAATGAGACAGAATTAGCCATGATAGAAGTAGAAAACACCATCGGGGTAATTCATAGGTTTCAGCGCAGAGGTAGTGCACGGGTGCAGCACAGAGAGGTAGCGTGCACTAGCGTGTGCCAGCCTGTGCACTAAACAGCATTCTGGCGCACCGTGTATTCATGAAATATCAAAGCCATTTTTAGCGCTGGCGCAGAGGACATCCCGCAGCGCCAGTTACGCCCCCAAGAACACCCCTTGTTCAAGGATAAGGCATTGAAATGCCCAATGCAGCGCAAAGGGCTGCGCTAACCCTACACCAGTTCACAGGGACGGTACAGTATATTTGGGGGCTGCGTGGGGAGTTTCACACATGATAGGCCTGGTGCGAGCGGGGTACGTGTATCTTGGGGGTACGTGGGAAGTTTTACACACAATAGGCCTTTGGCGAGCGGGTACGTGTATTCTAAGGAGTGTGCGGGAGTTTCACATGCGATTTCGCTGGGTGAGCGGGGTACGTGTATTCGGGGGGTGCGCAGGAAGTCTTACATGTGTTAGGCCTTGTGCGAGTGGGGTACGTGTATTTTGGGGGTGCGCGGGAAGTTTTACACACGATAGGACTTGGGCGAGCGGGGTACGTGTATTCCGGGGGTGTGCGGGAAGTTGTACACGTGATAGGCCTTGGGAGAGCGGGGTACGTGTATTTTTGGGGTCTGCGGGAAGTTTTACACGCGTTAGGCCTTGGGCGAGCGGGGTACTTGTATTCTGGGGGTGCGCGGGAAGTCTTACAAACGATAGGCCTTGTGCAAGCGGGGTACATGTATTCTGGGGGTGTGTGGGAAGTTTTACACGCGATAGGCCTTGTGCGAGCGGGGTACGTGTATTCAGGGGGTGCACGGGAAGTCTTACACGCAATAGGCCTTTTGCAAGCGGCGTAGGTGTATTTTGGGGTGTGCGGGAAGTTTTACATGCGATAGGCCTTGGGTAAGCGGGGTACATGTATTTTGGGGATACACGGGGTGTTGCACACACGATAGGCCTTCTGTGAGCTGGATACGTTTATTTTGGGGGTGCGCGGGTGGTTGTACACGCGATAGGCCTTGGGTGAGCGGGGTATGTGTATTTTGGGGATATGCGGGGTGTTGCACACGCGATAGGCCTTGTTTGAGTGGTGTACGGGAATTTTGGGGGTGCACAGGAAATTTTACACGCAATAAGCCTTGTGCGAGCGGGGTACGTATATTCTGAGCGGTGTGCAGGGAGTTTCACATGTGATTTCGCTGGGCGAGCGCGGTACGTGTATTTCTGGTGTGCTCCAACTTGAATTGGCAGTGTGTGTCCTCCCAGGTATGCCCTCTCCCCCCTCCCCAGGCCCTGCAGGCAGCCCACAACACATGGGCCTATCCTTCACCCCTGGCCATGCCCCGCAGGCAGCCCATCCACCCTGGCCATGCCCCCCAGCCAGCCCACATGTCACCATGCACAAGTGAGCACCGACACATGTCCCCTTGCAGCCCCACCCACATATCAGTGACAGGCACCTGCCAGCAGGCCCCTACTCATGTTCCCCACCCAGTCACCCACCCAGTAGTGACAGGCACCTGTCAGCAGGCCCCGACTCATGTCCCTCTGCACCCCACCCACCCAGCAGTGACAGGCACCTGCCAGCAGGCCCCGACTCATGTCCCCCCACCCACTCACCCACCCAGCAGTGACAGGCACCTGCCAGCAGGCCCCGACTCATGCCCCCCCAACACCTCATCACAATCCACAATCATGGGCCTTATGGCCACCCAAATCACACCCCACGCCATCCCAGTCCAAACACACAACCAAGTATTACCAAGTATTACATCCACCCCACATTGAAATCCCCATCACATGATACATCACAAATGGCAAGTATGCACATCAACACATGTCCCTCACACACACACAATGGATGCAAGTGATTGAGAAAAAACACATTGTGACATGCATGAAACCAAAGAGAGAATACCACACATTGAAGTATGAAATATAAATGTATTAAACACAAAATCAAGGGAATGAAATGAAAGACACAATAATGGAAATAATAAAGAAAACGCTGCATGTCCAACATATAAAATAAAAAAGTGTGAACGCAGAATCCAAATCAATTCAAAAGCACATGGGTCCAAAGTGTCTGTCCATCAAAACAAATCCAAAGTGAAAAAATAAGACAAAACCATTGATCCATGGAAAAAGAAAAAAAAAGTGAAATCCAGTGTAGAACTATATAGAAAGTACAAATGCAGGGTCCATGAGCCCAACCATTGAAAGAAAACCTACAAAAAACCCGACCTAATGAACAACTATATACAAAAAGGTGGGGCATTGGCCAAGCACCCCAAAATAAATAAAAACAGAAAGGAAACCTAACACTAATTAACTATATACAATGGCGGCGGGCAAGTCCTACGGCTCACTTGTTGATTTCCCGGGCCAGGGCATCATCGAACTCCTGTTCCACGTCCTGGAGGCGGGCCTGTTCCATGGCCCGAGGTTTCGCAGGGATGTAGCCATGTCCACCTCCAACTCCCTGCGAATTTCCTCGAGGCACTCAGCTCGCCTCAGCGCCCTGCGCAAGGAGTTCTCCGCCCTGAACATAGTGAGCCGTGCCTCTTCCGCCCGCCGCCACTCCGCCACTCTGCATCTATTTTCTGGCTCAAACGCTGCCACATGGAAGACACTCCCAATCCAGGGTCCTCCTGCCCTACGGCCAATGCCTGCCCCTCTGATGTTTATGGCCCCGAGCCATCATCGCTCCCACCTTGAGCCTGCTGCTGCGGTGCCTGTGCCCTCCCTCTTGATGCCTGCACGTTCTCCTCCTGCTGGGGTGTAGTTGTCGGTGTGGCCACCCCTGCTGTACCTGTGACTCCTGACTGTGGCAGGGATGTGTCCTCCACCAGCCTGACTGCTGGGTCAGAGGTAGCTCCACAGGGTACCCAGGTGATACATGGGCCGGAAGATGGCACGGAAGACAACTGGTGCTTAGGGGGTTCAGGTGACGAGGGGGTCGGTAGAAGTTCCAGCACATGGAGGAATCCAGCACTGGTGACCCGTCCTAGTAGGTCGACGCGGTCAAAGAGGCATCTGAGATGACGTGCAGAGTCTTCACGAAAACACTGCAGGTCATCTTGCATGCCCCGTTGAAGCAACGCCATCCCAGCCAGGACAGGCTCAACACAGTCCCGGATTGCCATGTCCGCAGGGAAAGGAAGGCCAGTTGTTGTGCGCTCATCCCCTCCCTGAGAACGGGTCTGGACATAGGCATCCCTGTTGGTGCGGGATGATGCAGTCACAGGATCAGGGACAGGATTACACACAGGCACCTCTGCGGTGGCCTGTGCTGCCTACTGTCCCTGCCCCTGGACTGCACCACTTGCACCAGTGGATTCCCCCCTCCAGACCCTGCGTGTGCCCCTTCCACGGCCTCCTCCTCAGCCAAACCCCCCGCCAACCTGGATGACTCTGTGCCATCTTCCTACATTGGACCCTATGGGGTCTCAGCTGCCCATTCTGCTGCCGAGGAGTCCACCTCCGACCTCCGCCTCTTGGACCAACCCTCAGCAGCTGTGGCCACGGACGCAGCACCAGACTTACTCCCTGACGAGATGACAACATGAGAGGGGAGCCGGGCCTTGCGTCTCCAGCTGGCAGTGCGATCCCTGCCGCTTTGCTCCACAGCACCATCTCCGCCCTCTTCATCAGTTGACGCTGCAGACAGGGAGAGATAGAACACAGGCATCCGGGGACTTTACAATGGTCTGGTACACACATGACAGTTGTACATGAGTGGTAGTGTCAAACTTCAGACATGGCATCACACTCCCCAACACACATGTCATTTCAACTCACACACATGAGCAATTCAACAGGAATGTTGCACCAGGCAGCACCATCCATACACAAACAACACCATGAGCAGCCGAAGGTGAGCCTGATGTCACATGCAACACGGGGAGTGCAGAACACATGCATGCACGCCAACAGACATACATGCATCTGTACATCTCCACCACCTGTCACAGTGATAACATCGCCATCCATGTCACATCTGGCAATCAGCCTCCTACATGTCATTGTCACATGCATCCATAGTGTATCACAGTTGCACACTTGTCAAATACACACACATGCAAATGTACATAGTGCAGATACATGCAGGTGGAAGCAGCATCCATGTGTGACACCACAACCATGCCACAGTACATACACAGAAATTTTAAAATTGTGCACGCACACCTGCATTTGGCCAGCATGCTTAACAACACATACACCATCAATGTGTATCACACATAAGAGAACTCACATGCGGCAGGCTCATGTTCCTGTCCATACACATCCATACATGGCCCTACAAAGACATATGTGCAACCTGCACACTCCTGTCACACCTCAACATGCACAGGGTCCAATAGGTACGCATGCACACTTACCGCTCAACTCCAGACATGTCTGCCTCTCAAGGACCTGGAGGTGGAGCGATGGGTGTATACGTTTCAGGACCCTCACCTGGTTGTTGTTTAGAAAGACCCGGCACCCCTCAGCATCTGCTGCCTTCAAGAGCCGCCGGACCTTGTTGAGGGTCCTGGACCTGAAGTCCTCCCAGCGCTTGCGGATGTGTTGAATGTCATGGACTGCCACCCCCTCCACGTTGATGGCAGCCACGATGTCCATCCAGATCCTCTTCCGTCCTTCATTGTCAGCACGCAAACTTCCAAAGAGGGCATCATACTGCCCCACGACTTTCTCCACCAGGATACCAACTTTATTCTCACTGAAGCTAGTAGCCCTCTGCCTCTCTGGCTGGGGGTTGCCAGTGGTGCCAGATGGTGTTGTGTCCGACATGGCAACCCCAGAGGCAGGTGTGGGTGGGCAACTGGGTCCTGGGGCTGGGCTATGGAGCGATGGACCAGTCGGGAGTCTTCTGTTCCAGCAGGGGTGGTCACAGCAACTGCACCCCTGCAGATGGATGACGTGCAGGCATCGAACAGCAGGGCACATGGGCAGCAGGCAGGCAGGCAGCAGCAGATGGCAGGTGGGCGCGTGCTCGTGGATCTGGGGGGCAGGAAAATGGTCTTCCGTGTGTTGTTGCATGGCCAGCTTGATACGGAGTGATTGTACACATGCAAAAACTGCACGTCTGGGTGTCACTGCGTGTAATTGGAGGAAAGGCCCTTATCACGTACACGCGTTAGATTTTGTTGCATGTGTGTGCTGGGTTAAAAGGTACGCAAAGGATGCCATTTTCTTGTACGTGCTTTTTGTGGAGAGTGAGCGAGTGATTCTTGTACTTCTTGTTGGTTCACACGCGATTACTTCACAACGGTTCCAGTTCGTACTCCCAGTATACTCAGACAGCGTTCAATTATTCTTTTGGCGGGGGAGTTGCCAACGCGCACACACGCGTCTTTTTCACATTCTTTTTCCATGCAGACGGTGAGTCGCGCATGTATTTTTCAATTGTGGTTGCCCCCGTGTGTCGTGTACCCATTGAGAGGTCATTGTAGGCTGCGTGTACCACGCGTACACCTATTTTTGTGTTTCTGGGTGCCACAGCGTAGTGTGGGTTCTTTATTCCAAGCACGTGGTCTACCAGGGGTCGCATGCATGTTAAATTTTGTTTTCGGGGTGCCTGTGCATTGCATGACCTGTCATCTCCACCAGGGGTCACAGAAAGCCTTGCTAGAGCACTAGGTTATGTATTCCATCTAGTACCCAACCCCTTTCACTCCAATTGCCCAGGACAATTGTTTACTGCAACTCTCATTCACACAACAACATCAGTGCCATGGTTGAGAGGTGACCAAGCAGTAAGGGAGGCAAAGGTGGCCGACCTCAAAGAGGTGGGCGCGGTAGGGGATGTGGCCAGGATGTGCAGGGTGACCCAAGAGGCCAGTGTGTGGAGGACCAATCAGGGACACCTATACCCCCCCCAAGGGGTTAGGGAGATGTAGCTGACACCATCCCAGCTCAGGCCTTGTTAACCCGGACCATATTGTCAACCAAACAGGCACAGGATGACTCCCAGGCTGACTTCTGTGTCACCAAGTCGAAGCCACGTGTGGCAGTGAAAGTTGCTGTCACCAGGCCACGTGGATCTGGGACAGCAATGTCATCTGCTGCCCCAAGTAGCCAGGGTGAAGAGGCTGCAGGGGCAACTGCAGCTCAATCCACCCCAGCTCTGAGTCTCCCAGCCGGGACAGTGTTGGTCCAAGTCCATCACACCGAGGTTGGTCCTGCCAACATCACCCATCAGCCAATTCCTGCAGTGAGACCTTAGGTCATTGTGCCTTTGGCTACTTCCAGTGCCCAGTCCACCTGTGCTTCTGCCCCAACCAACCAGAGCGGCGTAAGCACTCAGGGTCCGCACCACCTTCCAAGAGGAAGAAGGGTGCTCTTGCGGTACAGGCTGGGACCCCAGACACGGCTACCCACTCCGGCACATCAAGGAAGCCTAGTTTCAATAATGCAGAACTAGATGCACTTGTGGGCTATGTGTCGGCCCATGGTCACGAAATGGTTGTGACTGCATGGTGCAAGACTACAACTGCTCCACGTAGGGCCCACTGGCAGACCGTCATGGACCACATTAGTTCCCTTGGATTTGTGAAGCGCACAGCTGATGATTGCTCTAAGCAGCGGAATGACCTGAAACGCAGAGCAAAGAACATGCTGGCTTCCAATCATGCCTCTACTCTGGTGACTACCGGTGGGTCTCCACCAGAGGAGGAACAACTCACTGAACATGAGTTTGTCGCTGGAGCATTCATCACAGAGGATCAGATCCACGGCGTGGGAGACCTACCAGATCTTGAAGCAATGTCCGGTGAGTGACCATGCATGTGTGTGCAATCCATGTGTATGTTGCTTGAGTGATGTGTTCTGATTGAGTGCCAGGTGAGGCTGTGTAGTCATGACTGCTATGGGTCACCCCTGTGGTCCCTCCAAACCATTCCCCGGCCTAGGGTTTCCATTTCACAGTATCCCTTCTGACCGCAGTTGACAATTTGCACATGATTACTGCACTTGCCCTTCAATTTACCTCTTGCCACAACATTGTTCATATTGTTTTCTTGTTCATTCTGCCTGATTGATGAAATAATTAGCATTTTTAGCACACATTTTTGTGGCCTACTGCCCCAAATTTGACATACTTCAGTCATAGATTACATCCCACAATGGCCCACATTTCTCAACTTATTATGGGAATTATTTGAACAATCAGGCTGATTGAGTAATGTGCACATACACATGGACTGCACACAATCATTTTGGGCCCCTGTTTGAATGTTGAACATGACAATTGCATTCTGTCATGTCGAAGTGAGCAACCACTGATGTATCGGTGTGCCTGCCATCACTGCATTAGTGAACACTGGCTTTGTTGCAGCGTGTGGCACATGTGTGTTTTGTCACACTTTTATCCATGTTTAATTTCATGATGTCCATCTCACATGGATGGCTGACAGTAGTGATTTGCTACCATCTGGGTGTCCTTGTCAAATCTGCCATGGCTATGCTACGTGCCATCTGTGTACTGGCATGTGTCATGTATGTGGATTGTCCATGCCACCCAAAGGCTAATGTGTGATGCCAGTGCTATCCAGCATGCAGCACATGTGTTGGTTTTCCATTTTAGAGTCATCAGTGTCTGCTTTTTGCCTCCCCTTCCAAATCATTGACAGTGCATGCATGTCAGAGCTATTGTCATGTGTGACATGTGTCATTTATGTATTGGATGTCTGCCTCGTCATGTCTTTGTGTGTGTGCTATGTTGCTCATGCCTGTTTTCATTAGTTATCTTTCATGTTTTTGCAGGTGATGAGGCACTTGATGCTGTTGAGGAGGAGGAGTTGGCGCAGAGCCAGGAGTACTCACAGCCACAACCGGGCATCAGCGGAGTACATGGGGTGGTGGTGTGTGAAAACCCAATCCTCCTACAGACCATACTGTCCACGGGTGTCTCTGGGTACACCTCCGGAGACATCTATGAATTAGGTGCTGAATCAGACATTGAGACATATGTCCCGTCGTAGGTGAGTGTTTCTGGCAGAGATGCTGTTCTGTCCAACCCACCTGCACCGCGGGTAGACCCCTCTATGGGAATTTCAGTGTTGGAAAGTCCGCCTGTGGCGGTTACGGATACAGGGCACACTCCACAATATTTGCTCCTGTTCCTGGGCCAGCAGATCAAAGGAGGAATGACGTCCTGCAGTCTCAGACAGTGCCAGCACAGCAAGGTGCACATCACCTTGCCCCAAACAGGTGTGGTGCCTGCCAAAGCGGTGGCCATGCGCCACCAGGCAATACTGTGTGGGAGATCTCCATCTACACTATAGCAGCACAACAGGGGGCATTGTGTGAAATAATGGCTCAGGCAATGGATAGGGTGGCCACTTCCATTCTCCCCCCTGAAAGGCAGATGGAGCTCCATCAGCAGCTAACAGAGTCCATTTGCCACTCAAAAAGGGAGGACATGTTGGCCTCCGACAGGAAGTGTCGGGCTGGACAGGAGACTCTGCGTACAGCCATATCTGTAGAGTCACAGGCCCACAGGGAAGCGCTGAGGTTGGAACACAGCTCCCTCAGAGATACTCTGTGTGAACTTGAGGTGTCCCGGAGTACAAGAGCAGAACAGCAGCTGGAGCAGCTGACACGCACGCTCTCATCTGAGCTCCAGGCAACCCGTCAGGAGATCCGGGCATCGCGCAAGGCCATGCAGGCAGAAATGCGTGCTACCCATGAAGTGCTGCATGGGGATCTTCGTACCATCATCCTGCAGAACCAAACCTTTCAGACCTGCATGTTTGTTGCCATGGAGGAGCATGCCAGGGCTTTGCGTGGTCTGCCTCCCATATCATGCCCACCTTCTAATGTACCACCCTAGGGTGATGACAGCAACGGCAGTTCTCCCACTGTAGCGAAGCCGTGCAGGCCATGAGCCCATGGAGGTTTTTTTTTTTCTCAACATTCACGCAAGTGGGTGTTGGGGTGACCCTGTATCTCGTCCCTCCTGGGTGCCCCCCCCCCACGGTCCACACATGGCCATTTTTGATTTTTTTTTTTTACAGTGTTTTGCTTTGTGTGGCTCCCGTAGGCATCCACTGTGTATTCCAGCTGGACACATGCAGGCTTGTCCTGTCTTTGGGTTAGAAACTTGGGTTCCTGACACACACACACCTCCTGCTTCCCATTTCCATGGGCTCGCAAAATGTGTGACCAAGTGACAGTAATTTACACATTGACATTGGGCTCCCATAAGTTGTGTGAACAGTCTGTAGTCAAAACTGTGTATACATCCCTAGTGGGTATTGTTGTTGAAATCTCCACTGCATGGTGGATTTATGTATGGTTCTACATCCATGACTTTTTCCTTATATACATGTACCTTTTTCATGTCTTAACAAGCCCGTCTACTTTGCAGATGCAGTTCATGTTGTATGCAGTACACTGAAACATTTGCCTACCATCAACACTCTGCAGTTGGAAGGGCTCAATGTGCTGCCTTAGTCAGGTTGTGACACTTGCACTACTTTAATTTATTTTATCCTCATATATTGCCACTGTTTGATCATGCACTGATGTTTTCTCTTGCTGTTAAGTATTTGCTCATGTGTGTTGTTTTTTTATTCATTATTTAGAGAAAATTGTCTGTTGGCTGTTCCCATTTGGGACAGTGCACTTTGTGACACTTGTTTCATGTGTTGTGCATTCATTTGGTTGCTTTCACATTGCATGTCATGCCATGGTGTGTTAGGTAGGTGAGATGGGGAGGGGTTGGGTACATGCCATTATTTTGATGTGGTATTTTGCAAGGGGGTAGTCCTTCATGCTGCATGAATGTGTGCCTTTTTCTGACACGGCATTGGGTGTCTTTGTGTAGCTAGGGATGCACACAATGTAGCACTTCCAGGTGAACAATCTCAGGCTGGTATGGTTGTGACAGTTGACTGTCCCTTTTGTCATCATCATTGATTGTGAGCTGGTATGTGCCAGGCCTGGGTGCACTACACAGGGGTGAGATTTTAGGTGAAGTAATTTGCCACAAGCTGGTTACGGGCTGCCTCACCACATGCCCTATTACCTCCCATGCGCAGCGGCCGTGCATGTGGTTGGGGATGTGGGGGCACCACCATGTCCACCGCCAAACCCTGACGGGTTGCAACGTTGTGCAGGACACATGCTGCCACTATGATCCTGCACACTACTGGGGGCGCATGTAGCAGCTGCCCACCAGAGTGGTCAAGGGAGCAAAAGCGTGACTTGAGCACTCTGAATGTGTGCTCCACTATACCCCGGGTAGCAATATGGGCTGTGTTGTATCTTACCTCGGGTGGTGTGGTGGGGTTCCGAATTGGCGTCATCATGTAGGTGCTCAGAGGGTAGGCACTGTTCCCTGGGGAGGTGATAATGGTTGTCATTGGTGGGGTTTTCACATTTCTCAGTCTCTGACATGCATGCATGTGCAGAGGCATTTATGCTCACCAATTAGCCATGTGTTGCCATGCCGCCCAGCTTCCAGGTCCCAGTTTAGGGGTGACATTCTGAATATGAAACTATCATGGCTGGACCCTGGATAGTTGGCATATACTAAGGTGCTGATTCCCTTCGCATCACATATAACCTGCACGTTGATGAAATGTCAGTGCTTGCGGTTTCGATAGATATGCTCAGTGGCCCTGGGAGGACGTAGAGCCACATGGGTGCAATCAATGGCACCTAGCACTTTGGGGAAGTGTGCCACCCCGTAAAAGTCCTGGACAACAGCCTGCCTTCTGCAGGTGTTCTGGGCATGTATAGGTGCCTGCGGACTGAGGGGCGTGCAGTCATGATAGCCAACACCTGGTGTAGGAAGCGTGACTGCATGGCCTGTGACACCCCCCACTATGGCACTTGTCCGCTGAAATGACCCAGTAGCCAAGAAGTGCAGTACATTGAGCACCTTTTCCAAGGGGCTCAGTGCTTGGGATCACAGGGTGGGTGGTGTGAGGTCATCCTCCCACTCCCTCACCAGTTCTAGGGTTATGTGTGGAGGAAACCTGTACCTCCCATACACCTGGTCATCAGGCATCCCAAAAAGGCTGGTCCTGGGTAAAGAAATGCAGGGCCTGGCTATCCTCCTCCTCCAGCGTTGTCCCACGACCACTGCTGCGAGGAACGGTATATTCATCGTAGCATCTGAGCTTGTTTGTTGTTTGCGTGCACTTTTATGCTGTGCGGAGCCGCTTACGCCTGCTTCCTGCTGGCGTACGTGTTTCCAGATTAGCGCGTCTTTTTTGGCGCACAGCTTTCCCCTGTTCGATTCCATGAATACGTGTTGTTAGCGCACGTGTGGGTATTGCAAGCATTTACCTCCTGTACTTCTCCTGTAATGCCCACATTGTCACACTTTGTTCCCAATTCCGCGTGTTACGCCCCGTGTTCTGCCCATTTTTCTTGTGTGCGCTACACGAAGTACGCTTTCCCTGTGTGCATAACGCATGCCGTTTAGTGACGTGTGCGCCCACGTGCGCCAACCACGGATTTGGCGCACATCCCATGTTTTACTAGCGCAGCGCATTCCATGAATCGATGAACGGCTGCGTACGTGGCTTTGGCACGCATGCGCTGCGATTTTCACGCTTGTGCTACCCTTTTCACCCACATTTATTCAATGAATTACCCTGCATGTGTCAGTATGAACAAGCTACAGAAGACTTCACTGTACTGAAATCACAACTGAACAATGAGCAGCGTAGCATTTTCCAAGAAATAACAAAACAAATTGAACATGGTGTGGAACATGAATATAAAAACTATACGTGCCAAAACTACAAACCGATACTGCTATACCTGAGTGTTGAAGCTGGTTCAGGCAAAAGATTCTTAATCAAAATCATCAGCCAGTTCCTTGAACAATCGACAAACAGCAAACTGTCAGCTGTTGTAACTGCCCCCACAGGTTTACCTGCCTACAACATAGGCAGTGATACTTTACAACGATTACTATTCCTTCCAGTAGAACACCATAACAAATTAGACTATTCCAAACTTTCCACAGAAGCTGCAATGGAACTACGCAGAGTTTTCAAACAAATGAAAATGCTGCTAATAGATGAGGTGAGCATGGTCTTCAACCTAATGTTGGCTTTGATTCACCTCAGATTACAAGAGGTCCTTAAAACAGACTACAAACAGCTCTTTGGAGGAAAACACATTATTGTTTTTGGAGATCTTCTTCAATTGACACCAGTGAAAGCTGAACCTATTTTTAAAACCTTAGGGCACAAACGGTGCCGTAAAACTCTTGCAAGCATAGGAAATATCAACCTTTGGCAACATTTCCAATACAGAAAATTAACAGAAAACATGCGCCAGTCTGCAGACCTCACATACGCCAACATTTTAAAAAGTATTAGAGTTGGTGTACTATCTCAAGGAGCACAAGCAATATTAAAAACTAGGCACAGCCATGCACTCTACGGCCATAACCCATGTGCTACTGATGTCATGGAACAATTAGCACACAAAAATGTCAATTGTATGTCCTTGATGCAAACTTTTGCAAGCTGTTCAAAATTCAATGAAACAATGTTGAAAAAAGAAATACAACCAATAATTGAAATTTGATCCACAGATAAACTGGACGTACATGGTATGACACTACCTACGTGTGAAAAAGCCACAAAAAGACTAAATATCCTAGAAAACTCTATCTCCAACACAGCTGGTTTGGAGAAAATAATAACATTATCTTTAAACTGTAGAGTAATACTTAAACATAACCTTGACGTGGAGCAAGGACTAGTTAATGGAGCACTTGGTACAGTTGTTGGCTTTCAAACATACCCACATGACAACAACATTCAATTTTTCAATATTCTCTTTGACAAGCTATCAGAAGTTGGAAGGATAGGACACTCAACAGCTTGCTCCCTTCATTTCAAAGACATGTATTTACACAGAGAACAATTTTCACTAACTCTAGCATACGCAATTACCATTCACAAATCACAAGGTCTTACCCTAGACACAGCATTAATAGATATTGGTAGCACAGTCTTCAAAGAAGGCATGAGCTATGTAGCACTATCATGCTTACGTACTCTTGACGGGCTATTTCTAATCAACTTTGATGCAAGTAAAGTAAATGCAGATATACCTTGCATTCTAGAATACAATAGGCTGCGTTCACTCCACACCTCCCCATCTAAAAACCTATCCTGTTCCACAAAAAGCAAAACATTGTAAAAGAAAACTACTTCAAACTGAAATGATATCACTACAATTCCTCCAAAGAAAACAAAAACTAATACTTCATCAAGTACCACAACCAAAGAAGAATCTACAGGTCAAAGTAACTCAACTACTTCTTCAAAGAAGCAACACACACTCCGAACACATGACTTTGACACAGAACTGTCAGGTCAATTCAAATTTTCAAATATAACTTCTGTAAATTTCTATGCAAATGTAACAATAAATATTCTATTCCAATTGCCACCAATTATTGAGAACATTTACTTACACAGTACAGACCAATTGTGTTTGCAAATGTTAGTCCTTCATAGAAATGCATCCAACAATCCTGACAACACCTACAGTGTTTCTGGAATAAGACAAGAATTGCACTACTGTGCTGGAAGTGTCAAATTCACTAGAAACTCACAAGAAGATCTTTCAGATTTCATACATGTGGACACATACATGCACTCTCTGCAACCATGTGGCACAATAACCAGTCCCTAATGAAAGCTGTGTGTATGTATCCATACCTAAGTGTGAATCCATTCCATTTCAGCAACTTGTACAAAATGCAAACCATGGCAATTCAGATAATCGCTCCACCTTACAAATACAGACACATAGGCCCTCATTACGACCCTGGCGGTAAGGGGTTTGCGCCAGCGTTAGCTGCGCCGACCCCTTACCGCCAACTACGAGTTCCCATAGCGCCATGGTCACTTTTCCGCCCGCTTTTTGCGGGCGTAAAAATCCATGGCGCTATGGGACCTTGGTGTTAATTACGCCACCGTAATATACGGTGGCGTAATTAACGCCTTCCCCACTCCCATTGAGCCCTATGGGGCCGAAATGGGAATGGGGAAGGGTAAATGGGTCAATGGGGACTTACCGCCCCGCCGACCTCGGAATGGGGCGGTAAGTCCGCCATCCGCCATGGCGTAAACGGACTTTACGCCATGGCGGAAAAGTCCGCCGATGGCGGAAAAAATCCGCCAGGGTCGTAATGAGGGCCATAGTAAGTACGTAATAGTAATGCTTTTACGTTACAATGCAGATGGTACCAAAAACAACTGTAAGCTGACTGGATTCACACATGGTCAAGCATCACTTGTTAAAAAAATGTTCACAACAATAGGTATAATCTACCACGAAGGAGACACAATCAAAGGTCACTACACTGCATATATAAAAAAGAATTGTGGATGGTTCGAATGTAATGATAGTAGCATTACTCTAAAGCAGAGATTGCCAGCAAATCTTGTAAACGCTTACTTAATATTCTTAAAACCAAAATTGAATGCGTAATCTGCGTATGAACATAAGCAAAACTTCAACTTCAAAACTGTGCACAGTTAGAGTACGCCAACATGTATATAACTTCCCCAAGATTCTGCAACAAGCAAACAAATAAATAAATACCACTAAAATGTAACAAGAAATACCCAGTTAGAATATGCCTACAGGTATCTAACTGCCCCAAGATTCTGCAAAAAAGCAAACAGATAAATAAATACCACTAAAATCAAACAAGAAATATACAGTTAGAATATGCCAACAGGTATCTAACTGCCCCAAAAATCTGCAACAAGCCAACAGATAGAAGATTAGCAAGACAAAATAAATGAACAGTAAAACAATGAAAGGAATATAGTGTACCACAACATAGAAGCATGGATTTTTTTTCCCACAGATCCAATGATTTAGAAAAACAAAGAAACTGAGAAAATTGCGCAGTACACTTGTTTAAACTATAGTTCTTGTAAAGTACTAAGTATGAGGGTAAAAAAAATACAGAAATGTCTATTATGCAATGCAATAACTCATTATGAACTACCTACTCTAACATATGATCTTTACTTTTATTACAGAGATCGAAAAAGTATGTCTGGTCCAGTTTCCCATGTCATGAAAAAACTGCATACAACCACAAAAAACTCAACCAGTAAGTATAAAATAAATAGACTCATGAACACTGCAGTCCTAGTTACAAACTCTACAATCTTAACCGCATAGCCTAGCCAAAACTTCACATACAAACTCTACAAATGAAACAGTTCACAAACTTTTGGGTTGTGGATATTTGATGGGTGTTTGATTCTATGGGTGTGTTATGCTGCAATGTTTGTGGCCAGGGCCTAGAGACTTGGGTGCATGGCCTATGGCCTACGGCCTTTGGCTATGCACCCAAGATTCTAGGCCCTGGCCACAACCAATGCAGCATAACACACCTATACTTCTAAACAGTTTGAATGTGGTATGTGGGCTGCTTATAGGGGATATTAATTATGGTCAATCCTATACTAACAACCCGAAACCAACATCATACTAAAGTAAAATTGCTAGTAGTAGATTTATTATGTTCGTGGACAGCCGCAAAGACCACAGACATGGCGAACACATCAGGGGCACCTGCCACCCAAACAAATACAGTATTTGACCCATCTCTTATTCCCCAACCCTCCCCAAGCACCTCTGCACACCAACACACTCCCCAAAATTGCATTTTGCCTCTGTTCGACACCACGCTGTCGGCTGATCCAAGATGGCGGGTGCATCGAAACAATTTGACGCACCTCATGCCTTACTCCAGCCAATTGGCGGACATGTCACGTGTCCGCTGACATGATGCAAGCCGATTAGCCAATCAGTATCCTGTCCGCAGAGCGAACGGGGAAGTGTGTCCACGGAGCGGACATAGATATCACAAATTTGTTTGCCTTATGTTTTGCCCATTTAAAAAGAAACTACTGGACGGATTTACAACAAATTAACAAAAGCATGCTCTCGGGACTAAGCTGCCGCTCTTGCCGCACATTTGGTGGAAATCCATCCAGCGGTTTGAGCTGTAGGCGTACAAAAACTTTTTCCCATTATGTCTTGTGGGAAAAAAATAAATTTTGGGAACCCCCTATAACGTTGCCCCTCCCCGGACCAAACCTCACCAAAATTTGCAAAACAATTCAAAGTGGGCCATATACTTTTTGTTTAAAATTTGGTGAGGATTCATCCAGGGGGATCCAAGTTATAAGTCACCCAAAATGTGCTCTTCCTATGGAATTAGCAACTTAACCATAACTACACAGCCACTACCGTGGGCTGTGTAATATATATATATATATATATATATATATATATATATATATATATATATATATATATATATATATATATTACACGGCCCGCGGTAGCGGCCGTTTAGTTATGGTTAAGTTGCTAAACCCATAGGAAGACGACTTTTTCGGCGCCTTAAAACGTCGCTTTCCCTGGAGGAATCATCACCAAACTGTGCAAAAAAAGTATATGGCCTGCTCTGAATTCTTTCGCCAAGTTGGGTGAGGTTTTTTGCAGTGGGGGGCAAAATTATAGGGGAATCCCACATTTTTATTTTTTTCCATAGACTGAATGGGGAAAAGTTTTGCGCATGGCTACAGACCGAATGGCTGGACAAATTTTCACCAAATTTGCAGCAGGCTTGTGGGTAACCTGTGGGCTTTTGAGTGCATGGGCAGAGGCCATAGGCCTCCCCTTGCACCCAAGAGGCTAAGGCTTGGGCACCACCTCCACAATGCAATGCCTCCATGCATGGGAGAGCAGTGAGGCAATTTGTGGGTAGCTCATCAGGCGACTACCTTCTGTGGCAAAGGTGTGGATGCTGCCTTGGAAGTGGGGACTGGATTGCAGATGATGGAAAGACATTGCAAATGGGTGACATTGGTACATGGAAGAAATGTGTACTGTCACAGTTTTGTAATGTGGACCATTCACGCACCAACTCACATTTACTTCATTGGCGGGTAGTTGCACAGGTGACTATCAAATTTAGGTCATTGCAGGCAGACTGCATTGGGGTTGGGGAATGCATTGGAGATAATATGAGGATATTTGCAGTCAGTGTACTATGTTCATTTGTGCCTGTAAAGCCCCTAATGCCTTGTGTGCATTACTAGGGCCATTGGACATAACAGTGTGGCCACTGATTGCAAGTAGGTGTGAGAATGTTGGCATGTGTGAGTCAGTAAGTGGAGACAAACGTACCTGTAGTAGGGAAAGCTGCGTAGCAACATGTTCCCATGCATGCCTCTATTGCCTTCTAGTGGGATTGTACAAGGACTAGGATTTTGGGTGCATGTACCCAAGAGGCTAGGGCTTGGTCACAGCCTTGCTTCAAGGAAGGCCAATAATACCTGGCACATGGAAGCATTTATTACCAGCACACTTTTGCGATATGGACCATTGCAGCTACTTACATATACTTCATTTGTGGTTAGCTGCACAGGTGACTATTACATTTTGGTCAGTGCAGGCAGACTTCATTGGGATGGAGAGGGCATTGGAGACAATATTAGAATATTTGCAGGTGGTGTACTCTGTTGTATTGTGCCTGCAAAGCCTTACTGGCTTGTATGCATGGCTAGGACCCTTGGACCTAACAGTCTGGCCACTGGTTGGAAGTAGGTTGGAGAATGTAGCCTTGTTTGAGTCTCTTAGTGTACCTATACGTACCTGTACTGAGGAAAGCAACGTGGCCACATGGTAGCATGCATGCTTCTCTTGCCTTCTACTGGGTATGTTGAAGGACTAGAATCTTGGGTGCATGTGCGGAGGCCCTAGGCCTCAACATGTATCCAAGAGGATAGGGCTTGGCTATATCCTTGCTTCAGGGAGGGTAGTAAGACATTGGCACATGGAAGGAATTTTTTGCCATCACAGTTTCGCAATATGGACCTTTCATACTCATATATACTTCATCGGGCGGGAAGCTGTAGAAGTGACTATAATTTTTTGGTGAATGCAGGCAGAGTCCATTGGGGATGGGGAATGCAATGGAGAGAATATGAGGATATGTACCGTTGGTGTGCTATGTTGTGTTGTTCCTGCAAACCACGTACTGGCTTGTGTGCATGGCTGGGGCCCTTGGACCTAACAGTCTGGCCACTGGTTGGAAGTAGGTTTCAGAATGTTGCCTTGGTTGGGTTAATTACTGTATCCAAATGTACCTGTAGGCAGGAAAGCTACATGGCCACATTTTTCCAAGCATGGCTCTATTGTCTTTGAGTGGGTGTGTCCAAGGACTAGGCTTTTGGGCACAACCCTGCAACACAATGCAGCCATGTAGGGGGTACTGTGATATTGGTATGTGCATTGCACACATAATTAGAAAGAGTGCATTCCCTTTGCCTTACCTCATTTGGATAAGTTAATATAACCATACCTTGTGACATCCCACAGACTTTTAAAAATGTAAGTGTCCTAAGGAACTCATGTTTGCAGATTTACAGTGGAGGACATGTTAGACTTCTTTCAGCCGCAGTAGTGATATATGCCACCATTCCCTTTGGAATGGTGCGGTCGTGAACGGAGCCTTGATTTAGGGAGTGCAGTAAGACATTGGACCATGCATGGGAGCACTGTGATAATGGTCTGTCCATTGCACACATAAGTATACAGAGTGTATTTAATTTCCCTTCGCTAGGTTCGGTAAGTGTTTGTAACCATACATACCCATACCTTGTTCCATCCCACACACAATTTTAAAAATGTCAATGTCCTAAGGTACGCGTCTGTGTAGAATCATTGTGGAGGACATGTTATGCTTCTTCCAGCAGCTTTTCCAAGATAAGAGACCATTTGCATTTGGAATGGTGTGGCCTTGAACAGAGGCTTGCTTCAGGGAGTGTTGTAAGAAATTGGGAGATGAAAGGATGTTTTTACCGTGTAACTATTGCGACATGGCCCATGTACGCAGGTACTGACATATAATTCATTGTCGGGTAGCTTCACAGGGGACTACCTTCAGAGCCCATTGGGGATGGGGAGACTATTGCAGATGATATTGGGATATTTATAATAGGTGTTAAGGAGAATTATCAGAAATGTGCTAATTTCCCTTACATTTTCAGACCCCCAGCAACTTTGCTGGATTTCTAGGATTAGAATGTTTCCCTAAAAGAGTGTGAGATTTTTTTTCCCACTGTTTCAAGTATTTTGATGTGTGTTTGACTTTTGTGTTCTTTGGATACGTAGTTTTAGACAACTCCATAGGCATCATTTTTTTCTTGTGTGTCACACAGCACATTCAGTGCAGTGGCACCGGGATGTCTTTCAGACTTCCCAAGGTTTAAATGCCCCTTCTGGGACTTACCATTGTCTCCCAAAGCCTCTAAAGTTAAATTGAGTTTGCTAGTCTTTTTAAATTTGCTAGACCCAGCACACCCTATCTTCCTACAGAGTGCTGGAGAGGTTGCCTCGCATCCCCTGTGTCTAAAGACTCACGTAACCTCATGGAACCGTCAAATGTTACCCTTTCCTCTTGAAATGGCTGATGGCAGTGGTTTTAGAACGAACTACCATGATTTTTCCCGACCGCGAACACTGGTAGATAAAAATCGGGTCAGCCATGTTTTTCAATATGGTTCCCAAGACCCCTCTGTAAAAACAGACGCCGGTCATCTTTTTTCACCGTTTCTTTTAGGAAAGGTCCTTTTAGTGTTTGTCTCTGCGTGCAAAACCAAGTTTGGTCCCTTTGTTCATTAGCGGGATTCAGTGCTGAATCCCTCCTCTGGCGCCTGAGTGTCTGGGGTGGACAGGATGTGAGGGGGGTGCGTGAAACTGAATTTAGTAGGTGGGGGTGGTGGCAGGATTCCCCATCGCTGTTCATTCCCCCTCTGGTTAAACTGTCAACCACATCCTTATACGACAGTCCTTTTGCTTTTGCCTGCCATATCTTCATTATTCCTCTGAGGTGTATGTAGTAGTTTGTGCGGTCCTTGAATGACCAGTTCATATAACATCATACTCCTCTGGAGTTACACCAAACTCACTTTCGTTCATAGTATTTTGCATCAAATGGGTTTTCCAGCTTCATTGCTCCAAGTGGGAATAGTTCACATTGTGCAATTTTTTCTCTTATCTTGTTCCTTTCTGCCACAATTTTGTCATTTGCTCCTCCTATATTCACATCCATTAGTACCTGCATTCTGATGACTTCTTCTTCTGTCGTCTTCTAGCACCTCACCATGCAGATTTTAATCCCATACATCGATGTTGATGCCAGCACAAGTGCTCCCATTATCAGTTTCAGTCCATCTGACAACATGATGGCATCCATGACCAAATGTACGCTATCCAGCTCTGGTCCTTTCCTGTACTGCTTGCTTCTTCTTCCATTTTGGCATGCATCCGCACCAGCTGCGCCACTGCATCTGATAGTGTTCCATAATCTTCATCATTGGCAGATATGAATGTGCAACAAGAACTCCCATTCTTTGCGCTGCCAACCTTATTGCTCTAAGATCTTCCTTTATTGTGTTGAATCCATTCACTGTGGAATGAATAGCCACCATCAGTTCCCAGTGTTGATTTGTAACCACTTTGCGTTTGTGTACATCTGTACAGATGGTATTGTTGATGGAAAGAACATTTCTGTCCTGCTGAACAACTTGTGCTCTGCTGGAATTCCATCTAGTCCTATTTCTGATGCTTCTGAGAAGTAATTTCCTCCTCTCTTTACTCAGCTCAATTCAGCTGGCGCCTCTGCTTTCTCTACCTTGGCTGTTGGTACCACTTCAATCGATCTCTTCTTTCTTTTGTTATTTTTCATGTTCGGGAACTCATCAATTTTCACATGCTTGTTCACTGGCGACTGTGCTACTGTCAGTGCCTTGCTTCCCATAACTCCATCCTTCCATCCATCTACTGGGTACACTTGGCCATACACTAATATCTGTGGTCTATCCCAGCAACCTGGCTCTCCTCCTGTCTCCTTCACTCTTGTACATGGGCATGGTAGATCCTCCAGGGCAATAGTCCTTGTTTCTCCTTTGTCACATACATCAGTTATGTACTGTATTGTTTCATCTACCTGCCAATAATTGTTCATCATGTCTAATGTCTTTATGTAATTATCTTCATACGGGAACGTTGCTTTAGACATCCATCTCAGTGTTGCTGTTTTCGCCTGAAATCTTCCTCGAGTTATCACCAATTGAGAGGTATATTAGGCATTGTGCTCTGGCTGGTGGTATTGCAGTTGCTATGAATGTTCTGGAGGCACTCATTGCATAGGGGTTTGAGAAGCAGACTTGACAGCTCTTCCCAGTGGTTTCCTTTCCTACTTTGGTCATGTTTTTGTACCACATATTATTAGACACTCAAGCAGTGTCAGTGAGGTACATGTCTACCCCCTTCATGTCTGTGTCAACAGTGCTTACCTCTCCTTACCTTATTAGCAGTGTTGGCCTGTTCAACTGACTTGGACGTTCCACCTACTTGGGTTGGGGGAATGTTAGTTTAGGGTACAGTGGTAGCACTAGCAAGGCAGGTAATTTTCCAAAATACAAATATGATAACACCGCTAGGAATAAGTAAGACTAACCGAACCATCGCATTTTTAACATGTCATTCAATTTCACTCATGCTGCTCGGTCCTTGCAGCTTTAAGATATAGTTGCCTACCTGAAATGAGAGGAGAAATTTGTAATTTCATTAGTATTGTAACTGCTCTTAAGCCCTGCTGATCAGGTAATCACTGATGACAAAGGCAAACACTTCTTCCCACAATTTTGTTACTGATGGGTCTCTCAGCATGGCAAGGGCTGGGGATCACCGTGCTCAAGTTGGGGATCTGTTTGGGCCAAATACTCTATAAAGGCAAGATTGTACACTTCCGGGGATTAGGCTCAGAATCTGCTGGGTCGCCTCACAGTATGGACAAATTGGTTTGAGAAAGTATCTGGGTTATGGGCAGAGGGCAACATGGACAATCAACAACAATTGCATCAGTTTTCATGTAATTTTGTGCGGTCAAGAAAAATAACAAACAGACAGTGTGCCCTAATCTATGTCCACAAGGAGTCCGGTTTCCACTTCTGCTGCTCATGAGCGTGTGACCATTGGATGCCCTCCTCCTGGTCGTGTAAATTCAGACAGAACTTGTAGCTCTCCTAGAAACTGAACGTTGGCCCTGTCAGTCAAGGTGACCATGTTGCCAGGTGAGGCCACTGCTTTGTCGGGCAGGACATCTGCCAAGTGGTTCCAGACTGGCTTCCCTCTAGTTTGACAGCACAGTCAGCCACTTTCTCCACTATGTGGGCACCTGTGATCCTTGGCATATTCCAGTGCTGGACAAGGTTCCTGAGGAGGGCTATATCCCCCACATTCAATGGGGTTTTTAAATCTGGAGACTTGTGGTGCATTGCCACAGTTGCTCTCTTCGCTGTCTTCTGGGCCTCACGGTGATGTTGTATCTGGTGGGAGATAAAAGAAGCGCTAGCGACCAAACAAGTAACATAGTCATTCATCTCTTGTCCTAACACATCTGAACTATTCTCACAGTCCTTCAGTGCGCTTTTGGGAGGAGCCAGGGGAAGATGCATACACCGCCCCATCACCACCTCATGGGGCGTTAAATGCTGGTTGGGCCAAGGCTTATTACGCAATGCAAGCAAGGCGAGAGGTAAGCAGTTCAGCCAATGTCTTTTTGGTGGCCATTCAGGTATTCACACAGCCCATTTGCTTGCAGTTGGTATGCACAGGCACATTTGTGTTGGATGCTCAACAATGCTATGATCTGCTGGAACATTTGATTGGTGAAGTGAAGGCAGTTGTCAAACTGCAGGTCCTCACACATGCTCCATTTTAGGAACACATCCCTTACTAGGAAATGAGCTGCTCTAAGGGCATCAGCATGTGAACAGGGGCCTGCCTCAATCCACCTGGAGAATGGGCCTACAACCACTATCATGTAGCGGTACCCTTGGCAAATTCGGATCATGTCTACATAATCCATTTGTAAAGGCTGGAATGGGCCTACTGGCCTCGCTATGGCTCCTCTCACAACTCTCAGAGTATGCCCTGTTGTAATCTGCTGGCAAATCAAATAATTTCTCACAAATTCAGCTATGTGTTCCACCAAATTAGGACAGAACCATGTTTTCCAGTGTGTGTAGCAATGACCTCCTTCCCTGTATCTGTTGGATAGTGCAACTGCATCAATGCAGTGTTCAATAATGCTAGTGTTATCACCACTTTCACTGTGTTGTCCTGCTGCCATAGGGCATCTGTCGGAGACATTTGTTTGTTCATTTATTTGGTAATGCGCACCAAACCCTTGGGTAGCTGGGCGCAACAGGACAACTAAACATAAAGCTTGGTTACAAAAAAAATGTCGGGTACATACATACAGAGAATATACATTTGCAGCCTCTTCCAGGTTACACTGAAGTGGTGGAAGCTGAGGGTCATATATTACATATTACAGTTGAGTAGTGCAATGGGTAGCAAATACAGTGAATGTGGTAGAGCATAACTGGTATCAGGTAGCAGGTGAAGTCTAGGAGCAGAACGGTGCGAGTTAGGAGGTATTTGTTCGTAGCCAGTTTAGTATGTTGCATCTAAATTTATGGTAGAGTTGTTCCATTCTGAGATCTAAGGGGAGTGCATTCCAGGATTGTGCTGCTTTGACTGGGAAACTGGAGCCACCTGCTGTAGTAGATTCCCTTCTCGCCCACAATTCTTTCTCTTCCCTGGGTGCATCTCCCTGCAACTCCATAATCTGTGCTTCTGGTAGTACGCTGTACCCTTCCTTAATTACCATTTTTCTGATGCACTATCTCGTATTTGGAGCTCCTCCTAGTTCCCATGGCTTTCCAAAATATGCTCTGCATTTTGCCTCAAAGTGTGCTGCTTCATTTCCCCTTGAAATGGGGTCTTCCTCTTTCGTGTGTCCTTGGCACTTGGCACTTCACTATTGCTATTTGTCGTGTATATGCAATTACATCAATCAATCTAACCAGTAAAGCTGCATTTTGCACTGGAGTCCTGTCCACCCTTCTGAACCCTCTCCTGAGCCATTGTGACAGTCCAGAGTGCACTGTGGACATCACATAGGCAGAGTCTGAGTAGATTGTCACCTCCTTCTCTATGCTCTGTTCCAGTGCTAGTATTGTGGCCACTAGTTTGGCTGCTTGTGCTGAGTAATGGGATGGTAGTCACGCACTAGCTACTACTTCACTTGTCCCGTCTTCCCTCAGTCTTACTATTGCAGTCCCTGTTTGTCTGACCCCATCCGTCTGATCAATTGTCCAAGAGATGTCAATGTAGAGCACGTCTTCCCCCTCAAGTGCATCTTCCTCTACCTTGTCACTGAACATCTCTATGTTTGCTGTACAGTAATGTGTGTAGTCTCCTACCTGTAGGACATCTGCTAGATAGAAATGTTGCTGGCTTGCCAATTCTGCATCTCATTACCTTCAATCCTACATTTGATAGTATCAGCTCGTACCCTGATACTCTTTGTTTAGTCAGTGTGCTCTTTGGCTTTTGCAGCATCACAAAGAGAGTGTGCTCCACATCAAGAGTGGTGGTGCAACCCTTGTTTATTGCTGCTGACTTCTCCACTGCAAATGCAGCAGCTGCCAAAGCTTGTTCGCACTGATAGTGTCCTCTCATTAGTGGGTGGATTTTCCCACTGTAGTAAACTATTGGCTTGTTTCCCATGCGTGTCTTTTGTGTCAGTACTGCATTCATCAGTACACTGTCAGAGTGAGAGAATAGAAAAACATAGTTTTTATAGTCTGGGATCCCTAGCACTGGTGCTGTGTGTATTGCTTTCTTCAGTTCCTCAAATGCCTCAGTCATCTCAGTGGTCCATGTTAGTGTCATGTTTCCTTTCTGAACATCCTTCAGAGCACCCAGTTGTGGCCTTGTGTATGTGCTATAGACAAAGACCCGTGCTATGCAGTAGTTCCATAACCCTAAGAACTGTTGCATTTCTCTGACTGTTGTAGGCTTAGGTGTCTTGCGTATTGTCTCTGCTCTCTCTGGGGTGATCTGTCGGCCATTTTGGGATATCGTCTGTCCAATGTTTAGCACCTCTTCCTGACAGTACTGTAACTTGGCTTTGTCTACCTTGTATCCCTTGTCAGCTAACACAGATGGCATATGTACTTAGTGCTTCCTGCACTGATCTTCTATCATGCTACAAATCAAAATTTCATCTGCGTACTGTAAAACTGTGCTCTCCGTCTGTATGTTGCTTAAGTCCATCTGTATCACTCTTGTAAAGATAGAAGGCGACTCACAGTACCCTTGTGGGCGATCAGTATGTTTCCACTTATGGTTTCTATTCATAAAGCAGGTCAGGTTTTGTGAGTCTGGGTGTAGTGGTACTGAGAAGAATGCATTCTTCAAGTCACTGGCCATGAAGCGGGCAGATTCCGCTAGGATGCTGCACAAAATTGTTGCTGGGTTTGCAACTCAATGATATTTTGCTTCTACAATGTAGTTAAGAGGTCTTAAATCTTGTACGAAATGCCATGCGCCACCCTTCACTTTCCTCTCAGGATACACCATGGTATTGCATGGGGACTATGATGGTGCAAAGATGCCTCTCTCATTCAAGGATTTTATTGTCTCATAAATGCCCTCATCTGCTTCTTTAGTTATGGGGTACTGCTTCACTCTTGGCAAAATTGTTCCTCCGTTTTAGCTAAATATTCACTTCCCCTATGCTCTTTATGTGACCGACATCATAGGGACTTGCGGTCCATAGGGTTCCTGGTAATTTAGCCATATCTTCCTCCCAGAATGGTGGTGGCGCCTTGAATCCCATTGCCATTCGCTGTTGTACTTCCTCGTAGTGTATTTGTAGCCTATAAGTCACACTCATTTTGAACACCATCTCTATTTCTAGTCTTTCTTCCCTGAAAAGCTCTTTGTCTGTCACTGTGGTTAACCTGCACCGTTTCGCCACTGTGATCACTGCTCTCCATGTCCATCCTGTGTCATCCATGCCATGCACTGCAATCCAATCCTACCTTGATACCACTGCCTCTATTTCTATCAGCACTATGGTTCCCTTTTCCTCGTCCATTGGTAGCTTAGGCCTGAATAGGTACTCATTTGGAATTTGCCACATCTTTCCTGTGATTCCGTGAAGCCATGCAATGGTAATGTCAGTTCTGTACTGGAAAATGTCTGCATCCACAGGCACCCCCCTCTGTACCTTGCGTCTGCATAGGCTTGAACAATCTGTCTCACATTCAGCATGTGCATTCCTGGTGTGGAGCACACTATTGCCTTGTCTGTGAATGAGATGGTCATGTTCAGTCTGATCATGATGTCTCATCTCAGTATGTTTACAGTTGTATGTCGAGAGTAAAGGAAAGGCAGATATAGATTGTTATCTCATTTAGAGAAAGATATATTGTCTGTGAAAAGAACCACTTCCTGAGCCCCAGAGTTCATGACATCGCCTGACTATGTTTAATGCTCCTTCCCTAATGCCAGACCTAGTAGCCCCTGTGTCAACAAGAATGGAAAATGTTGTCTCACCTATCACCACCCCTATGTGAGGTTCGTCTGCAGGGTTGGGTGTGATCGACAGGATGGGTCACTTCAAGTTAATCTGTGGGTTGTCCTATTGAGAGTACAGGGACATCCCATTCCCTGTAAAGAAGTTGTTCCTTACCATAGTAACTCCTCCCAGTTGTCTGACGGGAACTCGCACCATCAAATCCACGTGTCCTATTGCATCATTGTTCTGTATCTGTGCTAATTGCTGTGTATTCCCTCAAAAACGTGGTGCTTTTACATATTGTGGTACCAGTGCTGGAATTTGTGGTACCAGCATTTGTGCTTGTGGGGCTTGTACTTTTGCTTGTGGCATCTGTTGATATGTGCCCTGCACCTGTCCTTGCTGTTGCTGGTCTTGTGCATAATAATCGTCCTGGTCCCCTTGATAGGGCTCCTAGCCCTGCACCCACTAGTTTTGTTGCATCCCCGGTACCTACACACTCTCGAAATGTGTCCAAACTGTCCATAGGTCCAACACTGTGGTGGCTTCTCTTTTGCACTTGGATGCCCCCTGAGAAATCCCCTGGGTTCTGCTGCACCTGTTGTCCATATCCTCGAAACCCTCTGGGAAGCCCCCTTGGTTGTGATGCATCTGTGGTCTGAAGCCATGCCCCCCCTTGGAGCCCTTGCTGTGGGCCACCCCACCCCATCAACCCTCCCCCATGGGCAATGCAAACTGTTGTGGTTGTGGCTGCTGCTGCGGTTGCTGTCCCTGTGAGGTGGGGCTGGTCAATATTGCCCCTTCCATTGCATACTTCAATAGATTTCTCTGTACTAGTTTTGCTTCCTCTAACTTCCTGTGTTCTGCTTTTTTTCCTAATCTTCTCCTGCCATAGCCTACAATGGTGAACTATCATGAGTTGTATTTCTGGATACCACTTCGCCTCCATTCCCACCAATTTACTTAAACTCTTCTGGATAGGCTCTGGCAGCCCCTGTACTAACATGTGATAAAATATTGCTAATGTTTTGTCCCACGGCTCTCGAGTTTCAAGGCGCCAAAGCTCTTGAATTTCCTGAATGTACTGCACAGGCTCTTCATCTTCCCTCAGTTTCCAAGACCTAATCGCCCCAATATCTGATGTGTCTGGGTATTGTGTCCTGAGTGCTTGCCAGACTGCTGCCATACAGTTTGCAAACAGTGAACCATCGTGTGCTGTGTTTTGTGTTGTAACTCCCAGGAACCCTGCCCTTTTCCATATGTCATCAGCTGCATCTCCTAAGATCGACACTAATAGTCCCATTAAGTTTCTCACTGCCAACCTATGTCCTGCAGTCATTTTCTCTGTCTCATGGATCCAGTTTCATGCCCCTGCACTCATCAATGGTAGCCTACACTTCACATTCTGCTTTTCTGTATCCTTCCATTGTATGTACTGAGGTTACACCCCTCCTCTCTCTAATAAGGGCATCTGTGTGAACCCAATTCCTCCTCATGTGTTCTTTTAGTCAGCCTGACATGTCGGTCCCCTCTCTCGCCCTCAATGCCTGTGCATTAATCTATTGGCTCTAGTATGAGTACTCTGGTGCTGTCATCATATCTCTTTGTCAACCGTCCCCTTTAAATAAGCCATTGCTGTCTCCATTTTTCTTCATCCTTGGAGGTCTCTAAGCCTATCGCTGTATGTAGTGGTATCATGTAGGGTGTGCAAGTCATTCGCCCGCCGTGCCTGCTCCTCTGAGCTGCCCCCTCCTTCTCCCTGTGTGTGTGTCCTAAACTCCCATGACACTCGCTTGTCTGCCTCAGTTGATTGGGATCGATATTGCTCCCCCCTCTTATCTCCCTCCTGTCTTCATTATAAGACCCTGCGTCAATGTTACTACAGAAATCATCTGCAAAACTCAGCCTTCTCAATGTCAAGTCTGTGTTAGGTTTCATGCTGAGGTCAATAAGCCTCATTATTGGTTTGCCAGTCCGGTAACTACCTTACCGGTAAGCTTGCCGGTACCACAGTTACCGAACGGGAAAACTACGAGTTCTGTTCATGGGTGCCTTCCCGCCCACCAGGTCTGAACTGGTGGGCATACCGGCAGCCGCGAGCAGAGCATGTTGGATGCAACGGCACCATTCTGAATTATGCTGGTGCATCCAAGCTCCCCATTCCCATTGAGCCCTATAGTGCTCAATGGGAATGGGGAGCATTTCATTCCAGCACCCCTGAATGGGTAATTACCGGGTCTGGCAGGGCTGTAATGACCCGGTAATTGCCCATTCGTGGATGCCGCAAAATTTCACAAGATTGGCAGCAACCTGCTGGTTTTGCCGGCAATTCTACCGCCAAACTTGTAATGAGGCCCAATGCCCCTCGAGTCGTACATGCATCCCCGCCCCAGATCTCTGGGGCCTGCTCCTTCCCTGTCTACTGTGCTCCTACCTGGTGAGCTTGTGATGTTTGGTTCTGTCCATCTGTCCTCCTCGAGTTTATTGCATCCCCTGTCTAGAGTTTCTTGTGTCTTTACCGCCCTTATTGCTAACTCGTCCTCCCCCCTGCACACTCATTCCTTTGCCAGCCTATCCAACTGTAACTACATCTGTTCCCACTCAGCCTACTTGCAGTTTTGCTGCTCTGCTACTGCTCTTTGCCTTTTGATCTCTTCTACATCCTGTGTCTTTCAATTCCGCTGCTCTTGCTCTGCTCTCTTCCTTTCCATTATGTCTCTTTCAATCCTCTCCTCTAGTTCTCTTTCCATGCGCTCCTTCTCCTCCTCCTTCCTTTGTTCCCTATCCTCCCTCTCTAACTTCTATTCTCACCTCTCCCTGTCCTCTCTCTTGAGTTTATCATCTTGTTCCTTCTCTTTCCTGTTCTCAACCATTATCTCTGCCCACTCTGATTCTTTGCTGCTTCTCTTCAGCCCCTCCATTGCCTACGTCGACACTTCTGCCTCTCCATCTGTTTTCACTTCCAGCTTCAGGAGTATGCGTCCTCCTAACCACTTGCTTGTAGCTATGCTCCCGAGCCCCTCCTTCGCGCCCTTCTGCACTTCCCCTGTAGATCTGTTGCTGGCTGTCCTGGGCCTTTGCTGCCCTTAATTCTTGCATTGCGTACATCCCTTGCTTATCATCTGTGTCACTGGATACTATACTCGGAGGGACATAGGGAGGTGCATAGGGATGAGCCCCTGCAACCTTCACTTCTTGGTGGCTCAGCATCCACTAAGCCTTGCTGCGTCCTCCTCGCCCTCCTGAAACCTGCACCACATCTCGAAAATGGCCATGCATTTTGTTAATTTCTTCCCCTTATAGGTACTCTGTATGTGGTTCAGTAGTGATTGCTGCACGTCTTTGGAGTAACTTCCACAAGGTGGCCATGGTCTAGTTAACTTTCCCTCTGGACTTTTGGATCACTCTATGCTATACCTGCAAATCTTCTCCCTGTGAGGCAGGAGTTTCTTACACAAGTGCAGGAGGGACGTGTTCCCCCTGCATTTCCCTTGGTACATGTTTCTGTGCTTTTACTTGGCCTCTCTTGCTTCACAACTTATCAGGTGTGCTCCGTGCACCACCCCTCCTTCATAATTGCTGCCTTCTCAGGCACATCCAAAATCTTGCACATGCAACTTCCATGCACCACAACTGGTTCACCTCATCTGCCAATCCCAAGTTTCCAATACTAGCTCCTCAACGTCTCATGCTCTCTGTGTCCTATGTGAAAACCTACAGGTGACGTCACCAATCTATTAAACAGGGTAGTGCAGAAAAATCAAATACCGCGTGCATACTCTAATAGCCTGTTACTCCCAAACCGCACAAAATCCCCAAAGCTGTCTTCTCGCCTCCAGGCAGAGTATACCAATATTCTCTTGTGATCAACCTGTACCTGCTGTGTCACCTAGCATGCAAAACCTCTCACTCCAGGAGACTTAATCAGTCTACTCACCGTCCGCAATCTTGGCCAGCTCCCTTGCTAACCTTTACTGGGATGCCATCATCTATGACCCGAGCTAAAATGCCCAACCCACACGAAAACCACTATTTACATATCTTCTATCATCTGTGCCCTCAAGTCAATAGTCTAGGTTATTCACCAGAAAAGTTTACCTCTAAGACCGAATGCCTCAACACCATTAAGACTGAAATTGTTCGCATTGGGACCCCTGCTCCCGCTTTCCCACTTTCGCTCTGGATGGCCTCCCTTGGCCCTGTGCCCGCATCCTGCCAAGCAAGAAACCTTGAGTTCACCTTTGACTACACTCTCTCTTTCTCCTCTCATATTTCAGATATCTCTAAAAAATCTGACTATCAGCTACACCTCCTCATAGGTACTCTACCTTTTCTCACTATTCCCATGAGGCTCACAGTCTCCAGAGCCCTGGTTCTCTCCAGGCTGGACTATTGAAACAGCCTCTTCCTGAACTTCCCTTCTTCTGCCCTGTGCCCTCTGCAACTCATCCAGAAAAGAACCGTAAGACTTATCCTTGGCCTCAAGGCCAGAGACCGCATCTCTCTGGCGCTGAAATCCCTTCACTGGCTCCCTGTGCTGCAAGGTTCAAATTCAAGTCCCTTTACATTTTTCACAAGGCTTTCTTGGGCATGGGACCTATCTACCTGCAACAATGTATACCTAAATACTGTCCCTCAGGGGCCCTCTGCTCATCTACCTTCAACCTTCTGCGAGTGAGCTGGTTCTCCAAGCAGAGATTTGGAGGGAGATCCTTATGCTCAGCAGGTGCCTCCCTATGGAATAGCCTCCATGCCTCCCTCTGTCTTGAGCCAGATCTCATTAAATCCCAGAAACTCCTCAAGACCTTCCTCTTCTCCTCTTCCTTCTCTCTCCCTCTATCCTGCTAACCTAGTTCACTGCTTTTTCCCTCTCTCCCTCCTCTTCCTTACAGCATGCTGACTGGCCACGGGGAGTATCTCAGAGTCTCACTGTTCCCTGGTACCCCCGCCAGTCCTCACTTGCACTTGCCTCAAGGCCCTACACCCTATCCACACTCAATACACTTGAGAAATTAATCCAAGAGAGTGGCTCTCTCAGCACTTACCCCAGTCTCAACCGACCGGGTGCACTTGATCCTCCCCCTCCCTGTGATCCTCTGTGCACTTGCTCAATCCACACGCACCGCACCGGATGATGGTATGTCTGTTCACCATTATCTTCACCCCTTAGTTGCACTATTGAATCTGCAGAATCGCTGTCAGGCATTTCTGCTGTCTCCCAAACTGTTAAATGTATTTTTTACGCACTTACTCTGCCTGCGCAGACTATTATCGTCTCAGAATTTCATGGGCTCTGAGTGCCTGTTTGTTTTTCCCCATGTTCCCACTCTTCTTGAGCGCTTTGAAACACTTGCTGTGTATAGGCATTATATGAATAAACAATACCATAGAAGAAGGACCTCTACCTCCGCTGCTGTCCCTACTAACTTTGACTATACTAAACAATACTTTGACAATACTCAACAATACTAAACAATACTTTGGAGTACTCAATACCCTCCCTCACACTCAACAGTTGCCATTGGACTGGGTCAATACTTACAATCAGTGCGCTGCTGGCACTGCTCGGCTGCCGACTCCTCCAGAAGGTGCTCACTTCCTCGTCCTGCTCTGCCTGGACTCCTCGCTGACTTCGGGCAGGATGATTTCCATGGGGTTCCTGACAGCCTTTCCACAGGTATGCATTTTCTTGTCTTCTTGAAATATGCAAGAGTCCTGCAGCCTCCCAGGTTCAGCGGCAGTGGAGACGACCTGGTGCCGGGCTGGCGCAGCCAACCATCACCTCTGTTACCAACTTGTTGGGGATGAAACCCCAGGTATGCCATAGGGACACTGGAATTCCGCAGAATTGGAGGGCCCAACTCCCTCCCGCAGGATACACAGAGGACTCAGTCAATGTCAATTTCAAACTGTGGTTTATTACAGACAAAACCAACAGGAATCAGCACAGGAACAGAAAATATTCATGCACATCTCAGTCTCCCTCGGCTCCCAGGCCGGTTTTACTTTCAAATGGTTTCAGCACTTCATCACAACCTCGGCCCCTTTCCAGAAAACCTATCAGGCCAAGTTATTGGATATTGAGTTTTCTATTACCTATATTGGCCATTATAGATGTTATTCTACTGGCCCTCGCATGTCAGGTGGCTGACCTGTTCCATCCCCAAGTCACTAATTATAACATTGTTGCAGAGTTGTGGACTTAGCATTGCTTCTTGCCCTATGCTACCCACCCTAGGGAACAAAATTGTGATTGGCTAGAGATGACCTCTCAAGGCCTGGGGTCTAAAAAGATTGTCAGCTCACTGTGTAGGTGTGAGAACGTATATGTGTCTGTATTGTAACTCGTGTGTACCATCTTTGCTTATAAGAGGGCTCTGTAAGGATATTTGGCGTGTTACAGCACAGAGTACAGCACTACTGCACAGGTAGCATTTTTATGCAGCACCACTACATGGGTATGGTGCATTGCTACATTTGTTGCCAGAGTAACATGGGCATATAAGTAAAGAAAGGCTATTCAGTCAAAAACGATTTTTACATATAAGATGCAAATCCATTTTTACAGTTAAAAGCACACATCTGCACATTCAAAATGCACACTATTTTTCACCTGAAATGCCTATGTTGCAAGAGACACATTTGAAAATTAATAACCAACCTTATTAACAACTAACCTGACTAATAAAACTTCATTTAACATAACCCACTAATAAAAATGTGTCGCCACTGCAGAATTAGGCCTACTCTGAAAGTGAACTTTTAAACGCACATTCATTTTTTTCTCTGCTGCTCTGTCCACATAACTACAGGAAGCAAAGAGCTCGAAGGAGCAGGACATCAGTTTGTTACAATTACCACTGTAGAAGTGAGCCATTGTGTAGTGAGGGAGGAGATGACATGATTGATTCTGATTGGAGCAGCGTCATAGCAAGTATCATGCTAGAGGCTGTGATTAGAACTTTGCTGGAGAAGCTTGAGGAGAGGGAAAAGAGTGGACATCTTGCAGAGCTGGGAGAAGGATCTCTTTCCTGGCTGGGGCATTCCGGCGCAAAAGCTGAGAGCGCCAGGCAATAACCCCGGTTTGAGAACGGCAGACGCTTGTTCTCACTGTGGTTGATCTTCAAGGGAGCCAAGTTCAGAAAGAGAATAGCCGGAGAAAACTCATGCTGAACAGATAAGGTAATTACAGAAGCGAGTGGGAGCTGTGCGAAAGTGCGCGAAGCTGTTCGGTCAGTGTATTAGAGGGAGTCTCAGTCTCTTATCAGCATATTTAATGTTACCAATTGAATATATTCTCGCAGCTCTCTGTTCATTTTATCACAAATAATGTTGTACCATTTTATTTATTTCTGTAAAAAATTTCTATAATACAAAAATATTTGAAAACAGATAGCTAGTGTGTATTATCTTTCTCTTTCATTTTGCATGGGGAAAGGTTTAAACGTGGGTAGATTTTTAAACAGTGCAATTGTCATTTTAAAGCAGATGTGTGCATGATTCTATTCAGTATGGGCAGTTGTGAGTGACTGTTTGTAGCATAGCCTGTTGGAGGTACATGAGTCAATGGGAAGAGAGACTCTCTGGACATAGTTCCCTACCGTATATGAGGTAGTGGAAATTACCATAAAAATACCACAATTGCCCATGGTGGCACACAACACTAACACTGAAAATGTGGTATCCCTAAAATGTAGGCCTGAGGTCTCTCTAGTGATCAAAAACAATCTAGATAAAAAACAAGGGATGTTGGATATTGGGGCCACAAATAAACCAACCACTTTACCAACCAACCACGCAAACTACCACGCATGCCATCTAAATAGGTCTGAATTCTGAAATAATGCAATGTATTATTGTCATGTGTGACCCAATATGAATACAGAGAGTGATTATTGCTAAAGGTATTTTGGCGGTAAGAAAATACTGCAAAGCCCCAAATATCCACAAAATACCCAACATATTTATGGTGCATTGCAGGCCGGGAAAGTGATCATAGAATACCTACTGGGCGTGTCAAGCGTGTCTCACACTGCCATTTGCACATTAAAGGGAACCCATTTTATAATAGCAGTGTGCCACTAAAAACGAATTTCAGAATGTCACAAAGGGAAACCACATTTTCAGACCTAGTGTAATATTTAGAGGCAAAGTTGTTTGCACATGGGACGTGGTCGTCGAACAGCACCTTAGAATGGCGTGACCGCATTCAGGGTGAGGTGCAGAAAGAAAAACTAGACAATATTTTTGCAGAAGGCAGCCTAATTCAGGTCTGCCTTACAAGATTATTGAATGCAGCTGATAAAAGTGCAGAGAAAGACTGTTTAATACGGCTATGCGGCAAAATATGGTTTATTTTGAATAAGTCCCTGCGAATGCAGGAAAATGATACCAAGCTAATTAACAGGTTAAAGACTGAATTAGATGGGGCAAGTAAAAATCAGGAAATGTTAAGAGCAGAATTGGATGTATGCCAAAAAGACATGCAATTAAAATGCAGAGACTTTGATGCTCAGCAAAAGCAAGAAACAATTAGAGGATAGTGAGCAAGAATTGATACACTTAAAAGCCTTAGTGGACCACATTAGACAGGATAAAGATGAGGTTGTTTCAGAAATGCAGATTTTACAAAAAGAACATTGTGAAAAAGAATGTGATCTCCAGAGTGCAGAACAAGAAATGATTAAAATGACTCAAGAAAGAGAAAAGAGAAATAAAGAGTTCGATGAATGCCGAATGCAAATGTGCGACATGCAGGAGGTGATTAATAAGATGAGTGATGAAAACAACTATTTGCAAAATGAAGCAAACAGACTCCTTAAAAAGTGTAAGGACTTAGAACAGCAAATGTGTCATGATCTCTGCTTCCAAAAGGTCAGGGTTTTCCCAACTCCCTTGGAAGCAGATCCATAACCCAGGTTTCGAGTGCCAACCAGTCCCAATTGGGACCTTTTGGACCCATTCCTGGCGCCAGTGGCACCAGGCTCATAAATATGCCCAGTCCCAGCGCTGGAAGCGCCGGGCTCATAATGCTTGGGTGGACTTACCTGCAGCAGACCATGCTTCTTACTTGCCTGCCAGTTGAGCCTCTGATCCTCTTCTGTTTGGAACTACTTTTCCTGTTGGGTGGGGCAGGAGCCACTCCCTAGATTCAGAACACTGGAACTCTTCTGGAAAGCAGGAACTCTTTTCTTACCTAGGCGTGGCTGTGGAAGGAGACACCTAAGCACTACAGGAGGCTATTTAAACCACACCCGATGGATGACTCTTGCTTTGCGTTATTCTGCATCCTCTGCAGCAGAACGCTCATCGTGTCTTCTGCATCTGATCCTGGGCCTAAGGAAAAAGGCTTACCATCCTGAATCCAGTCTTCAGCAACACCTATAAAGACAAGAAAGAACAGGTTAGCATTACGGTCTTCAGTGACAGCTCTTCACTTACCTGGTCCATCGGCTGTCAACAACGCCTCGCGATGCATTCCGGCATCTGAAAGACAAAGGCTTACCTACTCTTCGTGCGCTCCGGAGGTCTTCACACTGCATTCCGGCATCTGAAAGACAAAAGCTTACCAACTCTTTGCACGCTCCGGAGGCCTTCGGCGCTGCATCCCGCATCTGAAAGACAAAACAAGGTGCGTTTAAAGACATTGGGGAACTTTAATACTCACGTGCCATTACTCCTTTCCACATCTAACCCAGTGGGTATTCCGGCACCCTGCAGCCGCTCCGAACTTGTACCTGCAAAATAAAAAGACAGTTAGAGCGCATCGTGAAGCAGGCAACAAGCGCTTACTTACGTGCTTCCAGGCGCTTCTATTCATCACACGGGCTCCATCTTCAACTCACTTCAGCCCGTCATCCGCCATCGCCGGAACCCTGCAAAACAAGAAACATCATTACTAAAGACTTTGAAGACATTAGAATTACTCGAAACTTACCGTTCGTGCAGTAAACGACGGAGAGCAGCCCTCTGAAGTCAAGAGGCCTGCCCCCCTTATCCAGTGAAGAAACTGGTTACAGCACCCTGCCCCGAGGCAGATGGAGAGCATGGCGTTCACTTACCTAAGGTGAGAGCGTTAACCTTTGGGGTTCTACAGGAGAAGAGAAAGGGAAGAAGAGAGAGACATTCAATAACCCAGTTCCTTAATCCCATATTTTCTATCTGCAGACATCTTACCCTTCGAGTCAGACATACAGTGCACAGAGGTCCAGCCCAAAGAGCCAGCCGTGTGTTACACATCACCTTTGAAGATATGGTATACGCCCAGTCAAGACCGGCGCCTCTACGGGAATCAGGTGAGCGTTACAGAACGCAAAGCCTACCACAAAACTCCCGTCCAGGCGCTATGGAAACCTCGGATACCGACCAGCTAGCCCAGTTACTTGGGGAACTAAGGGCAGAAGTGCATGCAGTCCGTCAGGAAACGAACGCTCTAAGAAGGGAACTGATTATTTCCAAGGAGCGAACAGATGATCTCGCTAGATAATTGCTACAGTCACAAGCCGGACAGACCCCGTTACCTGCATCTGGGGGAAATCTTCCTTCTACATCCTCTATGAATCCAGTGCAGATCAACCTACCTGGGAATGTACCTCTGGCTCCGCCCGAATGATTTTCTGGTGACCCAAAGAGGTTTGCAGTATTTATCAATCAGTGCCGGTTGCATTTCTTATGCCGGCCAGTAGCCTTTCCAACTGATCAAGCTAAAGTAGCTTTCGTGCTTTCGTACCTTAGTGGCAATGCGGCAGACTGGTCGATCCCTCTAGTAAATCAAGATGATCCGGTCCTCCATGATTTTCAAGCTTTTCAGCTCAGTATGGAAAAACTGTTCGCAAGACATTCACAGGGGCAGGCCTTGGACAATGAGCTTCTTTCGTTGCGACAAGGTAATCAAGACCTTTTGGCTTATATTGCGTCTTTCAACAGACTGATAGTGGAAACTCAATGGCCTGAGGACAAAAGGATTACGCTGTTTTATAGAGGTCTACGTGGAGAGCTCAAAGATGTGTTAGCCCAAGTAGTGAATCCCCCACAAGATTGTTCGGACTATATAGACTTAGTCGTTCAAATAGATCACAGACTGCAGAACAGGAAGGCCGATCGTTCCAAGTTTGATGCTCGAGTATTTTCCAAACCGCCAACTCCTTCCAAAGGAGTAGACTCCGGGGAACCCATGCAAATAGGGGGTCTGAAAGGTCCTCTAACACAAAAGGAGCGGGAAAGGAGAAAACAGTTGCAATTATGCCTCTATTGCGGAAACTCAGGGCACTTTCTTCGAGACTGTCCGGTGAAACCTGCCAAGAAGGTAGTAGGAGCTGCAGTTACCAAAGTTACAAACTCTGAGCAGGGAAACGACCTCGCCCGACAAGAATAGAGGTCCTCTTGCCGAGCGTGAAAACCAGTTCCGTGACCTCGCATTTCGTGATACCTATGGTCCTCATTAGCCCTGATAATCCGGATCGATTACATGCAATTGAAGCTTACGTCGACAGCGGTGCCATCGGCAATTATGTGGATCATGAAATGGTTTTGAGGATGAATCTAACTCTTTGTCCCAAGGCTGTAAAGGACGTCATTACTACGGTGGATGGTACGGAGATAGCCTCCGGGCCAGTAACGCATACCACTCAAGAGGTGACGCTAGTAAGTCAAGATGGACACCATGAGAAGATCGTGTTCGATGTGATCAAGGCCCCTCAGTTTCAGATTATTCTAGGAATACCTTGGTTAGAGAAACACAATCCTCTGATCGATTGGCGAGCAAGAATGGTCCAGTTTCCAGAATGTGTCTCTACTTGTCACCCTCCACCTGGTGTTGCACTGGCAGCAATTTCTTCAGAGACTCCCCAGTTACCTCCCGAATACCTAGAATACCAAGATGTTTTCCGGAAGGATCAGGCTAACTCTCTACCTCCTCATAGGTCTTATGACTGCCAGATAGACCTGATACCTGGATCTACTCCTCCTTGTAGTAGAATTTATGCCCTCACCGAGCCTGAGAACCTTCACCTTCGACAATACCTGGATCAATACCTGGCAAATGGGTTTATTCGTCCTTCCAAGTCCCCTGCTTCTTCAGCTTTGTTCTTCGTTCCAAAAAAGGAAGGAGACCTTAGAACTTGTATAGATTATCGCTCCCTGAACCAGATCACCGTTAAGAATAGATATCCGTTACCTTTGATCCCTGAACTCCTGGACCAAGTCAGAAAAGCATGCATATATACAAAGCTGGATTTTACAGGAGCTTACCACTTGGTACGAGTAAAAGAGGGCGATGAATGGAAGACGGCCTTCCGCACCAAGTATGGGCTATTTGAATATCAGGTCATGCCCTTCGGACTTTGCAATGCCCCGGCCGCCTTTCAATATTTTATGAACGATGTCCTCAGAGAGCTCATAGATGTGTGTGTTGTTGTTTACATTGACGACATCCTCGTTTATTCTTCATCGGAATCTGAACATCGGAAACACGTGAAAATGGTCCTCGAAAGATTGCGTCAACACAAACTTTTCGCTAAGTTGGAAAAATGTGTTTTCAACGTGACTGAAGTTGAATTCTTGGGATTCATATTATCACCTGGCGGAGTGCGTATGGATTCAAAGAAGGTCGATGCAGTTCTCAAATGGCCATCACCATCCTCCGTAAAAGGTGTGCAAAGCATGTTAGGCTTCGCTAACTTTTACCGCAGGTTTATCCCCGAATTCTCTCGAATAGTCCGGCCCATCACTGCCTTGTTAAAGAAAAACAAACGTTTTGAATGGTCTACCGAGGCGGAACAAGCTTTCCAGGATTTGAAGACTAAATTTATCTCTGCAACAATCTTAAAACACCCTCACCCCGAACTCCCCTACATCGTGGAAACTGATGCTTCAAGCTTTGCCATGGGGGCAGTTCTATCACAAAAGGACCCGGTAACCAATCAGTTGCATCCCGTGGCATTTTGGTCCCGCAAATTCTCGCCTCCTGAAATCAATTACACGATTACTGACAAGGAACTTCTGGCTATCAAGTCTGCCTTTAAGGCTTGGCGGCATTATCTGCTGGGGGCCCGACACACCGTTACTGTGATTACGGATCACCGAAACATGCAATATTTGAAAACCGCAAAAGCCCAATCCTCTAGACAACTCCGTTGGGCATTATTCTTTGCCGAGTTTGACTTCATAATTACCTATCAACCTGGTACAAAGAACGGTAAAGCTGATGCCCTTTCTCGGATGGGAGTGGAAGAACACTTGATCAACCCTAAACCTGTACCAATCATTCCCGAACAAAGAATTCTGGGTGTAATCGCCACAGAATCCATAGAGGAAGTTAAGGATAAAGCCAGGCAACTTGTAACTCCAGCAGACATACAGAATTGGCATCTGCAGGGAAAGGACTTTGCAGTAAAGGACAACTTATTGTATTTCCAAGAACGATTATACCTACCCAGCACAGATTTACAGAAAAAAGTAATCTCTTGTTATCACGATTCTTTAATGGAAGGACATCCCGGTATGGCCAAGACCTCAGAAAAGATCAAGCGCTACTTCTGGTGGCCGTCTTGGAAAAAAGATATCAGAAACTTTATAATGTCGTGTGGAATATGCGCCCAAAACAAGAGTCAAAAGGAAAGACCAGCAGGCCTCTTACGCCCTATTGACATCCCACCTCGCCCATGGCATACGCTTTCTATGGACTTCATCACCGATCTACCTCCATGCTCCGGATACAATACGATTCTAGTAATCGTGGACTTATTCTCCAAGATGGCGCATTTCATTCCGCTCAAAGGCTTGCCAACAGCAGCAACTCTGGCCCGGGAATTTCTCAAAAACATCGTCCGACTGCACGGTTTTCCTTCGGTTCTAATTTTGGATCGAGGTAGTCAATTTATTTCTCATTTTTGGCGAAGTTGCTGTCGGTCGGCTCAAATTGATGTGAGACTATCGACCAGTCACCACCCTCAGACCGACGGACAAACCGAGAGGACCAATCAAACTCTGGAACAGTATTTACGCTGCATGCTGCAACAAACTGAAAAAACTTGGAAAGACATCCTTTGGATAGCCGAATATGCCTACAATAACTCTGTCCATTCGGGAACTGGGAAAACCCCGTTTTTTCTTTTGTACGGCAGTCACCCTCGAACCTCGGAGTTGGATCCCCTCCAAGATCTTGAAACACCAGCAGTAGACTACCTGCATTCTACAATCACCCAAGCCTTTAAGGAAGCTGTTTCTCACCTTCAAAGGGCTAAAGAACAATACAAGAAAGGAGCAGATCAACATCGGAAGGAAGCCCCTCAATATCAAGTAGGGGATCAAGTCTGGTTATCCACCAAATATCTACCTCTAAAAGGGCCACGCACATTCAACCCAAGATACCTTGGTCCCTATTCCATCACTACCATAGTAAACCCAGTAGCGGTCAAGTTGGACTTGCCCCCGCACATGAAGATACATCCAGTCTTCCACGTCTCTCTATTAAAACCCGTGCAACCTCAAACCCGACTAACTAAATCTCCAAAACCTATCCTAGTTGATGGAGAACTCGAGTTTGAAGTCAAAAGCATTCTGGACTCCAAGATCTCCAAATCTAAACTATTTTACCTAATTGACTGGAAAGGCTACGGCCCCCAAGAGAGATCCTGGGAACCTGCTGAATATGTCCACGCTCCTCGCCTAATCAAAAGATTTCACCGAACATTTCCTGACAAGCCAAAACCCCCGGAGAAGCCCGGTTTGGGAGGGGCCTTGAGGGGGGGTACTGTCAAGATCTCTGCTTCCAAAAGGTCAGGGTTTTCCGAACTCCATTGGAAGCAGATCCATAACCCAGGTTCCGAGTGCCAACCAGTCCCAATTGGGACCTTTTGGACCCAGTCCTGGCGCCAGTGGCACCAGGCTCATAAATATGCCCTGTCCCAGCGCTGGAAGCGCCGGGCTCATAATGCTTGGGTGGACTTACCTGCAGCAGACCATGCTGCTTACTTGCCTGCCAGTTGAGCCTCTGATCCTCTTCTGTTTGGAACTACTTTTCCTGTTGGGTGGGGCAGGAGCCACTCCCTAGATTCAGAACACTGGAACTCTTCTGGAAAGCAGGAACTCTTTTCTTACCTAGGCGTGGCTGTGGAAGGAGACACCTGGCGCAACTACAGGAGGCTATTTAAACCACACCCGATGGATGAATCTTGCTTTGCGTTATTCTGCATCCTCTGCAGCAGAACGCTCATCGTGTCTTCTGCATCTGATCCTGGGCCTAAGGAAAAAGGCTTACCATCCTGAATCCAGTCTTCAGCAACACCTATAAAGACAAGAAAGAACAGGTTAGCATTACGGTCTTCAGTGACAGCTCTTCACTTACCTGGTCCATCGGCTGTCAACAACGCCTCGCGCTGCATTCCGGCATCTGAAAGACAAAGGCTTACCTACTCTTCGTGCGCTCCGGAGGTCTTCACACTGCATTCCGGCATCTGAAAGACAAAAGCTTACCAACTCTTCGCACGCTCCGGAGGCCTTCAGCGCTGCATCCCGCATCTGAAAGACAAAACAAGGTGCGTTTAAAGACATTGGGGAACTTTAATACTCACGTGCCATTACTCCTTTCCACATCTAACCCAGTGGGTATTCCGGCACCCTGCAGCCGCTCCGAACTTGTACCTGCAAAATATAAAGACAGTTAGAGCACATCGTGAAGCAGGCAACAAGCGCTTACTTACGTGCTTCCAGGCGCTTCTATTCATCACACGGGCTCCATCTTCAACTCACTTCAGCCCGTCATCCGCCATCGCCGGAACCCTGCAAAACAAGAAACATCATTACTAAAGACTTTAAAGACATTAGAATTACTCGAAACTTACAGTTCGTGCAGTAAACGACGGAGAGCAGCCCTCTGAAGTCAAGAGGCCTGCTCCCCTTATCCAGTGAAGAAACTGGTTACAGCACCCTGCCCCGAGGCAGAAGGAGAGCACGGCGTTCACTTACCTAAGGTGAGAGCGTTAACCTTTGGGGTTCTACAGGAGAAGAGAAAGGGAAGAAGAGAGAGACATTCAATAACCCAGTTCCTTAATCCCATATTTTCTATCTGCAGATATCTTACCCTTCGAGTCAGACAGACAGTGCACAGAGGTCCAGCCCAAAGAGCCAGCCGTGTGTTACACATCACCTTTGAAGATCCGGTATACGCCCAGTCAAGACCGGCGCCTCTACGGGAATCAGGTGAGCGTTACAAAATGTGCATTCCCAGGTCCCAGGAGAGGCGGCAGGGTACCACATTCAATGGAGTGGAGGTGAATTCTAGTTCTGCCCAAAGAGCTAGTGCTCCAGTGACTGGGCCGGTGACTGAACTTGGTTGCAGCTCCCTTGGGCGATTTGATACTCCCATTGGGGGAAGCCACCAATCGCATACACCTGAAAACAGGATTGAATCACAAAGTAGTGCAATTCCATGCATTGCAACAAGTAGCCCCATAAAAATAATGAAATCCATTAAAGCCCTGATCAAACCATTTAAAAAGGGAGGTGAATGCTGCATTGAGGATCACTTAGAAGCGGTGCATGAAATTTTTAAAGCACTCCAGATACCTAAGGAACAGTACAGACAATATTTTCATTTAACTTTAGATGCTCCGACGGCCAACATCATAAGGGGATTAAATGAACAGCAGAATATGACCTGGGTGGAGTTTGAAAAAGAAATTAGGCGTCATTTTTCTCCTTTTCAGTCATTGCAGGAGGCAAAGAAAGTCACTTACACAATCACTGCTGGACCTAATACATCCCCTCGCCAATTTTTACAAGACTTAAAAAGAGCATTTTATCGCTTTGATGTATCTTTTGACCCAAATTCCAATGAGTTTAAAACTGCATACTTCTATGGGCTACAGAAAGACATCATATCCCAATTGGTCCGTGAATTTGACCGTGACAAGTCCCTTGAATGGATTGTACATCAAAGCACAACACTGTATGAGGTACTCTATTGTCAGGGTAGAGAAAGTGATCAAATGAAAGATACTAGAGCTAAATCTAAAGAACCCTCAGCCACAGTAATGGAAATCAGGTCAACCAAAATGTCCCTTGAGTCTGCTCAAAGCCAAGGTAAAAATAATGTGACACCTGAACAAAGGGGTAATCAACAAAGATCGCCATTTCCTGTACCAATGTTCCAATCACATGATCCTAGTAATAGGGAGAGCTACATCAGCCCTAGGTATTTAGGGGACAGGCCCCGGGTAGGATATCGGCCTGATATGGCAGGTATGAACAATAACCAGAGACAAAATCAAGATCAAAGAAATGATAGTCCCTACCAGTCATTGGGGACACAGAGCAGATTTGATCCCAACACCATGATATATGGTAATCAGGATAGACCCCGATATGTGGATCGATTTACTGATAATGGAAATCAACATAGGGGCCAGTACCCACAATCTGAGAGACAGGACATGAGGCAAAACATGAACTACAATCCACGTCAGTACAATGATTCCCCACCAGGGGACTATAATCAAAGGATGGGTGCACCCCGCTCCCCTCCACAAATGAATCAAGAGTTCAGAAACCATCCCAACCGACATCAATCACCTGAGAGGTATCAGAATAGATCCAATCAGGGGGAAAACAACCAATATCGACCTAGGCCACAGAAAGAGGATTCTAGAGAGATGGAAAGATTCCAGTGCCTTGAGGCCCAAGTGAAAATGTTAGCTGAGCAAATAGGAAAGCTCTATACAGCGCAAAAACAACCTTCCAAAGAGGGGGCTGATGGCCTTAGCAATGACCAGGGGGCTTCCGAAAAGTGACTAAGTACTCATGATAACTGCAGTGCCAAAATGACAGATTGCTCTGATATAATTTTGCATAACGACTCTGAGATGCCTAATGAATTAAAGATGAAAGTGCCAATAAATGAACATGTGACAGAAAGTGCAAATACTTCTAAAAAAGAGGTACGGTTTAACCTAGAGCTAAATAAAACAGTAAAAATTTGCACAAATGATAAAAGAAACATTAGGAGTTCCAAAAGAACAAAGGGACAGATTTAAGAAAAATGACTCATGCATGGGGAATACCAGTGAACAGGGAGTAAGTGGAGATGCTATAGTTCCTTCCCTGGGCAAGCAAAACAATGACCAAACACAGGCAGAAAAAGGAAATACTCAAAAGGAGGGTACAAGTCAATCACCTGAAGAATTCTTTGAGCCACATATTTTTGAAGAGGCTGAAAGGGCTGGTATCACACTAAATGATCACAAATGCACAGAATTAAAAAATGACAAATTGCTGAATGATGTTGTTACACATGTTCAGTTGGAAGGTTGTAATGTGGTCTCTGATGTTACCCAGATGGATGGGCGAACAGTGGCCACACTCCAAAAAACCTCTGATCATGGAGAAATGAATAAAGTCTCTCGCGCAGAAATGGGTAAAAAGGAGGGAAAAATGTCTTTCCATTTACCAATGTGCTTAGCCAAAAGTGAAAAAGGCCTGAGAAAGGTGAGCCCTGAAATCAGTAAGAATTCACACTTCTTATGCGTATTAGAGGAAGTTGAGGACAGATATTATGCACCCATCACTGTAGAAGAAAAATGCCACACCTTTGCTATGATTGACACTGGCACACAGGTCACAATTATGTCCAAGGAGCTGGTAAAGAGTATCAATGAAGGGAGACCCCCACAGAGTCAGATCACAGTGAAGGAAAATCAAGGTCCAGTGCATAACTTTAATGGGGAGGAGGTGCCCATCATAGGTGTAACTGAGGTTGACATAAAAATAGGAAAGCACAGAATGAAACAAGAGGTATTGATCACATCTATTTGTGAAATTCCATTTCTGATGGGGACAGATTGCCTGAAAAGATTGTCTCCTCTCATAGACAGGGTGAATGGAGTGCTGTGGTCCTTAACCAAAAAACCATTGAGGTCTAAGAAACTAAAATCACAAAACAGCAACATAAATGAATGTCACACCGTTGACGCTGTGGAGGTATATCTCCAGAATAGTTGCATACCTAGTGTCACTGTTATATTAATGTGTCAAGACAAAATGCAGAGTGATAATGAAAAACTACCTTTACAAATATACTTGGACCCAAGGAAAAATTGGCAGACTGCCATAGATGAGAACACATTACGTTTTTATTTAAAAGAGAAAACATGCAAACAGAATATTGCTCCTAAAACAGATTCAGAAAAACACATTACCACTCTGGCAGAAATACACATGGAAGATGAGCAACCATGGGTTCATGTTGGTATAAATGACTATTTTAAAACAATAAAAGCCACTTTAGCGCTTGAACATGAAAGGAGTTTCATTAATGAGAAATTGTTGCAAAAAATAATGGAGAGGGAAGAAATCCCGAAATTTAGGATTAAAAACCAATATGTTTCTGGGTTGGATAGTCCAGACTTTGAAAACCGAATTGCAGGCAGATGCATGCTTAAAATTAGCATTGGGCAGAAAACAATCTACCATAATGTATGGATGGTGAGTGGAGCACAAAATGAATTTTACATGGGCAATGACATCATGCACAGAATGTGTATGGTGTTAGATTTCCTTAATCAAAAAATATGGTCACACCTAGGTGGTCCGGCACCTGAATTTGAAGACAAAAGAAGGGCTTATCATTGTGCACAACTGGTTCCTTATGCAATCGAATTACAAATGAGGAAAGATACTATTATTCCTGCATTTACAAAACAGTTTGCAATAACACTGAAATGCAAAAATGGACAGCAGATGAAAGACTCTGTTGCATTTGTATGCCTGAATGAATCCATAAAACAGCAAGGTCTGGATTATGAATACATTCCATTGGTAGATATTGGTGAAGGATCTGTAAAAATTATGGTAAATAATAAAGGTTGTCAGGATATTCATTTAGAGGAAAACTCCCCATTAGGAATGGCCATACAAAAATCACATTATACGGCAGATTTAAATAACATGGTGATTGGAAATATCCCTGAAAAGTATGTAGATGCCAAGGGTGAGTTGCCAGAACACCTGGACTCTCAGCCCAAAGGAATATTTAAAATTCATTCTGTGTATCCTTATGATTCAAATGAGACAGTGTGCTGCCATCAAGAGGATTGCATAATATTTAATTTAAATGAAAATGAAACAGAAAATCAGCCCATTGAAGTGGAAGCTGATATGCCAAAATATTTAAAAGTTGCAGCTTTACAAAAAGACACAGCCACACAGTTAGGGGAAAGCGCCGAGATTCCCTTACCAGAAGATTGTCCAGAATTTTCCAAAATGGTAGAAGAGCAGATCTCCTTAGCAGATGCGATTGACAGCAATGAGGATAGGAACAATCTGAGGGAGATATTTATGGAGTTTTAGGATGTATTTGCAAAAGATGCTTATGATTGTGGTTTAACTGATTTACATGTGGCCACACTACCAGAAGGTTGTAGCAGAAGTCCAGTGTTTGTACACCAGTATAGGCTCCCGCTGGCATGTTTAGAATCATTGACAGAGATTATTAAAAATTTGGAATCACGGGGAATCATCAGGCCCATTCATAGCACATCCAATACACCTATTTTAGGTGTGTTAAAGCCAAATGGTCAATGGCGGTTATGTGCAGACTTGAGAGAGTTAAATAAAAGAGTACTAGTGTCCAGATGGCCATTGCCATTCATTTATCAGGGCTTAGCTCAGGTACATGGTTCAAAAGTGTTTACCACATTAGATCTCACCTCTGGATATTGGTGCGTGCCATTGGCAGAGGAGATACAGAATTTATTTTCCTTTACATTTGACAGGACTCAATATGCCTGGCTTAGAGCTCCGTTCGGGTACATCAATAGTGGGAGTGAATTTGGCATATTTTTGAGAAAGGCCATGCCGGATGCAGCGGAAAGAGGAACCATAGTTTATGTGGATGATGTCCTGATAAAAAATTAAAGCCTGAAAAGCCATTTTGATGAAATAAGACATGTGCTTGGCCAATTGCAGAAAGCAGGCGCCAAAGTATCTTTACAAAAAGCACAATGGTGCAAGAAAAAAGTGAACTTTCTAGGGCATGAAGTGACTGAACATGGGCTAAATCCACAAAAGAAGAAAATAGAGGCCATGCAAAGATTAAAAGATCCTAAAAATGTGAAAGGAGTAAAAAGTTTATTAGGGATGACAGGCTGTAACAGAAAGTTCATTGAAAATTATGCAGAAATCATTCAACCATTGACTAAACTGCTTAAACTGAATACTCCCTGGAAATGGGAAAAAGAGCAGTCTGATGCAGTGGCTAAATTAAAGGAATGTCTTGTAAAGGCACCATGTTTAGCATATCCCATAAAGGACAGGGATTTCTTTATAGAAATAGGTTTTTCTGAACATTGTATGTCAGCAGTGTTATCACAAAAACACGATTTGAATCACAAAACCATTGCCTATGCAAGTAAGGCATTTTCCCAAGTTGAAATGAAATTTAATAAATGTGAAAAGGCCCTATTAACCACTGTGTGGGCGCTACAACATTTCCGCCCCATTGTTCAGGGAGAAAAGATGATTATTGAAACAAATCATCAACCTTTGCAGTTTTTAGAGAGTAAAAGAATTAAGTCAGGTAATTTAGTGCAGTCCAGAATCACTTCATGGATGCTGGCATTACAAGGTTTACCTGTAGAAGTGAGATATGGACAAAATAAAAAGAGCCCAACTGCTCAAGGGTTAGCTGACTTACATGACTGCGCAGCTGAACAAATATCAAATGAAATGGAAGTGGAACCTAATTGGCAGGAATTTGCACAATCACCACACAAAGCTTTTGATGAAAAAACATGCAAGGATTTGCCAACTGTATATGTGGATGGTTGTGCTTTTCACATTGAAAATGACAGTAATAAACAATTAGTGGCAGGAATAGGAAATGTCTGGTTGAAATGTGAAGGCGTCCCCAGTATAGGGATGAGGATTGGAGCTAGGAGCAGTCAGGTGGCGGAATTGGCAGCCATTTATAAAGCAATTGCTACTGCAGTTGATAGAAAGTTCAGTGAAATTGTCCTGGTGACTGATTCTGACTATGCATGGAATAGCTTTGTGGAGTATTTGCCTGCTTGGAAAGCAAATGGCATGGTTACATACAACAAAAAGCCACTTAAACATGGAAAAATGATACAAGCCATAGACAAATTGGTGTCAGAGAATGATCTAACAATATACTGGAGAAAAATTCGTGGACATTTAAAAACACCAGGAGAGGATAAGGAGGGACATGATAAGGCAGACCACCTGGCTAAGATTGGGGCTGTGATGGGAGAATTGCTACCTATTGATTATTTAATGGGTGAAATACAAATTGATGCAGTAACACGTTCTAAAGCACCAAAGGAGGTAGATCAACCAGTGGTGCAATGGGGCCATGACACGCCAGACCAAGATTTGATTGAGGCACAAAAGAATGATCGAATTTTGGGAATCTATTATAATCATTTGATAGATCCTGAACAAAACCCTTTAACAGAAAATGATTGTATGGGAAAAGAAGAGTTGAGGGTACTATTAAAGAATAAAAAACAAATTAGATTACAAGATGGACTCATGATTAGAGAGTCCATAACAGGACAGATACAGTGGGTGGTACCCCTTTCATTCAGAGGCCTAATGCTACAACATGCACATGATGCAATAACTGCAGGCCACAGAGGTTCACAAAAAACATTGGAAATACTGAAAGATTATGCTTGCTGGCCACATATGTCCCAAGATGTGGAATTATATACTAGAGGATGTCTAGTATGTGCCCAATTTAAACCTGCTTCACCAATGCATAGAGCCCCATTAATGAAAAGAGGCCTAACTCTTCCATGGTCAGATTTACAAATAGACTATGTAGGGCCTTTAAAAAGGTCGAGCAGAGGAAACCGTTATATTTTAAGTGTGGTATGTTTGATGTCAAAGTGGATTGAATGCATTCCTGCACCAGATTGTAGTGTGCAAACAGCAGCCACATTGCTGGTGAACCATGTGTTCTCAAGATTTAGGTTGCCACAAAGAATTGAGTCAGACAGAGGAAGTAATTTCACAAGTACTCTAATGAGTAAGGTATGGCAAATACTGGGTGTGAAAAGAAAACTACATATTGCATATCGGGCGGCTTCTTCAGGTGGAGTTGAACGGTGCAATAGGTCTGTTGTGGACATTTTAAAGAAATTTGTGGCAGAAGCAGGTTCCAGCTGGGATTTACAATTACTGTTGGTTTTAATGGCAATCAGATCACCTCCTGCCAAAGCAACAGGTGTTAGCCTCCATGAGGTCTTGACAGGTAGGAATATGGTGTTACCACAACACCTGCTATACAGAACACATGAGCAAACACTTGTGAGTGCATCCACCGTTCATGAATATATTGATGAACTGAGGAGGCATTTGCAACATGCATTTGCTTTTGTGCAGAGAAATCTGGAAAGAGCTGCTGACAGTGCAAAGTCTTACTATGATAAAAAGACATCAGTAAAGGAATACAGTGTAGGGGATCAGGTGTATAAATTTCATTTTGGAAAAAGTAAACAGAAACATTATAAATTTCTAGCAGCCTGGCAGGGGCCATTTCGAATTATAGATAAGGTCTCTCCTGTAGTTTATAAAATTTGGAAAAATGAAGGTGAAACGGCAATAGAGCAGTTTGTCCATGTAAATCAAATCAAACCATGCCATCCCAGACATGAGATCAGGCAGCTTGAGCATGTAGGAACAGATAAAGTCCCTTGAACAAAAAAAGAGAAAATAAATGGGTACAATCAGGAGGCAGTGACAGAGAAGTTAAAAAGTTGATTGTTATAATGGCACATAAACACTATAATGTATGTAAATATATATAATATAAAATAAGTAGATAAATAAATAAATAAAAATATATATAATGGAAGCTCATGGTTGGGGTGCAGAGAGAAAATGTATTCAATATTGAATGCTGTTTTATATATGCTCGTTTTCATTTTAACTTGTGTTTAATTTCAGAAAAAAAAAGAAAAAAAAAACAAAATGTTTTTACCAAGCATGTTTTATTTTTGGCAAAAGGGTGGTTAGTATTGTGCAATATACTTAATCTGTTTCTTTTCTATTTTGGTTTAGAACATTAACTATTTATACCGGAGGTCACGGGAGACAATGGAGTCCTGGAGTCCCCTGGATGAAGACCAAAAGATGCCTGCCTCCAGGTGGAGGTGAAGACAAGATAACCAAAATGCCAAAAAAGATGACTCCTATGGATCCAAGATTGCCGAGATGAAAGAGTACTCGAATGAACCAAATGATGTGACATCGCTGGTCGGGACATATCAGAGGCAGACAGGAGTCCTGACATATGGAGTTCCACGTATTTATTATTTTAATTATTTATTTTAATCTGTTATGTTAATTATTTGTTTTAGTTAGTTGTTTTATTTTATTGTTTTTAATTGACTTATAAAATCGAAAATTTGGACTAATGCCACTTCCATTGGGAAGGCAAATGTAGAACATTTTGTAAACTAATGAACTCAGATGAATACTGTGTTGATTGCAACTTTTTCATTGATGCACATGAATATTCATTTTGTTGGATTGCTACATTGTGAAAAGAAGAAAAAGAACAAGTTGTTTTTAGGAATTGTCTTGGATCGTAGCCAAGTTCTAAAAACAAAAGGAGGGTATGTAAGGATATTTGGCGTGTTACAGCACAGAGTACAGTCCTACTGCACAGGTAGCATTTTTATGCAGCACCACTACTTGGGTATGGTGCATTGCTATATGTGTTGCCAGAGTAACATGGACATATAAGTAAAGACAGGCTATTCAGTCAAAAACGATTTTTACATATAAGATGCAAATCCATTTTTACAGTTAAAAGCACACATCTGCACATTCAAAATGCACACTATTTTTCACCTGAAATGCCTATGTTGCAAGAGACACATTTGAAAATTAATAACCAACCTTATTAACAACTAACCTGACTAATAAAACTTAATTTAACATAACCCACTAATAAAAATGCGTCACCACTGCAGAATTAGGCCTACTCTGAAAGTGAACTTTTAAACGCACATTCATTTTTTTCTCTGCTGCTCTGTCCACATAACTACAGGAAGCCAAGAGCTTGAAGGAGCAGGAAATCAGTTTGTTACAATTGCCAGTGTAGAAGTGAGCCATTGTGTAGTGAGGGAGGAGATGACATGATTGATTCTGATTGGAGCAGCGTCATAGCAAGTATCATGCTAGAGGCTGTGATTAGAACTTTGCTGGAGAAGCTTGAGGAGAGGGAAAAGAGTGGACATCTTGCAGAGCTGGGAGAAGGATCTCTTTCCTGGCTGGGGCATTCCTGCTGCAAAAGCTGAGAGCGCCAGGCAATAACCCCGGTTTGAGAACGGCAGACGCTTGTTCTCACTGGGGTTGATCTTCAAGGGAGCCAAGTTCAGAAAGAGAATAGCCGGAGAAAACTCATGCTGAACAGATAAGGTAATTACAGAAGCGAGTGGGAGCTGTGCGAAAGTGTGCGAAGCTGTTCAGTCAGTGTATTAGAGTGAGTCTCAGTCTCTTATCAGCATATTTAATGTTACCAATTGAATATATTCTCGCAGCTCTCTGTTCATTTTATCACAAATAATGTTGTACCATTTTATTTATTTCTGTAAAAAAAGGTTAAACTGTGTTTAAATGAAATTTCTATAATACAAAAATATTTGAAAACAGATAGCTAGTGTGTATTATCTTTCTCTTTCATTTTGCATGGGGAAAGGTTTAAACGTGGGTAGATTTTTAAACAGTGCAATTGTCGTTTTAAAACAGATGTGTGCATGATTCTATTCAGTATGGACAGTTGTGAGTGTAGCATAGCCTGTTGGAGGTACATGAGTCAACGGGAAGAGAGACTCTCTGGACATAGTTCCCTACCGTATATGAGGTAGTGGAAATTACCACAAAAATACTGCAATTGCCCATGGTGGCACACAACACTAACACTGAAAATGTAGTATCCCTAAAATGTAGGCCTGGGGTCTCTCTAGTGATCATGAACAATCTAGATAAAAAAACAAGGGATGTTGGATATTGGGGCCACAAATAAACCAACCACTATACCAACCAACCACGCAAACTACCGCGCATACCATCTAAATAGGTCTGAATTCTGAAATAATGCAATGTATTATTGTCATGTGTGACCCAATATGTAGACAGAGAGTGATTATTGCTAAAGGTATTTTGGCGGTAAGAAAATACCACACAGCCCCAAATATCCACAAAATACCCAACAGCTCTCCTGACTGGCACAACACTTCTTGCATACTGTTGCATATTTGTTGCTGTCTGTGTCTCGCAGCCTGGGACTGTCTCTCCTTTCCCACTGCCGATCACTGTGCACTGTCTGCTTTGGCCATGTCACGTGTTCAGAGACCACAAATTTGAGCTGTGCATCTCTGAATTATGAGAAATTATTAGTATTTTCTGCAGCTGGTCCCTTTGTCGTCTGGGGATTGGAATGTCATGTGTATCTCTTGACCTTGGCTGCAGGTCCTGTCTCACATGTCTTGCTCTCTGTCCAGCCAGACTCGGCTTAGCTCGTCTCTTGCTCTGAGGCCTAAGGCCTGTTTTAATGTTCCTAAACCTTATAATGCGGGTTCTATAGTGTCCATGCTGTACTACATTTTCCATAGGTTAGTCACACTTGGTTCTGTCAGGTCCCATAGGTGCTCCTCCAGTTCCATAGGGTTATTTGTGTGTAAGCATTTGCAAGCTTTGCCCAAGATCTCTTGCCTTGCAGTTTCTCCATTGCTGCCTTTGGCTAATGGCAAAAATGATAAAAGCAATGAAAGTATGTAAATGTATCCGTCCTCTAACTACACAAATGCATGGTTGTGCTCTTCGTGTATTCCAGTATGTGTTCATGTCCCGAAGTGCAGATGGCACATATGGATCATGTCCAACGCTGCTATGTCTTGGTGTCTCTAACAATGTCTGCAACATAGCTTCTTGGTGTTTAGTCCAAGCTGTCCACACAGGTGTCTTCATCCACACATGAATAGATCTGTATGTCCCTTGGTCGGTATGGTTGTCTGAGGGGATAGTTACAGTGATTTCTGGCCTTCTTCCTTGTCATGAATTTTATAGGACGACGGGTGGTGTCAGGCCTCCCATCCCTCTTCAGGCCAGAGTAGGAGGGTCTGAAAAATCCACTGCTAAATCACCCTGTTTTTATTTACTGTTTATTTACTGTTTATTCACTGCTGTGTTGTGTTGAGTTGTGTATGGACAGGCATGTAAATATACATTAACTGCCAAGTCACAAACAGTATGTATGGCTATTTTTCAGCAAATTGACATGATGACTTTATTTACTCTTAGCCTTTTAAGCATGCAGAAAAACCGAAATTGTACTGCCTTGCAAATGTAAAGTGATTTTATTCCGAGACCAGTGTTGATGATCATTTGTTTTGAAATGTGTATAAAGTAAACTATTGTGATTTGACTATTTATGTAGAGGGGAGGAGACTCTGTTGTGCCACGGATAAAGTGGTGTGTAACATTTCAGTGTGATTTTCTATTACCTATCATCCAAATGAATACAAATATATTTCCTGTACACCGGCCTGTCCTTGGCTCATTGGTAGGTCAGGGGGAGGGAACCAAGGGGTATGATATGCATCAGAAATATGGCTGAATAAAAAACTGATATTAAACCTTTTATTGTGTTACACCTAGATTAGGGAGTGAAGGATCTCTATGTGTTGATGGTGGCATCTCAATAAACAGTTTACTACTGGAATCTGGGGACACTACCCCCACCATTCCCCCACCTAAGGAAACTGATGGAACTTCTTGAAAGATCTCCTCTCTCTGCCCCGGAGTTTGCTTTTTATTGTGATTCTTTGTAAACTGACCATGGAGTCTGTGACTAATAGGCCCGTACGTGCAATCAAGAGTTTAAATTTTACAGAGAAGCACTGTGAGATGTGTTCTGGGTTCAGGGAGCTTAGTCTTGGCATGGATATACAGCCTTGTTAAGTAGATAATGGAGGGAAGTCCTGCTCGCTCAGGAGGGCCTGTCTTCTGAACCTTCATGGTCTATGCTCAAGGTCCTCTTTAATTATTGGGTGATGGGAGAGACCATAGCTGAATATTAAAGCTCCCCCTATCACTAGTTACCTTACGAGTAAAGCAATCCCTAGCGCAGAAAACTATGAGGAACTCATTGACTCCTCTCGAGGAAAACATTGAATGTGAATGTGAATTTCACACGGATACTTATTGATTGCTGCTTTACCTACAATTGGGAAACCCGGAATTCTGATAAATATTTCTGTTTTAATATCCGGGAGATCCTTCACAATGATTATAGGAGGCTTTAGGAGGCGTGCAGTAGAGTGCATGTAATAGTAGATGACTTCACGATGTGCTTACATGTTTGGGGCCGCCGCCCTAACGCGACGCTCTCTGCAGGGTCAAAGTGTCCGAGCAGAGAGTGGAATGAGAGGGAAACATTATAAAACTAGCTGGATGATGTAGAATTGTGAGGTTATGAAGTATATAAATCATGTAGCCTCACTATTGTGACCTCTTTCAGTAAGCTCCTTTCAATCGCGTGCCACTGGTCAAGTGGCACAGCGAGTAAAGTCCTCACGCTGACATTCGTGCAGCGCTTGCAAACGCAGGTTCGAATCCTGGCGGGCCAAACTCAGCCTTTCAACTTTCCGAGGTCGATAAATGAGCACCACACACCGTGGGTAATAATAAGCAGCGCTCAGATACCTGAGGGTTCCTAATGCTATATAAATGTGAAATTATTATTATTCGTGGGTTTGCATTATACTTGTTATGACTGTAGGATTGCATGAAGGTTGAATATGGTAATCGTGCATTCGATGCATTTGCGATTGGGTGTTAGGCTCTTTACTGTAGGGCTATTAGAATGATGTGATTTATTGAACCCTGCTTTTCAAATTCAGGTCACATAGCTGCTATTATCTAAACAGGTACTAATCTGTTCTTTCTCGTAATGTTTCCTTCATTATTTATGTCTGTTTGATGGAAAAGATTTCCGAATTAAACATGGTTTTTGATGCATGCCGACTCAAACGCATTGATTTTCAAAATCCAAAAGTGCAGCACCATTAGTGCACCACAAGGAGTCACCAGAGAACTATTATTATCATGCAAGGTAACCGGTGAAGGAAATATGTAAGCTAGGTATATGTTTAACACAATAACCGGGTAAACATTTAAACAATGCAATTTTAATAGGTTTTTAATCAATACATATTCGAACACTATTTAAATCTCATATTGTGCGCTGTAGATTGAGGAACGGTTCCATGGATATGTACCTTTCTTGTAATTGCTTGCTTGCCCTGTGCCTGTCCTGTCTAGTGAGAGACGGCCTTTTGACAGCTACTCAAGTATTGCCATCAGATGTCCAGGTACTCCCTCTAGTGCTGAGGATTGCAATGCAATGCACAAGTATTCACTCCATTGCCGTGAATTGCAATCAATTCCCCATGTTGTCACTGTACTTGCGTGTTTGCTACCAAATACTAGTAGGGTTCATCTTTGCTCTAATGGTCTCTGGATGCCCACTGGTGTCGGTCCATTTCACGCAGCCACCCATGTAGCTGTTTCTCAGATGTCTTTATTTTCACACTGCATTTTATTACACTCCGACTTGTTGCTTTTGATGCTCTCAAACCTGGAACCTGAATGGCTAGGCCTATCTGTTCCATGTTATGATAGAGCTCATGAATTGATGCGACAACAATAGGTGGCACCCCACCTCCCTCTGTCTGTGTATTTTTCGTTAATGTCTGTGACCCGCCCTCGAATACTGACACCATGAACGTGCTTTTCACAACTTTGTCAAATAACCTACTGAACTAATAAAGTGGTTTCTGCTTCCCTGTGTGTACCACATGTGTCCCTTTCACTGACTTTGTTTTATGATTAACAGTGGCAAAAAAAATATTTACCAGTGGTGGCTGCTGAATTATTAATTGAAAAAGGCGTAAACAATCCTCAGGAATATATGAGAGCGACAGATTGTATCAAGGTAGACTGTACCTCCCAACTAAACACACTCATCATGATGGCTTTGCCCTTAACACATATAAAATGTGCCATGCCAAAGTAAGAAAAACATTCTTTGTTGGCTGCACAAACTGACTCTGCCCACCCCCCACCACCATGTGTGAACACTTGTCATGTTGGCTTTGCCCCTAATGCCAACAAAGAACAGCATCAGTAAAAAAATGCCCTGCCACAGCAAGAAACCATGTATTTGATAACTGCAAAAATGTCCCCACACATTTCCCCCATGTAAGAACACTGATCATGTCAGCTTTGAACTTAACACCAGACCAATGCAATGTTCCAGCAAGAAAATGTGCCCCATGCTACCTACTCCAAAGTAACCCCACCACCCCAACCCCTCCCCTACGAAAGAACACTCAACAAGTAGGCTTCACTCAAAAGTGTCAGTAAAATGTGCTATAACACTGTAAGAAAACATCCATGTTGCTCTACCAATGTTGCTGTACCAATGCCCCGCAGACCTGCATACATAGAGAAAACCATACCCACTCATGCACACAGTCATACACCCATACAGCTTCTCTGGAAATCATTCACATGTGCACCGAGAACATTCACCCTGCATTTTATTCACACGTGCACTCAAACCCAAACAGAGCATTCAAACTGCACTCTCATTCTTTCATGTACTTACACAGACAACCCCTTGCATGCACACATACAGACATCCAACAAACATACACATTCTAGCACTCACACACAAAAATATTGTGTTTTTCTTTCCAACTTTGTTAAAGCTCTGAAATTGACCCTGTCCCCTCAGCAGCTCTCCAGGAACCATGCAGACAGGAACCTGAAGGAGCTTCATCACCCCCGGAGACCGCAATGTGTGTAGATCCACAAAAACACCTACATGCACATTGGGCCTGCATTTCCCAAGCCAGCTTGTCCAATTGATAATGCAGGGTTCTGGTAGCAAAAGGCAACCTCCTTGCTTGGCAGATTCAGCGTGTGTGCTGGGAACGGAAATTGGAAAGGGAAATCATGTTTCACTGCCTTTGGTAACTTTTCCATAATAGGTGGAGGGTGAGCACCCCATCTTCAATTGTGGATAATCCCAACCTCTTACTTTTTTTGTACTCTTCTTCTTTAGATAGGTCTCCACTATATCAGAGTTATCTATTTCCACAATTACTCTGTAACCTTATCAATGTTTGTTCATTCTAATCCGTGTTTTTCTCTCTCTCTCTCTTCACTTTAACATCATTATGATTGTTTAGACCTAGAGGGCATATTCTGCACTTCTTGCATGTTGGGTATAAAGTGGCAGCTTGCCTCAACTGTAAGGGCTGGCTTCTACAGGCCTCCAAACTGTCACCATGAATCTATTATTTCTCATATTACCTAGTTGAAACTCTGAGATGCATTTTGAAGACTTTTACACCTTACTTCCAGGGAACACCCACAGACATTTTCAATCATACCTATAACCTTCACTGCCTGGAAAGTCTGCACGTTTTCAAAGTTCACCAGGGGTTGTTTCTGGGCATAAACGGTGACACTTGGTGACATTTTTGCCTCATATAAAAGGTGACGTTATCATTACAGTCTAGGAAAAACCCTAAAAATCTCATGGCCTTTGAGGTTTTCCTTCTTTCCTTCTCCATTTTACATTTGATTCTTGTGAACTGTCCACCCAGATATGCCCTCTATACCCCCATAACCATTACCTACTAGTAGCCTCCTCAGACGTCCTCTTCTTATTCCTCGCCCCAACTCAGCCTAATGCTCTTGCCAAAAAATACCAGCAAACTCAGAAGATTCTTTAACATAATTTCCTTTAATGCTTTGTCTGCAAACAAGCATGCTGCTAGCATTCATGATCTTCCAGATGGCCTAGACATTAACTTCCGGGGAGTAACAAAAATCTGGTTTACAGGCAACTACACCATCTTGGGTGACAATCTAATAGCTGCTAGTTATTACATTCCTGTCAGTAATATGTCGAGTATATCTGATGGAGGACGAGCTGCCCTCATCTCACCATCCTATGTACCCAAATCCATGATCACTACAAACAAAAACTACTTCCTTCAAAAGATTGGACTGCAAATGTGTGGATAACCCTGATACTTGTCTCACTCTGCTCATGACCTATTGGGCTCCCATTTGGCCCCACCCTCTTTTCTGCAAAATGTCCAGAATGCATTGTGAACCTTCAAGCTATCTGATTTCAACATTTGGCTTGACTGCCCTTCAAATAACCATGCATCCCTTTTCTCTAACTACTGAAACTCCTACGTCTGGCCTTCTTCACCTACTGGTATGGGGCAAAGGGGTCACACATTGCATCCATTCCTCATTGCCAACCTGTAATCTCCTTCATGGGTCATATCACCACCTTCCCCTTTTAGGACCAGCCAAAACAAACAAGAGGGTTGCCCCCATACCGTCCTCGGATCAAGGGGTAATATTACAGATTTGACCTATGAAGCAAAACATAGTGGCCTGTTTTGCTGAAATAATTGTAACCACATCCTTGCACAGAGGCACTCTGGAGGTTATGCTTGTCAATCTGCTAAACACACGAGTGAATTTTGGATGCAATAGCTGCCTTCATTTGTGAACACAAACCACACTCTTTGAAAAACAACAACTGGATTGACACTGAACATGAGCTCATGAAAAGGAAAGACAGAGCCCTGGAATGTCATTGCTGGAAATGCTTGAAGCCTGAAGATAAATAATCCTGCTTAAAATGTAAAAGAGGCCGCAGTGCTGCCATGAAGATTTCCTCTATGATCAAATTGCCCAAGCCAAATGCATCAGCTGACATTTTACAGGGATGCAAGGAGCTTAGAAATACTTCAAACGTCACCACTGCAGCTGTGTTATAAGAACTTGCAGACATGAGTCACTTTCTTTTAAAACAAGATTAAAAACATTCAACATTGCTGTCAATGTGAGATATCTGCTCTCTCTTCACTAAAAGAAGGCAAACCTAAGGCATCTACCTCTACATTCAGGCAGATTAACCCAACAGTGTTGGCTAAACGATTATCCAAAGTTATGGTCTCATCTAAGCAAGTCTTGCCTTGCCCTGCATGCATCCACCAATAGAGGCAGCCTTCTGCATCAGCTTCTCTAGTCAACAGCTCATTTTTGCAAGGCTGATTTCCTCACAAGTTGAAAGAACTAAGCTATCCTCTCTTCAAAACATTACTTTGGCAAACCAGGCATCCTGAACAACTACTTCTCTTTTGTGAAGACTCCCTTTCTCGGTAAGATCCTAGAGAAAACTATATGCAGGCACTGTTGTAATACCGCAAGTCTCCTAGTTTGCGACAAGTTCACCAGTCATGGTTTTACCTCAAAAGAGGGAAGACACCGGCACTCTTGTTTATGGGAGATGAAGTCCTTAAATCCCTTATTCATCCTTATTCTTCTTGAAATGTCACCTGTATTTGTCGATTTGACTATTCTATTAAACCAGCTGAGTACCCCTTTGGCTTCAATAAATGAGCACTTCATTGGATCTCATGGTCCCTCCTTGACTCTAAACTCAAGCATTAGTACTGTTCCTCACTAAGAACTATGTCTACCACTGCAGAGCTCCTGAAGGCTTATCTCTATCTCCTAGGCTGTAAAACACCTAATTAAGGCCACCACTCATTGATCTCATTACCCGTTTTTCTGTCTTCTTTCAAAGTTATGCTGATCATATCCATGTCATCATCGAACTTGGTGCCTGATTCTGAGCTTGTGATACAAGTAGGGAAGGAAACATATATTCTCCACTCCAGTTTTCAGCACCACCATTCTGAGGTAGATGGAAGAATTGGAAAGTAGATGTCATCATTTTCAGCAGCACAAGCTGCTAAAGTCTATCCTTTTCAAAGAAACACGTGTTACAATTGCACTGCAAGCATTTCATAGAAACCCTTTCATTAGCCCGACTTGCATTTCTGATGTTTACCAGGGCCATTGTCCAGCTGTAATCAGGCACATGCAAAAGTGAAGGCATTCAAGACTGGTTGATAGACAACAGTCTGTGTCTTAATGCCCCTAAAACAGAGATGATCTACGTGGGTTTCTTTGTGCCTAACTCTGTTCCCTTCTAGTGGCCTTCACCATTTCCCCCCTGACCCACTGTTGTGGCACAGGCCGAAAACGTAGACTCCTTTAACTCTCTTTACCTAGGCCTCCCAAAATGATGTATCCACCAAATACTACTGATCCAGATTAAAGGCTTCTAGTATACTCCTTGGGTGCAGACCTAACAACCATACACCCCTAGGCCTGAAATCACTCCACAAGCTGCCAGTTGCGACTCAAATGTTGTTTAGATCTCTTTGTAAAATTCACTATTCATTCTGGGGCCATGGTCCATGACCTCATTATGAAAATAAAAAAAGTGTGATCCTATCAGAATTCGCAGATCTGCAAGTTCTAAGACAATCATTATTGTAGGGTTTTAGAATAATAAGCCAGACAGTAGAAATGTAGACCATGCATTAGCTGATATATGAAATGACTTGCCAATCATCTGTAGATGTGAAGAATAACAGTATTTCTTCATTAAGAAAACACAAGACTCCCTTGATTATTAAGTCCTTTCGTAGCCTAATTGCCATGGCCCTTCCTTTGTAGTCAACCCTTCCAATGATGGTCATGGCCCTAGAAGTTCTCTAACTGTGCAATCATTATGGCACTTATACTGACCCACCTCTGTCTCAAATGTCTCTATATTGCACTTCACTTTGTGTCCCTTTATGTTTTAATTTTGTACCTTGGTTCTGCACGTCTCCTCATGGCCTAAGTATGTTCATATGGCTGCAGTTCTCCACACCCGGGAACCTCAGCACTTAACTGATCCAGAATGATCAAAAGCTGTGAGCGATCAGAACCATAACAGGTATTCTTTTTCCCTTCCACTTGGGCATTTCAGTTTGCCCTGTTTGAACTTGGAGTGTCACAAAGTGACTGTGTTGACAGCACAGCTGGCAGTTTAAAAAACACCTATAAATAAATGAATAAATAATATACTAAAGCACTCACCCATTGAATTGGAGTTGCCACCAATGTGCAGGTGGTCACTCAATAGCTAGGGTAAAATAAAACAGGTGAATTTCTATGTAAGCCAAAATCATCATTCTTGAAAAAAAAATGGACAATGTGGTGAACTCGATTAAAATATGTATTTCTAAGACAACTATGCATTATTGTAGGCATGTGAGAGTGCTGCGTCATGCCTAAGAGGGCTCGCACAAACCGCTATTGAGCTTCAAGAAAGGTCCAAGAGATGTTATTATAATAGTTATGGGCAGTAGGGCCTTCTCTCTCTCTCTCTCTGTCTCTCTCTAATCTCCCATGGCATGTCTTCCTGAACACAAGTCTCCTTAACCCCAGATTAGTGCTACTGAGCAGTAACCCCTACTGTCAGGATTTGTCTTTGGAAATTTAATGATTCCGTAAGACACTGGCTCTCTAACTTCCTCTGGGACTTCTTATCTGTTCCTACTCTCTCCAGGAATTAGTGCCCTAAGGGACTTGCACCTACTCAGTTTGATTTAGGCTTGGCCACTCACACCCATGCTTACCTTTCATCTTCTACTATTACTGTTGCTCCACTTGTTTATCCCTACAACTCTCTGTCCCTTTAATGATTCACTTCTCCTAGTCCTTGCCTCCACCCTTTGATGTTACCTCCCACCCACTACAGTTCACTCCTACTAACTCCTCCAATAAATACTCTGCCCTCCAGTCACTACTCCACCCTCTCACCGCTACTCTGCCCTCCAACCACCACTCCACGCATCAAGTACTTATACTCAAATATGCACCTTTCACGCAGTATCGTCCACTTCACAGTAATTCCTTACAATAGCCTCCCTAAATACTTGCCACACCAGTACACAAGCTCACACTGTGGAACCACTTTCAGTCCTAAAACACAACCTCACCTGCTCCTTGAATTTCCTCCACAAGCCACACCTTTTCTCCTCCTGTTGGTCTCTTGGTCAACATACAGCACACCGCCGACCTTTTCACAGATAACCCACCACTTACTGTTGCCTGCTGGGCCTTATATATCACCCCTACCTAGGGATTGGTCTCCTTTTCCTAATGAGTCTGCTTTCTTTTCCCTCACCCCAAGATTTGTATGAGTGCAGGGAATCTTCAAAAGGGGAATAAAACCCTGCCCACTGGCTCTGCTGCTACTCACCCAAAACTGGGGTTGTACGAAGTGCAAGGTTCCCACCCCCCACTGATGCTGATAAGTTTTTCCATATACCGGGTGGTTTAGTGGGTACAGGCATACACTCCCATAAGCATCTTTCAACTGGATCATGCTTGCCACCGAGTATGCTCACAGTTTTCTTTCTCAGCTGTCTCGCACTCTCTCACTCTCCATGCGGCTTTGCTTTGCTTCGGGTTGTGTAACGCTCACCTGATTCCCGCAGAGGCGCCGGTCTTGACTGGGTGAATGCCGTATCTTCAAAGGTGATGTGTAACACACGGTTGGCTCTTTGGGCTGGACCTCTGTGCACTGTATGTCTGACTCGAAGAGTAAGATGTCTGCAGATAGAAAATATGGGATTAATGAACTGGGGTTATTGGGTGCCTCTCTCCTCTTCCCTTTCTCTTCTCCTGTAGAACCCCAAAGGTTAACGCCCTCACCTTAGGTAAGTGAACGCCGAGCTCTCCATCTGCCTCGGGGCAGGGTGCCGTAACCAGTTTCTTCACTGGATAAGGGTGCAGGCCTCTTGACCTCAGGGGACTGCTGTCCGTCGTTAACTGCACGAACGGTAAGTTCTGGGCACTTCAAATGTCTTAAAAGTCTTTTGTAATGATATCTCTTGTTTTGCAGGGTTCCGGCAATGGCGGATGGCGGGCTGAAGAGAATTGAGGATCGAACCCGCGTGAGGAATAGAAGCGCCTGGAAGCACGTAAGTAAGCGCTTGTAGCCTGTTTCACGATGCGCACTAACTGTCCCTTTTATCTTGCAGGTACAAGTTTGGAGCTTTAGAGAAGCTGAAGGGTGCTGGAATACCCACTGGATTTGGCGTGGGAAGGAGTAATGGCACGTGAGTAATAAAGTTGCCCAATGTCTTTAAACGCACCTTCTTTTGTCTTTCAGATGCGGGATGCAGCGCCGAAGACCTCCGGAGCGTGCGAAGAGCTGGTAAGCTTTTGTCTTTCAGATGCCGGAATGCAGTGCGAAGACCTCCGGAGCATGAGAAGAGTAGGTAAGCCTTTGTCTTTCAGATGCCGGAATGCAGTGCGAAGACCTCCGGAGCATGCGAAGAGTAGGTAAGCCTTTGTCTTTCAGATGCCGGAATGCAGCGCGAGGCGTTGGTGACAGCCGATGGACCAGGTAAGAGATGCGCTGCCACTGAAGACCGTAGTGCTAACCTGTTCTTTCTTTGTCTTTACAGGTGCTGCTGAAGACTGGATTCCAGGATGGTAAGCCTTTGTTCCCTTAGGCCCAGGATCAGAAGCAGAAGACACGATGAGCGTTCTGCTGCAGAGAATGCAGAATAACGCAAAGCAAGATTCATCCATCGGGTGTGGTTTAAATAGCCTCCTGTAGTGCTTCGGTGTCTCCTTCCACAGCCTCGCCTAGGTAAGAAAAGAGTTCCTGCTTTCCAGAAGAGTTCCAGTGTTCTGAACCTAGGGAGTGGTTCCTGCCCCACCCAACAGGAAAAGTAGTCCCAAACAGAAGAGGATCAGGGGCTCAACTGGCAGGTAAGTAAGCAGCATGGTCTGCTGCAGGTAAGTCCACCCAAGCATTATGAGCCCGGCGCTTCCAGCGCTGGGACTGGGCATCTTTATGAGCCTGGTGCCACTGGCGCCAGGACAGGGTCCAAAAGGTCCCAATTGGGACTGGCTGGCACTCGGAACCGGGGTTATGGGTCTGCTTCCAAGGGAGTTGGGCAAGTCCTGATCTTTTGGAAGCAGAGATCATGACATAACCCCCCCTCAAGGCCCCTCCCAAACCGGGCTTCTCCGGGGGTTTTGGCTTGTTAGGAAATGTTCGATGAAATCTTTTGATTAGACGAGGCGCATGGACATATTCTGCAGGTTCCCAGGATCTTTCTTGGGGACCGTAGCCTTTCCAGTCAATCAGGTAAAATAGTTTAGATTTGGAGATCTTGGAATCCAGGATGCTTTTGACTTCAAACTCGAGTTCTCCGTCAACTAGAATAGGTTTTGGAGATTTAGTTAGTCGGGTTTGAGGTTGCACAGATTTTAATATAGAGACGTGGAAGACCGGATGTATCTTCATGTAAGGGGGCAAGTCCAACTTGACCGCTACTGGATTTACTATGGTAGTGATGGAATAGGGACCAAGGTATCTTGGGTTGAATGTGCGTGGTCCTTTTAGAGGTAGATATTTGGTGGATAACCAGACTTGATCTCCTACTTGATACTGGGGGGCTTCCTTCCGATGTTGGTCTGCTCCTTTCTTGTATTGTTTTTTAGCCCTTTGAAGGTGAGAAACGGCTTCCTTAAAGGCTTGGGTGATTGTAGAATGCAGGTGGTCTACTGCTGGTGTTCCAAGATCTTGGAGTGGATCCAACTCCGAGGTTCGAGGGTGACTACCGTATAAAAGAAAAAACGGGGTCTTCCCAGTTCCCGAGTGGACAGAATTATTGTAGGCATATTCGGCTATCCAAAGGATATCTTTCCAAGTTTTTTCAGTTTGTTGTAGCATGCAGCGCAAATACTGTTCCAGAGTTTGATTGGTCTTCTCGGTTTGTCCGTCGGTTTGAGGGTGGTGGCTGGTCGAAAGTCTCACATCAATTTGAGCCGACCGGCAGCAACTTCGCCAAAAATGAGAAATAAATTGACTCCCTCAATCCGAAATTAGAACTGAAGGAAAACCATGCAGTCTGACGATGTTTTCGAGAAATTCTCGGGCCAGAGTTGCTGCTGTTGGTAAGCCTTTGAGTGGAATGAAATGCGCCATCTTGGAGAATAGGTCCACGATTACTAGGATCGTATTGTATCCGGAGCATGGAGGTAGATCGGTGATGAAGTCCATAGAAAGCGTATGCCAAGGGCGAGGTGGGATGTCAATAGGGCGTAAGAGGCCGGCTGGTTTTTCCTTTTGACTCTTGTTTTGGGCGCATACTCCACAGGACATTATAAAGTCTCTGATATCTTTTTTCCAAGACGGCCACCAGAAGTAGCGCTTGATCTTTTCCGAGGTGTTGGCCATACCGGGATGTCCTTCCATTAAAGAATCGTGATAACAAGAGATTACCTTTTTCTGTAAATCTGTGCTGGGCAGGTATAACCGTTCTTGGAAATATAATAGGTTGTCCTTCACCGTAAAGTCCTTTCCCTGCAGATGCCAATTCTGTATGTCTGCTGGAGTTACCAGTAGCCTGGCTTTATCCTTAACTTCCTCTATGGATTGTGTGGCGATTACACCCAGAATTCTTTGTTCGGGAATGATAGGTACAGGTTTAGGATTGATCAAATGTTCTTCCACTCCCATCCGAGAAAGGGCATCAGCTTTACCGTTTTTTGTACCAGGTCGATAGGTAATTATGAAGTCAAACGCGGCAAAGAATAGTGCCCAACGGAGTTGCCTAGAGGATTGAGCTTTTGCGGTTTTCATATATTGCAGGTTTCGGTGATCTGTAATCACAGTAACGGTGTGTCGGGCCCCCAGAAGATAATGCCGCCAAGCCTTAAAGGCGGACTTGATAGCTAGAAGTTCCTTATCAGTAATAGTGTAATTGATTTCAGGAGGCGAGAATTTGCGGGACCAAAATGCCACGGGATGCAACTGATTGGTTACTGGGTCCTTTTGTGATAGAACTGCCCCCATGGCAAGGCTCGAAGCATCAGTTTCAACGATGTAGGGGAGTTCTGGGCGAGGATGTTTTAAGATCGGTGCAGAGATAAATCCTGTCTTCAAATTCTGGAAAGCTTGTTCCGCCTCGGTAGACCATTCAAAACGTTTGTTTTTCTTTAACAAGGCGGTGATGGGCTGGACTATTCGAGAGAATTCAGGGATAAACCTGCGGTAAAAGTTAGCGAAGCCTAACATGCTTTGAACACCTTTTACGGAGGATGGCGATGGCCATTTGAGAATTGCATCGACCTTCTTTGAATCCATACGCACTCCGCTAGATGATAATATGAATCCCAAGAATTCAACTTCAGTCACGTTGAAAACACATTTTTCCAACTTAGCGAAAAGTTTGTGTTGACGCAATCTCTCGAGGACCATTTTCACGTGTTTCCGATGTTCAGTTTCCGATGAAGAATAAACGAGGATGTTGTCAATGTAAACAACAACACACACATCTATGAGCTCTCTGAGGACATCGTTCATAAAATATTGAAAGGCGGCCGGGGCATTGCAAAGTCCGAAGGGCATGACCTGATATTCAAATAGCCCATACTTGGTGCGGAAGGCCGTCTTCCATTCATCGCCCTCTTTTACTCGTACCAAGTGGTAGGCTCCTCTAAGATCCAGCTTTGTATATATGCATGCTTTTCTGACTTGGTCCAGGAGTTCAGGGATCAAAGGTAACGGATATCTATTCTTAACGGTGTTCTGGTTCAGGGCGCGATAATCTATACAAGTTCTAAGGTCCCCTTCTTTTTTTGGAACAAAGAACAAAGCTGAGGAAGCAGGGGACTTGGAAGGACGAATAAACCCATTCGCTAGGTATTGATCCAGGTATTGTCGGAGGTGAAGATTCTCAGGCTCGGTGAGGGCATACATTCTACTACAAGGAGGAGTAGATCCAGGTATCAGGTCTATCTGGCAGTCATAAGACCTATGAGGAGGTAGAGAGTTAGCCTGATCCTTCCGGAAAACATCTTGGAATTCTAGGTATTCAGGAGGTAACTGGGGAGCCTCCGAGGAAATTCCTGCCAGTGCAACACCAGGTCGAGGGTGACAAGTAGAGACACATTCTGGAAACTGAACCGTTCTTGCTCGCCAATCGATCTGAGGATTGTGCTTTTCTAACCAAGGAATTCCTAGAATAATCTGGAACTGAGGGGCCTTGATCACATCGAACACGATCTTCTCATGGTGTCCATCTTGACTTATTAGCGTCACTTCTTGGGTGGTATGCGTTACTGGTCCGGAGGCTATCTCCGTACCATCCACCGTAGTAATGACGTCCTTTACAGCCTTTGGACAAAGAGTCAGATTCATCCTCAAAACCATTTCATGATCCACATAATTGCCGATGGCACCGCTGTCGACGTAAGCTTCAATCGCATGTAATCGATCCGGATGTTCAGGGCTAATGAGAACCATAGGTATCACGAAATGCGAGGTCACGGAACTGGTTTTAACGCTCGGCAAGAGGACCTCTATTCTTGTCGGGCGAGGTCGTTTCCCTGCTCAGAGTTTGTGACCCTGGTAACTGCAGCTCCTACTGCCTTCTTGGCTGGTTTCACCGGACAGTCTCGAAGAAAGTGCCCCGAGTTTCCGCAATAGAGGCATAATTGCAGCTGTTTTCTCCTTTCCCGCTCCTTTTGTGTTCGTGGTCCTTTCAGGCCCCCTATTTGCATGGGTTCCCCGGAGTCTACTCCTTTGGTAGGAGTTGGTGATTTGGAAAATACTCGAGCATCAAACTTGGAACGATCGGCCTTCCTGTTCTGCAGTCTGTGGTCAATTTGAACGACTAAGTCAATATAGTCCGAACAGTCTTGCGGGGGATTCACTACTTGGGCTAACACATCTTTGAGCTCTTCACGTAAACCTCTATAAAACAGCGTAATCCTTTTGTCCTCAGGCCATCGAGTTTCCACTATCAGTCTGTTGAAAGACGCAATATAAGCTCATTGTCCAAGGCCTGCCCCTGTGAATGTCTTGCAAACAGTTTTTCCATACTGAGCTGAAAAGCTTGAAAATCATGGAGAACAGGATCATCTTGATTAACTAGAGGGATCGACCAGTCTGCCGCATTGCCACTAAGGTACGAAAGCACGAAAGCTACCTTAGCTTGATCAGTTGGAAAGACTGCTGGCCGGCATAAGAAGTGCAACCGGAACTGATTAATAAATACTGCAAACCTCTTTGGGTCACCAGAAAATCGTTCGGGCGGAGTCAGAGGTACATTCCCAGGTATGTTGATCTGCACTGGGTTCGTAGAGGATGTTGAAGGAAGATTTGCCCCTGATGCGGGTAACGGAGTCTGTCCGGCTTGTGACTGTAGCAATTGTCTAGCGAGATCGTCTGTTTGCTCCTTGGAAATAATCAGTTCCCTTCTTAGAGCATTCGTTTCCTGACGGGCTGCATGCACTTCTGCTCTTAGTTCCCCAAGTAACTGGGCTAGCTGGTCGGTATCCGAGGTTTCCATAGCGCCTGGGTGGGAGTTTTGCGGTCGGCTTTGCGTTCTGTAACGCTCACCTGATTCCCGCAGAGGCGCCGGTCTTGACTGGGTGAATGCCGTATCTTCAAAGGTGATGTGTAACACACGGTTGGCTCTTTGGGCTGGACCTCTGTGCACTGTATGTCTGACTCGAAGAGTAAGATGTCTGCAGATAGAAAATATGGGATTAATGAACTGGGGTTATTGGGTGCCTCTCTCCTCTTCCCTTTCTCTTCTCCTGTAGAACCCCAAAGGTTAACGCCCTCACCTTAGGTAAGTGAACGCCGAGCTCTCCATCTGCCTCGGGGCAGGGTGCCGTAACCAGTTTCTTCACTGGATAAGGGTGCAGGCCTCTTGACCTCAGAGGACTGCTGTCCGTCGTTAACTGCACGAACGGTAAGTTCTGGGCACTTCAAATGTCTTAAAAGTCTTTTGTAATGATATCTCTTGTTTTGCAGGGTTCCGGCGATGGCGGATGGCGGGCTGAAGAGAATTGAGGATCGAACCCGCGTGAGGAATAGAAGCGCCTGGAAGCACGTAAGTAAGCGCTTGTAGCCTGTTTCACGATGGGCACTAACTGTCCCTTTTATCTTGCAGGTACAAGTTCGGAGCTTTAGAGAAGCTGAAGGGTGCTGGAATACCCACTGGATTCGGCGTGGGAAGGAGTAATGGCACGTGAGTAATAAAGTTGCCCAATGTCTTTAAACGCACCTTCTTTTGTCTTTCAGATGCGGGATGCAGCGCCGAAGACCTCCGGAGTGTGTGAAGAGCTGGTAAGCTTTTGTCTTTCAGATGCCAGAATGCAGTGCGAAGACCTCCGGAGCATGAGAAGAGTAGGTAAGCCTTTGTCTTTCAGATGCCGGAATGCAGTGCGAAGACCTCCGGAGCATGCGAAGAGTAGGTAAGCCTTTGTCTTTCAGATGCCGGAATGCAGCGCGAGGCGTTGGTGACAGCCGATGGACCAGGTAAGAGATGCGCTGCCACTGAAGACCGTAGTGCTAACCTGTTCTTTCTTTGTCTTTACAGGTGCTGCTGAAGACTGGATTCCAGGATGATAAGACTTTGTTCCCTTAGGCCCAGGATCAGAAGCTGAAGACACGATGAGCGTTCTGCTGCAGAGAATGCAGAATAATGCAAAGCAAGATTCATCCATCGGGTGTGGTTTAAATAGCCTCCTGTAGTGCTTAGGTGTCTCCTTCCACAGCCTCGCCTAGGTAAGAAACGAGTTCCTGCTTTCCAGAAGAGTTCCAGTGTTCTGAACCTAGGGAGTGGCTCCTGCCCCACCCAACAGGAAAAGTAGTCCCAAACAGAAGAGGATCAGGGGCTCAACTGGCAGGTAAGTAAGCAGCATGGTCTGCTGCAGGTACGTCCACCCAAGCATTATGAGCCCGGTGCTTCCAGCACTGGGACTGGGAATCTTTCTGAGCCTGGTGCCACTGGCGCCAGGACAGGGTCCAAAAGGTCCCAATTGGGACTGGCTGGCACTCGGAAACGGGGTTATGGGTCTGCTTCCAAGGGAGTTGGGCAAGTCCTGATCTTTTGGAAGCAGAGATCATGACAAGTTGACATTAGATTTGTTCAGTTGGCATTGCAGTTCTTCTTTCAGTGATGGTCGCCTTTTGGTTCAGTCAGGCTGCTCATCTAGCAGGGTGTTGGATATACAATGGGAAAAGAAACATGTGTGGGTACTTTCATTAAACCCTTAACTGCTGGGCTATTATGTATGGCTATGCAAATGGAAAGGGCATACTCTTCCTCAGCACTTAAGAGCTTTTAAGAGACATGGTAGGAAACAGTGGTCTGCACCTACGCATTCTGGTACAAATGGGAGGGAAAGGAATTGGGGCCTTATGACTGTCCTTGTGTGGTCTAATGCTAAAACTGGGATTGGTCCTTCCCCTTTTAGCTGAAAATGGCTTTCACCAGTACTCTAGCCTTGACACAGTTATTCAAAAAGTATGAACGTGTATCAGGGGAGTTTGGAAGTGTTAGGAATTTACCCTCCTGGAGGACGTCTGACCTCCAACCAGGTAGCATCTGGCAACTCAGATGGACAGGCTGCTATTTAGCAGCAACTCACAAGGCAAAGCAATGCACAGGCGCATGGTGCCAATCCCAAGATGGAGGCTGTCATGTCGGGATGTCAATCCCAAAATGGAAGACACTCGTGAATGATGGGAAATGTTATTACGGAATATTTTCCCTTTATTACGGACCATGGATTTGCATAATGCAATGCCTTACAAACAAGGAAGCCTTCCGTAAAAAAAAATGGAGATGCATAATTTAGCATCTTGCAGCCTGTTCACAAGGAGGGGCATCAAGAAGATACTGCATTAGGTATTTAGTGTCCTGTTTTTGTTGTCCAGATCTATGTTTTTGGGGACAGTCTGTCCCTGTAATCTAGCAGGGTTTCTTGTTTCTTGTTTTACTTCCCTGAGAGGCCTTCCAAAGAAGTCACATTTTATTCTGTCCATTAGTCATACCCACCATGTGTGGGTTTAACCGCTCCTGTGAGATTAACAGGAAATGGTAGAAGAATCCTGGTGGTTTGAGCCGGGGTAAGGAGAGAACAGGTAGGAATCATTGGGAATGTGAGAACACGTACATAGTATCAAGGGTAGTCCCTAATCCTCTAATTCATTTTACAACTGTTGTTTCTTCCCCACTCCAGAATAACATATCACTGCTTCAGAACAATGTTAGGAAAACAAAACATGATTTGTGGGTTGACAAAGAGCAATGTATATTATATTTCACCGACAAAATTCCAGTGACATTTGAAGAGCAACTTTGTCTTCATGAAAAAAATATCAGTCAAAGGCAGACCCTTTTGCTGGCTGTGGGCCAACATTCACAAGGAAAACTCCCACTCCCAGCCTGGATGTCACATCTCCCATCTAAAGACCAACCACAATAAAAATGCCCTGCTAAAGGCATCGAAATTCAGTGTTCTCCAGACTTGCTGGCTCTGAAAGCAAATGTTACCTTTGGCTGGAGCATGACTGATATGTGTGAAAATGGGGCACACACTTCAAAAAGCAAGCTTCCAACAGAAAGGAGATTGATCAAAAAAACTGTTGGCACAGGTTAACCCAGTGAAAACAATAGGCCGGAAACAGGAGCAGGACCATTTGTCCCACATGAAGATTCACAATTTATTTAAAAGGACTATTATCATGTATGCCTGTTTCTCGTACATCATAATTAGGTGGATGGATTTCATCTATGTACCATTTTTTATGTCATTTCCAGGTGATTTTGAGGATATAAAATTAATATTTCTGTGACTCTGGGAATTGTAATGGCCAGTTAAACTAGGTTTCTGGCTGATCTGAACATGTTCCAAATGAAACTAGGGATATGCTTAATAAATTACTTATTCATAACTTTTGTGATTTTTTCTGGAAACGGCACAAAGGTGCTACATTGCCGTGCTACATGATACAGATTTGGTAGTCGGCATATCTAATTCTCCATGATTAGCTGAAACAGAAAATACATTTAGTCTGGCAGTTGCAAGTAAAATGATGAAGTTGTGATACATAAATAGTTTTTGCCAAATAGTTGAAAGGAGAACAGAGGATGATGACAAATGGGAATTGCCATATGTTGCTCAAGCCCCTTAAACCAATCCTGACTTGGAGGCAGGGTTTGGGAAAAGAGAGAAGGATAACTGTCCAATCCTAGTGGCAGGGATTATTGCAGGGTACTTCCACAAGATTATAAAATCGGTGGTGTCATTGCTGCTATGTTAGGGGGACTGCACTAGAACAACAGGGGAACAGATAATGGAGAAAGACAAGATCACAGAGAGAAGAGAGAGAGCATCAGGAAGGCTGCTGAAAATTAACATCGTACAGCTGTATGGAGAGACCATAGGAGATTGCTGAGAGTGCATCTGGTGGAGCTGTCTATTTCTAGGAAGACCTCAAATCTGACTGGGTCCTATGCTGGAGAGCGGGAGGCCATCTTTGAGAGTGAAGTGACCAGACCCCTGCCCTATCTTTCCAGAGTGTCCAGAGATGCAGCTTTCCTAAACCTTAAACAGAAGTTTGCTATGTAAGTAGAACTGAGCCCTGAGAAACCAAAAGGTGGGGGAGTCTGCTTGCCTTGAATCCTTTCCCTTTATAGTGTGTGGGGTGGCAAATTGTGAAGATCCTTAGCCTATGAAACAAAAATATTAATTTAATTAATTCCCCATTTGGCAGAACACTACAGGTGAATTTTGTTACAATTCAAAATTAACAAAGCTCACTTCCCACTGTGCGCTGAAAACTATAGCCTATTATTTAATTGGGTAATACTTGTTGTTCTTATATCAGTCCAACCTTTTTATCCAGCTTCCCCAACACAGGCCTTTCATTAAGGGGGGTCTGAAATTCATAATTCCCCAAAGCTTTCAATTTTTTTCTGTCTGACTTCCTAAACTAGAACAAAGCAAGGGGGTCTGAAAAACAAAGCAACACATCACCCTGTGTTTATTTTAAACCAACAGTGTGGGCAAAAATTATAATTGCCATATGTATTTTTACCAATCTTGCAATCCTACTGCTACCCTTTTAAGGCTGCAGGAAAATCAAAACCACACAACATAACATACTTGCCTTTGTTATTGATCAGTGCAATAATTTGGTAAAGGTAAATTTGCAGAAAGTTAAGAATTGTGATTGTGTTCTTTTAAACTCACTTTTGTGATTTATTTATGCTGAGAGAAGTAAGTGTGTTGTGGCATGGATAAAGTGTTTTTTGAAATGTTCGTGCTAATTTCTATTACTTTTAATTTAAATAAATATCAATATATTTCCTGTAAACTGGCCTGTTCTTGGCTCATTGTTAGCTCATGGGAGAGGGATCCAAAAGCATTATATGTGTCTGAGATAGGGCTAAAAAAAATAATCTGTTAAACAGTTTGTTGCATAGCCACGTGGGTGGGGAGGGAAGGAAAACGCAGTGTTGAGGGTGGCTTATCAATAAACCATTACAAAGTAGGGGCTCATCTGTGATTTAACTTCCTATTCCTGACCCATGACACGTACATTGTGACAGTCTATTCATTTTGATGCAATTGCATTAAGGTGAAGGGAAAATCATCTTTGTTTTGTTAAAATGCCAATAGGACTTGACCCCTGAGTTCCAGGAAGCTATATAGGTAAGAAAGTAAGAGTGTGTAAGAATGTATTTGCTTGAGGAAATCAAGCAGGAACAGGGTGAATTTGCCCCTGAATAAAGGAAGTTCTATTAAAGTGCAAAAAGACAATTGTGAAAATGACTACTGTACACATTGGAGAAGCCATGGAGCATCTCCCATCTAAAATATTTCTCAAAGGAGAATGGGTTGAGGATGATGCAGGAAACTGGCAAACCAGAATTGTGTTGGAGGTTTCTTTAGTAAGCAATGATATTTGGCTTGAAGCCAAAATATTGCACAGTGCACTGACGCATTTTATGTGACCACAACTTCTCGTGATGAACAGCTGTAAAAGGCTCAGCTAACTGCTCAGTTATATTTTCAACAACTCAAAGCGTGAAATCCAGTTTTTTGCACTGGAAAATTCACAAAAGGAGTGTGTAGAAAATCTGACCGCACTGCAACACAAGCCAAATGACCAGTCAGCTCTTAGTAGAGACTTTATGGAGGACATTATCACATTCCAATCAGAAATAAAACTATTGAAACTTAAAATAGTCACTTCATTATCAAAGGGGTTAATTCCCAAAATGACTTTGTTTAGATACATCAGTAGGTAAGTACTCTGAAACAACAGATGACACAGCTGGCTCAGGAAAAAGACCTCTTAAATCAGGAACCGCTTCCTATTACAGTGGATAAATCAGTTGGAGATGGAGGTAGAAAACGGAAAGTCAAGTTCTCAGTACTGACCAGAATTAGAGCAGAAAGGAATGAGATTGTAGAGTGAGTGAGGCAAATAGAAGTTGAACTATTATAAGCAGCAACATGGAGGAATGAACAAGAGAAAGAGATTAGTCTCCTGAAGGAAAAGCGTCTTGAATATGCACGGAGCATACAAGGCTTACAGAGGGAAAATGACTTCAGCAGGAAGTGCAGCAAATAAAGGATTGGTTGGTAGCTTAGAAGAGGGTGGATGAGATTATCAGGCCTTAGTGTCAGAATTAAACAGCAAATAAATAAAGAGAGACACAGGTGTGAGCGCCTCACCAAGGAAATCGAAAATTATAAACAGGACCAATCAGGATATGGGACAATGACCATTGATCAAGGTGTTGCGCTCCTCCCAGCAGGGGCCCAATGTCAGTCATTTATATACTATCATGCACAAATGAGAACCAACTTTATGCTTGCCATCTATCAAGAGAATGGTGACATGAGGCAGTTAGACTTACCCAGGCCTATCTCAGCTGATCAAGAAGGCCAGTCCCTGTCTGATATTGGTGAGTTTTCATCTCTACCACACAGAAGGAAAAGTGGCTGGACCATTGTGTCCTGGGTTAGTAAGGAATAATACATTAAGTACTTCAGATCATGAAATCTCTTATAAAGAGAAAGTCAGGGAGTTAGATTGGCTGAAGATGTGACTACAAAAAGACCATCTTGCCTGCTTCGCTGAAGGAAAAAAAGCAAAACCCTCAGCCTAGGAAGGGCATTCTAAAAACCTCTGTATATTCAGGGGAAGGGGGGTAATTCCCCAGACTCCTTTGTAGGAGGGATGAGGAAACTGGGTTCAATCCTGAGCCTAAAAGGAACTCCAGGGAGAGTGGCCCTGAGAGTTAACTTAGGTCCAGGAAAGAGGTGTCCAGCTCCTGTGGTTCTGGGAGATATTTCCAGTTTCATAGAGACAGGGAGTGCCTAGAAGACAGGGGAGGGAGTACCACTAGCAGCTCTGAGTCAGAAGGTGAATGGACTCTGCTGCAGAAGAAGAAAAAGACAGCGATACAGAGCAACGGTTTTGTTAAAGACCCAATAAGACAAATCAAAGCCGTAAAAAGCTTCCTCACCTCATACAACAAGAATGCCAAGTATTCAGTATGGGAGCACCTGGAACTTTATGAGCAGAAGATTGCATCATTCCAGATCAGCAATGATGTGAATTGTTTAGCATTTGCTAAATGGAAGTATTCACCTGAGTACTCCAGTTTCTTTGCAGGACTGGGGGACCAGGATCATCATAAATGGTCCACACTTATAAGGCGGCCATATTGAAACATTTTTCCGCCCACAAGAAGCCTGTAAGGCTGCATATAACTTGCAGAGTGGGGAAGATCGGGCACCTAGGGAGTTTTTCAGGAGTTAAAGCTGGTATTTGCTCAAACTTCCCGTCAGGTGAACACCAAGAGTAGGGAGTTCATAACTACATATTTCTATGCTCTCCCCAAATACATAATGACTCTGTTGGTGCGTGACTTTCATGAGCATAGGACCCTGCATTGGGTGATTGAACAGGCCACCAGGATTTATGAGGTCCACAAGCCTGCTGAGAGTTAAAATACTGCCAAAACCCCCAAACCATCTAATACCCCTGCTGCTGCTGCTGCAAAGGTGGCAGAGGTAAAAACTACCCCTCCATTGGATCTGGAGACAGGGAGGCCTAACATTAACCCTCCTGCCAACATGCAAAATGGAAAGCAGAAGGTTCTCCACAACACGGCCCAATAGGATGGTAGTCAAGCATGGGCTCAGAGCGATGATCCTTCTGACCCTGCCACCTATATAAGTCCTAGGTACATGGGTACTAAACCAATCCTGAGGTATGTATATACTCCCACAGCCCCAGGGGAGAACTAATCAGAAAAGTATTGCCCCAGGAACCATCCCTTCCAAACTTCCCTCAGGAGGGAAGTATTACTCCAAATCTGAACTTTTCCGCCCACATATCCCCCAAATCAGAACTTCCAAAACAATCCTCCTCTCTCTCCCTGGTTCCAGAACAATAGACCCCTGAACCCGGGAGAAGGGAGATTCAGTATGGAAAATTATGGGGGTAATTTCCAGTACCTGAGCTACTCTGGGAGAAGGGACAGTTAGCCCTTTCAGGAGCAGCAGAGATATGACTTGAGACCTCCTTACTACCTAGACAAGGTCTCGCAACTGGAGCGATAGGTCCAGCAACTGACCAATGATCTGGGGCGCATGCTGAGGGCTCAGTCTAACTCTCAACCTAACCCTGCATCCCAGAATTCTCCAACACCCATATCTGATGCCCAGGGGGGAAATGATGGCAGGAAACCTCCGACAAATTACAGATCTCCAGAGGAGGCAGGCAGAGGGGAGATGCCGAGGCCTTGAGGAAGCTTCCTTTCTCACCCAAACAGAACCCCTAAACACCTCTCAGGCTGAAAGAATCTCTTCTAACTCCAAAATGTTAGAATCCAAAGAGCAAAGGGTAAGTAGGAGAGGCCAAAGAAGGACCCAATTTGTGGAGGAACTCCAGATTATCCCCTTTGAAAGAGAAGAATACCTGTAGGATTCAGGTAAGCAGAACTTCTCTTTCAAAAATGGGGGCAGACATCCAAAAGGAAAATGGGTCCCAAAAGACCCTGAGTGGAACAGGTTAAGTATGGAGACCGACCCAGAACCAGAATCTATCAACACCGAATATGTGAGCCAAACAGAAGTGAAACAGATGGGGTGTCCTTTCTCCACTCAGGTTCTGAGAACTGTTGACAGGTAACAGGGGACAGCCAAGGAGCCATGGGAAAAGGAAGATTCCCCAACAACACCCATTGTGTGTTACAACATTTTTTTTACAGCTTCCTGAACTATTAAGAAAATGACCATCGGGCTGTCAAATAACTCACACTTTCTTTGCACCTTGGAGGTGAAAGAAGGCAGATAATATGCACTGGTTAAGCTGAAAGGTCAGTGTGAATTATCATCTCTGTTGGATACTGAATCCTTAGCCACCCTCCTGTCAAAAAAGGGGCTTTGACCAACTAAACTCAGGACGGGGGGAGGGCCACCGAATTCCACTCACACCACTTCAATTTTGACAGGAATGATATTTCCGTCGAAGGGACTGTGAATCTGGACATAACAATTGGACGGCACTGGCTGAAACATCTGGTGATCGGTGAGATTCCAGAGGGAACACTTTGTTTACTGGGGAACAATCTCCTGAGGAGGTTATCACCTTTGATCGACTGTGTAAACAAGGTCCTCTGGACTGATGGCCCTATCAAATTAATAATGAGTGCCAATTATGTGAGCTGCTGTAGGAGAACAAACTGGTGATGTGAACGCTTCTCCATTCTTGAAAATCAACCTTCCTCCCAGTTTTAAATGGCAATCCACACTGGAAGGGAACACCATAACATTTGACACCAGTCCAAAATCAGAAGAAACCTTGAGTGCTGTGAAACCAGACAAGGACAAATCTACTCAAAGTCTGAGAGACATTCAAAAAAAGGGTGAGCAGTTGTTTTTCCCCATTCAGTTAAATTGGTGGCAGGAACCAGGGCTTGTCAAAGTATGCCTGAATAATGGAAGGAATAATTGATTGACAAATGGGAAGTAGGTCTGGAAACTCCGAATTCCAAACATCTCCTGGCTAGTAGGTGTATGATAAAAATGTTCATTGTCAACAAAAGCATAGACCATAATTGTTGGGTCATGAGAGATGTCCCTTCTGCCTTATATTTGGGAAGTTACCTTCTCAACCGATTTGCAATCAATTTGGACCTAATTTAAGTTAGGATTCACAGACACACCTGATGACAATACTACAGCACTAGCCAATTCTATAACTGAACTAGGATTCACTCACTGCATTATCAAGGCTACGCATAATAATGGGAGAATCCTTGATTGGATTGCAGACCACAATTGTGATACTGGCATTCTCTCTAACGTACCATGTGTTTGGTCGGACCATCACATTGTATCCTTTACCCCACAAAACATTATTCAAATGAACCGGAACACTACCCTTGCACCACTAGCTCTCAACAGAAATAATAGGAACATTACAGTTGAGAGGCTATTGCCTCTAATACAACCTATCATTAACCATCCTCCCAACAATTTAGACCCCTCAACACAAGTAGAGCTATACAACACAACACTTCAACAAGCCATCGACACATTAGAACCACTGAAAATGCGCAAAGCAAAGCCACACCTTCACCTAAATGATTGGTTCACATCCAACCTCAAAACGTTATGCAGCAATAAAAGAAAAGCTGAAACCACATGGAAAAACCACCTGTCAGTATCAAACTTAGAAGCATTCTTAAAAGATTCTATTTGCTATTAATCTGCCATTCTCTAAAACAAAAGCGACATCTATAACAACAGAATTAACAATGGCAAATCAGGCACTAAAGAACTATTTACTATCCTCAGAGAGTTAGGGCCTCATTACGACCCAGGCGGTAAGTTACCGCCTGGGCCGTGACTTTACCACCATGGCGTAAACTACGTTTACGCCATGGTGGTAGGCGGACTTACCGCCCCATTCCAACCTTGGCGGAGCGGTAAATCCCCATTTTCCCATTTTCCCTTCCCCATTCCCATTTTGCCCCATAGGGCATAATGGGAGTGGGGAAGGCGTTAATTACGCCACCGTAAATTACGGTGGCGTAATTAACTCCATGGTCCCTTAGCGCCATGGATTTTAACACCTGCTAAAAGCAGGTGTTAGATCCGCCATGGCGCTAAGGGACCTCGTACTCAGGCGGTAAGGGTCGGCGCGGTTTACGCCACCGTAAAACCCTTACCGCCTGAGTCGTAATGAGGCCCTTAGAGTCGTCCATACCACCACCAGAAACGTGCTCCAAAGATAAGATTTGGGGCACCAATATTCAAAAAGTCCTGCTCGATAAAATAATGCTACTTCAAGCTAAAAATTGAAAACAAAAAACGTAGTATCTCCAAAGAATCACACACACCAGAGACTCAACCTGTCTTGGCTAATCCCAACCCATGCAGCCTACTCAAGTTTCCCCCCACAATATCAAAGTAGTAGAAAGCATACTAACTAGCCTTAAACCATGCAGATGCCTGGGAGACACATGCCTGGCTACAATTGTCAAAGAGGCAGTGAGAGAGTTTTCACCTTTCATTACCACTTTTATAAACACATCTTTTCGGTTGCCTCCAATCTGAAGGATGTGTGGGTTCTACCATTATTTAAAAAAAACAAGCCTTCATCTTGATATCCCCACAAACTACAGACCAATCACCACAGTACCATTCTTATTGAAAATTCTAGACAATGCGGCCTATCTAGAGATACAGGCACACGTAGAATCCCACAATCAGGGTTCAGACCTAAACATGGGACTGAAACTGCCCTCTGAAAACACAAATGGATGACCAAAAAGATAAAGGAAATCTGGCTTGCCTTCTTCCGTTAGACTTATCAGCCGCCTTCAATCTAGTCAATCACAAAGTCTTGTGTAATCACCTCACTTCATCTGCCCAGTTTTCAGATAAAGCAACTGCATGGATACAATAATTCCTTGACAACAGGACCATGAGAGTCTTCGCACCTACAGCATCAGCTGACCCAGCTCCAGTCACTTGTGGAGTACCACAAGGGTGTTGCGGCTCACCAACACTGTATAATACTTTTACTAAGCCCTTGTTTGATGACCTTGATGATTTGGGTGTCACCTACTCTAACTATGCAGATGACACCCAAATCCTGATGCCCATCACTGGGGACTACGAATCTGACGCAAAACTGCTGAACATAATGTACCACATCATTCAGGCATGGATGGCCACACATGCTCTCTGCCTCGATGATGATAAGACCAAACTACTTCTCATCGGCTTCCAAACCAGACTAAACAAACTAAACAATCTGTTTAAATCCTTTAACATAGATGGCATTAACATAGTGGTGTCTAAACAAGTCAAAACACTTGTATTATATCTCAATTCATCCCTAACTTTGACCAGACAAGTGAATGCGACAGCATCTGCCACAGCCTGTACTTGTAAATTTATATATTCCTACAGACCTTTCCTGTCCGCAGCAAGCTGCCTCATACTAGCCAGAGCACTCATCCTTTCAAAACTAGATTACTGTAATGCTCTCTATGTAGGAACCAACAATAGAAACCAAAACAAATCACAAGTATTGCTAAGTAATGCGCTTAGAGCTGCCCTAAACATACTGAGAACTCAGCATATCTCAGCAGCAAGATGTAACTTCAAATGGTTGCCTGTCAAGGACAGAATGACTCTCAAAACCTTAACTTTCACTCACAAATGCCTCTCTAACTCTGCACCCAAATACCTAACCTGGTGACCGTTAACCCTTACCGCCTTACTACGAGGTCCCTTTGTGTGTAGACCAGCCGTTAAATTTGGGACCCGCAAAAGGACCTTGGTGCTAATTACGGTACTGCAATTTGCGGTACCGTAATTAGCTCCTTCCCCATTCCCATTATGCCCTATGGGGCAAAAATGGGAATGGGGAAGGGCCATGGAGAAAGGGGGAATTACCGCCCCGCCAACTTTGGAATGCGGTGGTAATTCCCCTTTCCTCCATGGTGGTACCGGTATGGTACCGGCGGCAACCCTGGTGCTAATGGCACCATGGTTTACCGCCTACCGTGTAATGAGGCCCACTGTCTTGGTATCTCCAGATTACAGCTCCAGAAAGCAGGTGGCAGCAGCTTCCTTGTTCTAGAATCCAAACGTTGGAATTCCATGCCTGTAGTTCTAAGAGCAGAACCGTCTTTCCCCCACTTTAGGATACACACAAGAAACTGGCTCACCTCACAGAAACTGCCTTTTATGTAGATCCTACATGCATTATGCCTGTATATACTATGTAACCTGTATATATGTACCTTATGCAACCTGTATATAAGTTGAAATGATCTATATATTGATGTTCTATGTTTGTATGCAACGATTCTGTAACCTATGCAATGCACCCAGATACCTGAGGGTTAGGTGTGCTATGTAAATAAATAAACTAAACTTATTAATAATAAAGCCTGGTCCCGACTGGGAAGTACACCCATGGCATTTGACAACATTGAAAAAGCATTCCGATCAGCTCAATTGCTGGCTTATGCAGTTGAAGTTCACGTGCGAAAAGAGGTTAGCATCCCAGGACAATTGCAACAATTTACTCTTCCCCTCAAAATTAAGCGAGGACAGAACCTCAAACATCAGGACACATATATAAATCTAAATTCCCATCTCTAACAACAAGGTTTATATTTAAATCCGACACCTTTAGTGGACCTAGAACACAACACCATTCGAATATTGGTGGATAACAGCACCTCTTGAAGTATCACTTTGGGTGCAGACACCTTTGTTGGAATGGAGGTTGATGCCCAGCATTATCCTATTGATTTAGGTAATGAAATAATGGGAACAAAACAATTGTTTTGACATCAGTGGTGGTATTCATCCAGAAAAGATTTTTACTAGGCATCAGGGGGATTTCCTGGTGTACTGTTGATGCCCCTACAGTGTGGAAGAAGTTACCTGTGAAATTAGGAGGGAGGAGGTAGTGTTCAGGGTCAAGGACCACTACCTCGAATCCCCTGCCCAGGTCAACCCATCGAAAAAGGTCTCTCCACCCAACTGGAGGATAGCGCTGAAATTATCAAGCCTGAGGTGTTTCAAGGTTTAAAGCAGATGGTCGAGGAAAGGATCAATCTGGCTGATGCCTGTGAGACTGAGGAGCAAAGACAAAATCTAAAACAGGTCTTCCTGGATATCTAAGATATCTTTTCAGTGGACTCATATGACTGTGGATGCACATCCATTCATTCAACTACCATTCCCATGGACCCCGAGATGGCTCCAGTTTGTAAAATAATACCGTTACCTCTCACATCCATCGAGTCACTCAGAGAGATTATTAAGAATTTAGAATTCCATGGGATAATTCGTCTGATCTACATTTCCTTCAGCAATCCGGTACTGGGGATCCTCAAACCAAACAGAAAATGGAGAATATGTTCAGACCTGAGGGTGTTGAACAAATGGGTCCACATGTCCCTACATCGATCAGGGATTGGCCCAGATCCAAGGGCAAAAGGTGTACACCGCCATTGACGTGACCAACGGTTACTGGACAGTACCTATGAGTGGGGAAGTCCAGTACAAGCTTGCCTTTACCTTTGGGGGGGCAGCAGTACACGTGGACCTGAACCAACTTTGGGTACATAAACTCTGGCAATGAGTTCAACATCTTCCTACTTTACTTTAGTTTAATTCATTTGTATCTGGTGTTACCAAGAGGCCCGTAGGCATACGAGTACCGAGGACAGAGTACTAAACACAGATGGCAAGACAGACAACCAAGCAAAGAAACTATCAAACAAGGGCATGAAGTGTCCTAACCAAATGAGTTTTGAGTTTTTTCTTAAAGATGTCAATGTACTCAAACCTTCTGATGCCATGCCCAATTTGGGCAAAAGGGGAAACCTGTACTATGTGGATGATGTTTTGATCAAGAGCTCCACTGTCGAGGAACATATAGCAGAAATCTGCTATGTTCTTACGCAGTTGCAGAAGGCCCGAGCAAAACTCTCCTTTCAGAAGGCACAGTGGTGTAAAACCCGAGTGAATTTCTTAGGGCATGCGATCACAAATTAGTTTCTTAATCCCCAGGTGAAGAAAGTGGAAGCCTTATTGAAATTAAAACACCCTGCCACTCTGCGAGAATTAAGAAGCCTTCTTGGACTTACTAATTATAGTGGGTAGTTAATTGAACACTGCACAGAGGACACTCGACCCTTGGTCCATTTATTAAAGGCTGGAGTCAAATGGGTGTGGGGTCCAGAACAATCCGAGGTAGTTAAACAACTGAAAAGAAGCCTTTCCCAGGATCTTTGTTTGGCTTACTGCATAAAGTACAAGGAGTTCTTCTTGAAGACAGGGTTCTCAGATACTTGCCTAACAGCAGTATTGAACCAAAAGCATGACAAGGTCAACAAAGTAATCTCATACACTGTGGAGGAAAAATTCAATGACTGCGAGAAGGCACACCTGGTGTGAGTGCTGGAAAATTACCAGCCATTCATACTGGGGGATCATATGATTGTCGAGACTCCTCACCAACCCTTGCAGTATCTACAAAGTGACCGAATCTGGGTGGGGAACGTTGTGGTATGAGCTGATTTCACTTTCTTTGGTGGTACTGTTGCCAAATCATTTTGTGTTGTGTGTTTCACAGTTACAATGGGCTTCTTACAACAAAGGAAAAGGCACATATACATTCAGTAACAATTTACATATCAATCTTTATTTGCACACATTCATAGCCACTATTCGGAAAGCAAAGGGGGACCAGAAATGGATAAATATACTGGGGATTTTGGCATTCCTACAAGTTGGTGATGAGGGGAGGAAGGGATTGAGGTATCATCGAAGGGACCCTCATGACATGCCATTTGTGGGGATGGGGGCTGGGAAATGGGGAAGGGGGGCATGTGCAGGTGGGGCAGTGGTATTTTATTTTATCCATAATATTTTCTTGTACAAAATTATTCAAGGTGGCAAAATTGTTGAGCAATTCATCCATTTTGGCGTCCAGGTGGTCTACTTTCATATTTACAGCGTTTCCTTCAGTTTCTATGGCCGTATGTTGCTGTGGACGAGGTCCCACTTCTGGTGTACTCCTTTGTATTGCCGTATGTTCTGTTAAAGAAAAACACATGTATTTAGTATACACGAAGCAATGTATTGTAATTGTGTTACTTTTCACACTGCGTTCCCTTCCTATGGGGTTACTATGGTCACTCATTTCGTCATGCGGGAAATTCTCCTCCAGCCATTCTAGAGTGATTGCACTTGCAGTAATTCTTTCTCTTTTGACACTGTGGTGCCTACCAATGGGGTTATCATCGTCATTCATTATTTGATGCGGAAAATACTCTTCCAGCCATTTTAGGACGCCTGCCATTGCTGCGCACTAAAAGAAAACAATGTGCTTTCCTACTATTGTACTTACTACGTTGCACTGACGTTCTGCTCTCAGTACTTGGCATCCCTAACTCTGACTCTTTGTTCTTTGTTCCAATGCAAAGCAGGTGTGCGGTAAGATTGTTGAAGGCAGAAGTTACTTCTCTTGTTGGTGCATTCCATTTTTCTGCATACCCTATGCATACCCTATGCCTTTGCGCTGTTTGTTTCAAAAGTACAGATTTTGTACACATACTGCATTTTCCCTTCCAATTCACGTACTTGCTTCTGTTTGTATATTCTTGTCTTTGCTGCATGGTACTGCTTTATACGACCACCCCTCCCTTTCTCAGCAGGTTGGATGCCACCCGATGTCCGCAAACAGACGCACTGTTCGCAACCACTGTGGCTATTAGTATGGAGCCACAGGTTTCAGTATGCTGTACAGTACATCTATACAAACTAAGAGTATCCTGCTAGAAACCTATGAGATTCAGTGAAAAAAACGTTGTTAAAGGGACATTATGGTTCAGTTTCCCTAAGAAAAACCTATCAAAGTCAGTGCAACAAGTACATGAAAGGAACACTATACTTACTTTGCACTAATAACAACCTATCCATAATATGGTTACAAGTAAAACTGAAAAAAAAACAGAAATTTGCCAGTTATGGTAAGTTAAGCAACCATAACTCGCACCACCACTGGGTACTGCTAAGACTAACATCCATGACATGAAAGATCACATTGGCCCTCATTACGACCCTGGCGGAAAGTGACTGACCGGACCGCCACAGCGTAAATAGCGTTTCCGCCATTGCACGAAGGAGCAAAGTGCGGCCCATTCCGACCCATCGGGCACGAGCACCACGGCATGGCGGAAGTGCAAAGTCCGCGATGGCGGAAACGACCCCAAAACGGCCCACACCGCCGCCGTACGGCGCCCTAGGTGCAATACCGCCACCCATCACAGCGGACACCGCAGTGTGCGCCTACCGGAAAGTACGGTGACCGGAAATATATGGAAACGGAAGTTCAAACATGGGCCCGGAACGGGAAACATCCCGCCGTACACCTATAAAACCACTAAAACCACACAACCACTAAAATCACTACCCTGAGACACACCCCAACCCGTCATCCACCCTAGCGAAACCAAGAATAATGGGAAAAGTAGCGAAGAAAGCGTGCGACCGCAAGCGGCAGGTCCACTTCTCCCGTGAGGAACTCACCGTGCTAACAGAGACCCTCCAGGAGAATGCTGCCGTCGTCTTCTGCACGCAAATGACCAGGACGGCACTTGCAAACAAGAAGGCCATATGGGCTCTGGTGGCACAGCGGGTAAGTGCGGTGGGGACCGCACCCCGCACCCCACAGCAATGTCGTAAGCGATGGGACGACCTGCGGATACGCGTCCGCAGCATACTCTCTGCCAACCGCAACATCGCCACAGCCACCGGGGGAGGTCCTGAATCACCCATCAAGTTGACCCCCTGGGAAGAAATCTGTGCCTCCACCATCGGAATGGAGAGCATAGAGGGAGTCGGAGGGATGGAGAAAGGAGTGCAGACATCCGAAGATTCAGGTAGGTGGGCCAAATAAAACAATGCCAAATCCACAAAGTCCATCCATGTGAAGTACCATGCGTCCACATAGTGCAACAGAAACACATGTCCAGGAGAACGTCCACACACATCGGCCTGATAGCGCACGTTAAAACCCACAATAAATACATAAATAATTAAAAACCCCTAAAACACGCACTACACGTGCAGCAGGCACACCCTAACTGCAGGCTGCCAAACAACTGCACCCTCACTCCACACACAAATGAAAGCACCTCCAAGGCCCCGACCCAAATCACCCTCAGGTACCACCCCAATGCATGTGATACAATGCCATTCCAATTCCCACAGACCCATCAATAACCCTCGCCCTCCTTTACTCCACCACAGGGTCCGATCCAAACGACGAGCTTCAGGACACCCCTACCAGCACACCTGCAAAGAGGGCCAAGACCAACGGTCAAAGACCCTCCACCTCAGCTGCACGCATCAAGACACGGCAGCAGCACAAATCAGGTGGCAGCACAGAGGAGGGAACATCAACAGGCACCCCAGCAGCCAGCATGCCCACAACACCACCACCACAGGTCCCCCCAACGGATGCCACAGAAGGCACTGCCTCTGGTGGCAGCAGCACCATAGGTGACACCCCATTGATGGCAGCATGCTCCGACACAGAAGACGGGGATGTTGAAGTCAGATCCATCCATGACCTGTCCCAATCCCCCTGTCTGTCCCATCCCGTACAACATGAGGATACCACGCAGGGGCACCCACAAGACGACGACTGGCCATCCCCCACAAGCCCTGTGGCAAGGCAACATGAGGACAACAGCCCCTCTGTGACACCCCCGCAAATGGCCATGGCCCAGCAGAGGCAACAGTCCCTCGACCAGTTAATCGTGCAACAGCAGCAACTGGCCACGCTCCTCAAGGACCATGCCGATGAATGTGGGGGCACTAAGGCAGACATAGAAACATCAACTGAGACACTTAGGGCAGAAATGGAGAGAGGTACAGAGACACTAAGGGCACAAATGGAGAGTAGCACCGAGAGCCTGGGAGTCCAAATGGAGAGAAGCACCGAGAGCCTGAGGGGGGAACTGCATGCGACGTCCAAGGACGTATGTGCCGAACTTGCCGCAGTGCGCCGTGTGCTCACTGAGCTCTCGCAAACCCTTAGGGACATGCATGGACGTGAGCAGGCAGAGACATCATCCGTTGCAAGTTCCGTCCAGGGCAGCCCCCAACGTAGATCTGGGAGGAACCTGCGCTCCACAGGCAGGGGTGCCCCTGATACCCGCAGAGGGGGCTTGCAATAGCGACTGCCCACTGACAATGAGCATCTTTGGACACTGGTGTTCGGGGGGGAGGTAGGAGGTTGGAGGGGGTGTGTTGGGCTCACTTGGGTGGCGGGTCGATAGGGTGTACAACATGATATCACATATGCCATAAAAAGTGCACGATCAACCAATGAGATGTGTGGACATTGATCTTTGTGTACTAGGCCATCATAGGCGTACAGTCCATATTGTGCATGTCCCAGACACACACAGTGCCACGAGTCCCGTGTCCATGTATCAGCCACCAGGCGTGAGTGCTAGAAGCATACATCAATGAGATGCTGACGAATGTCACGGCCCTCCGGTGCCTCGCAGACTCCTTGAGGTGCTGCCACATCCCCACCCTCATCATGACCATCATCAGGTGCTTGCAGTTCTGCGTCAGGGGGCATGGGCACATTTCTACGTACGCACATGTTGTGGAGCATGACACATGCCATCACCATCTTTGCAACCTTCACATGGCGGTACAGGAGTGCCCCGCCAGACCTGCTGAGGCAGCGGAAACGACCCTTCAGTAGGCCGAATGCCTGTTCAATGACTACACGGGTACGTGAGTGGGCATGGTTGTAGTCCTCCTCATGCTGGTCCCGTGGGTTCCGGACTGGTGTGAGGAGCCATCTCTTCAGTGGATATCCAGCATCACCTGTATGTGGACGAGAAACGTATGATGTGGAATGCCATTGCTACGTACGCACCCCCCCCCCACCCTTCCTGCCAGGTCATTGCCGAATCACATACCCCACATTATCATGCATGTAATGAGACTCACCGAGTAGCCAGGATCTGTTCCCTGCATGTCGCTCCATGTAGCGTGGTATTGTAGAGTTCCTCAAGACCATAGAATCATGGGTTGATCCAGGGAATCTGGCACAACAATGTGTAATGATCCTGTTGGAGTCACACACCATTTGTACATTCAGAGAATGAAATTGTTTTCGGTTGCGGTACTGGGCCTCCATGGCATGTGGGACGACCAATTCCACATGGGTGCAGTCGATGGCACCAATGCAACCCGGTATGCCGGCAAGTGCATGGAATCCCACTTTTGTGTTGGTAATTTCCTGCTCCGAGCGTGGTAGGGAGATGTAGTCGTCTGCGTGCTGCAGGAGGGCATCGAGCACTTGCAATAGTGTCCGTGAGAACAGTGGCTGAGAAATGCCATGCAACTGTCCGACTGTGTGCTGGTAGGTGCCTGTGGCCAGGAAGTGGAGTACAGACACCACCTTCAGTAGGGGTGGGATGGCGGTTGGGCTATCTATCATTCTGACAAGGTCAGCCTGTGTCATGTCCACAATGGCGGCTATGGTGTCCCGGTCCAGACGGTAGAGGGTGTGGATCTGCTCATCAGTGAGGTTGAACGGATGTGCTCGGAGGCGTGGGATTGCGGGCTGCCTGCGTGGTGGTAGTGGCTGTGCTGGCGGCCCTTGCTGGCCCTGCCTTGGCCTCCTCCTCCTCCTGCGTCTCCTCCGTGCGGCCGGTTGTAGTTGGTGTTCGTCTTCTTCTTGGAGTTGGAGTACTTGCAGTGCTATCATGTCCCCCAGGGCCAACATCGCGAGTCCTGCCGGTAGCATTTCGGTGTGGTTGTGGGAGGAGAGTGGCTGTGCAATTTATGTGTTTTCAGGCTGAATGGCCTCCACCTGTGGTGATTCATTCCACCTGTGCAAACTGCTCTCCCCTTTGGCCGAGCACGTCCCGCGCACAACGCTGCAATTCGTGGAATGGCATCTTGCTATTGCAATCATGTATTTGTACCCGATGGCCGTGTAACATTGGTTGATATGTTCATTCTGCTGTGGTCCCATTGTTTCACATACTATCTGTGCAGTCGCGAACAGACTTGTGAAGGGTCAGTGGAACGTAGTACTCGAGTAACGGTGGGCCCTCATGCATCACTGTACCGAGTTGCAACGACGGGCGGGGCGTCCCATTCGTGGGTGAAGGCAGTTGCCATTTTCACACACAGCCGCACTCGATGGATTAATTAGTGATTTCAAACGGCCACAGATGCCTTTTCGACGTGATGTTGCAAATGAGGAATTCGAAGGGCGGCGCTTTCGGTTTTCAGCTAGCGGCGAGGAAATGCCCACAGGTCTGACTGCAAATATAACGTACTATTGTTCAATGTCCTTGAGACAGGGGCCATGGCGAGGATGCAATGATTGATATGAATGGTTTGGGATGCGCAATAGCGACGTGGGCGATGAGGCCGGACGTTCCCAAATACATGTTACTTCACTACACTGGAATTACGGGCTGGGGCACTGTGGATTTTGCAGGCTGCATAACGCACAGACTCAATGGATATTTCTAATGTTATGTGAGTAAATATTCAGGCGTTTTAATCCCGGGATGAGGGAATGATGAATGGATGCATGGGCAGGTGATTTGATACAGAGTTTGCCATGTACAGGGCTTCTTGGGATCTATCCGCCTCCCCTACGCTATGTGATGCAGGGCTGCCATAGTGGGACCATCGTCTATCTGGCCTTGTTGAGCCCTCCCTGTCTCGACGCGCCCTCAGACACTTGTGTCCATGCACGTTACCAATCCCATCAGATGGATTCTGTTTTCACAGGCGCATGCACAGGTACACTCGTTTGTGATGGTGTTTACACCTCGATATAGATAGTTATGAGTCGCAAGTGGTTTTTGGGTGGTGATGGACCTTTGGAGTGGGCTAGCATGCATATGGCTGTGGATTTAGTGTGATCATTGCAGTGAGTTGTTGGAATGTAGTACTGATGGCCATTCTGTTCTTTTTCTTTTCTTTTGGTTGACAGGTATCTCCTCCCCTTTTGCCACTGCCATCTGTATGCCACTCCTGCAGATGGGTTTTACTCCCGACACCTGCTGCTTCGTGTTAATCAGTGGAGCAGCATTACGATCTTATGGGACGATCGCCAATGGGCCACATGCCCTTACGCAGTACTGGTGGCTCGGAGCAACATTTCGGCCTTTCAGCTGGACTAGTGCCTCCCCATTGGGACGGCCCTGCGGTTCTGTGCGCTTCCATGTTGCCTTTTCGTACGTGAATGTGGCTCTGTGTACCATGAGGGAACAGGGCGTCACACAAGTAGTGGCTGGTCATTTCCTGCGGATGCAGCCCACAATGGTGAAATGTGTTTTGGAGTTCATGGCCAGATGGCTGTATGGGCTTGGTGATTTTGATGTGCATTAAATTTCTATTCTGATTTGGCCCGTGTAGCGTTCTTCTTTGCAAGTGATGTGGCATATTCCTATTTGGGGAGCGATGTATTGTGAGGAGATCTGCATTGGGTTCCAGCTTCGGAGTTTAGTTGCGTGGTACTGTACTGGGCACGTTTGCCTACGAAGCCCAGTGAGGTCAGGGATGGGGGCTGCCAATATGACTGTTTGAATGTTGTCATGCTCAGGGGCGGGGGATTGGGTTTTGTGTAACAGATGCCGGTCAGCCAGGTGGACTGGTGGAATGATGTGATTTTCGGAATATTGCTGGTCACAGGTGCCTGTGTTTGCGTGCGTTTCTTGGTGGGGGACTGTGGTCATGTCCATTGGGATGGCTTCTGTATTCGTGCCATCTGTGCCCTGCAGCTCCCATTGGCCCCTGTTGTGTTTCTTTTGTTCGTTGGCATGCATGGGTGACTTGTACATTTCACTGGTTGCATTGTGACTTCATTGCACCTACGGGGAGTTGTACTTTGTGGGCAGGGAGCGGTGTACAGGCACTCAGTGGGGCCGTTAACGGTTGATTCGCGATGCCGTACTTCTCACCATGGCGGAATGGTACATTCCGCCATGCTTGATGGCGTTAGGTACATGTCCGCTAGGGTCGGAATTGGCGTACCCTTGCGCCATGGTGGTGTTTACGGTTTGGCATGGCGCGCGCGCGCGTGCTTGGTGCAGTTAGCGTTGGCGTTCACTACGGTGTCGCTAATGGCATCGTACTTTGCGGTGACGGGTCATAGTCGCACCGAGCGCTATTCGATGGCGGTATTGCATTTCCGCCATCGTTTTCCGAATTCCGCCAGGGTCGTAATGAGGGCCATTGTGTTTGTTAAACTGTTAGTTTTGGCTTGTAGGGCTAGATTCCCAAGTTTTTTGTAGTTCCTTGCCATATAAATCCTCTGACCAGGTGCGTGAGCGGCGGCACGTGAGGAACTAGCCGGGCTCTGCCATTCTGTGCTGAGGACATGCTACAAATCCTGCCATTGCTTTCGGGCAGAATGGGAATAGTAGAGGTATTAGATGCCACCAAGGCCGCTAGAAGCAGGCTGGATTCCAACTGCCTCTCCCTCATGCATCAAGTAGGATTGACATAGTGGAAGGCGGTAACTCGTACCTAGCGGCCATGCTAGCTACTAGGGTAGGGGCTATGCCAAATAACGGCTTTCCCACACTCCCACATTTTGCATCCACTGTTGTCCAGCCCCATGAGGATGCTTTTAAGGCCCATGGGAGGGAAATCCTGTCAGTTCAGACAAAAGAGGTGCCGCTCCTGGAGGAGAAAGGGTACACTACTGGGATAACCAGACCCAGCCCAATACAGCAGGTTCTACTAATGCATGACACCCACATCCCACACTCAGTAATTGTTGGAGCCACTCCCCCGTGAGGTTGCTTCTAAGGCACACGAGAGGGGATTCCCCATAATTCATAATGGAGTGGTACGAGATTCTATGAAGAAGGGCATGCTAATAGGAGATCAGTCCCTCATATACCCACAATGTACCATACCATACACACATTTTGGTGAATTTAAGGATGCTGCTCCTGCGATGGATAATAGTGTGCCACAATTGAACAAGCTGCTCATGGGGATACCCTCAATTATTTCTTTTAACCTTGCTCTCCTTAATACCCGGTCCTTAATGAAACACACCTTAGATGTTCACAATGTTATTTTGGAAAAAGACATGGATATAATTTGTATAACAGAAACATGGCTCACAGATGCCCGTTGCCCGGTTATAGAGCAAGTTACCCCCCACCCCTGGCTATGCCTTCTTTGAGAAAAATCATAAAACAGGTCAGGGGTGGGGTAGCTATTATATGTAAAAAAAAAAAAAAACTCTTAGGATGTATGAGATGAAAGCAGATTGTGATGGATGTGATATTTTACATACAAATATTAGCATCATTTTTGTATCGCTTTATAGACCACCATCTGAGCCCCTCTGTTTAATGAAGATCTCACACTTCTGCTATCCTCTATGCAAAAAGCTAACAATGCTATAATCCTCCTGGGTGATTTAAATGTTTGGAGAGGAGATCCAAGAGATAAGAAAGCACTTGAATTAGAAAAGTCTTGAACAATGGAAATATTGTTGTACATAATTTTGACCCGACGCACATAAAGGCAAACACATTGGATTGGCTAGCCAGTGAGAATATAACACTAACAGCCGTTACCACTATCCCCTGTGCGTGATCAGAGTATTATTTTCTTATGTGTCAGATTCAACTCCCCATACCTCTCAGGCAGCAACAGCAACATGTGTTGCCACGCAAGGTTTTAGGGAGAAACTATCGGGCCATTACACGTGATGATTTAGTGGGATGTATAAATGTCCTGATGATAGAGACAAATGAGCTGGATCACCCTGATGTGTTGATAGAGAGTTATAAGAGACACATGATAGCTTTACTTGACAGGATTGCTCTTAATAAGTCTCAAAGTGTTAGGGATTTTCCAAATCATCAAAAGTGGTTCTCCCCAGAATTGATTCAACTTAGGTTAAGGAAAAGACATCCAGAACACATATGGCTTAAGGCATAAAATCATAAAAATAAAGAAAAATGGAAACGCGGAAGAAGGTGCATAAAGACAAGATTATGAAAGCCAAATGTAACCATTATAATGAACAAATAAGTTGGGTGGGAAATGAAACAAAGGAACTTTTGAAACTGAAAAGAAAATGGGAAAAGCCCAAAGTACTAAACCAAAATATAAACCCTAAAAAAGAAGATTGCACATGAGTACAAAAGGCATTCACAAACAAGCTTGTGCTTGCCCAAGCCAAGATTTGTAAAGAGCTGGACAGGTTGAAGTATGTAATGGTGGGTGATATTGTAGGAATGGGCAACTAGAAATGGTGGCTGACCAGGTGCCCTCTGAGTCCAGGGAGCAAAACCTAGGGGCACCTTCTCCGCACTTTAGTTTTTCAACTGTAAGGACTTTAGCAACTGAGGAAATTCTAAAGGCAATACATCCCAAAAGTTGTTCAGGGGACCCCTTGCCATCTAAGGTCATCCTGGAACATCAAGGTGTTTTTGCACCATTCTTGTGTAGATTTGTTAATGCGTCCTTTAACCACTGTGTTATACCTCAAACTGTTAAAGATATTGCGGTGACGGCCCTTTTGAAAAAACAGGGTTTGGATGCTAATGATGCAGTAAACCTGAGACCCATTTCCAATACCTCGTTCTCTCTTAAACTGGTTGACAAGATGGCCACTATGCAGCTTCAAAGACATATGGAGGCTGTAGGTATGTTCAGGTTTTCGATGCACCCATCATACAGAGAGTGCCTTGGTCGACCTCCAAACACAGATGTTGACAGTGCAGCAGAGGAGTGGATCGGGCTTCTGATTTTGCTTGACTTATCATCAGCCTTCGATCTACTGGACCACAAAATACTGTTGGAGAGATAGGGTGTCACAGGGGGATTCTCAGGGGAGGTGATCAGGTGGATGAGGTTGTTTCTGGAGGGACGTAAATCCAGGTTTTATTGGGGATATGTTTCATCTGACTCAGAATCCATTGTTTGTGGGTTTCCGCAGGGGGCATGTCTGTCACCCTCACTTTTCAGCATTTATATGCAGCCTTTGTGCTTGGAACTGGAGAGATTGGGGTTCTTCAACACAAATTATGCAGACGATTTTCAGCTATCAATGGAACTTTGCAGAAATCATGTAGATGACCAGGAGAGGCTAAACAATATCTATTTGGTTATTAAAAATTGGATATCCATAACTTGGCTATGCTTAAATGCTGGGAAAACCAAGCTGATGATTTATGGGTTCAAACACTTCAGGGATAGTTTAGGTCATAACTTTTTCAGCTTCCAGATAAAGGATAGCCTGATTCCAGTGGCTACCAAGGTGAAGACTCTTGTTATGTACATGGAGGGTAATCTCAATGTGGATGCCCATGTGGACTATACTGTGAGGAATACCAATTATTAGCTCAGAGTATTGAGATTGGTTGGTCCTATGGTCACAAATGATAACAGTGCAAAATGAGCGGAGGCTATCATATTACCGCATTTGGATTATTGTAACTCTCTAATGCGGGGTGCCAGTAAGGATGCCATACAGAAACTGCAGAAAATACAAAACAAAGCAGTGTTCATAGTTTACTATATGTCACAGAGAAAACAAGTGACAGCATCCTGGAGAGAGCTGCATTGGCTCCTGGTAGCATGGCAGCTAGGGTCCTCTTTAAGTTGCTAACCTTGGGACATAACAGTATTTTTGGGACTGCCCCCCCAATATCTTAAAGAGAAAGTAATGATCTATCAACCAACTAGGAACCTTTGTTGCAAGGCATGCCTCCTCAGGGTAAATCGTTGCAAGAGAGCCTGGGCAATGTCCGCTCTTTCCCGGTTCGGGTGACAAAGGCCTGGAATGAGCTACCAGAATTTCTCCGGAAGAAAGAAAATCATCTTTTCTTTAGGAAATTGCTGAAGGCCAGGCTGTTTATGTGAAGAAACCTGAGAAACTTGGAATCCTGTGGCTCTGTCCCTCTGTTCAGCACATGGATGCCTTAGGGCTTTGGCGATTTATAAGCAAAATAACATAACATAACACATAAGGAACCTCGGCCCACCCACATGGTTTGTTACTTTAAGTTGTGCAGAATATGCATGGGATGACTTGCACGACTTCTTACATATAGCAAACCAAAACAAAGAAAGAATAGACATAAAACACCAGGAGAACTCTGTTATCTTGACCCTGTAAATGTATCAAGATACTTTCACCATCGCTTTAGTGCCATGCTGCAATAAAAGTACCCCCCCTCGAAAAAAAATATAAATCCAGAGGAGCACCACACATCTGCATGCTTTTGTGGATTAAAGATGCTCCTAAATTGGGTCATGACATTGATGCCACTGTTTTGCAGTTTATTCACAAATACCTATCCTGCGACATCCCTTCAAAACCACACAAACTGACCTGCATACAAAAATGTTACACTTCCAAAAACATAAGTGTGTCAAATACTGCTGACGTAGAAATAAAATCAAAGGTAAATACTACACCAACTGCTGCTTTGGTTTCCCTAGACCAGTTTCAACAAAAGGACAAGTAAACAACTTGATGTCTTCTGTTAGACACAGTGTGAAAGGCAAATTATTGAAAAACACATACAACATTAAAAGAAACAAAGTTTCAAAGTGCATAACTGATTATGATAAAAGACCTCTGGCATGACATATCATCTGACAAAACACTGTCACAAAAACTGTACAACTTTGGCATAACATTGCTCTCCCTAGAGAATGCGGATGCTACCCAGGTAGCTTCAGAATGTTTAACAGGCACAGCCTTATACGGCAAATCTGAACACATAATAGTCTGGCTAAACTGCATCCAGAAAAAGAGTGCTGAAATCCTTCCAAGACAGAGAAACAATAGCCACAAATGATACCAACATCCAGGACATTAAAAAAAAAATTATTAGACAGATACTACCCAAACAAAGTACTGCTTTGGAAAAACATGTGCCTATACCACATAGCCAAAAACTACTCCTACAAACATACTGTCAAACCAGATAAAAGAACTGGATAATATGTTGTCTCAACTTGTGAAGGAAGGCTTGTCAAACTTAGCAAACCCAGCCTAATCAATCATATAAAATGATCATTTAAAACTCCTCAACATTGAGAACTTTATCACATGGACCTATTCCAACTTTTTAAACCATGGAGAAAAGAAGAAGAATTATTAGGTAACCATGACACATTTGAAGCTGCATTCAATGCAAATTAAAGTAGTATAACAAATGTTAATTTCAAGAAATACCAAAAAAATGTGGACAATGAATGCAAACAAGAGAAAGAAATTCAAGCACAACTAGATGAAGACACTCCTGAGGGCAGTCAACATTCTCTTACAGGAAGCCAAGCACCACTTGGAGAACCACTCATTCTAAATGAAGCAGAAATAGCCATGACTGAAGTAGAAAATACCAAGTATAAATATAAAAAATCAGAAGAAGACTTGTCAGTGCTGAAATCACAGCTAAATGGTGAGCAACTCACCATCTACCTAGAAGTGACTCAAGAAATTAAACATGGTTTGAAACAAGAAAGTAAAACTTGTGGCTGTCAAAATTATAAACCTTTGCTCCTCTATGTACGTGGTGAAGATGGTTCTGGAAAAGCATACTTAATTAAATTAATTAGCAAATTCCTACAAAACTTAACAAACAACAACCATTCAGCTGAAACCACCCCCACAGGTTTAGCTGCCTACAACAAAGGAGGTGTTACTTTACACAGACTACTGCTTCTTCCAGTAGAACACCAAAACAAATTAGAATACTATAAACTATCATCAGAAGCTGCTACTGAAGTACGGAGGCTTCTGAAACAAAGGCAAATACTCCTAATAGATGAGACAAGCATGGTTTCCATCCTTATGTTGGCTTTAATTCACCTCGGATTGCAAGAAGTCTTAAAAACATGCTACAAACAACTCTTTGGAGGCAAATACGCTATTGTTTTTTAGAGATATCCTTCAGTTAACACCAGTGAAAGGTGAACCTATTTTTAAAACCTTAGGACACAAAGAGTGCTGCAACACACTTGGCAGCATAGGAAATGTAAATCTATAGCAACATTTCCAATACAGAGAACTAACTCAAAACATGCATCAGTCTGCCAACCTCACCTGTGCTAACATTTTAAAAAGCATTAGAACTGGTCTTCGTTCTAAAGATGCACAATCCATGAGCTATATGGGGCGTAACACATCTGCTCCTGAGGTCATGGAACAATTAGTACAACAAAATATAAAATGCATGTCCTTAATGCCAACCCTAGCAAGCTGTAGTCAATTCACCAAGACAATGTTAAAAAAGAAATGCAAACAATATTGCATATTAGCTCCACAGGCGAACTAGAAGTGCATGGCATGACACTCTCTATGTGTCAATAAGCAACAGCATGACTAAATAGTTTCGAAAAACGAGCTGGATTGGAGACAATGTTAACAATGTATCTAAACTTCAGAGTCATTCTTAAACGTAACCTTGATGTAGAGCAAGGTTTAGTTAGTGGAGCAATTGGTACAGTTGTTGGCTTTCAGATGTAACCACATGGCAACAACATTTAGTTTGTCAACATCCACAAGTTAAAAGGAAAGGATGCTCAAAGCATGATTCCTTCTTTGCATAGAAATGTATGTATACAGAGAGAAATTCTCTCTGTCTCTTACATATGCAGTCACTTTTCACAAATCACAGGGTCTAACCCTAGATCAGGCATTGATTGACATTGGCAGCACAGTCTTTAAAAAAGGAATGAGCTATGTAGCACTTTCACGTCTACATACACTTGAAGGACTATTGCTAGTCAATTTTGATGCAAACAAAGTCAAGGCTCACATTTCTTGCATCCTATAGTACAACATACTATGTGCACTCTACACACCCCATCTAGTTATGTACCCTGTTGCTCAAAAAGGTAAAGTTTTAAACATAATATTAATGTAAACAAAACTTATAAGAGCTCTCCCAACAATACCACCAAAGAAAAAAAAACCAACTGCTACTCCATCAAGCAGTACAACCACAAAACTATCTAGTGCAAACACAACTGCACATCCATCAGCAGATATACATATAAATATTTCTTCTAAAAAAACAAGTGGAGGAACACAAATGACACAGAGACTGAACTCTCTGGTCCATTCACATTTTCCAACACAACTGGTGTACATTTCTATGCAAATATAGCAATCAATCTTCCGTTCCAATTGCCACTAATTGTTCAAAACAATTGAATGGCTCAGACCAGTTGTGTTTACAAATGCTCATCTTTCATAGAAATGCCACAAATAATCCTAACACCACTTACAGTGTCTCAGGAATAAGGCAAGAGTTGGACTACTCTACAGGAGTAGTACAATTCACCATGAACACACAGGAAGATACACAAGAACGCCTAATGTACTTAATGCAAGCACTAGAAACCAAAAACATACCTATAAATTAAATCTTCCAAATTTCATACATGTGGTAACATACATGCACTCTCTGCAACCATGTTTCACAAGAGCACATCCCTAATGAACGATTTGTGTATGTATCTATACCAAATTGTGAATCCATTCCATTTCATCAACTGTTTCAAAATGCAAATCATGCAATATTATGCACTCTTTGCAATTCAGACAATCGTTCCACCATGCACATAAACTCACATAGCTAATATTTGATTATACTATGCTTTTACGGTACAATGCATATGGTACCAAAAATAATTGCAAGCTTTCTGCTTCACACATGGGCAACTATCTTTTGGCAAGAAAACCTTCACAACCATAGGCATAATCTACCACACTGGTGCCACAACCACTGCAGGTCATGATACTGCATACATTAAAAAAAGGAGTGGTTGGTTTGAATGCAACAACACTTCAGTTTCTGTAAAACAGAGATTACCAGCAAATCTAACACATGCCTACTTAATTTTCCTTAAACATACGTTTTGTCACTGACCTGTAAAACTATCAACAGTTAGAATACGCCAACAGGTACTTACTGCATCCATAATACTGAAATGCTACTTTTGAATAGCAAAATAGTTAGAATACGCCAACAGGTATCTAACTACTTCAAAAATACCATTCATTACACTTCATTGCAAATACACCATCACGATTCTTCTTACTCCAACACTGCTTGTAACAACAAATACACAGATCTGTGCATTTTAAACATTCCCGTAAGTACTGCATAATTCAAACAAACATGCTGTCAAACTTAGACTTACATACATGTAGTAGTTTTGTTTTTAAATCCTCTATGGAGTTTTGTTCCCAATGATCAGAATGATTAGGCAAACAAAACAGCAACTGTGCAGAACACACAGTAATTTTGTTCCAAACTTAGTACTTAGAATGTACTGATTATGAGGATATAAGAAGTACATGAATATGTGAGATTGTAGGTCAAGAAACATTTTAAACTATCCTTCCTATCATATAATACTGTGTTTTTTTCACAGAAAAAGAAGCAAAAATGTCTCCTGCATTACCATGTGCAGCAAACTCAACATATACCCTCAGTGGTACAGCAATCATAAGTACTATTTGCACTTCAATTGTATTTTGTCACCATGTTCCAAATACTGTATACTGCCCCTACACTATCTATAATTACTATACACATATTATTACAATGGTTGTATCCAGTGGCCAGATTCAATTTCTATACACATATTATTATAAAGGTTGTGGCCAGTGCTCGGATTGTTGGATCCATTGCTGTATTATGCTGTGGCGGTTGTGGCCAGTGGCCAGATTCTTGGTTGCATTCGGCCATGCACCCAAGAATCTGGCCTCTGGCCACAACCACCACAGCATAATAAAACCATGCATAACAAGGACATACAATACATATTGGAATAACACAACTCACCCTGAAACTCCCAATTCAAATGACACCTTCACACATCGAAATGGACCGCCAACCCTATTTTTCACCTATGAAAACATCACCATATAATCTATATTCCACACCTCTACCCTGACCAAGCCCTCTTTCAGTCACCAAATAACCGCAAATGTGTTTCGCAAGCTGTCCGCCCAAGTCTCTGCGGACTACGCCAGTGTCCATGGACTGGAACGCCACCCGTACACTCTTTTTCCACCTATAGAGACCCAAATCATCTTTCTTCCACTCCCCCACACTTCTCAGTGCCTCTTTCCACCAGAAAATGACCCAAAATGTGTTTTCCAGACTTTTTCCACACTGATCCATTCACGGTCAGTTGCGGCTGTCCACAGATCAAACATTGAGAGCGTTTCAGAAAATATGATACATCTCACGTTTTTTATTGACCAATTGGCGTGCCCGCCCATTGTCCATGGAAGTCGTGTTGCCCTCTGAACCAATCAGAGGCCCGTCCACAGACCTAACAGGGAAGTGAGTCTGCAGACCGAAGCATTATATCACTACATTTTGTACCTACTTTTGGGCCTTTTTTTAAAAAATACTGGACAGATTTACAACAAATTTACAAAAGCACACTTTAGGGACCACACCGCCGCTCCTGCCACAAATTTGCTGAAAATCCATCCAGTGATTTGGGCTGTAGATATGAGCAAAACTTTTTTTCCATTGCGTCTATGGAAAAAACAGACATTTTGGGACCCCCCTAAAACTTTGCCCCCCTTGACGAAACCTCACCAAGCATTGTAGAATCCATCTGATGGGGCTATATACCTTTTCTGCAAAGTTTGGTAAGGATTCATCTGGGGGGGCAAAGTTATAAGCTGCCCAAAAGTGTTCGTCCTATACCGTAGGCCCTGTAATATATATTTAGGTTGCAATATTATAGGCATACTCTTCACTAATCTTATGTATGTGCTGTGAAGATTGTTCATACATTTCCGTGAAAGACCATATTAATTCTATACTATGTGTGATGGTGTTTTTCATGGTTCCTACCTTAGCAATTGGAACTTTTTTGTGAAACTTTTCCTACAGATGGCAGTGTTGCTCCTTGATCATTTTGCCTAGACAGGGAAAAACAATCTTCACTGCTCATTGTTCGATTCCTACCAGCTTGTGACCTTCATTATGATACATTTTGATGCACTGAGTAGGAACATAAGTCATTATATTTCCTTTGATCACAGGGATCGGAACTCACCAAAGCTGATGTGTTTTGACCAATCCATGTGCAGTATTTATCCTTTAGCTGTGGGGTCTGAAATGTCTTTGTTGCTTTTTCATGACCTCACTACCGCAATTCAGGCCTGTGATTGTGTTTGCCCCCTTGCCTTAACCAATCACTGTGTTGCATTCTGTCTTGCTGTGGACTGGACTGGTGCAGCTTGGTATATATATGTCTCATTTCCAGAACTTGTCTGACATTTTCTGTTCAGGGGTTGAGGGTCTTCAGGCTTCAGGAATGGATAACTGGTCTTGAGGCCTACATGTGTTGTTCATTCGATTAGTGTGAAGGTTCACTGTCACTTACTATCGCTATGAGTATCCCCTAATGTTCCCTGACTACTGCTATGAATCACTACACCGTATTCTGCCATGCATGTACCTGTAAAGCCAATTTGCACAGCCTAGCCTTATTTTCACTAGCTCTCCTATCCTCGGCTGGCAACATCTATACTTATACTGTACTGTACTCCTGCAATACTACTGTCAGTGATAGATCCTGCATTTAAACTGTCTAGGCGTCTGTATCAATAACTGCATTTCAATGATGGTAATGATTGCACCCTAACGCCGGTAATACTGCTTGCATCCAGCCTGTTACCGTATCCTCCTGCTTGCAGTTGCCAGTGTTAGACTCCGTATTTAGACTGCCTTGATCCTAATATTATTATTTGCATTAATATTCAGCCTGCTACTGTATACTCCCACCTATAGCGGCCAGTATTAGACTTGGCACCTAGCCTATTATTGCCACTAATATCTCACACAGCCACCAGCCCTGACTCATTTCTTGCTTACCTGAACCCAGCTGCCGCCATACTCATTTTGCCCTTCTGCATACCTCGAATTTAGATGTATAGGTGTAACTCAGTGTATATTAGCCAAACCGCAACACTCATGACATCACTACTTAGTATGCGTCCACTCACCATTAACCTGCTTGTATGCCTCATGATCCTTTTAAACACTGCTCTACAGCTCAAGATGGCACCACATTCACCCAACATGCCACCCCTACCTGGACCCAACAACCAGACACCACTCTTAGACATAAGCATCCTTCAGCCACTGCCACTCACTAGTCTCCCTCAGTCCACCAGAGACAGGAACCTAGGACTCAGAGCTAGACTAGCCAAAATCTATGAGCCTCTTGCCCGCTCACTGCCCACCATACAGAACTCCAGAGCACCTCCGCCCAAACCCAATCCTCTCACAATAACCACCAACTCACCCCAAAACCTCAACTCCAGCCCAATTCACCACTCCCTCACGCATGGCACTCCTGAATCAAAACAGGACAAGTGTCATACCACCACCTCTAAAACTACAAACAGCCCCAAAATTAAGGGAGCCTTGATCAATGCCAGATCGCTAGTAGCTCATGCTGTACAAATAGCAGACTTAATCCTTAAAGAAGACCTCGACTTCCTCGCTATTACTGAGACCTGGCTGCACCCAGCAGCAGGCCCCCTGCTCATGCTGGCAGTCCCAGACAACTACTCTATCCTTAGACAAGATTGCCCCAACTCCAGAGGAGAGGGTGTCGCCATTATCCATATATGCAGCCTTACCATGAGACTAGCTACTTCCTCCAATGCCCCCTCATGTGAAACACTATCAGTCAAAGTCCCACTTACTGATACCCAAACTCTCAATATCTATTTGATCTACCGCCCGCCAGGCCCCATTGGCACCTTTGATGAAGACCTCAACTCCATTCTATCCAGCAATCTTAAAAGTGCTACGCAAGTTCTCACCCTGGGAGACTTCAACTTGGGCTATAATGTCCCAGAAGACCATATCGCCCACACTATAGTAAACACCCTCACTGAACTAGGCTTCGCGCAAAAATGCACAGCACCTACTCACTCAAAAGGTAGAATACTTGATTGGATAGCCGATTACAACTGCCAAGCAAACATTACAAATATCTCACCCCTAGCCTGGACTGACCACCATCTGGTATCATTCATGCTCTCTACTGACAGACCTCCACCTCCGCCTACCATTAAGGCCCCACCTACTCTCACTACAAATAAGAAGAATATGACAGTAGAAAGACTCATCCCGAACCTACTCCCTACACTCAACTCATTCTCCGACAACCTCGACCCCGAAACGTTGGTCGAAGAATACAAAAAAATTATGGCCACTTCGCTGGACCTCATCGGCCCCCTCAAACTCAGACCAAGCAAACCAAAAGCACACCTAAACAAATGGTACACACCATTCCTCAAAAACCTCAGGCAGCAGAAAAGAAACTGCGAGGCCACTTGGAAAAAATCCCCCTCAGTTGCGAACAAACTCAAACTCTCCAAACTAGCCGCACTCTACAAAAAAGAAATTTACATGGCTAAATGAACCTCCTTTGACTCTCGCATATCCCAAGCAAAATCCAACATGAAAGAACTCTTCTCTATCCTTAAAGAAGTAGAAACCCCCATAGTACCCCAGGACACTTGTACCAAAGATAAAAATTGGTGCTCAGAAATTCAAAGTGCCCTAGCAAATAAGATAGCGACCCTCCAAAGTAAAATCTCCAGCAAAAAAGCCTCCCTCAGATACTACCCGCTTCAAGTTCTCCAAATTCAATACACTTGAAGTTGAAAAAATCAACCTGTCATTGAAACCATCCAATTGCCAGGGAGATCTGTGCCCAGCACAGCTTATCAGAGACGCTGCACGTGACCTCTCCCCTTTCATTACGAAACTGATCAATGCCTCCTTCGCTACTGGATCCATCCCCACCAACTTAAAACAATCATGGGTACGTCCGTTACTGAAAAAACCTACACTTGACCCAGCCACACCTACAAATTATTGGCCCATAACAACTGTCCCTTTCCTACTAAAAATCCTGGACAAGGTTGCCTATGTACAAATACATAGGCACTTGGAAGATCACCACCTCCTAGGATCCAGACAATCAGGGTTCCGTCCTCAACACGGGACTGAAACCGCACTCATTGACTTTAAAGCTCATATCGACACACTTAGAGACAATGGACAAGCTGCCCTACTCCTCCTCCTCGACCTACCTGCAGCTTTCGATCTGGTCGACCATTCTGTCCTATGTTCACAACTCCACTCCTCAGCGCACTTCTCTACTGAAGCCATCACCTGGATCACATCATTCCTTAATGGCAGAACTATGAGGGTCTTCTCCCCTACTGCTGCAGCAGACCCCATGCCCATCACATGTGGTGTACCACAGGGCTCCTGTGTCTCCCCCACATTATATAAATATTTACCAAGCCCCTTTTCGATGATTTGGATCATCTCGGTATCACCTACACTAACTATGCAGATGATACCCAGATCCTCCTTCCGCTTTCTGGAGATTATCAAAAGGATTTGGCCTTGCTAAATAGGGTATACATCATCATCCAGGCATGGATGGCCACTCACAGACTATGCCTGAATGATGATAAAACAGAGCTTATCATCCTAGGCACCACATCCAGCCTAAGGAAACTGTGCCCGGCCTACAATTCCTTTATGATTGATGGGAACAACATCTCAGTCAGTCAGGATGTCAAAACATTAGGATTCTACTTGGACTCCAATTTCTCCTTCAAAAGGCAAGTGAGCTCCCTTGCATCTTCCACGGCACACACATGCAAATTAATCCGAGCAGCCAAACCATTTCTCTCGGAAACTAGCTGCTTTACACTCGCTAGAGCCCTCATACTGTCCCGCCTTGATTACTGTAACGCCCTATACCTGGGATCGTCCAAGGCCACCACGAGCAAGATACAAACTCTCCAGAACAATGCTCTTAGAGCAGCTCTGGGTATCTCCAGAAGAGAGCATATTACAGGAATCAGCCAACAGAACAACTGGCTTCCCACTAAAGACAAAATTCTTTTGAAAACGGCATCACTCACCCACAAATCTCTTAACAACGCTGCCCCAACATACCTGATCAACAGATTTCACAGTCAGTCCTCCTTAAGACCCGTCAGAACTGCATATAAAGATTGCCTATCAGTTCCCAATTACAAACGAGCTACCATAGGGGGAAACAGCTTCCCGGCAAAAGCAGCCAAACTGTGGAACTCCCTGCCCCCTAACCTCAGAATGGACCTGCCCTACCAGAACTTCCGCTCCAAGGTAGTTTCTTGGCTGCAAACGGAGACCCACTAGGACAACTAGATGCCGCACTACCCGTACACACTGTAACCGCGTGTGCTTACCTGTTTACATATATATAATGCCTATCTGCTTTGTACATAACGCTGGTTTACCCTATCTATTTTATATGATGACTGCACCTAAGCTTCGAAAATTCTTGTAAATGTTGCGCCCTGATACCTTCGGGTATGCTCGCGCATTATAAATAATAAACATAACATAACATAACATAACATTAGGTTCTCTCCAGGCTAGACTATTGCAACAGCCTCCTCCTTAATCTTTCTTTGTCCACCTTGTGACCCCTCCAGCTAACCCAGAATAGGGCAGCAAGACTTATCCTTGGCCTCAAGCCCAGGGACCGCATCTCTCCTGCCCTACAAAGCCTCCACTGGCTCCCAGTCTCACCACAGATTACATTCTGTATCAGCCACAAGGCTATCCGAGGCCGGGGACCACTCTATGTTCAGCACTTCCTGACCAAATACTTCCTTTCCTGCATTCCTCTGGCACCAACTCCCTGCGTGTGAAGAGGTTTGCTAAACAGAGAGCTGGTGGTTGATCCCTTTCACTCTCTGAGTCTTGAACAGGGCGTCCTCAAGTTCCAAAAAAGGCTCAAGACTTTTCTCTTTATCTCTTCCTTACCCTCCTCTTTTCCCTGCTAATCATACAGTAGCATGACTGTTGTGCAGCGCCCTTATGTAACCTCGGGCCCGGACATCCCCATATCTCTTATCCCAGCCACTGTCTATTGACTGCACTTGCTTAGGCTCACTCTCCCCATGTGAGTTTGCACTTACGATTTCCCTTCTTAGCTCTTCACCCAGGGCACTTCTCAATGAGCACTACAGCACCTTTCCCTTATCCCCTTCCTCTCTGCACTTGCATGTTCTGTACACTCACAAGGCATAGTAGGTTTGATTCCCCTCCATTTTATTCTCATGATTTGTTGTAGTATTAATCAATTATGTATCTGTGTTGTGTTTCATTGTCTACCTCCCCCTGTCCCTGCCCTGTTGCCCTGTGGGCACTTTCAAACAGTTTTGCTAATTGTATTAGCACCTAACAAGTGACCAATAAATACATAAATATTATACTTGTTAGGGATATGAGGTTATGTTCAAGTGAAAGGTCTGTGCATTATGGCTTACTTGCCTCTCAGAGATATGGCTTAATAGTTTCGTGTTGGGCCTACACAGGGATAGTTATATGTATGGGGCTGCTTTCTTTATGCTGCATGCCTTTTCGCAGTGACTTTCGAAGCTTGTGTTTTCATGCGCATTGGGGGCATTGGATGTACTCCCCAACAATCCCAATCAAATCAAATATTATACTCCACCAGAGTCAATATGGGAACAAGCCTTGCCGATGGAAAGCAGTGATTCTGAGAAGGCAGCAGGAACTCACAGATGCAGAAACTTTAGTTTTAATGGAAAACCACAGCCAAAATCCTGAAGGACCAAGCACTGACCTTATCGACTAACCCTCACATTCTCCATCTTATTTACCAAATGCAAGCCCAAAGTACCCACCCGCAAATGGCTTTTAAAAGACACTGGCCCTCATTTCGACCCTGGCGGAAATCGAAAAACGATGGCGGAAATGCAATACCGCCATCGAATAGCGCTCGGTGCGACTATGACCCGTCACCGCAAAGTACGAAGCCATTAGCGACACCGTAGTGAACGCCAACGCTAACTGCACCAAGCACGCGCGCGCGCGCCATGCCAAACCGCAAACACCACCATGGTGCAACGGTACGCCAATTCCGACCCTAGCGGACATGTACCTAACGCCATCAGGCATGGCGGAATGTACCATTCCGCCATGGCGAGAAGTACGGCATCGCGAATCAACCGTAAACGGCCCCACTGAGTGCCTGTACACCGCTCCCTGCCCACAAAGTACAACTCCCCGTAGGTGCAATGAAGCCACAATGCAACCATTGAAATGTACAAGTCACCCATGCATGCCAACGAACAAAAGAAACACAACAGGGGCCAATGGGAGCTGCAGGGCACAGATGGCACGAATACAGAAGCCATCCCAATGGACATGACCACAGTCCCCCACCAAGAAACGCACGCAAACACAGGCACCTGTGACCAGCAATATTCCGAAAACCACATCATTCAACCAGTCCACCTGGCTGACCGGCATCTGTTACACAAAACCCAATCCCCCGCCCCTGAGCATGACAACATTCAAACTGGCATATTGGCAGCCCCCATCCCTGACCTCACTGGGCTTCGTAGGCAAACGCGCACAGCACAGTACCACGCAACTAAACCCCGAAGCTGGAACCCAATGCAGATCTCCTCACAATACATCGCCCCCCAAATAGGCATATGCCACATCACTTGCAAAGAAAAACGCTACACGGGCCAAATCAGAATAGAAATTTATGCACATCAAAATCACCAAGCACATACAGCCATCAGGCCATGAAATCCAAAACACCAATCACCATTGTGGGCTGCTTCCGCAAGAAATGACCAGCCACTACCTGTGTGTCGCCCTGTTCCCCCATGGTACACAGAGCCACATTCACGTACGAAAAGGCAACATGGAAGCGCACAGAACCGCAGGGCCGTCCCAATGGGGAGGCACTAGTCCAGCTGAAAGGCCGAAATGTTGCTCCGAGCCACCAGTACTGCGTAAGGGCATGTGGCCCATTGGCGATCGTCCCATAAGATCGTAATGCTGCTCCACTGATTAACACGAAGCAGCAGGTGTCGGGAGTAAAATCCATCTGCAGGAGTGGCATACAGATGGCAGTGGCAAAAGGGGAGGAGATACCTGTCAACCAAAAGAAAAGAAAAAGAACAGAATGGCCATCAGAACTACATACCAACAACTCACTTCAATGATCACACGAAATCCACAGCCATATGCATGCTAGCCCACTCCAAAGGAACATCACCACCCCAAAACCACTTGCGACTCATAACCATCTATATCGAGGTGCAAACACCATCACAAACGAGTGTCTGAGGGCGCCTCGAGACAGGGAGGGCTCAACAAGGCCAGATGGACGATGGTCCCACTATGGCAGCCCTGCATCACATAGCGTAGGGGAGGCGGATAGATCCCAAGAAGCCCTGTACATGGCAAACTCTGTATCAAATCACCTGCCCATGCATCCATCCATCATTCCCTCATCCCGGGATCAAAATGCCTGAATAATTACTCACATGACATTAGAAACATCCATTGAGTCTGTGCGTTATGCAGCCTGCTAAATCCACAGTGCCCCAGCCCGTAATTCCAGTGTTGTGAAGTAACATGTATTTGGGAACGGACGGCCTCATCGCCCACGTAGCTATTGCGCATCCCAAACTATTCATATCAATCATTGCTCCCTCGCCATGGGCCCTGTCTCAAGGACATAGAACAATAGAACGTTACATTTGCAGTCAGACCTGTGGGCATCTCCTCGCCGCTAGCTGGAAACCGAAAGCGCCGCCCTTCGAATTCCTCATTTGCAACATCACGTCGAAAAGGCATCTGTGGCCGTTTGAAATCACTAATTATCCCATCGAGTGCGGCTGTGTGTGAAAATGGCAACTGCCTTCACCCACGAATGGGACGCCCCGCCCGTCGTTGCAACTCGGTACAGTGATGCATGAGGGCCCACCGTCACTCGAGTACTACGTTCCACTGACCCTTCACAAGTCTGTTCGCGACTGCACAGATAGTATGTGAAACAATGGGACCACAGCAGAATGAACATATCAACCAATCTTACACGGCCATCGGGTACAAATACATGATTGCAATAGCAAGATACAATTCCCCGAATTGCAGCGTTGTGCGCGGGACGTGCTCGGCCAAAGGGGAGAGCAGTTTGCACAGGTGGAATCAATCACCACAGGTGGAGGCCATACAGCCTGAAAACACATAAATTGCACAGCCAGTCTCCTCCCACAACCACACCGAAATGCTACCGGCAGGACTCGCGATGTTGGCCCTGGGGGACCTGATAGCACTGCAAGTGCTCCGACTCCAAGAAGTAGACGAACACCAACTACAACCAGCCGCACGGAGGAGACGCAGGAGGAGGAGGAGGCCAAGGCAGGGCCAGCAAGGCCCACCAGCACAGCCACTACCACCACGCAGGCAGCCCGCAATTCAACGCCTCCGAGCACATCCGTTCAACCTCACTGATGAGCAGATCCACACCCTCTACCGTCTGGACCGGGACACCATAGCCGCCATTGTGGACATGACACAGGCTGACCTTGTCAGCATGATAGATAGCCCAACCGCCATCCCACCCCTACTGAAGGTGGTGTCTGTACTACACTTCCTGGCCACAGGCACCTACCAGCACACAGTCGGACAGTTGTATGGCATTTCTCAGCCACTGTTCTCACGGACACTATTGCAAGTGCTCGATGCCCTCCTGAAGCACGCAGACGACTACATCTCTCTACCACGCTCGGAGCAGGAAATTACCAACACAAAAGTGGGATTCCATGCACTTGCCGGCATACCGGGTTGCATTGGTGCCATCGACTGCACCCATGTTGAATTGGTCGTCCCACATGCCATGGAGGCCCAGTACCGCAACCGAAAACAATTTCATTCCCTGAATGTACAGATGGTGTGTGACTCCAACAGGATCATTACACATTGTTGTGCCCGATTCCCTGGATCAACCCATGATTCTATGGTCTTGAGGAACTCTACAATACCACGCTACATGGAACGACACGCAGGGAACAGATCCTGGCTACTCGGTGAGTCTCATTACATGCATGATGATGTGGGGTATGTGAATTGTCAATGACCTGCCAGGAAGGGGGGGGGGGGGTGTGCGTACGTATCAATGGCATTCCACATCATACGTTTCTCGTCCACATACAGGTGATGCTGGATATCCACTGAAGAGATGGCTCCTCACACCAGTCCGGAACCCACGGGACCAGCATGAGGAGGACTACAACCATGCCCACTCACGTACCCGTGTAGTCATAGAACAGGCATTCGGCCTACTGAAGACCCGTTTCCGCTGCCTCAGCAGGTCTGGCGGGGCACTCCTGTACCGCCATGAGAAGGTTGCAAAGATGGTCATGGCATGTGTCATGCTCCACAACATGTGCGTACGTAGAAATGTGCCCATGCCCCCTGACGCAGAACTGCAAGCACCTGATGATGGTCATGATGAGGGTGGGGATGTGGCAGCACCTCATGGAGTCTGCGAGGCACCGGAGGGCCGTGACATTCGTCAGCATCTCATTGATGTATGCTTCTAGCACTCACGCCTGGTGGCTGATACATGGACACGGGACTCGTGGCACTGCGTGTGTCTGGGACATGCACAATATGGACTGTACGCCTATGATGGCCTAGTACACAAAGATCAATGTCCACACTTCTCATTGGTTGATCGTGCACTTTTTATGGCATATGTGATATCATGTTGAACACCCTATCGACCCGCCACCCAAGTGAGCCCAACACACCCCCTCCACCCTCCTACCTCCCCCCCGAACACCAGTGTCCAAAGATGCTCATTGTCAGTGGGCTGTCGCTATTGCATGCCCCCTCTGCGGGTATCAGGGGCACCCCTGCCTGTGGAGCGCAGGTTCCTTCCTGATCTACGTTGGGGGCTGCCCTGGACGGAACTTGCAACGGATGATGTGTCTGCCTGCTCACGTCCATGCATGTCCCTAAGGGTTTGCGAGAGCTCAGTGAGCACACGGCGCACTGCGGCAAGTTCGGCACATACGTCTTTGGACGTCGCATGCAGTTCCCCCCTCAGGCTCTCGGTGCTACTCTCCATTTGGACTCTCAGGCTCTCGGTGCTACTCTCAATTTGTGCCCTTAGCGTCTCTGTACCTCTCTCCATTTCTGCCCTAAGTGTCTCTGTTGATGTTTCTATGTCTGCCTTGGTGCCCCCACATTCATCGGCATGGCCCTTGAGGAGTGTGGCCATTTGCTGCTGTTGGACGATTAACTTGTCGAGGGACTGTTGCCTCTGCTGGGCCATGGCCATTTGCGGTGGTGTCACAGAGGGGCTGTTGTCCTCATGTTGCCTTGCCACAGGGCTTGTGGGGGATGGCCAGTCGTCGTCTTGTGGCTGCACCTGCGTGGTATCCTCATGTTGTACGGGATGGGACAGACAGGGGGATTGGGACAGGTCATGGATGGATCTGACCTCGACATCCCCGTCTTCTGTGTCGGAGCATGCTGCCATCAATGGGGTGTCACCTATGGTGCTGCTGCCACCAGAGGCAGTGCCTTCTGTGGCATCCATTGGGGGGACCTGTGGTGGTGGTGTTGTGGCCATGCTGGCTGCTGGGGTGCCTGTTGATGTTCCCTCCTCTGTGCTGCCACCTGATTTGTGCTGCTGCCGTGTCTTGATGCGTGCAGCTGAGGTGGAGGGTCTCTGGCCGTTGGTCTTGGCCCTCTTTGCAGGTGTGCTGGTAGGGGTGTCCTGTAGCTCGTCGTTTGGATCGGACCCTGTGGTGGAGTAAAGGAGGGCGAGGGTTATTGATGGGTCAGTGGGAATTGGAATGGCATTGTATCACATGCATTGGGGTGGTACCTGAGGGTGATTTGGGTCGGGGTCTTGGAGGTGCTTTGATTTGTGTGTGGAGTGAGGGTGCAGTTGTTTGGCAGCCTGCAGTTAGGGTGTGCCTGCTGCACGTGTAGTGCGTGTATTAGGGGTTTTTAATTATTTATGTATTTATTGTGGGTTTTGACGTGCGCTTTCAGGCCGATGTGTGTGGACGTTCTCCTGGACATGTGTTTCTGTTGCACTATGTGGACGCATGGTACTTCACATGGTTGGACTTTGTGGATTTGGCATTGTTTTATCTGGCCCACCTACCTGAATCTTCGGATGTCTGCACTCCTTTCTCCATCCCTCCGACTCCCTCTATGCTCTCCATTCCGATGGTGGAGGCACAGATTTCTTCCCAGGGGGTCAACTTGATGGGTGATTCAGGACCTCCCCCGGTGGCTGTGGCGATGTTGCGGTTGGCAGAGAGTATGCTGCGGACGCGTATCCGCAGGTCGTCCCATCGCTTGCGGCATTGCTGTGGGGTGCGGGGTGCGGTCCCCACCGCACTTACCCGCTGTGCCACCAGAGCCCATATGGCCTTCTTGTTTGCAAGTGCCGTCCTGGTCATTTGCGTGGAGAAGACGACGGCTGCATTCTCCTGGAGGGTCTCTGTTAGCACGGTGAGTTCCTCACGGGAGAAGTGGACCTGCCGCTTGCGGTCGCACGCTTTCTTCGCTACTTTTCCCATTTTTCGTGGTTTCGCTAGGGTGGTTGACGGGTTGGGGTGTGTTTCAGGGTAGTGATTTTAGTGGTTGTGTGGTTTTGGTGTTTTTATAGGTGTACGCCGGGATGTTTCCCGTTCCGGGCCCATGTTTTAACTTCCGTTTCCGTATATTTCCGGGCACCGTACTTTCCGGTAGGCGCACACTGCGGTGACCGCTAAGAGGGGTGGCGGTATTGCACCTAGGGCGCCGTACGGCGGCGGTGTGGGCCGTTTTGGGGTCATTTCCGCCATCGCGGACTTTGCACTTCCGCCGTGGCGTGGTGCTCGTGCCCGATGGGTCGGAATGGGCCGCACTTTGCTCCTTCGTACAATGGCGGAAACGCTATTTACGCTGTGGCGCTCCGGTCAGTCGCTTTCCGCAAGGGTCGTAATGAGGGCCACTCAACCCAGACTCCAAACACAACACTCTACACTGATAACACCAACTGTCACACCCAGTCCATGGCTAATGCACACTCATGCTGCAAGCACGAGGATCCCTTCTTGGGCACACAGCCCTCAACACTCCCAACATATCCCACCTAGAAAGCTGTCACACATGCAGAGCACAAGGTACAATCTGGTCTGATACGGACCATCAACATAAAGCTCTCCAATCTTATGTTTTACCTCTCCTCACAACCAGCCAACCCCAACCACTCTCTTGCATTTTCGCCAGGGTGCTTGTAGACCATGCAAATGATAGTGATGAGTTGTAACAAATACTAGTGGCATACTAATTCATAACATAACCTGTGCATGGTCTGTTTGAGAAACAGCCTTTCCATTGCACATCAGAATGCAGATCACATCATTACATGGCGCCCAGTACACAACCACATTACTACCAACATCATATCACATGAACAGGAATGCAGCCTATGTGCTGCCATCCCACTATGTAAGTCAAATATATGGTAGTACTTTGGAGAGAATGGACAGCAAATAAATAATGCAACAGCGCCACTCTACTGGAAAATGACATGCCGAGGGATGGCATGGGCCAACTTGAGTAGCACCTTTCTGCGGTCCTGTATACATTGGTGCCATTCACAGGCATGAGAAGAATTTAAATAATCTGGCATGGATCCCTCCTTGTATCATCAGTCAAGCATCATACTTCTACCAGACTGCACAATAACCCTTAAAATACTTCAGCTGCATCATTGCTTGGAAGGACACAAAGCTCTACCCACTGTATCCCGGTGGTACATTGCAGTAATCCCCCATTGCATCAGGGCAATGTTATAAATGTATTTGAGCATGACCAACATATCAAGAGTCAGATGACAGATGCTAACCTGGCCATAATGTTGGCAACACATCACATGGCCTTTTAATATGTGGAAAGGTTTGGATGCCTATGCCTAATGTGAAAAGTCGATCAATGCTGGGAAGTGCCTGGACAATATTTTTTGTCTCACAAATTGGTCCAAGAATTGTATAGCAAGGTTATATGATATGATATGACATTTATAACGCACCTATACACAAGCGTTTCAAGGTGCGAAGTGTGGCTTAGCTACAGTGTGGTCATACTCTTGTGTTCAGAGGGGCAAAAGTGCACTTCACCACCATGGAAATGTGTACCAGTGGCCAGAACACAACAGGCAACAGGGTGCATGGCCTTTCCTTCCTCCAAGAGCCAAGAGGGGACCCAGAATAAATCATGGGGGTAGCAGGTGTGGGGAATTTGGCACACGGAAATCCAGTGCATGCAACGATTTCACGGCCTACCACAGGTGGGGAATTTACAACTGTGAGAAGGTAGGGGAGGTGAAAGGAGTTTGACATATAGTGGCTAAGGCCTAAGCGTTCACATGTATACTTTGTTGCAGCAGACAAAGGATCAGATGCCTCTACTGCTGTCTTAATAGATGGTTTGTAAATGTACATCTACTGCTGTGTGAATGTCCTTCACCTCATGTTCACACACTTTACCAGCAATTGGAAACATGGGCCAATCTAACCCACCTAATAACTCACATTTCAGCTGGGCTTACCATTCCAAAATGTACTGCACCATCTGCAAGTGCGCCATTGAAAAGCACAAATACTTAGGCCATTGAAATTCTTCTTTGCACATGCTATCTCAGAAATAAAATGCCATTGCAGTTTAATGCAACACTCACAGAAAAGCTTGTGTGACTTTTTTTTTATTTTTATTTTTAGTTTAGCATTTAGCGTAAATTAATACAAACGTGTTGCTTTGTCTTCAGGAAATGCTCATTCCTGCATAGCCAAACGTTATGAGCAATCATAAGTCCACTCATTGTTCATTGTTATATCATCACTTGATCTGTGTCTGCAGTTCTGTTTTAGCAACATCGATTCCAGATTTACGTTTGGCTGTGTATTCTAAGAGCTCAAATGTTAGCATTGCTCGAGTACTTATCAGTTTGGCCAGATAGCCTTTTTGCATTCCTTCTAGGAATACCCTTGAGCCTCTCACTGTCCGATTATTGATGTCAACATACAGAGCTTCCCATCAGGAATCAGAGTCCAATTCACACGACGCTGGCAGCACTGGTTGAATGAGCTTTTCTCTTTCTGATTTTAGATCCTCACAAAACTTGAGTAAATGTTGTAGCGATTCTTCATGTTTGTTACATAGGCGATATATGTCATCCATTGTCAAATCATATTTTCTTAGTATTTGTTTTGTTCTTAACATGTTTAGCCGGAACCACAGAATTGCATCTCCATGGTTAGGATTCAGGCTCTTACTGAGGTAATTAGGTAGATTTTTTGGAAAGTTTATCAGTTTGGTTGATAAAGTATGCGCTTTGGAATTTCTACGAATGTTTTCAGTTTTTGCCCAATCTACTGCCAACAGGGCTATTTTTGCTTTTTTCGGGTTGGTGCATAAGGTTTCGACTTTAATGCCAGAGGCGTTGCTAGGGGGGCCTAGGGGGCTATAGCCCCCGGTCTATTGGTTGTAGCCCTGGATAGAATCTCAGGATCTACAACCAAAAGGCTAGCTAGCCCGGTGTCCCAACAGTCCCGACATTAGTGTAGCCCCAGATCTTTTCCAGACCTAGCAACACCTCTGATTAACGCAAAGATTTTCTAAAGTTTCCTTACATTTATTCCTCCACAGGTTTAGTGGCCAAAAGGTAGTTCCACTTTTCTGTATGTTGTTAAGGTTTTCCATACCACATGTACGTGTATGGAATGGAAATCCAGTTCATGTCTGTACAGAATTATCGGTGAGCAATTGTGATGCGCTCATCACCAAGAAAGCAATTAGTAGTCACTTGAATATGAAAATTAAATGATGACTTTAATTCAGTTGCGAGCAGCCGACACATGTTTCGACACGCTGGTCGTTTTCAAGGCTGAATAGTTCCAAAAAGCCAGAAGATTGTTTACATAATGGTGTCAAACAAAGCAAAAGATTATTCAAATCAAAGATGACATTACAAGATGTGTGAAATTGACCAAAACCAATGTGCAAGTGAATAAAAAAATGTCATACAACAATCATGTATGTGACAGTTATTCAAACAAAAGAAACAACATCAAATGGAAAATAAATTAACACTGCCATGGGTATTTCCCCTCAGTGCCAAGCCCTTTTTTGGTGATTTCGGTATGTGGCCATTCAATGCCTTGTAACTTCTTTGTTACATCAGATATCTCGGCCAAATTTGGCTCCTTTTTTTCCCACATGTAGGAGGTCGTAACGCCACCCAGGAATCCTAGGTTGCTGTAGGGGGGTGAGGGACAATAAGCAAAAAGGGCGAAAATGTTTTTTTTCAAAAAATGCCAATAAAATTATATACAAAGAAGCCTGTGGTTTTTTCCACAGGCTTGTTGGAAATGAAAAAAAAATATTTTGATGTGGTTATCAACTGTTTTTTGAGAGGTAGGCGATTTTGGCCATTTTTGCCAATTCGACATGCATGGACGGAATGGAACAAAAGGGTAGGAAAGCCGAATTGGAGGACAGAAAGGCATATATTTCTGAAAAGTAGACAGAATTCCAAGTTTAGGAAGGGGTGATTTGCGTAGGTCAGACAACAACTAGGTAGGGGAAAATGGCATAGATTGGGGGAAAAGCGGGAAAATGACCGAAAAAAAGGTATGTGTTGGACAAGGTTGGCTTGGTACGGCAATGGCTTCTATGAATTTTGAGAAAAGCAATGCTCCGCTACATTCCCCCGACTCTTCCAGTTAGGAAAGCACGCATTTTTTGCAGTGTTTTTCAAAACAAGCAATACCACAAGACAAACACTGAGCCATGGTACACAGGAGTTTTATGCTCACGGCCTGAACAGACGCACTTAGCATGTGTAAATCAGGAAAACCAATGTGGTGAGGAACAGCAAGTATCCATTTTTTTAAAGAGCACAGGCAGACCTTTTCAAAGGTAGGTGACTTGTGCAGATTACAAAAGTGTATGGTGCCTAAAACAGCGACTAAATATAGGTCACATTTGGGAAATGAAAGAGTTGTGTGACAAAGGGCACCAGCAAATGCGTGAAAACGTTATGAACACCACACAAACACAACAAATGTTATACCTTCCTGCATTCCCAAAGGTGTCCTGATGAAAACGGTACCTCACATATGTGGGTGCACCTACCTGGGCGCCAAGGGGAAAGCCTAAAACACAGGTAACGCCAAGTCTGTTTCGACACCTGAATTTGACACTTTCTCCAGACAAGCACAACATGCAGATATGGGCCTTGGGTGTCCAAGCCACCAAGGAAAACAGGTAACCCCATGCATTTCCGAAAAGAGGTCACCCGTGGAAATCCGCAGAGGAATGATTTGTGCAAATCGGCCCAGAATGTATTACCCAGACACCCCTGCAAAGTCCGAAATGTGGGGGGAAAAAACGCATTTTACGCACATTTCACTCGGCGCACCCATCGAAACACGCCGCCAACAACACATGGCTGACCGTCCCTCGTTCCCACAGGTGTCCCAATGAAAACAGTACCTCACATGTGTGGATGCACCTACCTGGCGCCCAGGGGAAAGCCTAAAACACTGGTAACCCCAAGTCTGTTTCCACACCTGAATTTGACACTTTCTCCAGACAAGCACAACATACAGATATGGGCCTCGGGTGTCCAAGCCACCAAGGAAAACAGGAAACCCCATGCATTTCCGAATAGAGGACACCTGTGGGAATCCACAGAGGTATGTTTTGCTCAAATCGGCCCAGAATGTATTACCCAGAAACCCCCCGCAAAGTCCGAAATGTGGGAGAAAAAAAACTAATTTTCCGCACATTTCACTCGGCGCACCCATCGAAACACACTGCCAACAACACATGGCCTACCATCCCACATTTCCACAGGTGTCCCGATGAAAACGGCACCTCACATGTGTGGGTGCACCTACCTGGGGCCAAGGGGAAAGCCTAAAACACAGGTAACCCCAAGTCTGTTTCGACACCTGAATTTGACACCTTTTCCCAACAAGCACAACATACAGATATGGTTCTTGGGTGTCAAAGCCACTAGGGAAAACAGGGAACCCCATGCATTTCCGAAAAGAGGACACCCGTAGGAATCCACAGATGTATGATTTGCGCAAATCGGCCCAGAATTTATTACCCAGACACCCCCGCAAAGTCTGAAATGTGGGAAAAAAATACATTTTCCGCACATTTCACTCAGCGCACCCATCGAAACACGCCGCCAACAACACATGGCCTACTGTCCCGTATTCCCACAGGTGTCCCTATGAAAACAGTACCTCACATGTGTGGTTGCACCTACCTGGGCGCCAAGGGGAAAGCCTAAAACACAGGTAACCCCAAGTCTGTTTAGACACCTGAATTTGACACTTTCTCCAGACAAGCACAACATACAGATATGGGCCTCGGGTGTCCAAGCCACCAATGGAAAACAAGAAACCCCATGCATTTCCGAAAAGAGGACACCCATGGAAATCCGCAGAGGTATGATTTGTGCAAATCGGCCTAGAATGTATTACCCAGACACCCCCGCAAAGTCCGAAATGTGGGAAAAAAACACATTTTCCGCACATTTCACTCAGCGCACCCATTGAAACACGCCGCCAACAACACATGGCCTACTGTCCCGTATTCCCATAGGTGTCCCTATGAAAACAGCACCTCACATGTGTGGTTGTACCTACCTGGAGCCAAGGGAAAAGCCTAAAACACAGGTAACCACAAGTCTGTTTCCACACCTGAATTTGACACTTTCTCCAGACAAGCACAACATACAGATATGGGCCTCGGGTGTCCAAGCCACCAAGGAAAACAGGAAACCCCATGCATTTCCGAAAAGAGGACACCTGTGGGAATCCACAGAGGTATGATTTGCTCAAATCGGCCCAGAATGTATTACCCAGAAACCCCCCGCAAAGTCCGAAATGTGGGAAAAAACCCTAATTTTCCGCACCTTTCACTCGGCGCACCCATCTAAACACACTGCCAACAACACATGGCCTACCATCCCGCATTTCCACAGGTGTCTCAATGAAAATGGCACCTCACATGTGTGGGTGTACCTACCTGGGGCCAAGGGGAAAGCCTAAAACACAGGTAAACCCAAGTCTGTTTCGACACTTTTTCCCAACAAGCACAACATACAGATATGGGCCGCAGGTGTCCAAGCCATGAAGAAAAACAGGGAACCCCATGCATTTCCGAAAAGATGATACCCGTGGGAATCCGCAGAGGTATGATTTGCGCAAATCGGCCCATAATTTATTACCTAGAAGCCCCGGCAAAGTCCGAAATATGCAGAAAAAAAAGCCAACATTTTTCACTTTGTCAGGGGTTCTGGGTAAAACATTCTGGTCTGCTTCGCGCAAGTTGGACCTCTGTGGATTCCTACTGGTGCCCTCTTTCAGAAATGCATGGGGTTCCCAGTTTTCCTTGGTGGCTTGGACACCCTATGCACAAATCTGTAGGTTATCACTCCTTTTGCGGTTACCAGTGGGTTAGCCGTTTCCCTTTGCGGCTAGATTGGTGAACCCACACATGTGAGGTACCGTTTTCATTGGGACACCTGTGGGAACGCGAGAAGGTATGAGATCTGTTTTTGGCGGCGTGTTTCGGTGGTTGAGCAGAGTGAAATGTCTGGAAATTGTGTTTTGAACACCAAATTTGGAATTTGCTGGAGGTTCTGGCTAGTAGATTCTGGGCCGATTTGCGCAAGGCAGACCTCTGTGGATTCCCACGGGTGTCCTGTTTTGGGAAATGCATGGGGTTCCCTGTTTTCCTTGCTGCCTTGGACACCCTAGGCCCAAATCTGTAGGTTGCCCCTATGAACAAATTGTGCTGTGGCGAAAGGCTTGGGGATACCAGCGGGTTCCCCTTTTCCTTTTGCGCCCCCGGTTGGTGCACCCACACATATGAGGTACCTTTTTCGTCGGGACACCTGTGGGAACGCGAGAAGGTATTACATCTGTTCTTGGCAACGTGTTTCGGTGAGTGGACACAGGGAAATGTCTCTGAAATTGCCTGGAAATGAAGACAATTTTCAGACATTTCGCTCTGGCCACCCACTGAACCACACCGCCAACAACACATGGCCTACCTTCCCGCATCCCCACAAGTGTTTCAATGAAAACGGTACCTCACATGTGTTGGTGCACCTACCGAGGGCGCAAAAGGAAAATGGTAACCCCCGGGTAACCCCAAGCCTTTCGCCACTGACCATTTTGTTCATGTGGGCAACCTACAGATTTGGTCCTAAGTTGTCGAAGCAAGCAAGGAAAACAGGGAACCCCATGCATTTCCCAAAAGAGGACACCCGTGGGAATCCACAGAGGTCTGCCTTGTGCAAATTGTCCCAGTTTTTATTAGCCACAATCCCCGACAAATTGTGATATTTGGTTGGGGAAAAAACACAATGTTCACTTTGTCTGGGGTTCTGGGTAATAAATTCTGGGCCGCTTCGCGCAAGTCAGACCTCTGCATTCCCACGGGTGTCCTCTTTTGGGAAATGCATGGGGTTCCTCGTTTTTCTTGCTGGCTTCGACACCCTAGGCCCAAATCTGTAGGTTTCCCACATGAACAAATTGTGCTGTAGCGAAAGGCTTGGGGTTACCAGCGAGTTACCCTTTTCCTTTTGCGCCCCCGGTAGGTGCACCCACACATGTGAGGTATCTTTTTCGTCGGGACACCTGTTGGAACGCGAGAAGGTATGACATATGTTGTTGGCAACGTGTTTCGGTGAGTGGACACTGGGAAATTTCTCTGAAATTGGCTGGAAATGAAGAAAATTCTCAGACATTTCGCTCTGGCAACCCACTGAAACACACCACCAACAACACATGGCCTACCTTCCCGCGTCCCCACACATGTCCCGATGCAAATGGTACCTCACATGTGTGAGTGCACCTACTGGGGGCGCAAAAGGAAAAGGGTAACCCCAAGCCTTTCGCCACTGACCATTTTGTTCATGAGGGCAACCTACAGATTTCGGCCTAGGGTGTCGAAGCCAGCAAGGAAAACAGGGACCCCATGCATTTCCCAAAAGAGGACACCCGTGGGAATCCACACATGGCCAAACTGGAGGGGCGGCACATCTCATGTAGCCCTCCCCAGGGGCAGATAAGGGGGTGGGGTTGTCCTGCACAACTCCCTGGGCTCAGGCGTCCGTTTCTAGGAGCAGATATCTGGTCCCAAGGAGGGCTGCATGACATGGCACCCACTCGATTGCGGCTGGGAGGTGGGGGGGGGGTCAATGCCCCATCCCATTAGAAAATTCCCAGACCCTTTGGGGTGCCCCACAGCCCCCCCTAAAAAGCGTTCCACCAGGGACGAGTGCAGGACAGGCCCCCGACATATCTGCCCCTGGAGAGGGCTACATGAGATGGGCCGCCCCTCCAATTGGGATGGGGGTGGAGAGGTGCACCCCCTTTCACATTAGAAAATTCCACAGCAGTGTAGGGGGCCCCTCCACCCCCGCTAAAGGGCATCCTGCCATTTTGAATTATTTTCTTTGTTTACTATACCTGCCTTGGCGCAGAGGGGCACATTGGTGTGCCAATCTGGCGCCGGGTGCCCAAACCTTACTGCCAAACCCACTGGGGGGCCTGTCCCACTATTTATGAGGGGCACCCCCCTTTTCTGTAAAATATATCCCTGGTGGCTAGTGCCCCCCATCTCTCCCAACATTCCCTTTACTTATTTCCATTTTTTTGTTTTTGTTTTGCCCCCTTCCATGGGGGCAGATGATCAGCCATCTGCCCCCGGGGGGGGCTAACCTGCAGGCCCCATCATTTGGGGGGCCTGCACACTAATTCCTGGTGGCCCTCCCCCCTGCCCCCCAATTGGATGGGGGGCCCCCTCATGTACTCCTGCCTGGGGGCATACATCTGCCCCCAGGGAGGGCTACAAGGGGTGGCCCCACCTTTCCACTTGGTATGGGAGGGGGAGGTCCACCACCATTTCATGGGGGCAAAAAAAAATCACCCAGGCCCCCCAACCCCACCCCCATCCCTGTTCTATTTTTTTTTTTTAAATGTTTAAATGTTGCCCCCCTTCCGTGGGGGCAGATGATCAGCCATCTGCCTCCAGGGTTGTGCACATATGTGCCCCCATGCTTTGGGGTGCAGGGGGGGAGAGGGCTGCTTACTTGAAGCAGCCCCCGTCCCCCCACGTCACAAACAAATCCATGGTGGTCCAGTGGGTTGCTGGTCACGGATCGAGTGCTCGGCGCTGATCCGTGACCAGCAATGCGTCATATACGTGGTGTCCTTGGAAAGGGGTGAACATCCCCTTTCCAAGGACACCACTTTTTCCTATATCCCTGGTGGCCTAGTGGGCCCCAGGGCCCCTAACCACCTCCCACCTCCCTCGATTTTTTTCATTTTTATCTTTTTTATTTTCACCCCTGGGGGCAGTGATCATCTGCCCCCAGGGGTCTCCAGCGCTGTGGCCCCATGCTTTGGGGCCACAGGGGGAAGGGGGCCACTTACCTAGTAAGCAGCCCCCCCTCCCCCTGCATCACAAACGGATCTCTATTGATCTGTTGACATTGCTGCCCATGGATCGTGCGCCCTGCGCCCGATCCGTGTGCAGCAATGCCACACAATGGGTATCGTTGGAAAGGGGAGATTCTCCCCTTTCCAACGATACCCACCTCGATCTCCGGCTTGAAATACAGCTGGAGATCGACGCGGAGAAAGAAGGGCTCTTACCTTCTTTCTTCACTGCAGCAGCCGTTCGGCTGCTGCAGTGATTTTACTTTCAGTTCCACGGCGACGTGCTTTACGCATGCCGACGTGAAACTGAAGGTAATGCAGCCCCCTGGCAGTGAGGGGGGGACCTCCCCCTCACATAGCCCGGGGGTTGGATTACAGTTTTGTGTGAACCCTGCTTTGCAGGGATCACACAAAACAAAAGTGCCGAAAAGGACGAGCTATCTCGTCCTTGGCAACAGGGAGGGAATCCCAAGGACAAGATAGCTCTTCCTTGGCACTAATGAGGTTAAAGAAAAATATCATACCACAATTCAGTTGGGGGTGTGGGCAAAACTAAGTTCAGTGATGATCACCAATGTCGGGAACAAAATCAGATAAGATTGAAATTAATTAATTGAAGTGGTATACCTCATGAATCATTTGAAATGGGGGAATAGTAATCCCCAGGTGAATCAAGATCCTGCAAACAATTATCTTGATAAGGAATAGTCAACAGTCAAAATAGTGTTGTTAGACCAAAATGTACCCAATGGCATCACACGTCACCAGCATAGAATTCTAACCCAGTTAAGCTAATGTGTCTACGTGTAGTAAAATTCTACATAAAACCAACAAAAATATAAGGGAGATCAGGGCATGCAACAAGTTATGTTGCTATGGCAAATATGTGATAGCATGCAGTACTGAAAGACAGGTGCAAATCCTAACCAACCAGCTGGAGAATGATATTATCCCGAGAGGTCTGCGTATTCTTACATTCCCTAGTTTTGACCAAGAGGAGGATGCAGATCTAGTTCCAAGAATATGCTAGAACTTTTGATCCTACATGCTACTCGTGAACACAAAAGGGTACTTGCTCAAATCAAGACTATCAAAGAAGAAATTAGTAATATGCCCAATGCGGAAGATACCAAACAAAAGAACTATGAAAAAATGCATGATATACTGGTTGAATATCAAGACGAAATTAAGATGCGTAAATTCAGAATGTTTTTTCGAGATGACAAAGATTATAGACAAGATAGAGTATATACATTCCAACCCAAATATGATAATATTAACTCCAATATTAAACCTACTTCCTCCAATACTACTCCTGCTAGCTCTGATCCAGACTCTGAGACTGATCCTGCGGAAACAGAAGATAATGAGGCCCAGGCTAAAGAATCCACCAATCAGAGTAGAATAAACTTTTTAGGACAAATCCGCAGGTACAAAAACGGCAATGTGAGATTTGCCAATACAAAACAGGTCCGATTCAGCAAAACTCCCATAGTGTTTACTCCAACTCTGCCAACCACACAAGGGGAAGGAGGGGGGCAAGCGGAAGCGGAAGTGGCAGCAGAAGCTCCGACGAGGACAGCACCCGACCAGGGATCTTGACTCTTTCAAAGAAACGTTTGGGGAAATAATTGACTCAGACTTGGTTATTAATCTTTCCAAATGGGTGCTTACAACACATGAAATTTCGCCTCTCAATAAAGGATTGCCATTTTCACCGAGTACTGGTACTGATTTTGTCAACTTTCAGATAGATGTTTTCAAATTTTTGAGGAAATTGAAACTTAAAAAATTCTTTGCTACTCAAGTCAGAACTTCTACACCCAAGCCAAAACTGGACCCCCAGAGAACTTTCACTATTGGGGATATTAACACCATTGAGTCTTTAGTTTCTTTGAACCCACAGGTCAGAACTGATCCACAATCTGTGCACAAAGACCTGGGAATTAATACGCTATATCTGAAATTACCTGAACTTAAGGGAAAATCGAAAATCACATGAGACTTTCCATACTGCACTAACCAATGATATTCATTCCCATTTAGACAAGCAGATGAAATTAAAAATAAAAAATGATCCAACCTTACGGCTAATGAACTAAAAGCTCTACAAAATTTCTCTAAGGACAATGGTATCACTGAACTTAATTTTGAACCTCATCCCCAACCTGAATTGTGGTATGATATTTTTCTATAATTTATTTTCCATTTGATGTTGTTTCTTTTGTTTGAATTACTGTCACATACATGATTGTTGTATGACATTTTTTCATTCACTTGCACATTGGTTTTGGTCAGTATCACACATCTTGTGATGTCATCTTTGATTTGAATAATGTTTTGCTTTGTTTCACACCATTATGTAAACAATCGTCTGGGTTTTTGGAACTATTCAGCCTCGAAAACGACCAGTGTGTCGAAACACGTGTCGGCTGCTCGCAACTGAATTAAAGTTATCATTTAATTTTCATATTCAAGTGACCACTAATTGCTTTCTTGGTGCTGAGCGCATCACCATCCCTCACCGCTAATTCTGTACTTTATTTGTGCCAACCTGGGTGGATAGGTTGGCGGAACTTGAGTGATTGCTGCCAGCACACATTTGATTGTTTGATTGATTTCACTGATGATAGAATCTGAGGGTGATCATTAGCACACGGATATCGAGTTTCGAACCCACCAGTTAACCAGTTCATGTCTAATCACACCTATTGGTGTGCAATTTGGCAGTCTTAGAAGTCTTTTCTAAAATCTAGCCTCCAGCCTTTCCCATGTTTCCCAAGGCAATCTTGGGCAGGTTTCACCTGCATACGTGATTGTCAGAATTACTTTTTGATTGTAAAAGTCTACAGTAGGCTGGAGAGAGAATTTTCTGAATTTCTTTTTCAGTATTAAGGCTTGAGCTGTCAATTGGTCCATTTTTAAATTCTGTTACGAACACTAAAGGTGTCTTTCGGAAATGGTTGTTGTGGCGCCGTTGGCCGCGTATCTCTGGAATTCAGATTGCCTCTTCCAGTCCTTACTGACACCGGTCCTGAATATGAAGTATCAGGGATCTGCGATTCTCAGTACAGAAGAGGGGTTTTAGAGTATTTAGTGGTTTGGAAGGATTACTCGCCAGCAGAACGATCTTGGGAGCCCGCCTGGCTGTACATGCCCCTCGGCTTGTGCGTTCATTCTATCACTTCCATCCGGGCAAACCTGGCGTTGTCTCCCATAAAAGGGGGCATACTGTTACGAACACTCAAGGTGTCTTTTGGAAATGGTCGTTGTGGCGCCATTGGCAGCGTATCTCGGGAATTCAGATTCCCCTATCTAAGATGGCCGCTGTACGACAGGGTGACGGTGCAGTGGTTTTGAAGGCAGCAGATCACGCTCCTCCCATCCATGCTGAGAAAGTACTTCCGGTCTTGGATCCATTACGGCATCGCGTTGCAACTGTTTACAGAAGCCACGATTCATGAGTATCGCATCTAGAGACTTTTCTGACTTTGATTATCTTGGAAATCCTTGTTTCACTTTTTCTCTGCTTTCTTCCCATCTGTCAGGAACTCTCTCATTTCTCCTGTGTTTAGTGGCCCGCCAACCACGGATTAACAAGCCAAGAAACTACCTGGGATCTTCCCGACCTAAGTAGGCATACTTCCTCCACACATTCACAGAGAACCAACTCGATATTCACAAACTTACCATTTTGTTTACTTCTGTCATTATAGCACAACACGTGCCTTGCGGTTATACGGCCTACATCTCTCAACCGCCACCACAATCTATTCGCAGATCATTTCCCGTGGTGAATCATTCCAATCTCCATTCAGGATTTCGGTACGGGAGGGACGGAAGGTTCCATTACATTTTACTTTCATTTCCTTTTCACCTCCTTAGCTGATTAGTGCATGTGTTCCCACACAGATTCGCTCCCCCATCCTCCAGCTGGGATTCAGTCTCCTGTCATCTCTATAACAACTAATTACAAGGGTAGGATTTATATCCATTTGACAACCTTACCTGTCCTCCCACTCTCTTCAGTATCAGGGTTAACTTGTCCCCTCTTGTTGTAGCCGTTGCTGGAACCAGAAAGACGCTTTGAATCTGCGATGGAGTGGTGACTGCGACAATCTACTCCCCGAAGACACTCACCAGCGGCAGTTCCGTTCCGTTCCGCGTCCAGTGTTCTCCATCTGCAAGGGTTTTCTTCCCCTCAAGGGTTTCCTAGGTGTTTTCACTCCGTGCTAACTTTACCTGCACTGGGAAAGAAGGCCAGGTGAATTGCTCCTTTCCTCAGATTACCTTTTGAAGATCAGGTAGGAGATTTTGTATTCTTGCACTTTCACGTTTTTGGAGCGCATTATTAATAGATCAATGACAGCTATCAACGCCCTAAGGAATATCCCTATTTAATCGCCTCATTTCACAGGTAACAAGAATAAGAAATCTCCAATAAAATGGAACAACAAGTTCAACAGCTTGTAGCAGCCATGCAGAACCTGTCAGCAGAGGTACAGTTTCTTAAACAAGAAAATGCCTCTTTAAAGAGTCAAGTAGGTCGGTCGGCTCAGAGTTCAAAGGTACCTCCTGGACCCCTCTCCTCCGGTAGGTTCGATGGGAACCCACATCTTGTAAAAGAATTTCTAGAGTCTTGCACTGTCCAGTTTGCATTTAAAGTGGCTTTTTTCCCTACACACAGGGATAAGGTTGGTCATATGATCTCCCAAATGACCAGAGCAGCATTAGCTTGGGCTACCCCTTTAGTTACAAATAACAATCCCATGCTGGATTCCTACACCACCTTTTGCAATAGCGTAAAAAATATGTTTGGCAGACACGAAGTGACTATAGCCTCTCACGACTTCTAGATCTCAAACAAGGCTCACAAGATATCCTGACGTATATCACCCGTTTCAAGCAGATGGGAGCTGATATGGCTTGGGCAGATGATGCTTTAATAACCTTATTCCGGAGAGGCCTGTCAGAAGATTTAAAAGATGAGGTTTCAAGGGAACCTCGTCCCCACAATATGAGCGAATTCACAGCATTAGTCATGCAGCTAGACTATAGACTCCAGGAAAGAAATCGAGAGAAATGAAAGGGAAGGAACAGTTGACCGCAGATGGAAGGGTGTATGGTGCCTAGTAAACCCATGTCAACGGAAGAACCCATGCAGTAGGGTGCCACACGCGGTCCTCTCTCACCAGAAGATCGTTTCAGACAAAGGTCTCTTGGACTCTGCATGTATTGTGGGGTTAATACTCATACAGTCAAGGAATGCCTCTTAGTTCCTACAAAGAAGGCGGGAAACACCAGTGCCCGACCGTAAATGGAACGACAGTGCAGGGTACTCAATCCACAAACAGTTCCCTCTTTAGTGCTTTTGCTAATTCCCAGAGCCCACACTCTAAAAGCGGCATGGTTGTTTTAGGAGTGTCCCTCTCCTGGGAAAACATCCCATTGGAGAATGTCCCTGCTCTTGTAGACAGCGACGCTGCGGGGAATATCATTGATAATTCTTGGACTCAAAAGCACAACATTCCCTGAACCGCTAAGACCATATCCATCCCATTAGAAAGTGTAGATGGTAGTCTTCTCATTTCAGGTCCCATAAAGGACCATACGTGTTCCCTGATCATGACTATAGCTTCTCATCAGGAAGCACTAGAGCTAGACATCATACGGACAGCGCATTATCCCATAATTTTAGGACTATCTTGGTTAAGAATACATAACCCTTACATTAATTGGGCGGCAGGGACCCTATTCTTGGGCTCAGAGATGTGTGTCCAACGCTGTCTAAAAAAGGTTAACCCCCAGTCTGGAGGGGATCATGATCCAGGTAATCCAAGTCGTGTGGGAACATTACTAAATCGGGTCTTTTCACTACCTCTAGAATATCAACAATTCCATCCAGTGTTCACACACAGAATACTCCGAATTACCCCCACACAGGAGAGATGATTGTGTCATAGATTTAGTACCAAACAGTCCTCTTCCATTCGGATGTATGTATATTCTTTCTGCCAAGGAGAAAGAAGTGCTAAAGGAGTATTTACGAAAACACTTACAAAAGAGTCTTATTATGGAGTCAACATCCCCGGCGGCAGCGTCACTATTTTTTATTCCTAAAAAGAAAAACACAGAACTCCGCCCTTGCATTGATTATCGTGTCTTAAATAAGATCACAGTGCCGGATAAATATCCAATGCCCCTCATCCCGGACATTCTGGAGGCGGTACGAGGCTCACGCATCTATACCAAACTCGATTTGCGTGGGGCTTATCATCTTATCCGTATCAAGCCGGGAGATGAATGGTAAACGGCCTTCTGTACTCCGTTTGGCCACTACCAATACAGAGTTATGCCGTTTGGCTTATCCAACGCTCCTGCGGTTTTCCAACGATTTATGGACCACATTTTTGCAGATATATCCTTATACTATGTAATCATCCATTTAGATGATATTTTGGTTTTTTCATCTTCATTATCTGAGCACATTCATCATGTACAGGAAGTCCCCTCCCGTTTACAACAAAACCATCTCTTCTGCAAGATAGAGAAGTGCGAATTCCATAAGCCTTCTGTCGCCTATTTAGGATACATACTGTCAGGAGAGGGCATTACCATGGACCCCTCCAAGATCTCTGCTATCACAGAATGGCCAACTGCTAAGTCTGTCAAAGACATTCAAAGATTCTTGGGATTCGCCAATTTATATAGGCGTTTTATCCCCCATTTTTCATCTCTTAACCAGCCTTTAACGCATCTCCTTAAAAATGGGGTATCTTTTCACTGGTCATTGGAAGTGCAACTCTCATTCGAAGAAATGAAAGAACTATTTACGAAAGCTCCAATACTGACAATACCAGATCAACAGAAAAGATTCATTGTGGAATCTGATGCGTCTCATCGAGCACTGGGAGCGGTTCTCCCCCATACCGGGGTCAATAACATCGAACAACCAATAGCCTACTTATCTAAGACACTTTCTCAGTCGGAAATTAACTACACCGTGTTGGAAAAGGAACTGTTGGCCATAAAACGTGCCTTCAAAGAATGGCAACATCTTTTATTAGGAGGCTGATTCCCTACCGAGGTGAGAACAGACCACCACAACCTACGCATTTTGCAATATGCCCAAACATGTAACTGCCGCCAAGCTTGTTGGGCTCATTTTTTCACCCTTCCATATCACATTTACGTTTATCCCCGGCAGAACAAATTTAAAGGCAGATGCCTTGTCTCGTAGGGATCCAGTGGAAGATACTCCATTCAGATCGGAACCTATGTTCCCCAAGACTGTGTGTGTGTCAGTGGTATGAGACTTCTTACAGGAAGTCACATCCAAGGAATGGGAATCCTCGCACCCAGGATTGATGGCAAGATACCATCTAACTCCCAGCCAAGGCCTTCTATTCAAGGACCAAAGAATCTTTATCACCAACAAAGACTTACACCAAGAGCTGTTACGTCTTTGTCATGATTCTCGCTCTGCTGGACATCGAGGCTTCGCAGGTACCTTAGACCTCATTCAAAGACAATTTTGGTGGCCAACCATCAGATTAGATGTCCGGAACTATATAGCATCATGCACTATCTGGCTACAAACCAAGACCCCCAGGCATTCACCCTTAGGGGAACAAGTCATCACACAAATACCTACTAAACTGTGGCAGATAATTTCCACTGATTTATTGTGGACCTTCCAAACTCAGAAGGATGTAATACTATCACAGTAACAGTGGCTCCCTAACAAAGATGGCTCATTTCATTCCCCTGCCAGCAGTTCCGTCAGCAGCAACAATGGCCCAGGTATTCTTGGACCGTATATTTTCACTTCATGGACTTCCAGAAGTTATCATATACGATTGAGGCCCACAATACACCTCGAAATACTGGAAACAGATGTGTCACATCCTAGGGGTCTCCAGAGCTTTAAGTTCTGGATACCATCCACAGACAAATGGGCAAACGGAACGACTCAATCAAACTTTGGAAGGCTATCTTAGATGTTACATTTCAGCTGCACAGGATAATTGGAAAGGACTACTACCCCTAGCAGAATTTGCATACAATAATGCCACACATTCAGCTACTCATCTCAGCCCTTTTTTCTGTACCTATGGGTATCACCCTTCGGTATTCACACCACTGAAATCCTACCCCTCGTCCTTTCCGGACATCAATGGTATGGTAGATGCCCTTCAAAAGGGTCATAAAGAAGCTAAAGAAGCCTTAATTGAGGCGCAACTCAAAAGCAAGAGACAAGTTGACAGACACCGAACCCCAGGCCCAACAATACAAGTGGGAGACCGAGTGTGGCTATCAAACAAGTTTCTCCCAAGAAGATTAGTCACCTCCAAGCTGTCACCTAAATAATTTGGCCCTTTTCAGGTTCTAAATCAGAAGGGTCCGGCGGCTTTCCAACTGAGACTTCCACACTCTTGGAAGTGCATACTTTCCACATTTCATGTTTCGCAATTAAAACCTGATGTACGGAACAACTTTCATTTACATACTACCAGGAAACCTCTTCCAGTCCTTACTGACACAGGTCCTGAATATGAAGTATCAGGGATCTGCGATCCTCGGTACAGAAGAGGGGTTTTACAGTATTTAGTGGTTTGGAAGGATTACTCGCCAGCAGAACGATCTTGGGAGCCCGCCTAGCTGTACATGCCCCTCGGCTTGTGCGTTCATTCTATCACTTCCATCCGGGCAAACCTGGCTTTGTCTCCCATAAAAGGGGGCATACTGTTACGAACACTCAAGGTGTCTTTTGGAAATGGTCGTTGTGGCGCCGTTGGCAGCGTATCTCGGGAATTCAGATTCCCCTATCTCAGATGGCCGCTGTACGACAGGGTGACGGTGCAGTGGTTTTGAAAGCAGTAGATCACGCTCCTCCCATCCATGCCGAGAAAGTACTTCCAGTCTTGGATCCATTACGGCATCGCGTTGCTACTGTTTACAGAAGCCACTCTTCGTGAGTATCGCATCTAGAGACTTCGCAGACTTTCATTATCTTGGAAATCCTTGTTTCACTTTTCCTCTGCTTTCTTCCCATCTGTCTTGAACTCTCTCATTTCCCCTGTGTTTAGCAGCCTGACAATCCACGGATTAACAAGCCAAGAAACTACCCGGGATCTTCCCGACCTAAGTAGGCATACTTCCTCCACACATTCACAGAGAACCGACTCGATATTCACAAACTTACCATTTCACTTACTTCTGTCATTATAGCACAACACGTGCCTTACGGTTATACGGAATACATCTCCCAACCGCCACCACAATCTATTTGCATATCATTTCCCCTGGTGAATCATTACAATCTCCATTGAGGATTTCGGTACGGGAGGGACGGAAGGTTCCATTACATTTTACTTTCATTTCCTTTTCACCTCCTTAGCTGATTAGTGCTTGTGTTCCCACACAGATTCTCTCCCCCATCCTCCAGCTGGGATTCAGTCTCCTGTCATCTCTATAACAACTAATTACAAGAGTAGGATTTATATCCATTTGATAACCTTACCTGTCCTCCCACTTTCTTCAGTATCTGGGTTAACTTGTCCCCTCTCTCGTTGTAGCCGCTGCTGGAACCAGAAAGATGCTCTGAACCCGCGATCGAGTGGTGACTGCGACAATCTACTCCCCGAAGACACACACCAGCAGCAGTTCTGTTCCGTTCCACGTCCAGTGATCTCCATCTGCAAGGGTTTTCTTCCCCTCGAGGGTTTCCCTGGTGTTTTCACTCTGTGCTAACTTTACCTGTACTGGGAAAGAACGCCAGGTGAATCTCTCCTTTCCTCAGATTAGCTTTTGAAGATCAGGTAGGAGATTTCGTATTCTTGCACTTGTGTTGGTCCCATGAGGGTGATTGTATGTGCATCCCTTAGTTTTTGGAGCGCATTATTAAAAGATCAATAACAAATCCTAGCTTATGATCCATGGCTTGTCGCTACAATCAGAGCTGATTATTACTCCCAGATTTTGTGCTGCTTGATACGCTAATTGGGGAGTCCTGTAGACACCATTTGAAAGGTTTGGATATTTTTGTTTGGGATTTCTTGAAGATCAAGATTTCTGATTTGTCAGTGTTCATTTGTTGTTTATTAACTTCTAATAGGCCTGTAAAGCATTGAGTTTTCTTTGAAGACCTATGGCTGTCAAAGCTAATAAAACAAGGTCATCTGCATGCAGCAGATGACCCGCAGGATTTCCATTTATTCGTGGCAAGTAAGTTCTTTCCGACTTTAGCCCTTCTTTAATGTCCAAGATGAAAAAGTTATATAGGATTGATGCCAAGGGGCACCCCTGTTTTAACCCTCTTGTGGTGTTAATTGGTTGACTGAGGTTTCCTTTACGGTCAAGTCGCACTTGGAGGGAGGTATTTGAGTGGAGAGATATAATGGCTGCCCTTTTCTCTCAATTTGTGCCAAATAATTTTTCGATTGATTCTGTCAAACGCAGCTGCCATGTCGTTGCATGCCATAAATAGCTTTTGGTTATCGTTTACTATTTTTAACTTCAGCATGTTAAGTAGCAAAAGGTTTAGACCACAATCAACACATTTCACAGATCCGGCCTGTCTGTGATCAAGATTTCCAGTCCTTGTTAACCATTCCTTTCAGCAAAATTCCTGCATACAATTTTCCTACGATATCCAAAAGGGATATCGGGCAATAATTTTCAGGTTTTGTTCAATTCCCCTTTTTGAAAATTGGTATGACAATGGCTCTTTTCCAAGAGTCAGGAATTTGCTTACTGATGTTTATTCTTGAGAAGAGTTTGTTGAATAAATTGGCCCATAATTCCGGATTTTGTTTGAAGATAGAGTTTGTCAATCCGTCGGGTCCCGGGGCTCGAGAGGAATTTAGGTTTTTAATTTGTCTAAAGATTTCATTTCTGGATAAATTTATGTCCCACAATTTTGTACCTGATGATTTGGATGGGAATTTGATTCAGAATTCATATGTTCATAGATGATACCAAAATGTTGTAACCATAATGCTTTGTGGATTGGGTTAATCTGTTTGTGTCCTCTTGAATATAGCTTGTTGTTTATTAAAGACCAAAAGAAGTTGGCCCTTTTGTTACCTACTCCCTCGATCATTCATTACGAATCTTGTTGGTATAACTGAGCTCTGTGTGCCTTCGCCCAGTTGCGATATTTTGTCAGAACTTTCTTTGATTCTTGTCCAATCATCTTTAGATCTTAGATTTTTGCTATTCGCAGATCTTTTGTTAGCTGTTTTTTCTTTTCTGCTGTGACATGGTCATAATGATGTTGCCTTTGTATTTGTCCTTTCGAGCTTGTTGTGTTTGTTGATCTAAAGGCACTTAAGCAAGAGTCATGGTTCATTCCTACACTGTTGGTATTGATCCACATTCTTATTGTTGCCTCTAGCTGTGGGAGTCTTTTGATGGAGAGGCGTAATCTGTTGGCACTGTTGTTTGTAGACACTTTGTGAGGGCAGTTAATTCCTCTTTGAAGTTCTTCATCTTCTTCATGTGGAATTGTTTGTCTGCAGGTTAGGATCAATTGGCTATGATTGCTCTTTGATCTAGTCGTGATTTCTAAAGTTGTTATTTTTTGGAATGTAACAGTGTCTACGGAAAAGTAGTCTAAGGTTCCACTTGCATTGTGAGAGAACCATGTGGTAGACCCTGACAAGTCTCCTTCTACATTTCCATTTACCATGTTTAAGTCTCTTATATTTGTTTCAATTAATTTTTCCTTTATTAGTATTTGCCTTGAGGCAATCTATATTCAGTTGCCACCAATGAGGATCCTTCGGTTTTCAAACTCCACTCTTAGGTCGTCTATGTGTGACTTGATCGCCATCTTTTGCTTTACTATTACAGTAAAGATTGAACAAGATCTGTGTTGTTTTAGTTGTTGTGGATCAGTGTTCTTCCTGCATTATTGCTATCTGAATTAAAGAGCAAGGAGTCATGATAGGTGTAATTTTCCCAGCCAAGGTGTTTTTTATGAACATCAGTAATCCGGCCGATGGTCTTCCTAGCGAACCCTTATATGCATTATTTAAATAACAAGCATAACCATCTAGGGTAGGCGTAGTTTGTAAGCAGCATTCTTGTATGCAGGTTACATCAGCCGCTAGAAGTTCTTGATCGATTTTTCCAAACAGATGTTTAAAACCTCTGGAGTTCCAAGAGGCGATCCGGAAACCTCTTTGTTTAGACAGGTCGTCGGGCTATTGTTTCGTCTCCTTTGCCAGGATCATTGGACACCACTCCCAAGAAGACAGATCATCTATGTGGGTCGCTATACTTGGATGCCTAGCTACTTTTGCCTCTTCATTGCCGTCATGATTTCCTCTTGCAATAATCCATAGGATTTTGGGGCCCTGTAATATTGTTAGTGAAAATCTTATGGGTTTGACGTTGCTATGATCTTTGTGTTTGTTGAAGAATAACTGTTCAGTCGAGTTCCTTTCACTAGGTGTTCCCTTAAGCTGAGCTGTTTCAATGCTTTCAGATAGTTTGAGGTCAAAGCCTAGTATCCTTAAATCTTCCGTTGCTAAACCTTATCAGATTCATAATAGCCCTAGTTGTAAGTTGCATTCAGATGAGGTCAGTTTGAGATTCGATGGGGAAGGCAACTATTTTAATGTCTTTGGGGTCGACCACCCGAAGTTGCGGCACAGAGTGCAGCAACCTCATCCAATTTGTGTGGTTCAGAATCAATCCATCCTTGGCCTTCAGTATACGTTCAAGTGACAATTTAAATAAACCACTTGTATGACTGTCTGAATTGCAGTTATAGTGATTGTTGTTATGAATGTCTTTCTCTGATCTAATTGGGTGTTTTTTGTTTATTATGCTGGTCGGCTTTGAGTGGTCAATCATCAGGTCCGAAAATTGATGTTGCTTGCCCGTTGTTTTCTGATTTTCTGCCAGCAAATCTCTTCTGGTTTGTAGTGTTGCAAATTGTACGCCATTTCGCCCAGGAGAGTTTGGCTTTGTTATTGGATTCAGGGACAGTTGTCTTTTGTTTTTGGATGTTTCTCTCACTTCTTCAGTGGAATTTTCATGCTCATATACAGATAGATCCAATAACAGGTCTTGTTCTCCGTCACTTAGGGATCCCATATCAAAAGTAGAACCAAAGCAGAGACGTTGGAAGTGGCTTTGCCTGTCTACTCTGTTCACTCTCACAGTGCGGCTTGACGTGTTTCCTCATTGACCTTGGGGTCCTTTCCTCTAGCCTGAGTCAGAGAGTGGAGGAAGTGCTGCAGTTCTGCAGGGCGCCTTGTACTGTGGACCAGCGGTGAAAATGGAGGAGAAACATAGGAGGAGGTGATATTGCGAGCCTTTGGGAGCCTTTCTGTGGTTGGGTGCCCGCAGCGACTGAGTCCTGGGAACCAGTGCATGTGGTTGCTGGTCACTGCCTGTTTTGGTCTGGGTAGCGGGCTGCCAAGGGAACGTGGACGGCTCCTTAGTGGCGTGGCTGCAAACAGTGGGTAAGAGCTGTATATCTCTGGACTCCAGTGACAGTTCCACGGTTGGCTCGTGATTGCTGTCTAACCAGCCGTGCAGGTGGGGACTGTGGGCTCAGCTTTTGACCCACACGGCTGAGTGGTGGGCTACTGCCCCCTGACTATTTATATGCTATAGAGGGCTTTCAACTGGGGGCCAACTTCACAGGGCTCAAGCATATCCCTGCTGGGGTTTGGAAAAGGGGCTGCTCAGGTGCCATGACGCCTGGAACATTGAATCCAGGGGGTGGCCTCAATACCAAGTATAACTAGAGCTCCTTAGTGAGAAGTGGAAAGCTGTGGTTATAGCTTTTTTGTAAGAGTAAAATGTCCCCCAAAAGAAGAATAGCGCAGAACAATTATAACTTGCGCAAGAGCAGTGCTAAAACATCCTCAGACAGAAATACGAAAGTAGGGGCAACAAAAAAAATTAGTACAGCAGATACCAACCAGTAAAGGCACTATACCTACCTTTTTTCCACCTAACTCCTCAGTGGAGTTGATTCTAAATTTTCCCGTAAAGGAGGCAGTTAATAACCCAACCACAAGCAATGCGCAAGACAGCTCTGCCGAATTGATGATCGATAATAACTCCTTGTTGAGTTATGCCTCTCAGTTCAAAGGTCTATGACTCCTGCCCAGATCAATTCTTCCACAGAGAAAGAAAAAGGAGCGACAGCGAAAGAAGCCCTTCAATCGACTGCATAGCAGGAGAGACTCGTAGAGACTATCAATGTCACCTAATCTAATGATGCATTCTGAAATCCTAGAATCAGAGCCGAACATGGGTTCTTTCTCCGGTATGAACATCTTGGTTGAGATGCAATCCTCAATGGCGTCCTTGAAGTTCGCTTTAAAAATTGTATTAAAAATGTGTGGCCGTATTCTAGAAAATACAATCAACTTGGCTACCTTGAACGCTAGAGATAAAGATGACATAGAGGAAACTGAGCACAACCTAGCTGAAGCTATACGGATGATTAAAAAGCCTTAATTGCCTCTCGATGTAGATCTGAGTGTGTCGAATGACTCTGAGGTTTATTTCACCCGGAAACAATAGAGATTGGCCAGACGGGCAAGCACAAAGAAAATATCATCTAATGCAGCCTTATTACCTTCAGAGTCCGCCCCAGTCACAAAAAATACGAAGACATCTGGAAAAAAGGTGGCCAGGGCTAGGAAGAGAAACACAGAAAGAGAAGGTTGCCTTACCAGTTGGCTTATCCCTGACAAAGACACACCGGAGGTAGAGAAAGTGCTTCTAGCACCTATAATCCTGGTAACTGAACAGCCGGTAGGAAACTCCTCATCTACTCCGAATAGTGCTAGAGAAATCTCCCATTTTGAGACAACACAGACGTCAGTATTCAGGGAAGGAGTACAGCAGCCAGTCGTAAGTAGCAATCATATTTGTCTGATCAAGAATCTTTACCAAAAACAATGATCAGGACTGGTTGTCACAAACAGAATTCTTTACTAGGTTGCACTCGATCCCACAGCTAAGAGTCCTTACATCTGATGATTTTGTATACATTGAGCCGTTAAAGGGTCCAAAACACGAATGTATCGGCAGTTCACTGTAAATTCCAGGCTACTGCAAATTTGATGTGTACATATGAACTCAATCTGTTTGAGGCCGACATGGAAATTGATTGGAAAGAAGATCTGGAATGCCCTAAGAAAGTGTTGATGGAACCAAAGATCAAGATCAATACTCCCCAACTTCCGGCTAGCAATGTGGTACAAATGGCAGACGTACAGAATATTCTAAAGTGGCTAGCGGAATCTCTCCCAATGGTTTTGAAAAAAGACTGAGGGAGTTCGATTCTGTCCTGGAACAGCAGGGGTTTCAGTTACTTAATCAACCAGAGGGATTTTTGCCCTATATAAGCAAGTTTACATGCACACGTTTGCAGGAGGCATGGCTGACTACCCCTGTGGTATTAAATGGATATACAGTGTATCAATCTCTTGCCAAAAAAGGAGAACGGGGAAGACCTTTTGGGGGATTGATATTTGGCATACAGCATAATGTTAAGTCACGCTGTATCGCAACTAAAATAGACAAATTTGTGATTGCGATTGAACTTGTGCTGTACCTCGAGAATAAGGCTGAGAATATGCTATTGATTAACCTCTATAATCCACCTGGGGAAATTGAAACTGAATCTATTCAAGAGACCCTGCATGACATTATGATCAAGTGGACTTTGATGCAGGGAAACAGATCTGTAATGATAATGGGTGACTTCAATTGCCATATGTCTGGAGGGGAGGGGTCTACAAGCAATCCTTATCTAAGACCTGCAAGTATAATGTCCCACGAGAAGGTGGATCCTGAAGGTCATTACTGGCTGAGTTTCTTTGAACTCTGGGACATGGAAATGGTTAATGGTACAAGGACCAGTGACTGCCCGGGCCAATTTACTTGGGAAGGTGGTGCTGCTAAGAGTATGCTGGATTATATTTTTGTTACAGAAGATATTGCTGGCTGGGTGAAAGATATGAAAGTGGCCAAAAATATATGGAGCGACCATGCTGGGCTCGAGCTAACTATAAATGCTGATGTTGTAAACCATGTAACAAAATCTATGGGCGAGATAAGGGTCAACTATGCAGCTACAAGTATCTTGTGGTCTGAGAGAAATATAGCTAAAGTGGTTGCTTCTTTATCAGCAGACTGCTATGGGGATTCCAATTTATTTCAAGTCATGTCGATAGAGGGGATTGAACATTGGATATCTACTTTTGCAACATTGCATGCTTCAGTTGGGCGGGAGGGGCATTAACTTGTCTCAGTCAGAGAAATCCTTATGATCGTGAAGTGAGAGATGCCAAAAGGCGACTGAGAGCAGATATCAGGAAGGCAAAGAAAACTTCACTATCAACTAAATGTTTTGTTTCTGTATGTAAAACACTTAAGGGAAAATACCAATCTTGGTTAAGACAAAAAAAAAAAACAAAGAAACTAAATCAATGGCAAGAGACTATAAGGACATTGTGTACCAAGAATACTCATAACATCTGGGCTCTTCTGGGAGAAGTCAGAGGAAATAGAACTAATTCAATCCTGAATGCCATAGTAGCAGATAGATGGGAAAGCTTCCTGAGAAAGCGCAACATCCCTATCAATGGTAACGATAAGGAGGCTGATAACAGTAATCCCCAGGGCTGCCATTTACGGTAATGGTCGCTGTATTAGTAGAGAAGATAAACAAGTTAAAATCCTCCAGGGAATCCGGTGCTAATGGCTTGGCCAATATCATATTGAAATGTAACCCTAGTTTTTGTGCGGGAGTATTAAAGATCCTCTTTGGCAAAATTATGCTTGACGGGAGCCTCCCTCATGGCAAACTGCCACTCTTATCCCAGTACGGAAGAAAGGTGACAAGACCGATCCGAGCAATTATAGATTGCTGCCGATGCTCGACTGCACCGGTAAACTCTTTGCAGGTCTAATCTTAGATAAATTACAAGAATGGGCAGAGAAGGAGCATATATTTAGTTGTTTCCAAAGTGGTTTTCGGAGGGGTTACTCAAAGATACATAACTTGATTATTCTTGACACCATGCATACAGCGGCCAGGAAAAAGGGGAGTCTGCCGCTGTATGCGTTATACGTAGATTTCAAAGCAGCCTTTGATCTGGTCAGCAGAGGCATCCTGTGGTCTAAATTAGAATTGCTTGGTTGCCCCAAAGGCCTGTTATACTATCTGAGGCTTCTTCATCAGAATAACACAGTTTCCCTTAAGCTGCATCTGCAAGGCAATATGACTGCCCAAGTTGTTCAAAACAGAGGAGTCAAGCAGGGGTGAGTAACGGCTCCGACTCTTTATAATTTGTTTACATACGATCTACCTGCGGCTATTGGTAAGGTATATAACTGTCCCCCGAAAATTGGTGATGAGCATTGTTCAGTCCTTGCGTACGCAGATGACTTAGTGATATTAGATCACACACTTAGCGGTCTGCAGAGATGTGCAGAATCCTTATGGCTTTACGCTAACAGCAAGGGACGAACAATATATCTACACGAAACACAATTGATGGTATTCACTAACAAAAAGGTAGCACACACCAGCTTAAAGGTACAAAAGCTGGAGATTCTATAAACCCTGAATTATAGATATTTGGGAATTGATATTGAAACACAGGGGGACTACCTCCAGTGTAAACAGAACAGAACGATCAGGGCCGGCCAAATCACTTCTCTTGTATACCGCTTCACTATTACCCATGGCGGCTTCACTATATGGGCTGCACAATTGTAATACCAACAGGTTCTAGTCCCGAAGATGACCCATGGTCTTGAAGCCCTACAAAACAACGACCTAAATTGGTTGCAGGTTGTGGAAGGCAAATACTGGAGAAATATCTTAGGCCTCCCCATCTGCATACCGACGGCCATCATTAGGCTTTAATTAAGACTGATTTCATTAGAATCTCAGGTACTTAACAAAATGGCTGAACTATAACTGTTGATGCTGAGTAAATCAGGCAATCCACTCGTTGACATCCTGAGGGTTGAATCTTCTAAACAGTCTGGAAATGTTCTCCTAAAAAACAAGGTTGACATATACTTGAAAGAAATTGACTGGAATATTCGAGCTGAGGGGTTTACTAAAAGGTCCAGAATTGCCCTCTCCAAAAATGCAGATCTTTGGGCTTGGATAGGAAATTATGCACATCTGGAGAATCTCAAGAACGATCAATTTATCAATTATATGTTATATTCATATAAAACGCTGCAGTTTTACCTCAATCTGTGCCCAACAGTTAGACTGAAGTGCTTTATCATGTTACTTAGGACAAACTATCTGCCGGTCCTGGCTTGCACTGGGGTAATAAACCAGATATCTCATGTTGAACGTTACTGCTGACTATGTAAGAACCAGTCAATAGCAGAAACAGGGAAACATGTGTTAACAAACTGCCCTAAATTATCCATGACACATCAGACCCAATATGGTAGATATACTCATAGCACTGACTTTATAGCAGAATTAGCCTTCTGGTGGAGCAGCATCAATACTTTGAACATGAGGCGCCTGATCACAATGTATAATGTTTGGTTAGTAATTGCGAGTCTACTGGGAATTTCCATTTGAAACAATTTTATGTTGCCCCTGAGATGCCAATGTTTATTTGTGTACTGTCCCTCAGTAACCCTTCAGTTACTGACAGCAGGAAGTCCTACAACTCTTTCTTGTACGGTTGCTTGTGGGTAGACTTGCTAGTGGTTGACAAATTTGATATATATTGCTCTCAATTGTGGACACTTATAACGTAACAGATGTATGGTTACACGAAAATCTATTTACTTCTCTGTGGGCCTCATTACGACCCTGGCGGTAGGGGGTTAATGGCGCTGGTAGAGCTGCTTGCGCCGTTAACCCCCTACCGCCTCATTACAAGGTCTGCTTGCGGGTCCCACTAAGGTATTACCAGGCGTCCTTAGCGGGTCCCGCAATTAGAGCAGGATGCTAACAATGGGCCCGTCATTAACGTGCCCCTAGTTAGCATCCTTCCCATTCCCATTGAGCTCTATGGGGGCTCAAATGGGAATGAGGATGTACCGGGTCTGGGTTCCTTGAATGTGGGGAATACCGGGCCCTCCAAGGTTGGAATTGCCCAGTATTTCCCCATTTAAGGAACCCGGACCCAGTACCAGGTATGGGGGTAGCCATGCCGCCAAAAGCGCCATGGCTACCTCCATACTTGTAATGAGGCTGTGTGTTTCTGTTATTGTATTTTTGTGTATATTCATTAGTTATGGTAATTATTAGGTGTTATTATTTTTGCACTGAGAAGTTGAGTTATCAGTATTATGTTGTACTTAGTATGTTGTATGTAAGTAATTCACGTGGATATTTCATGTGTATTTCATGTGTAATGTTTATTTATAAACTATATCACATTAAAATAAAACATATCTTTCTTGTTTTCTGGCAGTCCATTTGCAAATTGTCTTGATTCTGTGCAAGGGTTTTATTCCAAGGCTGCATCTTCAGTCTCTTGGGCCTCAGCTGTTATGGCTGTGGCTCGAGAAGGAACTCCATTTGGTTTCAAGTTTTGAATGAAGTTACATGCTCCATTAATGGAGTTTAATTTTACTGCAGGTGCGTATTTGTTTTTTTTGAGTTGATGGTCAAGTTTTTTTTCCTTGAACCCAGATCCTTTCCATTTGCTATACCATTTTCTTTCAATGTGTCAAATAGAGGAAACACTTCTTGTCGTGATCTATTATGATGTCTGTATTCATGACTACTTGTCCTTGAGCTGTCTTTTGCACAGCGTGGTTTTAACAAAGGGATTGATTGGTCTGAAGTGCTTTCTCCTTTAGGTGGCTATTCGGTTCTCATGTAAATTCCAAATGGAATAATGAGTTCAGTTCTGATATGGCCTGTGCCTCGACCTGTGGCAATGATGCCAATGTATTGTTTATTGGTTGATTTACTTGTAGATTAGATGTCAAGACCTCCATTGATTTTTCATTTGGTCCTGTATTTCTGTTTGTAGGGATCTCATCCACTATATGGGGACCCTTGGAAGGCAATGAACTTTTTCTGTTGGTGATATGCTCTGAGGTGGCAAAGTTCACTATGTCACTGAAACCTCTCAAGAATGCTCTTTTGTCCTCGTGAGCATCCTCCATTAATTCGATCAATGTCTTAAAGATGTCTTCAGACTCCTTTTCTTTGACTCTTCTTTCTTTTCTCGCCTCGATATATGACTGTATGTATATTAATTTAGATTGCTTGAGGGCTAATAGAGTGGTCTGATCCTTATTTTTGTTGTGGAGTGCTTCGTAGAGTTTGAGGAAGGGCGCCAATGTTATGGTTAAAGTGGCTCCAATTGCTGACTGAAAATGTGTCAGTTGTTCTAGAATTGCCTGAGTGTCCTCTATCTGTGTTTATGTTTGGCCTCCCGTTTTACAAAGTGACTTGAACTTTTCGAGGATCTTTTATGTTTTTCATTTTCTCAGACAAGCACTCTTTGGGGGTAATTCATAGACTTCAGCGCACAAGTGGCGCATGCGGCTGTCGCACAGTGTGCGCGTGTGACAGTCTGCGCCAGGCACGTACGCCAAAATCAATTTCCGCACACAGCGTATTCATGGATTTCAACATCCATTACCATCCGTGGCGCAGAGTGGCGCCGTGACCCTGCAGCAGCGCCAGTTACGCCCCCAACCCCTCCCCGTGTGCCATGCACAGAGCACAAATCCCGTACATGGCACACAGGCCAGTGGACCAGCATACAGCCCCCCAACCACGAAAACGCCTGTAAAACTCCCCGAACACCCCTCCGAATACATGTACACCCCTGCGCGGGAAGTTTCACACGTGTTTGGCCCTGTGCAAGCAGGGTATGTGTATTATTGGGGTTTGCAGGGAGTTTCACACGCGATTGGCCCTGTGCTAGCGGGATACGTGTATTACTGGGGTTCGCGGGGAGTTTCACACGCGATTGGCCCTGTGCGAGCAGGGTACATGTATTGCTGGGGTTCAGGGGAATTTCACACGCGATTGGGCCTGTGCGAGCGGGGTACGTGTATTACTGGGGTTCGCAGGGAGTTTCACACGCGATTGGGCCTGTGCGAGCGGGGTACGTGTATTACTGGGGTTTACGGGGAGTTTCACACGCGATTGGGCCTGTGCGTGCGTGGTACGTGTATTACTGGGATTCGGGGGAATTTCACACGCGATTGGCCCTGAGCGAGCGGGGTACGTGTATTACTGGGGTTCGGGGGAATTTCACACGCGATTTCACTGTCAGAGCGAGGTACGTGTATCCAGTGGGGTGCGCGGGGAGTCCCACACATGAATTGGCAGTGTGGGTCCTCCGAGGTGTGCCCTCTACCCCCTCCACGGCACCTGCAGGCAGCCTACACCACAGGGGACTACCCTGCACCCCTGGTCATGTTCCACATGCAGCCCATCCACCATGGGCAGGCCCCCCAGACAGCCCACATGTCACCTTGCATTAGTGATCACCAACTCATGTCCCCCAGCACCTCCACCCACCCGGCAGTGATGGGCACCTGCTAGCAGGACCCGACTCATGTCCCCCAGGACCCCCACCCACCCAGCATTGACGGGCACCTGCCAGCAGGCCCCGACTCATATCCCCCAGCACCCCCATCCACCCAGCAGTGACGGGCACCTGCCAGCAGGCCCCGACTCATGTCTCCCAGGACCCCCACCTACCCAGCATTGACGGGAACCTGCCAGCAGGCCCGACTCATGTCCTCCAGCACCCCCACCCACCCAGCAGTGATGGACACCTGCCAGCAGGCCCCGACTCATGTCCCGCAGGACCCCCACCCACCCAGCAGTGATGGGCACCTGCCAGCACGCCCCGACTCATGTCCCCCAGGACCCCCACCCACCCAGCATTGATGGACACCTGCCAGCAGGCCCCGACTCATGTCCCCAAGCACCCCCACCCACCCAGCAGTGATAGGCACCTGCCAGCATGCCCCAACTCATGTCCCCCAGCACCCCCACCCACCCAGCAGTGACGGGCACTTGCCAGCAGGCCCCGACTCATGTCCCCCAGCACATCCACCCACCCAGCAGTGATGGGCACCTGCCAGCAGGCCCCAAATCATGTCCCCCAGGACCCCCACCCACCCAGCAGTGAGTCTCAGGCCCGGATTCATGTCCCCCCAACACGTCATCATGATCCACAATCATGTGCCTCATGGCCTCCCAAATCCCACAGCACGCCACCCCTGTGCAAAGACCCAACCAAGTATCCCATCCACCCCACATTGAAATGCCCATTACATGATACAACCCAAATGGCAAGAATGTACATCAACACATGTCTGTCACAAACCCACAATGGGTGCTGGTGATTGTGAAAACCTACACCGTGACATGCATGAAACCAATGAGAGAATACCACACATCAAAGTAATAAAACAAAATGTATTGTACAGAAAAATAATGAAATCCAATGAAAACGTGAAAAAAATGTATGAAATGCAGCATGTCCAAAACACAAACAGAAAATCATGAAGTCTGAATCCAAATCAATCGAAATGAAAATGTGTCCAAAGTCTCCGGCCAACAAATCAAATCCAAAGGAAACTGAAACAGTAAAATCCATTGATCTATGGTGAGAAAAATAATAATAGATAAATCCACTGTTCAACTATGTACAAAGAAGTAATCCAGGGTCCATGAGCCCAACGAATGAAATGAAACCTAGCCAAAAAACTACCTAATAAAGAACTATATACAAAAAGGCGGGGCATAGTCCAAGTGCCCCAAATGAATGAAAAAGATAAAGGAAACCTAAAACTACAAACTATATACAATGGCGGCGGGCTAGTCCAACGGCTCACTTCCCGATTTCCCAGGCCAGGGCATCATCAAACTCCTGCTCGATGTCCTTGAGCCGGTCCTCTTCCATGGCCCCGAGGGTTCGCAGGGACGATGACATGTTGACCTCCAACTCCCTGCGAATTGTCTCAAGGCACTCGGCCCACCTCAGTGCCCTCCGCATGGAGTTCTCCGCCCTGACCATTGTGAGCCGTGCCTCTTCCGCCCGCCGCCGCTCCGCATCTATGGCGTGGGCCAACCGCTGCCACACGGAACACACTTGTAATTCTGGGTCCTCCTGCCCTCTGGCCGATGCCTGCCCCCCCCCATATCGATGGCCCGAGCCATCATGGCTCCCACCTTGTTGCTGCTGCTGCTGTGCCTGTGCACCTGCTCTTACTGCCTGCACGTACTCCTCTGGCTGGGGTGCAGTTGTCGTGGTGGCCACCCCTGCTGGACGTCCGACTCCCAACTGTGGCAGGGATGTGTCCCCCACCAGCCTGGCCGCTGGGCCAGAGGCAGCTCCACAGGGTACCCAGGTGATACATGGGTGGGAAGATGGCATGGAGGACGACTGGCGCGTAGGGTGTTCAGGTGAGGAGGGGGTTGGAACAAGGTCCAGCAAACAGAGGAATGCAGCCCTGGTGACCAGTCCCAGTAGGTCAACATGGTCAATGAGGCATTCGAGATGACGTGCAGTGTCTTCACGAAAACACTGCAGGTCACCTCGCATGCCCCATTGACGCAACGCCATCCCACTCAGGACAGGCTCAACCCGGTCCCGGATAGCCACGTCCGCAGGGAGAGGAAGGCCAGTTGTTGTAAGCGGATCCCCTCCCTGAAAACGGGTCTGGATGTAGGCATCCCTGCTGGTGCGGGATGATGCAGTCACAGGATCGGGGACAGGATTACACACAGGCACCTCCGCGGCAGCCGGTGCTGCCTGCTGTCCCTGTCCCTGCACTGCACCATTAGCACCAGTGGAATCTCCAAATCTCCACCTCCAGACCCCGTGTGTGTCCCTTCCATGGCCTCCTCCTCCACCAAACCCCCCACCAACATGGATGACTCCGTGCCATCTTCCCCCGTCGGACCTTGTGGGGTCTCAGCTGCCCCTTCTGCTGCCGAGGAGTCCACCTCCAACCTTTGCCTCTTGGACCTACCCTCGGCAGCTGCAGCCTGGGACACGGCTCCAGACTCCTCACTCCCTGACAAGATGGCAACCTGGAAGGGGAGCCGGGCCTTGCGTCTCCGGCTGGTGGTGTGATCCCTGCCGCTTTAGCACTCTCTCCGCCCTCTTCATCAGTTGACGCTGCAGACAGGGAGAGAAAGAACACATGCATCAGGGCACTGGACAATGGACTGATACACACATGACAGTCGTACATTAGTGCAAGTGTCAAACTTCAGACATGGCATCACACTCCCCAACACACATGTCATTTCAACTCACACACATGAGCAATTCAACAGCATTATTGCACCAGGCAGCACCATCCATACACAAACAACAGCACGAGCAGTCGAAGGTGATCCTGATGTCACATGAAACACGGGGAGTGCACAACACATGCACATAGGCCACCACACATCTCCACTAAATGTCGCAGTGATGAGATCGCCATCCATGTCATATCTGCCATTCAGCCTTCTACATGTCAGTGTCACATGCAGCCATGTTGCATCACAGTTGCACACTTTTCAAATACACACACATGCACATGTACACAGTGCAGATACATGCAGCTGGAACCACCATCCATGTGTGACACCACAACCATGCCAACGTACATACACAGTAATTCAAACATGTGTGCTCCCACATCTGCATTTGGCCTGCATGCTTACCAACACATACATCATCCATGTGTCTCACACATGAGAGGACTCACATGTGGCAGCCTCACGCCCCTGTACATACACATCCATACATGGCCCTACAAAAACACATGTGCAACCTGCACACTACTGGCACACCACAACACGCACAGCGTCCAATCAGTATGCATGTACACTTACCGCTCGACTCCAGACGGGTCTGCCTCTCAAGAACCTGGACATGGAACACTGGGCGTGTGCATTCCAGGACCCTCATTTGGTGGTCCCACAGGTGGCCCCGGCACCCCCTTGGCATCCGCTGCCTTCAATAGGCGCTGGGCCTTGTCGAGGGTCCTCCCAGCGCTTCCGGATATGTTTGATGTTGGCGCACAAACTTCCAAAGAGGGCATCATACTGCCCCAGGACTTGCTCCACCAGGACACCAACTTCCCTGGCACTGAAGCTGGTGGCCCTCTGCCTCTCTGGCTGGGGGTTGCCAGTGGTGTCAGATGGTGTTGTGCCAGACATGCCAACCCCAGAGGCAGGTGTGGGTGGGCAACTGGGTCCTGGGGGTGGGCTGTGGAGCGATGGTATCCCAGTCGGGAGTCTTCAGTTCCATCAGGGGTGGTCACAGCAACTGCACCCCTCACTGATGTGCAGGCAGCAAATAGCAGGGCATGTGGGCAGCAGGCAGTCAAGCAGCAGCAGATGGCAGGTGGGAGCGTGCTCAGGGATCTGGTGGGCAGGAAAATGGCCTTCAGGGCAGGAGCATGGTCTTCCGTGTGTTTTCGCGTGGCCAGCTTGATGCGGAGTGATCTGGCATGTGAAAAAAGTGCACGTCAGTGTGAGATCTGCGGAAAAACCCTTAGCGTGTAAGTGCGTCTGTGACGTTACACACACAGGCGTTTCCCTCGTGACGGGTGCATAGTGATTCTGCATGTGAAAAAACTGCACGTCGTCGTGTGAATGCGTGTAATCCAAGGAAAGGGCCCAAACGCCTAAGTGACGTGATGCGTGCGGGCATTTCCTTCAGCACGGGTTAAAGGTGAGCGGGACCCGGCAGTTCGCTGTACGTGCCTTTCATGGAGACCGACGTGTGTGTTGCTACTTCGTGTTGTTTCGCCACCATCACAACTTCACAGCTATCAAGGACGTATCTCCTCTTTTGGTGGGGGTATTGGCTACGCGTGTTTTTCTGCATCGCGCTAGTCAGACGGTGAGTTGCGCATGCTATTTTCCCACTGTGGGTGCCCCTGTGTATCGCACCCATTGTCGAGGTCATTGTAGCCTGCGTGTCCCACGCGTACTTTTTTTTTCGCGTTCCTGGGTGCCACCGCGTTCTGCGGGAGGTTAATTCCACGCACGTAGGCTGCAAGGGTTGCGTGCACGGTTTTACTGCAGTTATGGGGTGCCTGAGTGTTGTGTGACCCGTCACTACATCACCGGGGTCACATACAGCCTCGCAGGTGCAGGGGTGCTGTTAACTTCTTGCATCCCACCCCCTTCACCCCAATTGCCCAGGATAATTGTGGTGTACACCTCCCATTGGCACTACTCCATCTGTGCTGGCGCTACTCCATCTGTGCCACGGTTGGGAGGTCACCAAAGGTGAGGGGCGCCTCAGCTGGGCGTACTCCTCGTGGCGGGCGTGGTCAGGTATGTGGCCGGGGTGACCAGGGAGTAGGGGGACTCCAGGGTGTCCAGGGTGGCCGCAGAGGGGGAAGAGGCAGGGGTGCGCCACTTGAGCACAATGATGTGCCATGTGTTGGTGCAGTCATGCCACCACCCCCTGTGGTTCTGGGAGATGCAGCTTCTGCATCTGGCACTGACGCCCGTGTGACCTGGCAGTCAATTTCATCGACTGCCATGGGCCCAAGGGGAGTGGTAGCTGCAGGTGCAGCTGTGGACACCACCACCCAGGCTCAGGGTCTGCCAGCACAGGCTGCGTTGGCACTTGAAGAGTCACTGGAAGATTTCCAGCCGGTCAGGAGGAACACCGTAGGTGCATGCACGGCTGCCCTGACCGAGAGACGTGTCCCTGAGGCAGCAATGTCATCTGCTGCCCCAACCAGCCGGGTGTTGGCAACTGCATGGGCAGATGCAGCCAGCAACACCCCGGTTGTGAGCCTACCAACCAGGACAGTCACGGCCAATGACCCTGTCACAGCGGATGTTGCTGCGCAGTGTCCATTCCAGGGCACTCAGCAGCCACTGACACAAGTCAGGCCTTCGGTCTTCCTTCAACCTGCCACTCCCTTGGTTCAATCCACCGGTCCCACTGGCCATAGTGATCAGGGCGGCATTCGCCAGCCAGGGTCCGCGCCACTATCCAAGATGAGGAGGGTTGCATCTGCAGCACAGGCTGGGACCCCAGACACAGCCACAGCCTCCTTCACATCAAGGAAGAAGCCTTTCTGCAATGAGGAACTGGACTGCCTTGTGGACTACGTGAAGACCCACAGCCGTGACATGATAGTGGGGCCGAATTGTCATACTACGACTGCCCATCGGAATACCCACTGGAATCATGTTGCGGATAATGTGCGTGCATACGGCCATGAGGTGCGCACAAGTGCCGAGTGCAAGAAGCGTTGGATGACCTCAAATGCAGCGCTAAGGCCAAGCGTGCCTCTAATTACAGCATGACTCTGGTGACTGGCGGTGGGCCACCACCTGAGGAGGATGACCTCACTCCGCACGAGGCACTCGTTGCAGAGTTCATAACAGAAGAAATGGTCGAGGGAGATGGAGAGATGCAGGACTTTGATGCCCAGTCCAGTGAGTGTTGTAGCGTGTATGTCCAGCCCATGTGTGTTTTGCCTGTGTGATGTGTTGTGCTTGACTGCCACTACATGCTGTGTGTACATGGTTCACATGTGTTAGTCATGCAATGCTTCACTGATGCGTGCTTGCTGTGCAGGATGGTGGATGTAGAGCAGACGGGGACTGTCCTCATCACCACACTTGCACCCTACTCACATGCTAGTCACCCAGACGCCCCTCCGGGCCATGTTCCTGCTCTCTGGCCCTTCTGCATGTAGCCCGGGGTGGTTTTCCTCTCAGCACTGGGACTATGTCATTGCCTGACTGACGTGCATGTGTCCTCTGCCTGCATGCGTGTACTCCACGTGGGCATGCCCCCTTGCCCCTCCACCCCCCTGCACCCCAATTACACCATTGCACTGTTGTGCAACTTTTTGCGCTACTGCAATGGCTTGTTCAAGCCTCCTGTGTACATGATAACTTCCACCAGCCAACCTGCCAGACACATGCAGTGGGGTACATCCCCTGCCCTTGATGCAGGGTGTCTCACTTGGACTGTGCAGATGGCAGATGCTCCGCAGGGACATGAGTGCCCATTCATGCTCCATGTGCATTACATGCATGCCCCTATGTGTCCTTGCCTGGATGATCATTGTAGTACGTGTCTTGTATGATCAACATTTCATGGGATTTCTTCAGCCATCCCATGCCCACTCTGGCCCTGTCCCGCATCACACACATGTTTAGGGTGTCACAGTCTCTGTGGGGCACAGTCCTCCTCCAGTTTCAGGCCCACTGACTCTGTCCAACTGGTGTAGTGGCTTTTGCACACTCGGGTGTACTACTGAGGGTTCGTCATGGGTCCTGCTTACTGTCCCATCATCATCTGCTGTGTTGTCAGTTGACTCAGATGATGCAATAGATGCCAGTCAACACTGTCTGCCAATACACAGGTCTCTGTTCAGCCTTTTGCTACCAAGCAAGGCATCTCTGCATTTTCACTGAGGGGGGGGGGGCTTTGCTTGTAGCCATGCAACCCATTGCATGCGCATTGCACGTGATGCATGAACTAGCCCTTCCACTGACTTCAAGATTATTGATACACATTATGAAGTACTTGTTCATGTCGATAGTGAGTAACTTGCACATGTTGTGCACTGCATCAACCCGCTTCTGAGCCATGTAACACTGTTCTACATGCCTACTCACTGATGCTATGTCAAATTGACCATGCATGCATGGCAGGTTATCTTTTGTGTGTGACATGTCTGCTTCATGTGTTGGCTGTCTGTGTGATGTCTATGTGTATGTGTGTCATGTGCTTCTGACATGTGTACTAATGTATTTTTTCTCTCCACTTTTCAGATGATGAAGCAATGGAGCCAGAGGATGGTGTTGTCATGCCAGGCACAGGGTTGTCATCACAACCACAACCCAGAACTAGTGGGGGTCATGAGGTGGTAGTCCACAAACACCCACGTGTGCTTCAGACGATCTTGTCTTTGGCTGACTATGATTCCAGCCCAGATGACCACTCTGACAGCCATGTCGAGTTGGATGAGCATCAGGTCCAGACGTCAGGGGTGAGTGATTCTGATGTGGACACTACTCTGTCCGCGACACCTGTACTGAGGGGCCAGTCAGTGGTGGGACCTCCACCTGTGGTGGATCGGTATGCAGGGTCACCCTCCACACCAGTCGCTGATGTGACTGGGGCATCACGTAGATGGCGGCATGTAGTCGTGCAGCTGCGGGCGGTGCCAAGCCAACAAGGACGGCCGGTCCTTGGGTCCCGCAGGTGTCAAGCCCAGCAACACGGTAGCCGCACGCTAACGAGGTATACTGAGTGGGAGCAAGACATGACTGCCAATTCAGAATGTCAGGGGGCAGCACTTGATAACATCGCTGCGAGCATGGAATGTGTGGCCCAATCCGTGCTCCCCGCTGCCAGGCAGGTGCTTCTCCAGCGGCAGGCGGCGCAGTCCACGGCCCGCTCGCTCAGGCTGGGCATGGCGGCCTCTGACAGGGCACGCCAGGCTGAAATGTCTCTGCATCAAGCAATTGATGCTCACGCAGAGGCACACATGGAGGCCCTGAGGGCTGAGTCTCGGTCCCTCAGATCCACTCTGGATGCCCTCTTGCGGTCAGAGGAGAAGTTTGAGCAGATTGAGCGTACCATCTCGGCTGAGCTACATGCTTGCCGGGAGGTGCATCAGCTGTCCAGCCAGACCACGCAGGAAGAACTCTGTGCTACTCGTGTTACCTTGCAAGAGGAAGCACGTGTATCACGGGAGGTTCTGCATGCAGACTTTGCGTGTCATTGCCGCACAGAACCAAGCTCACCCATCCGGCCGACTTGCTGCCAACGAGGGGCAAGCTGCGCCTAGCGGTGGTCAGGCTCCTGGTCCACGTCGTCCTTTACAGGAAGAGGCAGACTCGGACGACAAATTATCTTCCACACAGGTCGTGGTGTGCAGGCGTGAGCCCATGGAGGATTTTTTTTTGTCTCAACATCATTGCATGTGGGTGTTGAGGTGCACTCTGTACCTCCCCTCTCCTGACCCCCCTCCTGGGTCGTATGTGGGCATTTTTGATTTTTCCTTTTAGGTTACTTAGTTGATATTGACTATTTGATAGTTATTTTAATTAGGTTATGTAGGTTGTTCATAGTTAGTTTAATTAGTTAATATAGTTTAATATTGTTTGTCTATTGTGCATTCATGTGACGGTGTGGTGCTTTGTTGCTTTTGAAAGCATCCACTGTCTGTTCCAGCTGGGCCCTTCAAGCTTGTCTTGTGTATGTGTTTGCAGCTTGGGGTCCTGACTCACATATGCCACTCCTGCTTCCCTTATCCATGGGCTCGCTAGGATGGTTCGGTGTTACAAACTTTTACACAAGGACTTTGGACTTGCCTCATGACTGTGGCCTGTCTGCTGCTGTTGTACTTGTGTTAACACCCCTAGTGGGGATTGTTTGTGTATCATCCAGCCGATGTCTGTAATGAATTTGGGTGAGTAGGTGATTGATTTATGCATTTATTGATGTGGATTGTGATGTATGTCATTTTCTTGCCTGTATATGTGCTCGATGCACTTCATGCTGTAGACAGTGGCCTACACCCTTGGCCTGTCAATGATGGTAGGAGGAGTTTGGATGTAGCTCTGTGACCTGGACCAGTGACAACCAGCATGAAGACACACACACAAGGAACTTTCATGTCTTATTGATTTCTTTAATTCCCATTCTGCAGGAAGATGATCCTCCAGACTACCTTTGCCAGCATACACAGGGACAACGAATCCAGAGAACTGGGCACATTTGGTGGTGCAGACGTGTGGATGTCTGCGCAAGCACAGGCACAGGGCTTGTGCGAAGACGTCCAACAGAAGCAGACGTGCTACCAGGATCTCCAGCCAAGGTGACCAGCACAAGGGCTGACAACACAGTCCAACCTTCCACCAGGCCACTTGCACGTGCATGCTAAGCGGCACCAGTGCTGGGGAGCTTTGCCAGGCATTGTTGGAGAAGCACACAGTACAGATGGCATGCGTTGAGGGCCAACTGCCAAGTGGCTTTACAAGTTGTCAGAGGCACACGCAGGGGCCATCAAACATTTCCTGGAGTACCCCCTGCTCCATTGAAGCATAGTTATAAGGGTAGTAGCATTCCTAGCCAGATACTAATACAACACACAGGGACACCCAGCGAGGCACAGACTCGTGGCCAGTCCATGTCATTTGCGTGTGCTAATTGCCAGGTGCACTACCTATTGAAATATGCAGCTGACAGAACACGACTTGTACTGAAGTTGCACCTTGCTATACGAGTCTAGCAGCTCACCCAGGGACCATTGTATCAGGTGTGATTCTTGACCCATTGGTGTTCCATTTCCCACATGGCAACATGCGCCTGCCTTACTGCATTGACAGCGAATGAACCATTGGTGGTCCAAGCTAACGTATGGGTACAAAGCAGCAGACAGGGGTGTTTGTTTGTGGAGGAGTCACTTACTTTGGGGCATGGATGGGGTTGTGTGTGTTTGTTGTAATCACACATTTAGATTAGTAACTCACGCTCTCTTTGCAGCATTGAAGTGCTCCTGTTACCGGACCTGAGAGTGCGCAGGCAGGAGGCCAGAACTCACCCCAGAGATAAGTCTCTCTTTGGCTTGCATTTGACTGTTTTGGTGCAATGTGCATGATGAACATGTTTTCTCTAATTGAGTATGTGTTTTTATGAATAGTTGTATTTTGCCTACTTTCCCTTGCAAATCCACATCCACTCTCCTGACCCTCTTTCCGGTTCTCCTGATTACCAATGCCTGTCCATGCTACATATCCCTGACCATCCTTCCCCGCCGGGGTCTCTGAGACCTGTGTAACTTTGACCTTGCAGGCGCTCAGACCACGGAGGGGGTGTTTGGTTCGTGCAACTCCAGCGCCTGGACACCAGAGCTGTGACACTACCCATCAGTTGTTGCATCATCATTGTATGTTATGTACGGTAAATGGTACCCATCCTGTTGAAAACATTGTTCAACTGTGCTACCTTGGTTGTTCTATCTTTGTGCTTGTACATGTGCTTTGACATTTCCTGCTACTTCTAGTCATCTACTGGAGACTCTTTCTGGGTTTTTTGGTGCCTACAGGCTTTTTCCCTGGTTTGGGGGTTTGGCTCCTTGGAGTTCTCTGCGATTTGGTAATTTTACCAGTCAATGTGGCCTCTGAGGGGGATGGACCCTATTTACATGCAAGCTGGAACATGGACAGCATGGGGTAGGGTGATCCTGTAGCCAGGTAGACTTGAGGGAAGAAGGCTACATGCCCCAGAGACAGATGTTCTGAAGGTCAAGGTGATGTGTAAGGGAGGGCCTTTTGTTGTTGGACAGTTGGCTTGGGCTACAGTGTTTTGGGCACTCTGACATTGTTATTGTGGGGTACTATGTACATGATGTGTTGTGCTGATCAATGACTGTCCCTGTGTTGTGTTTCCTTTTCAGGTGTCAGGGGATTGGTGTGGTTTGACATGCTGGGGGGTTCACATGGCCAATGTTCACATGTGATGTGTACAGGACACTGAGGGTCAATTGATTCCACATGCATATATTGAGTGCATGTCCCTAATGACACACAGAGTTGCTCAATGATCCACCACACGTACAACCACCCTTCCATGGCCAGAGGTGCACACAGATTGCATTCTCAGGCCTGCTGTGTCCATGCAGCACATGATCTATTACCATTTGTGTATCCTTTACATGTGTCATTTGGTTGTGGATGTGATTAGTCTTTTTCATGTGATGCTCAAGGTGTGTCTGCAACACAATGGCTGCTCAAAGTGCTGTGTGCTGAGCAGTGTTTTGTAGGTGATACACACAGCACACAGGTTCAGGAGTAGGGATTTTGTCATGCCCAATGTGCATGTGAACAGGCATTCAGTGTTGTGTTCATGGTAGGACTGGTGGATGGCATTTGTGTATGGCTTGGTATGTGTGGGAGGCTGTTGGTCAGTCATTTCATCTGATTCCATGTCAGGCGTCATTGTCTCGGGACACTTTCCATTTATCACATGTCACTTCGTATCTTATTGGTCATGTGTTGGGCTTTTACTATTGCATGCCATGTCATGGTGTGGCAGACAAGGGTGATGTGGGTTGGAAGGGTTTGGGTGACATACCAGGGATTGTCATGGCCTGTTTGGGGGGCAGGGGGATGTGATACACACCTTGCATGTGTTCCTTTTTTGGTCACACAGGATTGGTTATGTTTAAGTAGCTAGGGATGCACACATTGGGCCTCATTACATGGATGGCGGTAAGGATTTACCGGTACCGGTAAAATACCGGTACCAGTAAATCCTTATCGCCTTACTACGAGGTCCCTTTGCGGGCTGGGGGATTTAATGCCTGCTTTTTGCAGGCGTTAAAAACCAACCCGCAAAGGGACCCAGGGAGCTAATTACGGTACCGCAATTTGCGGTACCGTAATTAGCGCCTTCCCCATTCCCATTAAGCCCTATGGGGCAAAAATGGGAATGGGGAAGGGCAATGGGGGAAGGGGGAATTACCGCCCCGCCAACCTTGGAATGGGGCGGTAATTCCCCTTTCCGCCAAGGCGGTGCCGGTATTTTACCGGCATGAACCGGTGCTAATAGCGCCATGGTTCTCCGCCATCCGTGTAATGAGGCCCAATGTTGCACTTCCGTGGCAACATTCTCAGGGTGGTAAGGTTGTGACAGTTGACTGTCTCTTTCTCATCATCGATTGTCACATGGTAGGTGCCAGGCCTGTGTGCACTCCGCAGGGGTGGGAGTTTAGGTGTAGAATGTGGCCACAAGCTGGGTCCGGGCTGCCTCGCCACATGCCCTGTCCCCTTCCATGGGCAGTGCCTGTGCCTATGGTTGAGGATGTGGGGGCACCACCATGTCCACCGGTACCTCCCGCTGTGTTGCAACATTGTGCAGGACACATGCTGCCACAATGATCCTGCACACTACTGGGGGTGCATATAGTAGCTGCCCACCAGAGCGGTCAAGGGAGTGGAAGCGTGATTTGAGCACTCCGAATGTGTGCTCCACTATGCCCCTGGTTGCAATATGGACATTGTTGTATCTTACCTGGGGTTGTGTGGTGGGGTTCCATATTGGCGTCCTCATGTGGTTGCTCAGAGGGTAGGCACTGTCCCCTGGGGAGGTGATAATAGTTGTGATTATTAGCGTTTTTGTATTTGTCTGTGTGTGACATGCATGCATGTGTACAGGAATTTGTACTCACCTAGGAGCCATGTGTCAGCATGCTGCCCAGCTTCCAGAGCCCGGCTCAGGGCGGACATTCTGAATATGAAACTTTCATGGCTGGAACCAGGGTAGTTTGCATAGACAGAGGTGATGATTCCTTTAGCATCACATACAACATGTACGTTGATGGAATGCCAGTGCTTGCGGTTTCCGATAGATGTGCTCAGTGGCCCTAGGTGGACGTAGGGCCACATGGGTGCAATCTATGGCACCGAGCACTTTCGGGAAGTGGGCCACCCTGTAAAAGTCCCAGACCACGGCTTGCCTTTCTGCGGGTGTTCTGGGCATGTATATGTGCCTGCGGACTGAGGGGCGTGCAGTGATGATTGCCAACACCTGGTGTAGGCAGCGTGACTGCGTGGCCTGTGAGACCCCCCCAACTATGGCAGTTGTCCACTGAAATGATCCAGTGGCCAAAAAATGCAGGACATTGAGCACCTTCTCCAAGGGTCTCAATGCTTGGGAGCACAGGGTGGGTGATGTAAGGTGATCTTCCCACTCCCTGACGAGGTCTAGGATGATATGAGGTGGAAACCTATACCTGCCATAGACGTGGTCGTCAAGCATCCCAAAAAGGCTGGTCTATGGCAAAAAATGCGGGCCCTGGCTATTCTCCTCCTCCTGCGGTGTCCCACGATCAGGGCTGCGACAAATGGGGCATTAATCGTAGAGGTATATACATGTTTGTTGTTTGCACGCACTTTTATGCTGTGCGCGGGGACACTTCCGCCTGCCTTCGTGTTGCGGACGTGTTGATGCCTGTGCGTGTCTTTTGCCGTGCACGGGTTTCCCGTATTCGAATCCATGAATACGGGTTGTTCGCATGCGTGTGGGCGTTCTGTGTATTTCCCTGCAGTACTTCCCCTGTTACGCCTTCTTTTTCACACGTTGTTCCCCATTCTGCGTGTTACGCCCCATGTCCCGCCCCCTTTTTGGTTTGTGAGTGGACGTTGTGCACTTTCCCTGTGTGCGTCATGCACAGCGTTCGAGCTGTTGCAATGACATGTGCACCTGTGTACGCCACGCACAGGTTTGGCGCACATCCCGAGGGAAACACGCGCAGGGACTTCCATGAATCGCACGCGTGCATCTGTTTTTTCACGCTTGCGCCTGTTGGCGCCAAGATTTTCGGCGCACGTTTGTTCCATGAATCGGCCCCTTTGAGTTTCCGAGCGTTCTTAGTCATTGCTATTGGAAAAAGATGTTTTTTCTGGTTCATTTTGTTCAAGCGGAACCTGATTCAACACTTTTGGAGGCAATTGCACTTATTTGTGTTGATCCCCATGTCTCATTTCCGCTTGTGTTGAGTTTTGTGCCTGATAGTTCAGGGGAGCATTGGATCTCACTTTTTTTTGTGGGGCATTTGTGTAACAGATTGGTCTGATTCTACTTCTGCAACTGCACACTTCACCCTTCGCCTGTAAGGCGTGGATGTTTTGCATAATCCATTTGGCCTCAGGGACAGGTCACAGTCCTGAGGTTTTAAGGTGTTATTTAGGCAGTGGAGATCATGCTGTATTGTATTTAACAAAGTGCACCTGGTTGATGCCTTACTCTACCCAGGTAGGTAAACATTTAGATAACGCAATTGAGTAAGGTCATGGGGGAAGCCAAACCACCGTAACAATACATGTAATCCTGGGAAACAATTCGAGAAGAAATACAAAAAGTTTGCTACTCTATTTCTTATTTAATATATAAGTAGTGGGTGTTATATATACATCTGTGCAAACATAGGATACTTAACATTGAACATGGATACAATACATAACATGGTATATCAATAACATGACCCGGAAGTGCATTTCGGGCGTAGATTTCCAACAGTTACAAACCCTGTGTTACCTATTAGGGATGAAAATCGGGGTATCTCTATTTTCCTTTGTGCGGACCACATTCTACTTGGCCCCACTCGGTGAAGTTTTGCCTAATCTGAGCACATCAGCACTGCTGATTTATTACCTTGATCTTTTGATCTGACTTCACTGGATACATTCTACCACTTAGCTTGGCTGCTCATACTATAGGCTGACCCGGCACAACAAAGATGTCTTTTGCCTCTTTGTCCCTCGTTGCAGACGAGGCCTCTCCAGTAGCTCTGACACTGGACTCTTGATTACGACATACATAGGTCACTTCCACGTGCACCACGTTTCTCGTCCTGATGAAGGCCGTTCCACCTACAGCTACCCAAAGATAGCTTCTAGGCTGAAACACTGTTGTGTTGACCCATACTAATTGTGTTTTGAACATATCACTATTGTATAGCTTCTACACACTTGTTCTTGTTGTACCCCATTTACATTTTGAATACCCCGATTTTCATCCGTAATAGGTAACACAGGGTTTGTAATTGTTGGAAATCTACACCCGCAATGGACTTCAGGGTCATGTTATTGATATACCATGTTATGTATTGTATCCATGTTCAATGTTAAGCATCCTATATTATATTAAATAAGAAATTGAGTAGCAAACTTTTTGTATTTCTTCTTGAATTGTTTCCCAGGATTACATGTATTATTACAGTTGTTTGGCTTCCCCCATGACCTTACTGAATTGCGGTCATGCTGTATTGACACTTCATTTGGCATGACTTGGGCCGACAAGACTTGAACTCCATTTTGAACATCTTGAGTAGGTTCCTCTGGTAGAAATTCAGAAATTATGTTGATGGTTCCATTTCTACAACACTCGACTGGTGGTTTCGCTGTGATAGATGTTGACTCACAGCGGCCTGATGCTTGTAGAAGTTCAGTGTCTGTTACTTCCCGCCATGTATCATTTTCTGCCCGAACCATAGTTGTAACCTTATTGTTTGACATGTGTTGATCAGTTGTTGGCAAAGGGAGCTTTTTAGGTCTGAAGTACCACCTTATGGATTTTAAATCAGATAATGACTGTGTCTGCTGTTTTTATTTCAGTCCCTGTGCTTTTAGTTGAGACACTGTGGCATCCTTCAAGATGGCAACTTTTTTTTTCATTTTGTCTTGTGTCAAAGGTTAACAAAGTTTTCATGGTTGATTTTGAACTTAATTTAGGAGCTGCACCCGTGCTTTGTGTATTTGCATTACAAGGTTCTGGTGCAAGCACAAATATTGCAGTTTCAATTGATGGCTTAAGGTTGCCCAATGTGTTATGATTTTACATTTGGCGAATGGACAAAGTCTCAGGGTGCAGAGGAGTTTGCTCGAGCATCTCCTCTATGGCACTGTTTGACAAAAAAGCCCAGAGCATCACTATAAATGGGAGAGTCTGTGCTGGGAGCCCGCCTGTGCTTAGTTCTGTCCCCAGCACATGCGCCAAACCCACCATAGGTGCCAAGGACCTAAAGTCCTGCACTTCATCGGAAAACCGGACGAAGACTGGAAACTCACCTCTCTCTGTCGGGTCTGAAACTCACCTCTCTCTGTCAGGTCTGCGTTGGTCTCACTGGTGCTCCTTCCCTCTGCTCCTCGCAGTCCTCGGAGACTGATGCTCGAACAAGCCCCACCCTCTATTGTCGCCAGCACGGACTCAGCATCCCATGCATGCGCAAGTTCCCCCACGAGCGACAATCATGTGGGGGCAGGGATCCTGTGTAGGGTGAGTTGGCGAGGATGCAGGACGAATTTTTTCATAGAAGGGATGACTATTTTGCTCAGATTTTTCTTGGTGAGCAGCTATATTCATTATGTCTGCTGACTCGTCGGTCTCCATGACTTGCCTGGTTGAGTTACAAGAGGACGCTTGCGAGATAATGCGAAAGCAGCGTTGGTCAAAAGGACTCTGAGAGCACTGAGGACGCTGTTCACAATTCGCCTTGGTGCACATAGCGGGCAACTTAGTGTGGCTCTGTGTTCTGAGGGCATGGTTAGTCAAGGCTGGCTTCATTACAGCCCTCTCCAAACACTCCGCTAACACTCAGCCAACACTCCGCGGACGCTCCACATCCTAGTGGGGGTTATAAGCAGTCTCCTTCTTCAGTAAGGCTGGTGGAACGACTCAGCAGGTAGTAGCAGCAGAATGGAGTGTTTTGGCAACCAACACTCAGCCAACACTCTGTGTGGCTCTTTTAACACTGTGTGAGTTGCAGCTGTTGTCTCATGTCTGCACTGTACTACAACCTTTGGAGGAGGCCACTGAGCAGATTAGCTGTCACAATTCGTCACTAAGTATGGTTCTCCCTCTGAAGTTTCAGCTTGAGCTCAACTTGATCAATATGGTGAATGACAATGCCTTTACAGCGAAAGAATGTGATGCGTGAAAGGTCATGAATTAAGGTTAACCAATGCCATTGCTCAACTTTCCACACCATCATTTTCTAGTTTGTCTGCTTCGTTGTGAAAGGGGATGAGCCATGTGAAATGAGTGTTGGTCCTGCCACCAATGAGAGCAGTCCAGACCAAACTACTAGGCCACATCATTCTACATGGAAACACAAGCAAACCGAGAAATGTTTTAGCAGTATTGGGTTTTATCAGTGAATTGATACTTGGTTCCCTCTAGCACAGCACGCAAAGGATCATGTCTATGCATACATTCTCTCACTAACCAAGACACACTAATACCAAACTTGTGATTGATGGAAGGTTATGAATTAATCTTAACCACTGGCTTTGCTGTGGGCAATCCTCCACACTATTGTATTTTATCCTGTCTGTGCCATATGCAAATCGGTCTTTGTCCTGTCAACAATGGGAGCAGTCGAACCCAAAGTGCTAAGCCATGTCTGCTCTGCATGGATTTACAAACAACCCTGCACTTTGGCAGGAGATGCAGATGTGGAAAATCTGGTGGCAGACCTGTTTTCCACTTTGCATGGAAAATTGGCCACTTTTCATCCATTTGTCTCGTGGAAGGGGCTCTCATAGCAAGCACCAGAGGGAGGAAACAATATGCAAAAATGTAATGACGGTTAGCTATGACACTTGCAACATTAATTAGACAAAGAACACAGGCAGTAGGAAGAACATCAACCAGCCTTAATATTGGCAAGCACACCGGGCATATCAAGCCCAAGCAAGATTGTGTCAACAATGGGCAGTACATGACTGACACCTGCTGAAAGCTTTTGAGCATTGAGGGTGCAGCCTAAAGGGAGGAGAATATATGGGCCCTCTCATCAGTTACTGAGATATTTTTAACACAAATAGGTTATCAACAGGTACAGAGAATGGAGCAGCAGCCATCATCTGCACAGATGCGTGATACATAGCTATTAGACACATCACCAATAGAAAGGGATGATAACCAGTTACAGTATTAGTACAACAAACACTCTATCTGCACTTTGTCACTTGTGCAGGTTGTTGTAGAATCTCTTAGCTTCTGCCTGGTATGTCTGAAATCCGCGATGGCATTTGTGTGGCATCGAGCAACCCAATTGAAGCCTTGCATTGCTGCATGTGAATAATTTATATTTATAGAAATTAATGAACACTTCAATGAGAAAGGCTATGGAATTACATCTTCCCATAACCAACACACCAGCTTGGATAATGATGATGATTATGATCATGATTTGTTGCTCAGTTCATGTTAGATACTGTAAAGTAAAGCATGTTTTTTCATGATGCACGTGGTTGGAAAACATATAGCTGTAGTAGTGACTGTGACTAAGTGGCTCTGACCAATTGCTGTCTAAATAATGCCATTGCATTGACTTTGGTGCAAGTAATGTTTTACAATCCACACACTCTTGTCAACAGTTATCATGTTCTCCAAAAGGGTGAAGCTACCCACTAATGTTTCTCTGGCCCTTTCTCAAGGAGTTGCCATTCCTTGGGTTTGGCCACTTAAGGTAATCAGCTTTATTCAGAGGGCATAGTCATTCTCCTGAATTCCACTACAGAGCCATCCCTTACGATTCTCATGTCCTCTCACAGTGCACAACCAGCCTTAAAGGTTCTTGATTTTCTTTCATAGGGCAAAACACCCACTAAGGTTCTCATGTTCTCTTATAGGGATGGGTAACTATCCCTTGATGCTGGTTCTGGAACCTGCAACCTTTCAGATGTTTTAGGACTTCAACTCGCAGAATCAATGCAAGTTGACTATGCTGTCTTGGGATGATGGGAATTGTAGGTCAACCCCTCTGGAGAGCCAAAGGTTGCAAGCCCCTGACCTAATACCTTGGATTTTCATGGGATAAAGCTGCCTGCTACATTTCTTGGGCTTTTTCAGAGGGTGCAGTGACCGATTTAAAGACTTGTAATCTTTCACAGTGTGAAGACAGCAACTAGAATGCTAACGCTCTTCCACACTGTTTTTTCTTTTAGTTCTCTAGCTATCCCACAGAGCACAGCCACTCTTTTGGGTTTGGAAACTCACTGTGGTGCTGTTCCTCCTCCTAGGACTCCCCCAATCCTTCCCCCAGCACTTTGTCCTTTCATGAGGTAAGGATGGTGGAGCTCGAAAGGTCTCCTCAGGTTGGCCATTACCACAACACAGTCCAGTTCCTCGAGCTAACAAAGACTCACAACAAGGCAGCATGTCCCTCCATGACACATGATGTAGCCAGGAGGGCCATGCCCAAAGATTTGTGCTGCCTCTGGATCACCACCCACTACCGATTCTGGTAGTGCCAGAAACACAAGCTTAGTTTCTGTCCACAGTTGCCATTGTCACTAGAGCAGATTGGGAATCCGGGCAAATTTGGCAGTTTCGGCATGATATGCCCAATGTCACTGTTGTGTTGCACTCTAGCCCTGTGATATACCAAGACCCCTCTCAATGTCTCATCACTGCTGGAGGGGCGGTGGCAGCTTCATGCTTGCTATTAGCCTCTGTGGATAAGTGTGCCTTGTACACTTTCCTGTGCCACTAATGCACATGGATGCTCTTATCCATCATCCCTAGGGCACATCCCTTGCCCCTGTTTTCTGCCACTGTTTTACTCTCTCCCTGTATCCCTCCACCTTGCAAATTACCTCAATCATCTCCCCCTGATGGTCTTCCCTTGTTAGCAATGCAAAATAGTTCCACAAACAGGACAATGTGGGCTTTGTTGGGACGGTGGAGATCACTACTTCCGGTGGGTCCTCCCAGGCATGGCTTTCCTCCTCTGTTATGGCAGGAATGGGCTCCTCGCTCACCACCACCCACAGCAGTTTTTGGGTCCATGATCACAGAAACACACCAGCAGAATTCCAAGTAAATTTACCTAAATGGGGGAATGGTAACATGAGGATTGCAATACAGCGTCCTCGCTGACCAGATTCCTTTAATACCTCATAAAGCCCATATGCCAGGAAGAGGTTTGCAATGCCCATGCAGGCTGGGGACCTTCCAGACTAGCTCAATAGAAGCAAGCATACACTTTAAACAATAGCCACCATCTTAACAGTGATTAAGACACCAGACCTATAGTGATACAGATCCAGGGTGCTTTCCCACCAAGAATAGGGTGCACTCTTAACAAGCACCAGTTAATCTGTATGGAAAAACTCAGTAAGCCACAAAGAAAAGGACATGGGAAGCTTCTGAAACAACAGCATTGGCGTAGCGGGGCCTTCGCAGTCCCCCCCGTACGGGGCTCCCCACCAGTACATGTCCTGGGAGATGGCCCCCTCAAAAAAAAACATTTATTTGGCCATCTCAGATAAAACATTTATGCTAAGTATGATTACTTGGCTAGAATGGCATTTGAGTGCTGCCAGTCTAGCCATTTCTTACTGTGTCATTGTATATTTTTCTGGGCATCTGTGATAAAACAATCATATAAGTGTTTTTGCTTCAACTGAACTGTTGGCGCAACAAGTCTAAGTATGTCTAAATGTGGCCTGGCATGCCTTACTGTAATATGTTACTACATGTCTAGACAGGTATACATTGTGCAGCCAGTTAGACACGTTTTCATTCTGGCATGGTATTTTTAATAGCAAAGCATTACATTAATTAAAGCATTAATTTTCCTGTGCACTGTTGGAGACTTGCATGTATTGGATTTTTGGATTGGTGTTACCCTACAAAACAATTGCAAACACTCTGGCTTGTTATCCAATTTCGCTCAGAAAGTGTGCTGTATAATGCATTAAAATACATATTTATATCTTTCTACTTGTGCAGCGTGCAGAGTACTCTTGCAGCAGTACGTTTGTGCGTTTTGCGCAAGAGTGATAATCTAGGCCGGCCCAGATTGAGCAGCAACCCGTGATTTGTTTCTGAGCTGGGTGGCATGGCTTGCAGGGAGGGCCCAAATTTTGTGCTACCCCATTGAACAACAGAAACCTTATACTCACCACCAACTACTCCCACTCCACTCCTGATTTTGAGGCACTCCATGATGCCACAGATGCATAACACATTGGTGGAAAACACTATTTTTGTGTGGTTTAGAGACGTGCCTTTTTGAGCAGAGTTGCTATTCTTTTTAGTAGGCTGTGTGCTTTTAAAATGGTAAAACACCATCCTCTTGAAGAGTTGTCCAGAACTTTGTGGGGCTTCCAAAATAGTAGATTTTCTTTTCCGGTCACCAACCATACATAAAATGAAAGCAAAACCATGCATACAAATATTTACAGTATGGGATAGAAAGGGTTTGGGGCCAAATCAATTGTGTTTGTGCAATTTTCTCTTAAAATAGCTCTAATATCATTTAAAAAAAAAAAACATGGTAACTGCTCAATTACACAAAATACACACCAAATTGGCATGACATTCCTACACTTAACACAAGCTCTTCCAGTGGCTTCCAGTTTATGATTAAACGATATGTGGTGTGTAATCGGTACCATAAAACATAAAGGGCCTCATTACAAAGTTGGAGGCAGCCATGGTGCTATTAGCACCATGGCTGCCTCCAAACCCGTGTCCGAGTCCAGGTAGTCGGAATGGGGACTTACTGGGTCATTCCAACCTTGGAGGACCCGGTAAGTCCCCATTCTGAAAACCATTTCCCATTTGAGCCCCCATAGGGCTCAATGAGAATGGGTAAGGAGCTAATAACGGGCCCGCAAATAGCGAGCCTGTCATTAGCTCCCTGGTCCCTTAGCGGGTCCAGCTAAAGATGGCTGGTAAAACAAGCCGGCCCTAGTGGGACCCGCTAAGGGACCTCAGAATGCAGCGGTAGGGGGTTAACGGCACTGGCATCCTTACGGGTGCCATTAACCTCCTACCGCCGTACTCGTAATGAGGCCCAAAGTATATCTGCACCTTCAAATAGTATACAGTGAAAATGTTGCCAGCAAATATGCAGTCAGTGAAAAAGTTGTGGTGATAATATCTCTGCAGTGCAAATGTGCTGCTATCGAAAAACATAACCATGACTCTCAACGTTATATCTATATATGTTACTGTTATTTTACCCCCATATTATAACTGGCCTATACTCTAGTACATCCAGGGGGTAATTCATAGAAATCAGCGCACAAGTGGCGCACGCGGCTGGTGCACAGTGTGCACGTGCGGCAGTCTGCGCCAGCCGCGTGTGCCAAAATCCATTTCCGCGCACAGCGTATTCATGGATTTCAACATCCATAACCAGCCGTGGTGCAGAGCAGCGCAGCGACCCTGCAGCAGCGCCAGTTACACCCCCAACCCCTCCCCGTGTGCCATGAGCAGCGCACAAATCCCGTACATGGTGCACAGCCCAGTGGTCCAGCATTCAGCTCCCCAACCACGAAAATATCCGTAAAAATCCCTGTGCACCCCTCCGAATACATGTACCCCACTGCATGGGAAGTGTTACACGCGATTGGCCCTGTGCGAGCGGAGTACGTGTATTTTGGGAGTGCGCAGGAAGTTGTACACGCGATTGGGCCTGTGGAGTGGGGTACGTGTATTTCGGGGGGGCGCTGGAAGTTTTACACGCGATTGGGCCTGTGCGAGCGGGGTATGTGTATTTCTGGGGTGCGTGGAAAGTTTTCCACACAATTGGCCCTGTGCAAGTGGGGTACGTGTATTTCGGGGGTGCGTGGGAAGTTTTACACGTGATTGGGCCTGTAGAGTGGGGTACGTGTATTTCGGGGATGCGCGGGAAGTTTTACATGCGATTGGGCTTGTGCAAGCGGGGTACGTGTATTTCTGGGGTGCGCGGGAAGTTTTACACGTGATTGGTCATGTGCGAGCGGGGTACGTGTATTTCGGGGGTGCGCGGGAAGGTTCACATGCGATTGGCCCTGTGCGAGTGGGGTACGTGTATTTCTGGGGTGCGCGGGAAGTTTTACAGGCGATTGGGCCTGTGCGAGCGGGGTATGTGTATTACGGGGGTGCGCGGGAAGTTTTACACCCGATTGGCCCTGTGCGAGCGGGGTACGTGTATTTCTGGGGTGCACAGGAAGTTTTACATGCGATTGGCCCTGTGCAAGCGGGGTACGTGTATTTCTGGGGTGCGCAGGAAGTTTCACATGCGATTGGCCCTGTGCAAGCGGGGTACGTGTATTTCTGGGGTGCGCGGGAAGTTTTACATGCGATTGGGCCTGTGCGAACGGGGTACGTGTATTTCTGGGGTGCACAGGAAGTTTTACATGCGATTGGCCCTGTGTGAGCGGGGTACGTGTATTTCTGGGGTGCGCAGGAAGTTTTACATGCGATTTGCCCGCTGCGAGTGGGGTACGTGTATTTTGGGGGTGCCCCAACAAATTGGCAGTGTGTGTCCTCCCAGGTGTGGCCTCTCCCCCTTCCCCAGGGCCTGCAGGCAGACCCCAACACAGGGGTACACACTGCACCCCTGGCCATGCCCCACAGGCGGCCCATCCACCCTGGCGAAGCCCCCCCAGCCAGCCCACATATCACCACACACAAGTGAGCACTGACTCATGTCCCCCAGCAACCCCATCCAACCAGGATTGAGGGGCACCTGCCAGCAGGCCCCAACTCATGTCCCCCAGCACCCCCATCCACCCAGCATTGAGGGGCACCTGCCAGCAGGCCCCGGCTCATGTCCCCCAGCACCCCCATCCACCCAGCATTGAGGGGCACCTGCCAGCAGGCCCCGGCTCATGTCCCCCAGCACCCCCATCCACCCAGCATTCAGGAGCACCTGCCAGCAGGCCCCGAATCATGTCCCCCAGCACCCCCATCCACCCAGCATTGAGGGGCACCTGCCAGCAGGCCCCGACTCATGTCCCCCAGCACCCCCATCCACCCAGCATTGAGGGGCACCTGCCAGCAAGCCCCGACTCATGTCCCCCAGCACCCCCATCCACCCAGCATTGAGGAGCACCTGCCAGCAGGCCCCGACTCATGTCCCCCAGCACCCCCATCCACCCAGCAGTGAGGGGCACCTGCCAGCAGGCCCCGACTCATGTCCCCCAGCACCCCCATCCACCCAGCATTGAGGGGCACCTGCCAGCAGGCCCCGACTCATGTCCCCCAGCACCCCCATCCACCCAGCATTGAGGTGCACCTGCCAGCAGGCCCCGACTCATGTCCCCCAGCACCCCCATCCACCCAGCATTGAGGGACACCTGCCAGGAGGCCGCGACTCATGTCCCCCAGCATCCCCATCCGCCCAGCTTTGAGGGGCACCGGCCAGCAGGCCCAGACTCATGTCCCCCAGCACCCCCATCTGCCCAGCATTGAGGGGCACCTGCCAGCAGGTCCCGACTCATGTCCCCCTGCAACACGAAAGGAAGATGCACAATCATGGGCCTCATGTGCACCAAAATACCACAGCACGCCACCCCAGTTTTGACATGAAATGATTTCACCAATCCACCCCACACCGACATGCCTATGTCAGGACACAAATCGAAAGTCAACCATGTACATCAACACACACTGTTTGCCATAGATTGTGTAAAACCACATTTTGACATGCATGAACCCAATGAGCGAATCCCACTCATGGAATTAAAATATCAAAATGTATTATTAAGAAAATCAATGTAATGAAATGAAACCCGAAAAAAAAATACAAACATGAAATGAAATGAATGTCCAAAAATATGAAAAATGAAATGTAGATGCAATCCAAATAAATCCTAAAGAAAAATGGTCCAAATTCTCTGTCCACCAAAACAAATCCAAAGGAAACGTAAAAATCAAATTCATTGCTCCATGTTGAAATCCAAAGAAAATGTACACATAAATCCAATGTCCAACTATGTACAAGCAATTTTGAAAGAGTCCATGAGCCCAACAAAAGAAATGAAACCTATCTAAGAAACTACCTAAGAAATAACTATATACAAAAGTGTGGGGCATAGTCCAATCACCCCAAAAGAAATGAAAACGAAAATGAAACCTAACACTAAAAACTATTTACAATGGCGGCACTCTAGTCCGACGGCTCACTTTCCGATGTCCCGGGCCAGGGCATCATCCAACTCCTACTCAATGTCCTGGAGGCGGTCCTCTTCCATGGCCCTGAGGGTTCACAGGGACGATGCCATGTTGGACTCCAACTCCCTGCGAATAGTCTCGAGGCACTCGGCCCGCCTCAGTGCCCTCCGCATGGAGTTCTCCGCCCTGACCATTGTGAGCCGTGCCTCTTCCACCCGCCGCTGCTTCGCATCTATACGCTGGCCGAACCGCATCCACACGGAAGACACACCCATTCCAGGGTTCTCCTGCCCTCTGGCCGATGCCTGCCCCTCTGATGTTGATGGCCCCGAGCCATCATGGCTCCCACGTAGAGCCTGCTGCTGCTACTGTCCATGTGCCCTGTCCAATGATGCCTGCACATCCTCCATCTGCTGGTCTCCAGTTGTTGGCGTGTCCACCACTGCTGGACTGCCGACTCCCGACTGTGGCAGGGATGGGATCTCCACCAAGCTGGCTGTGTTGGCCGGGCCAGGTCCACAGGGGGCCCTGGTGGAATCTGGGCCGGAAGACGGCAGGGAGAACTACTGGCGCATAGTCTCCACACAGGAGGAGAGGTCCGCCAGAGTGCGTGACACATGTAGGAACCCACTGACCAGGGCCTCTCCCTCCCCGTCATCACGAATATCACGCGTGCGCAACGCGACACCAATCAGGATGGAGCCCATATGGTCATGGGACCCCTCGTCCGCAAGTAGTGGAGAGCCAGAGGATGTGGGCCTTCCCCCTACCTGCGGACGGGCCTGGGACGGGGCATCCCTGCTGGTGCATGGTGGTGCAGTCACAGGGTCAGGGACAGTGACATGCACAGGCCCCTCCGCGGTGACCTGTGCTGCCTCCTGAACCTGGCCCTGGACTGCACCACTTGCACCAGTGGTACTACCGCCACCAGGCCCCATGTGCGGCTCAGTAGCGGCTCCTCCTCCTCTGTGGAGACCACCAACCTGGACGACTCCGCACCATCTTCTGCCATTGCAAGCCCCTCTGGGGGCTCACCCGGCCCTTCCGCTACATCCATAGTGGCAGAAGCAGCACCAGTCCCCTCGCTCCCAGATGATGGCAATTCCTGGGAAGGTGGCTGGGCCTTGCGTCGCTGCCCGGTGGAGGCATCCCCGCCGCTTGGCTCCACAGCGCCATCTCCGCCCTCTTCCACACTCAACGCTTCGTAGATGGAGACATAGAACACAAGCATCAGGGCACTGTACAATAGTCCCCTAGACAGGAAGCAATAACACATGAGTGGCACTGTCAAACGTTACTTCCATCCTGTCCCTCCAGAACACATGGGTCAAGCACGCAACACACATCTGATCTGCCTCTGCATACACGTGTAAACTTATTGCAGCTTTCAGACCATTCCTTACCACCCCTAACAGTGTCATACTTGCTAGAACTCTCATTATGGCCAAAATTGATTATTGTAGTGCTCTTTATTTAGGTACTAGCCAAGAGAACCTGAATAAACTCCAAACAACTCGAAAAATAATGTCATTCGCGCTGCCCTAAACATCCCCCGCAACCATCACATTTCAGAAACCAGAACTAACTTAAAGTGGCTACCTGTCAAGTAGAGAATCTTACTAAAAACACTTGCCCTCACGCACAAATGCTTGGCCAACAAGGCCCCTATCTCCCTCTGCAGTCGGCTGTCTCGCCACTTGACCTCCCGACCCCTAAGAACTGCCCAGAGCCACTGTCTATCGATCTGTAGGTTTAAACTGCAAAAAGCGGGGGGCACTAGCTTCTCTGTCCTAGCCTCTAAGCTATGGAACTCCCTCCCCGCTACAATCAGAGCTGAAGACTCATTCAAAACATTCAAGGCCAAAACCAAATCTTGGCTTTTTGACCAGCACTGAGACATGCTCTGCGCCCTTGTCCTACATGCCCTGCCCGCTGACCTGCGTTACTATTTTCTGTACACCCTTTGGGTATATCTACTGTTAAGCCTAGCGGCATTGTAATTACTGTAATGTATGTAGATAGAAACACTGTTAGTAATCTGTTAATGTAATTTTTATGTCTGTATATATGCATCATTGTAACTTTGTACAAATTGCGCCCTGTTGCCTCCGGGCCTTATGGTTTGCGCGTTATAAATAAACAAATACAAATACATGCAGGAACAGGCACAACACATGAAATCAACATCAGCATCCATGCACAAGGCCCTCCATGGACATAAATGTTGCCTTCAAACTCACATGCATCATAGCTCATACTGACCCCATGCACACACATCACCGGAGGGTCATGCATCATGGCTCGTACACTACAGACACAGTGGATACAACGGTGGCCAGACTGCATGAGTGAATCTACACATTGTCATGGACATGTGTCATGCATCCATGGCATTTCAAAGTCACACACACACTTCTCAGACACACAGTGTTAGGGAGAATTCTCTGTTTAGGCTGAATTTCCTAACCTAGTGAGTCCCCCAGCAGCTTTGCTGGATTTCTGGAGTTTGTTTTTTTCCATCCCGCGAAGAGTGAGACTCTTTTTCTCCCACTCTTGGACATGAATGTGTGTAATTCCTTTGAATGTCAATGTGTTCTATGGGCTATGGGGTCTTTTACTCCATAGGGTCTCATATGTTTTTCTATGTGTGTTACACCGCACCCTACGTGCCGTAACACGGGGCGTCCTAGCGGACCTGCATCATAGACTCCATACCCGGGGACTGACTACTGTCTCCCCGGGCATGTAAAGTCACCATTGGCTTTACTAGACCTAAATTTACGAACAGAACTAGTACAAACCATCCTATTGTGGATGTACTAGTAGGGGTAATTCGATTACTCCTGCGTCTGTTATTCGAGGGGGCACTGTCCCGTCCCCACTAGTCGAGTTTTGGCTGGTGGCAGTGGAAACTACTTGTTATGTTCGACCCCGAATATAACCCTATGGGATTCTTCCCATTGTTGGAGATTGATACTTTTTCTCGTTAGTCTCTAACATACCACCGGTCTACTTATCTTAAATAAGTCTATCGGATGGTATTTTCTGCCAGAACTCGGTTTTTAAAATGGCGTCTGTGTTCGTCTCTGTGACTCCTAAACCAAAGGTTGAGCCCTTTGTTCCACTTTTGGCGGGCCTCTGTACAGAGACCCTCCAAAGTGGTGCCATTCTGTCTGGGTTACCACAGGGGTGTGGGAGGAGGTTTAGGCTCCCTGGACCGAGTTGACTTGCCAACTCCGGTCACACTCTGGTGTGATTGGCCCAAGTGGTGAGCCTCCCCGCTCACCACTTAGCGTGTGTTGATTGACAGCTAGGCTGAATGAATGGGGGTTTTCTGCATAAAAGCAGGGCTTTGGGGACTGGATCTTCAGCAGTCGCCCCAGGACCTAAGAATCCGACAAGGGTAAAGCTGAGCCGACCTGCAACGACGACACCTCCGGTGGAGCCCTGCTGAACCGACTCACCACTTCCCGACGACAGAGGAGATCTCCCTGCCGGAGAGTCTCTTCCCTGACTGGTGGGAACAACCAGTCCCTTTTTCTTTTTCTTCGCCTCAGGACGCAGTGGTCGAATTGCCCGTGCAGAGCACCTCGGCAACCGGATAGCCACTACCCCTGTACCGCGACCAAAAGGTGGTGCCTTGTGATGGAGCACTCCGCGGCTGGTCTCTTCCCTGGTGGTGCACCGGACTACACTTTTCTTCGACGACAAGATCATCTCTACTCTTGGCAAAGACCTGGCGTGCATCCACCACCACGGACAACTGCCCCCGCCGGAGCTGTCTCTCCACAATCAAGGTACTGTGTCCGCCTGGCTTCCCTTGTTGCCGGATAGAGTGAGGTGTCTTAATCCTCGCCTCTCCATAGGGTCGCCTCAAAGCTTTCTCTAGCGTATTGTTCTGAACTGGTCCAATCTTCCAATAGCAATTTGCTACACAGACTCGAACGCATGTCCACAAAGAGACTTTTTGGGACATATCGCCTTGCCTCTCTCCGAGTGGGCCTGGCCTCTGAACTTTATGATCTATTGTGGTTCTTGTCTTCTTGCCTTGCATTTTCCCGTGAAGTATTGAACTGTGTTGATTTCGTAACCTACTTATTTTTCTCTCCCGTCCCAACGAATACTAGAGTGCCATCTAAGTTGAAGCATACACCTCTGTCTGCAAATAAGTGATGCTGGTAGAACCTAGACTTGTCGAACTATTGTTAGGGGGATTGGATTGTTTTCTTCGTAGAGTAATTGTAATTGAATTGTTTGCCGTGATAATGCCAGAGTGTTTTCTATAGATGTTCCGTTATAAATAAATACCTTTATATCTTTACACTGAAGCCTTGTTGTGTGTTTGCTTGTCTTACTGTGAAGAATTGCCCTATATTGTACACTCCACATACTGCTTAACTCTTCTTGAGAGAAGTCTGACTGCTCAGCCACAGCTACCAAGTGAATTTGTGTGGTACAGACTGCTACCAAGTGGGTTTACTGCCAAACACCTGTAGTCCTAAATATTTTGCAGTGGTCCCAGAGGGAACTGCACAGGTTTCCGTCTAACACACAGACATGCACACCATACATGTACATGAGAGCAGCACCCATCTCTCACCCCCCACCCATGTAAAAGAACAGGGACTGGCTTGCATTCATGTGTGCATTCCGCATGAGCTCCCCATGTCTCATTGGAACACATGCACTACCCATGTGGTTCACGCATTACTGGTCTCACATGCACTACCATGATGTCCCGGCTCACACACATCCATACATGGCCTATGTTACACATACAGGCAAGTAGCTGACTACCAGCACACTGCAACATGCCCTGTTTCACACAGCAATGCATGGCCACTTACCGCTCGACTCCAGACGGGCCTGCATCCTGAGGATCTGGTGGCGAAGCACTGGGCAAATGCATTCCAGGACCCTCATCTGCTGGTTGGTAAGCTGGCCCCAGCACCCCACTGCATCCTCTGCCTCTAAGAGGCTCCGGGCCTTCCTGAGGGTCCTGGACTTGTAGTCCTCCCAGCGCTTCTGGACATGTTTCAGGTCTCAGGGTGCCACCCCCTCCACGTTGATGGCACCCACGATGTCCGTCCAGATCCTCCTCCGTCCTTCCTTGTCAGCGCGCAATGGTGTGAAGAGGGCATCATAATGCCCCAGGACATGCTCTATCAGGACAACAACTTCCTTCTCACTGAAGCTGGTGGCCCTCTGCCTCTCTGGCTGGGGGTCGCCAGTGGTCTCGGATGGTGTTTGGCCCTACATGGCGACCCCTGAGGCAGGCGGGGGTAGGCAATTGGGTCCTGGGGCTGGGCTGTGGAGCGATGGTATCCCAGTCGGGAGTCTTCTGTTCCAGCAGAGGTGGACACAGCAACTGGACCCCTGCAGATGGCTGACGTGCAGGCACCAAATAGCAGGGCACGTGGGCAACAGGCAGGCAGCAGCAGATGGCAGGTGGGAGCGTGCTCGGGGCTCTTGGGGGCAGGAAAATTACCTTTTGGGCAGGAGCGTGGTCTTCCGTGTTTTTTCGCGTGGCCAGCTTGATACAGAGTGATTTGGCAGTTGAAAAAAGTGCACGTCAGCGTGAAATCTGAGGAAAGGCCCTTAGCGCGTAGGCGCGTCTGTGACGTTACGCGCGCGGGCATTTCCCTCATGACGTGTGCATAGTGGTTCAGCGCATGAAAAAATTGCACGTCTGCGTGTGAATGCGTGTAATCCGAGGAAAGGGCCTACGCGCGTAAGTGACGCGATGCACGCAGGCATTTCCCTCAGCACGGGTTAAAGGTGAGTGGGGCTAGCAGTTCGCTGTACGTGCCTTTCGTAGAGACCAACATGTGTGTTGCTGCTTCGTGTTGATTTGCGTGCCATCACAACTTCACAGCGGATCAAGGACGTATCTGTTCTTTTGGTGGGGGTATTGGCTACTCGTGTTTTTCATCATTGCGCTAGTCTGACAGTGAGTTGCACACGCTATTTTTCCCACTGCAGGTGCCCCTGTGTATCGCGTACCCATTTTTGAGGTCATTGTTGCCTGCGTGTCTCACGCGTATGCGTTTTTCATGTTACTCGGTGCCACCGCGTACTGCGGGAGGTTAATTCCACGCACGTAGGCTGCAGGGGTTGCCTGCACGGTTTTACTGCAGTTTTGGGGTGCCTGAGTGTTGCGTGACCCGTCACTACATCACCGGGGTCACATACAGCCTTGCAGGTGCAGGGGTGCTGTTAACATCTTGCATCCCACCCCCTTCACCCCAATTGCCCAGGACAATTGTGGTGTACACCTCCCATTGGCACTCCTCCATCTGTGCGGCACTACTCCATCTGTGCCATGGTTGGGAGGCCACCAAAGGTGAGAGGCGCCTCAGCTGGGCGTCCCCCTCATGGCGGGCGTGGTCAGGGACGTGGCCGTGTTGACCAGGGAGTAGGGGGACTCCAGGGTGTCCAGGGTGGCTGCAGAGGGGGAAGAGGCAGGGGTGCGCCACTTGTGCACGATGTTGTTCCATGTGTCGGTGCAGTCATGCCACAACCCGCTGTGGTTCCGGGAGATGCAGCTTCTGCATCTGGCACTGGTGCCCGTGTGACTGAGCAGTCTGTTTCATCGACTGCCATGGGCCCAAGGGTAGTGGTAGCTGCAGGTGCAGCTGTGGACACCACCACCAAGGCTCAGGGTCTGCCAGCGCAGGCACTTGAAGAGTCCTTGGAAGATTTCCAACAGGGCAGAAGGGAAACTGTAGGTGCACGCAGGGCTGCCCTGACCGAGACACGTGTCCCTGGGGCAGTAATGTCATCTGCTGCCCTGACCAGCTGGGTGTTGGCAAGTGCAGGGGCAGATGCTGCCAACAACACCCCAGTTGTGAGTCTGCCAACCATGACAGTCGGGGTCAATGACCCTGCCACAGCGGTTGTTGCTGTGCAGGGTCCATTAGAGGGCACCCAGCTGCCACTGACGCAAGTCAGGCCTTTGGTCGTCCCTCCACCGGCCACTCCGTTGGCTCAATCCACTGGTGCCACTGGCCATACTGATCAGGGCGGCATTTGCCAGCCAGGGTCTGCGCCACAATCCAAGAGGAGGAATGTTGCACCTGCAGCACAGGCTGGCACCCCACACACAGCCACGACTTCCTGCATGTCGAGGAAGAAGCCTTTCTGCAACCAGGAAGTGGACTTCCTCGTGGACTATGTGCCATGACATGCTAGTGGGGCCTAATTGTCAGACTATGGCTGCCCACCGTGATACCCACTGGAAACAAGTTGCGGAACATGTGAGTGCATTCGGCCATGAGGTGCGCACGGCGCAAGAGTGCAAAAAGCGTTGGAATAACCTCAAACACAGCGCTAAGGCTAAGCGTGCCTCAAATTACAACTTGACTCTGGTGACTGGCAGTGGGCCTGCACCTGAGGAGGAAGACCTCACTCCGCACAAGTCACTCGTTGTGGAGTTCATACCACCTGAATCAGTCGAAGGAGTGGGAGAGATGCTGAACTTTGATGCCCAGTCCAGTGAGTGTTGTTGCGTGTTTGTTGAGGACATGTTTGTTTCACTTGTGTGATGTGTTGTGCATGACTGCCACTACATGTCATGTGTACATGGTTCTGATGTGCAAGTAATGCAATGCTTCACTGATGCATGGCTGCTCTGCGGGATGGTGGACATGTGGAGTGGACAGGGACTGTCCGCATCACCATTATTGCACCCTACTCACATGCTGGTCACCAGGATGCCCCTCCGGTCCATGTTCCAGCTCACTGGCCCTTCTGCATGTAGCCTGGGTGACCTTCCTCTCAGCCCTGGGACTATGTCATAGCATGACTGACGTGCATGTGTCCTCTGCCTGCATGCGGGTACCCCACGTAGTCATGCTCCCTTGCCCCTCCACCCCCCTCTGCACCCCAATTCTACCTTTGAACTGATCTGCTTCAATTTTGCCATTGAGTACTTACCTGTTCATGCGTCCTGTGTACATGCTAACTTCCACCAGCCAATCTGCCAGACATATGCTGTGGGGTACATCCTTTGTACTTGATGCAGGGTGTCTCACTTGGACTGTGCAGAGGTCAGATGCGCCGCAGGGACATGAGTGCCCATTCATGCTCCATGTGGATTCCATGCATGCCCCTATGTGTCCTTGACTGGATGATCATTGTAGTACGTGTCCAGGGTGACCTACATTGCATGGCATTTCATCAGTCTTCCCATGGCCACTGTGGCTCCGTCCTGCATCGCACACATGTTTAGGGTGTGACAGTCTGTGTGGGTCACAGGCCTCAGCCTGTTCCATGGCCAATGACTCTGTCCAACTGCTGTAGTGTCTTCTTCACACGTGGGTGTACTCCGGAGGTTTCATCATGTGTCCTGCTTACTGTCCCATCATCATCTGCTGTGTTGTCACTTGACTCACATGATGCAATTGATGCTAGTCAACACTGTCTGTCAATACACAGGTCTATGGTCATCCTTTTGATACCATGCAAGGCATCCCTGCATTTGCACTTGGAGGTGCGGGGGGTGGTTTGCTTGTAGCCATGCTACCCATTGCATGCACATTGCACGTGATGGCTGAAGTTGACCTCGTACTGCCTTCACATTTTCTGATACACATCATGAAGTACTTGTACACTTGTACATGTGGATAGTGAATAACGTACAAATGTGCTGCACTGCATTGACCCACTTCAGAGCGATATAACACCCTTCTACATGCCTAATCACAGAAGCAATGTCAAGTTGACCCGACATGCATGACAGGTTCTCTTTTGTGTGTAACACGTCTGCTTTATTGTGTTTGGTGACTGTGTGATGTCTATGTGTGTGTGTGTGTTGTGTGCTTCTAACATGTGTAGTGACCTTTTTTCTCTCTACTTTTCAGATGATGACGCAATGGATCCAGAGGATGGTGTTGTCATGCCAGGCACAGGGTTGTTATCAATGCAGCAACCCGGCACAAGTGGGGGTTGTGGGGTGGTAGGCCACGAAAACCCACATGTGCTACAGTCCATCTTGTCTTTGGCTGGCAATGAGTCCAGCCCTGATGACCACTCTGACATCCATGTCGAGTTGGATGTGCATCAGGTCCATATGTCAGGGGTGAGTGATTCTGATGTGGGCACTCCTCTGTCCGTGACACCTGTACTGAGGGATCAGACAGTCTTGGAACCTCCGCCTGTGGTGGATAGGGACGCAGTGTCACCCTCCACACCAGTCACTGATGTGCCTGGGCATCACGTCAACGGGGGCTGTAGTCGTGCAGCCGCGGGCTTTGCCAACACAACGAGGACACCCGGTCCTTGGGTCCCGCAGGTGTCAAGCCCAGCAACGTGGTCGCCGCAAGCAACCGCTGTATACAGAGTGGGAGCAAGACATGACTGCCAATTCTGAACGCCAGGGGGCAGCAATGGAGAACATCGCTGTGAGCATGGAGTGTGTGGCCCAATCCGTGCTCCCCCATGCTAGGCAGGTGCTTCTCCAGCAGCAGGCGGCACAGTCCATGGCCCGCTCACCCAGGCTGGGCATGGCGGCCTCAGACAGGGCACGCCAGGCTGAAATGTTATCTCTGCGTGAAGCAATTGCTGCTCATGCAGAGGCACACATGGAGGCCCTGAGGGAGGAGTATGATTCCTTTAGATCCACTCTGGATGTCCTTCTGATGTCCCAGGGGGAGCGGTCAGAGGAGAGATGTGCGCAGCTTGAGCGTACCATCTCGGCTGAGCTACATGCTTGCCGGCAGGTGCATCAGTTGTCCAGCCAGGCCTTGCAAGAGGAACTCTGTATTACACGTGTTACCTTGCAAGAGGAAGCACGCGTATCACGTGAGGCTCTGCATGCAGACCTACGTGTCATCGCTGCACAGAACCAGGCTCACCCATCCGGCAGACTTGCTGCCGACGAGGGGCAAGCTGCGGCTAGGCATGGTCAGGCTCCTGTGCCACGTCATCCTTTCTAAGAAGAGCCAGACTCGGACGACGAGGTATCTCCCACATAGGTCGGGCTCTGCAGGCGTTGAGCCTAAGGAGGTTTTTTTTTCCTCAACATCATCGCATTTGGGTGTTGAGCAGCACCCTGTACCTCCCCCCTCCTGGGTGCCCCCCCCTGGGTCGTATGTGGCCATTTTTGATTTTTCTTTCAGTTTAGTTAGTTAAGTTTCTATTTGATAGTTAGTTTAATTAGGTAATGTAGGTTTTTCATAGGTAGTGTAATTAGTTAATATACTTTAAAATTGCTTGTCTGTTGTGCTTTCATGTGACGGTGTGGTGCTTTGTGGCTTTTGAAAGCATCCACTGTCTGTTGTAGCTGGTCCCTTCAAGCTTGTCTCATGTATGTGTTTGCAGCTTGGGGTCCTGACTCACACATGCCACTCCTGCTTCCCTTATCCATGGGCTCGCAAGGATGGTTTGGTGTAACAGCCTATTACACAAGGGCTTTGGACTGTCATATCTGTGGCATGTCTGCTGCTGTACTACTTGTGTTGACACCCCTAGTGGGGATGATAGGGGTGATTTTGACCACAGTTCGTCCTTTGCTAGATGGGTGGTTTCATGATTCATGTGTGCATTAATTGCTTTACATTGTGTAGTGTGTTTCTTATCTTTGCTGTACATGTGCTTCATGCAATTCATGCTGTAGACAGTGGCTGACACACTTTGGCTGGGAAGTGATTTCTGATGTACGTCTCTGACATGGTCCACTCATAACATGCCTGAGGAGACACACACAGGGATATTTCATGCATTAATCATGTTTTTTCTGCCCTTTCTGCAGGGGGATGAGCCTCCAGACCACCTTTCCCAGCAGACATGGCCCATTGGATGTCTGGAAGCTGGCCACATTCGGTGGTGCAGGCATGCAAATGTGTGCGCAGGCAGAGCCACAGGGATTGCGCTCATACATCATACAGAAGCTGACGTGTTTCAAGGAACTCCAGGCAAGGTGAGCAGCACAAGGGGGCCACACCGCAGCCAACCGTCCACCAGGACAGATGCATATGCATGCTAAGTAGCACCACTGACGGTGAGCTTGGACAGATATTGGTGTTGAAGCGCACAGTACAGGTAAAATGCATTGGTGGAGTAATGGGTAGTTGATGGGAAAGTTGTGAGGGGCACATGCAGGGGCAATGGCACATATCCTCCGGTCCAACATGGTCCATTGAGGCAGTTGTATTAGCCATGTAGCGTTCCAAGACAGGGAAAGAAGCAGCTCACAGGGACAGACAGCAAGGGACAGACTCATGTGCAGTGCATTACATTTACAGGTTTGAATTGCCACATGCACTACCTACTTTATTTAGGTTATGCTGGAACACGACTTGTACTGAAGTCGTAACTTGCTAAATGCGTCTGGATGCTTACCCAGGGAACATTGGATGTTGTGTGAATCTTGACACATTGGTCTTACATTTGCCATGCACCCACCGGCGCATTACTTACTGCAGTGACTGTGTATGAACCATCACGGGGGGAATCTTACATATGGGTACGAAGCACCACACCAGATAGTTTGTAGAGTATCTTGTTACTTTGGGGCATGCATGGTGGTGTGTGTGTGTGTTATGGGCATGCACAGATTAGTGACTCTGGCTCTCTTTGCAGCATTGACCTGTTCATGTTACCGGACCTGAGAGTGCGCAGGCTGGAGGCCAGCACTCACCCCAGAGATAAGTTTCTCTTTGACTTCAATTTGAGTAATTTGGTACTATGTGCATGGTGTACACGTTTGGTCTGATTGTGTATGTGTTAATGTGATTATTATGTTTTTGTACATTCCCTACTTTCCCTTGTCAATCCTACTCCCCTCTCCTGCCCCTCATTACGGTTATCCAGTATACAAATGCCTGTCCCGACTGTATATCCCTGACCCTCCTTCCCCACCAGGGTCTCAGAGGCCTGTGTGAGCTTGACCTTGTAGGCACCCAGACCACGGTGGGGGTGGTTGGTTCGTGCCACTCCTGCGCCTGTACACGGGAGCTGTGACAGTACACATCAGTTTGTGGTGCATCATTCGATATTATGTACCACACATGGTACACATCCTGTTGTGACATTGTTTTACTGTGCTACCTCGGTTGTTCCATCATTGTGCTAGTACTTGGGCTTTGTGACGTACTGCTACTTCAAGTCATCTACTGGAGGCTCTTCTGGTTTGTTTTGCTGCCTGCAGGCTTTTTGCTTGGCTTCTGTGTTGACCTGCTTTGAGTTCTCTTTGATTTGGTGTTTTTGCAAGTCAAGGTGGCCTCTGAGGGTTCTGGACACTTTTTACACCCAAGGTGGAAGATGGAGACAAAGGGGAAGGGTGATCCTGTGGCCAGGTGAACTTCAAGGATGAAGGCTAAATACCCCATGCGCAGTTGTTCAGTGGGTCATGGTGATATGTGAGGGAGGGGGGTATTTTGTTGTTCCTTGCCCCACAGTGTGATGGGCACCCTGACATTGTAATTGTGGTATCCTATGTACATGATGTATTCTGCTGATCAATGGCTGTTCATGTGTTGTGTTTACCTTTCAGGTGTGAGGGTATAGTTGTGGTTTGACATACTGGGGTATACACATGGGCAATGTTCACATGTGATGAGGACACTGATGGTCACTTGATTGCACATGCATGTATTGAGTGCATGTCCCTACTGACACACACACTCGCACTATGATCCACAACATGTACAACCATCCTTCCATGTCCACATGTGCACACAGTTAGCCTTCTGGGGACCACTGTGTCCCTGCAGCCCATGATCTAGGACCATTTGTGGATCCTATAAATGCGTGATTTGTTTTTTTATTTAGTTTGTCATTTTCATGTGATGTTCAGGGTGTGCATCACACAACATGACTGGTCACTATGCTGTTTGCTGAGCAGTGTGTTGCAGGAGATGGACACAGCACACGTATTATGCAGTGTTTATTTTGCCGTGCACAATGTGCATGTGAACAGGCATTCATTGTTATGTTCAAGCTACAACTGTTGTTATGCATTTGGGTATGACTTGCTTTGTGTGTGAGGTTGTTGGTCAGTCATTTCATCTGATTCCATGTTAGGCATCATTGTCTGATGCCACTTTGCATTTTTCACATGTCAATGTGTACATTATTGTTATTGTGTTGGTGTTTTGCTATTGCTTGCCATGTCATGTTGTGGTTTTGGTGACTTTGTGTGACATACCAGTGATTGCCATGGCCTGTTTTGCAGGTCTGTCTGATACACACCTTGCATGTGTACCTTTTGGTCACAAAGGATTGGTTAGGTTTCAGTAGCTAGGAATGCGCACAATGTGGCACTTCCATGGCAACATTCTCAGGGTTGTAAGCTTGTGACAGTTGACTGTCTCTTTGTCATCATCGATTGTCACCTGGTATGTGCCAGGCTTGTGTGCACTCCGCAGGGGTGGGAGTTTAGGTGAAAAATCTGGCCACAAGCTGGGTCCGGGCTGCCTCGCCACTTGCCCTACCCCTCCCATGGGCAGCGCCTGGGCCTGTGGTTGGGAATGTGGGGGCACCACCATGTCCACCGGTACGCACTGCCATGTTGCAACATTGTGCAGGACACATGCTGCCATAATGATCCTGCACACTACTGGGGGTGCACAGAGTAGCTGGCCTCCAGAGCGGTCAAGGGAGCGGAAGCGTGACTTGAGCACTCCGAATGTGCGCTCCACTATGGCCCTGGTTGCAATATGGGCAGCGTTGTATCTTACCTGGGGTGGTGTGGTGGTGTTCCGGATTGGCGTCATCATGTGGTTGCTCAGAGGGTAGGCACTGTCCCCTAGAGAGGTGATAATGGTTGTGATTATTGGGGTTTGTGTATTTGTCTGTGTGTGACATGCATGCATGTGCACGGTCATTTGTACTCACCTAGGAGCCATGTGTCGCCATACTGCCCAGCTTCCAGGGCCCGGCTCAGGGCGGACATTCTGTATATGAAACTGTCATGGGTGGAGCCAGGGTAGTTTGCATAGACAGAGGTGTTGATTCCCTTGGCATCGCATACCACCTGCACATTGATGGAATGCCAGTGATTGCGGTTTCGGTAGATGTGCTCAGTGGCCCTAGATGGACGTAGGGCCACATGGGTGCAATCTATGGCACTGAGCACTTTGGGGAAGTGGGCCACCCTGTAAAAGTCCTGGACGACGCCCTGCCTTTCTGCGGGTGTTCTGGGCATGTATATGTGCCTGTGGACAAAGGGGCGCGAAGTTATGATTGCCAACACCTGGTGTAGGCAGCGTGACTGCGTGGCCTGTGATACCCCCCCACCCCCATTATGGCAGTAGTCTGCTGAAATGACCCAGTGGCCAAAAAATGCAGGACATTGATCACCTTCTCCAAGGGGCTCAATGCTTGGGAGCAGAGGGTGGGGGATGTAAGGTCATCTTCCCACTCCCTGACGAGGTCTAGGATGATACGAGGTGGAAACCTATACCTGCCGTAGACCTGGTCATCAGGCATCCCAAAAAGGCTTGTCCGGGGCAAAAAAATGCAGGCCCTGGCTGTTCTCCTCCTCCTGCGGTGTCCCACGATCAGAGCTGCGACAAATGGGGCATTCATCATAGCGGTATGTATGTGTTTGTTGTTTGTGCGTGCTTTTATACTGTGCACGGGGACGCTTACACCTGCCTTCCTGTGGCAGACGTGTTGACGCCCGTGCGTGTCTTTTAGTGTGCGCTTGTTTCCCGTATTCAAATCCATGAATACGAGTTGTTCGCGTGCGTGTGGGCATTCCGTGTATTTCCCTGCAGTACTTCCCCAGTTACGCCTTCTTTTTCACATGTTGTTCCCCATTCCGTGCATTACGCCCCGTGTCCTGCCCCCTCTTTGGTATGTGCGCGGACGTTGTGTGCTTTCCCTGTGCTCGTCGCGCACGGCGTTCGGGATGTTGCATTGACATGTGCGCCCGTGTGCGTCACGCACGGGTTTGGCGCACATCCCGAGAAAAACACGCGCAGGGACTTCCATGAATCGCACGCGTGCGCGTGCGCTTCCTTTTTCATGTTTGCCCCTGCTTGCGCCACTTTTTTCGGCGCACATTTGTTCCATGAATCGGCCCCCCAGTGTCACAGGGTGCAGCGCAAATTAAATAGGCATAATAATGGCGGAGTATTTGGCGAGTGTTTGGCAGCAAAGGAGAAGGAGAAGCTCTGCTAGAGTCTGTTCTTTGTTTCTACATTTTGGAGCCCTTAAAAACCACCCACAGACGCGGAGCGTAGCGGAGTGTTTGCCGAGTGTTTGGCAGCAAAGGAGAAGCTCTGCTAGAGTCTGTTCTTTGTTTCTACATTTTGGAGCCCTTAAAAACCACCCACAGACGCGGAGCGTAGCGGAGTGTTTGCTGAGTGTTTGGCAGCAAAGGAGAAGGAGAAGCTCTGCTAGAGTCTGTTCTTTGTTTCTACATTTTGGAGCCCTTAAAAACCACCCACAGACGCGGAGCGTAGCGGAGTGTTTGCCGAGTGTTCGCCGATGTGCGAGCAAATGGACCTTGAGACATCAGGAGACATGCACTCAAGAACATGGAGTAAGGTACTGGATGAAAATCAGTCTAATAATACACCTTTAACCCACTCTTTTGCTCCATCTAACTTAAAGACCGGCATAAAAGGCTTTGGGAAACATTGCAAAAAATTGACATCAAACCTAAGCCTCAATAGAGTCCACAATTTAACCACAAATGAAAGCATCTCCCCAGCCCCCCCAATCCGACCAAACAACTGCTCCTCACCTTCTCCGGATGCCTGTGCGGCTCCTGGAGGGTCATCGGCATGCTGCGTTGCGGCGTGCGGCTGCCGCCGCGGCTCCAGCACCCTTTGTGGCGGGGTGCTCGCCGGGGCTTCGGTCGATGTGCGGGGCGGCCAATGGGAGTGGCGGACTGAGGAGTTCGTGGTCGGGGCGCGGGAGTGCCGCCTGCGGGGCCCGACCCGGAGGCGAGCGCCAACATGGGCGCGGTGCGCTTGGCTCCCCGCAGGGGAGAGGAGGTGTGCTGCGATATGCCCTCCGAGCCCCCGTGCCCCGCAGTGGTGTTGCAACTAGCGGTGGCGAGTGCTGTCATGGGCGCAGCCTGTCTGGCTCCCTGCAAGGAGGGGGAGATAGGCTGCAGCCCGAGCAATGAGCCCCCGTGCCCCGCAGCGGTGTCGCATACAGCGAACACGGATGGCCTGGGAGAGGCGGCCGCTGGATTCCGTGGCTGCGAGGAGACGCGCGGCTTGATGCCGAGCGGGGGCGAAGTTGCTCGGAAGCCTGAGCTGGCCTCGTGCATCGCGGACGTAGAGAGAGAAATTAACTCTCTCACGTCCGGAGAAGAAGAAAGCCTAAATGAAAGGCTTCTGCTCACAGAAAAGTACGGGCAACCTGGACCAGCTAAGACAAATTACTCAACCTCACAAATGTCCCCAGACTCATTATTTAATACCTCAAACGAAAACAAAGTGCCAACACTTTCATATGGAAATATATATCCCAAAGTTGTAAAAAAAAGCATTAGCATAAAAAAGTCGGTCACTAATGCAGAAGGCGATCAAGATAAAAGATCTGAAGCTCATGGCATACAAATCCTAAAGAAGCAGACAAAAAAAAGGTGCTACTCTACATCAGAAATCGGCACTCTCAGATGGCACTTTAATGGAAAAATCGCGCCTTTAGAAAAAAGCAAAGTTGCAAATTGTGATAAAATCATAACTTCCAGTGCAAGAACTGTGCACAAAGAGAGCAACACATCCCTCATAGAAAATGTGATCACTGAAATTACAGATGATGACCTACTAAACAACATAGTAGAGATCACAGATACACAGATGACAAATCCAATCATAGAAATGTTAAATGATACGGAAAACCAGGAGAAATTTACTGCAAACCAAAGTACAGAGAATGAGGCAAATGATTCCTGGACACCAAAGCGCCCTCGAATCTATTCACCAGAAAAAATCTCTCTGCCTAACACATCGGAGGCCCTTACATACACTGTTAACAAAACAGCACCGATTAGTGACATTGCCACTAAAACAATGCTCGAACCAGAAAACCAAAGACAAAGGCCCTCCAGAGAGAGAGAATCAAACAAAAATTGTGACCTGGAAATAAAAACATTACAAGATAAAATTAAAAACTTCCTACCACATACAAAAAAAGGTCCAACTGAAACTATGACATCAGAGGACACCTCTTCATCCTCTTTAGAGTCTAGTCCAAATGAAAGCAACAGGAAGAAAAGAACAAATATACAAAGACGTACAAACAGTACTACACATGGATCTGCAAATGAAGTGAGGTGGCTAAAAGAGACACAAGAAGCAATTATAGCATCTGTATCAATAACATTGGCCCCTTTCTTAAAACTCTACGAAGCTCTAAATGAAAACCAACGAGACCAATCAACAATGATTGCTCTAATGAATAGCAAAATGATTTACGTGGAATCAGTCATGGAGCAAATAAAAGAAAGGCGAAGCCGAGAGAAAGAAATGGACGGAGTGGTCCTAAAAACCTTGATTGATTTACTAAAAGAAGCTAAAACTGACAAACATCATTTCCTAGAAGGAATTCGAGAAATTGTTACAACTCTATCCTCTAAACCAAAAAACATTGAATCAAGATCGAGCCCCACGCGGACTCATATACGTGAGGAACAGAGAGAGGCCCAAAGTACTCTTCACATGACGGGTCTTGAATTAATACACCCAGGAGCCTCAGCCATTGTGCCCCCAAATATAAGAACAACCCTTATTCCAATACAAACGGAAAATGAAATTAGTCAAAATCACACACCTGAGACTGCTGAAAAATCGATTGAAAATGAGGAGAAAGCAAAAACAAGTGCCTTCCCAATTTTTGACTCAAATGCAAACAAAAAGTGGGAAGCAGTAAACACAAATAACACACAAAAGAATAACCAAAAAAGTTTAAGTAAAACAAAAAACGTGACCAGTAAAGAAAAGAAGAAGCAATGTGGATCAAGGAGCTTTTTACGAAATGTAAAAGACACAGAAGAAAAAGAGCCACCCAGTATTGCCTCATGTAGTAAACTTATAGAGCCACCTACCCAGCCAATCCCTGAAAAGGCCAGAACAGCTTCTGTGTCATCAGAAGAAGATAGCTCACAAGACGAAAGCATACAAGAACTTTTAGACTGCTCGATATATGATGATGAAAATGTTCAAACAGATCAAATACAGGAACGAATGATCATGGACTTCAATGCAAATGAAGCTAAAGAAGTATGCATTGATTCCAAGACTCTCGACGAAGATTTTCTAACATTAAGCGAGAAACTAAAAAAATGCACAGCTAAATACCCAGAATCAAAAGAACTGAAGGGCTATTGCCCTAAAAAAACAAACGCAACTCACCTTCCCGAAAAATAACTACCAAAATGATACAAGAAGGGATCCTTGGTCTCAAAATGGAAAACAAGGACACTTTAAGAACACCGGCGCGAAGCCCAAATGGAATAAGCAAAAACCAAAACCACCGAAAAATACGAGGTAACAATAGAAAAATCAGGTAAAAATGCGGATGGACTGACATTAAATCAATCAGCAATTATGAGACTTCTCCAATACATCCCTCAATTAAAAAAAATAAAATCGGAAGAACTATTGTCAGTAAGCTTCCCGGATGAAGCGGGTGTTGATTTGGTGGAAATCGTGACGAACTCAGCGATACTTGCCTCTATTATGTTAGAGGCCTACGAGAATTTCAGAGCTTTAGGATTCACGATCTCTGAACTAGCGGATACCCAAACTACATACGAAGAGCCTAGAACGAGTGAAAAAAAAAAGAATCTTGTACACTTTGAGAGAACATTCTCTGGAGATGAAAGCCCATATCTCATTAACTCGAGAATTGAAACTAGAAAGACAAATCAAGGAGAGAATTATCAACATGATCATAGCAACATGAGTGAAAATAAAAACAAATTAGGATTAACCATAGATTCACCATACAGCCCAGAGATGGAAAACGGAAATAAAGAACAAATACAAACGCGAGAAAAAGAGCATCTAAATAAAATAAAAATAACAATAAGAAGAAATGGAAATACAAGTGATCTAATAAATATGCAACAAATGACAAAGGAAGAACCGAAATATTGGAATTGGTTAGCAGGCTCTCTCGCTACCAGACCAAAACTGTAGCCACTCAAACAAACTCACACCAACAGATGGAAAATAGGAAGCTGGAACACCAGAGGCTTCCGACATCTTTTCAATGATTTCAATCCTCTTCTGAACGAGCTAGATATTGTATGCATACAGGAATCCTGGCTAAAAACAGCCCCTTTCAAAGAAGGATATACTGTGTTATGCAACCCTGCTAAAGGAAGCTTGATTGGAAGACCATCTGCAGGTCTCCTAACCCTAATTAAAAATGGATCAGGAATACAGGTGATTGAATCAAAAAACGTCAATTTGTACACTCAAGCAATAATCATACAATTTCAGCTAGATACCCTAAAAACCAATCAAAAAATGTTAATATTAAATGTCTATTGGAACCCTACAAAAAATGAAGACGAACACTTCATAGACCAAGTAATGGAATGCGTAGATGAAAAAACAGAAGCACATAAAGATCTATATATTATCATCTGTGGCGACCTGAATGCGAACTGCTTCGAAGAAAATAAAGCTACTCAAACAGCCACATACAAAAACGACTACAAACGTAAACGTGGCAAAACATGGAATGAAGAAATGGAAACAAGAAGACTACACAGACTCAACGGTAATACGAAGGGTGACATCCCACCTGCAAAGACTTGGTCAAATGGTAATGTGAGTAACATACTTGACTACATGTTTGTGTGCGAACGATTACTAGCAAAGGCACAAACCTTTAGGATATCACCTTCGAACCATAGCGACCACGACCCGATCTTTGCTGAATTCTTACACCCGAAGATTCGAACAAATCAAATATGGGACACAAAAATAGAGTTAGAACATGGCCTAAATCGCCTAAGGCTGAAAAAAAGAGACTTCGATGTTGTACTAAAGAGCCTAGAAAAGTGGCAATCTAAAGAACAATTGTCCGTAGAATATGAGACATCACTACAGATCTTCAAACAAAGTCATGGAAAAAACATAAAACCAAGAATTAGAAAGTTACATGTATATGATCCAGAAGTAATGTTACAAAAGAAACTCCTGAGAAAAGATATATGTGCTTTAAAAAATGAAAAGAACAAAAACCTGAAAGAACTTATTCAAAGAAGGAAACAAAAATACAAAAACTGGCAAAAAGCCCACAAATCACAACTACTTCAACAAGATGCTGAAGCCATGCAGAGAGCAATATCAAACACAAATAGCAGATCCTTATGGGACCTGCTAAATGAGAAACAATCAATGGCAGCTCTTATGAATCCAATACCAGAAAATGTTTGGGCAGATCATTTCACAAAATTATTCAACGAGACAAATATCACAGAGAAGAACAACACCAAAGAAGAACTACCATGTCCATGGGAAATTAAATTCAATAAGGAAGAGATAAAGTCCTTAATCGTGAGAGCAAGCTCGTCAAGAGCCCCAGGTCCAGACGGCTTGTCAAACGCAGTGTTAAAAGAAGATCCAGAAAAATGGGCAATTTTCTGCGAAAGACTCTTTAAGAGAATTGTGAAGCAATGACAAATATCAAGATCTTGGAAGCTGGCTATCATTGTCCCTATTTTCAAAAAAGGCAATAGAATGGACCCTAAAAATTACCGTCCAATCGCCTTGCTAAATTGTGTCGGGAAAATCTTCGCCACGATTTTGCTAAAACAATTAAAGACCTGGATAAAGGCCTCGAACACCTACGATAAAAGACAATCAGGCTTTGTCGAAAATGTGGGGTGCAAGTTAAATCATCTGATCCTAGGCCTGATGAAAAGAAGAGCCTACACAAATAAACAAAAACTGTATATAGCCAGCATAGATCTTCGACAAGCTTTCGACAGTGTGAACAGAAGTCGACTCTGGGAAAAATTGGCCTCTAAAGGGTGCCCCCCCGATCTTTTGAAAGCAATAAAAGAACTGTACGCTGAAACTTCAATAAGAATTAAACTAGACCAAGGCGGAAATTTATCTGAGAACATAAAAACAGCAAAAGGTCTTAAACAAGGATGACCGTTAGCAGCCACCTTATTCTGCTTTTATATTGAAGATATGCAACAATGTTTTGAAAATATCAGGTCTTTTCCACCGAGATTAAACTGCAAACCAGTTAATCACCTGCTATATGCAGACGACCTGATAATCTTAGACCATACACAAATTGGTCTACAACGCGCATTAAATCAGGTTGAAAAATACATAGAAAACAACGATCTAGAAATAAATGCAGATAAAACTGAGATATTAATAATCAGTGACAAAAGATGGAAAAAGACCAAAAATGAAGAATGGAAAGTGAACGAAACGTGGATAAAACCTTGCGATGAAATTAGATACTTGGGGCTACAAATAAGCGGAATCAAGAATGAAGAACCTTGGAAAAAGATGCTAAAGACAAAAACTAAACAGCTAACAGCCCAAGCAACCATCATCAATAAAAGATACGGAAAATTTTCTCTATGCCCTGTGATTACATTCTATAAGCTAAAAGTAATTCCCACACTAATATATGGAGCAGAAACTGGCACAAATATCCCAGAGAAATTTTGGTCAACTTTAGAAGGTCTCTTTTGGAAAACCGTCCTTTCGATACCAAAAGCGATTCCAATCTCGGTAATCCGCCATGAATTAGGCCTAACATCAATATATATACACATACGCTACAACCAATTGATGCTGTACAGAAAAACAATGACCAACCTGACACCCCCCCAATTCGAAATATTGGGTAAATCCTATAATCATGAGGAAAAAGTAATAGAAGATTGGAAAAATGGAAATAAACAAACCCTGATAGACTTTGGCATCAAAATCGAAACACTAACAGAGAAACCAATAGCTGTAAAAAGAGCGCTGTGGGCAGAGGATTGGTCGAACACTGAAATGAAACGAGCTTTGGCGAAAACACACACACTTCTGAAATCCAACTGTGGTGTGATGTCCATCATACCAGACTACCTGAAAAAATTTCCAAGTTCAAAACAAAGAGATCTGTTATTACGATTCAGACTGAACATCCTACGAAACAAGACGACAAAAGCAAGATATACGAAAGAGAAAATATGCACAAAATGCAGACTGTGTAAAAGAAGCGAAGAATCTCTAATTCATCTAGTGCTATTCTGCCCGGAATTAGGAGACTTGCGAAATCTTTATCTAGCAAGTAATATCTCTGTCCTATGCGATCTAGATGCGGAGAAATGGTGGAGCCTAATGTATACTTGTCAATCCCCAAAAATAAACTTCGCAACAGTCAAATTCTTAGAAAACACCCTAAAAAGACTTGATCACATTGATGAGGAAAATACATCATAAACAATGAACTGGAATGAATGAAAGGTTGTGTCGAGCCAATGTTAGATATTTACCCGTTATTTAAAACTATTGTTCTAACAATTTTACCTTATTCAACATTGTTGGCAATAGAAATTTATTTTAAGTACTCCACCCGATTATGTAGGGAGGTTTTAAATTAATTCAACTTTTTTGATTTTTAGTTATCCTTGAGTTAATTTGTAGCGAATATTCTGTCACCTTTTACTATTACTTATTCTGTGAATCGTTTCTTCGTTGAGCTCAATGTGATTGTATTATGACAGATCTCTTCATGAAACGCAATGTTTTACTGATGTGAAAGGTTTGAAATAAACCAAATACACTTAAATAAAAAAAAAATATAAAATAATAATGGACAATGAATTGGTTCTGCAGAAAGGTTTCCAAGATTGGTATGGTGAACACATGCCGAGTCCAGCGATTAACAGAACAAAACGAAGATCCAAAATGCAAATACCTAAGGAAACCATACCAAGTTTTTAGATGTGGCTCCTGGCCCAGTGCTCTCATGGACACTTAAACCCAAAGTCAACTATCTCATCTTTCTGTAATGTTATCCATACAATTATTGACTTTTTCATATCAAATCGTTTATTTGGTCCTCGGATTATATCCCATATCTTTGCTGTATTTAAATCTGTACATATTTGAAATGAATGTTGCGTCTTTAAACACAAATGTAGGGTCATTAAATGTAAACAATGGATTATGTTGCTGCTTGACAAATGTGTCCGCCCATTTCTGTCCAATAATAAAATAAAAATTCTACCATTTTGGAACCCCGATCAGTACAAAATTACCGAAGCCAATTTGTCATTTTAATAGGTTTTATGTTCTTCCAAATAAAATGAATCATAGCACTGAAGAGAAAGGTTATATTGATATCCAGGTAACATGGCGTGCAAGAGAGCAAAAAGGTTAGCCAACAAAAAAAACAAAGTAGGGGGAGTTTATTATGCACAGCCATTTGCCCTCGAGAAAAATGTGAACCAAAGATACGGCCGCTACGTTGATTTATTGAAGAGGAGACACATGCTGTCAAAAAATTGGCGGCTCAAGGCAAATATGTTGCTGCTAAAAAAATGTTGAATGTTATGCACTAGAGTTGTATTTCATCCATTAAGCACATGTGATGCATGCTAAATTGTTGACAAATAGAGAATAAACGGAGGAACAGGTGTTACAACAGCAATCATATTTTGATAACACAGGTATACTTTCCATCTTTCCAACAAATGTAAACTTTTTTATGAAACACAGTGAAGAGCATCAAGCAAATGACTTTGAATCATTACGTTGACAGGCGCAATACAGGGGTGACACACTTCTTCATACTTTGCATCTTGTCCTGTTTTAACAGACTAATGACAATAGCTGGAAGGGAATGGAAACAGGGCGCAATTTGTATTAAACAATCTGGTAGACCCACATTGAAGACGAAAGAGACATTGGGGCCTTTCAAAGATGTGATCACTGATACCGGATGGATAGAGCCCTGGCATGCTATCCATCCTAGTGAAAGGCATGTGTCAGCGCACCATGGTTACTTGGTACCCTCTAAACGATTGTCCACCTCTTCAAATGGGTATCCAAACGATGAAGTACTTGAGAATAAAGCTCAACAGAGGCCTTCATATACAGGATAAAGTACCCCCAAATGTACAGAAGAATACTTCATGTTACGGAGGAGTTAGGTGATCAAATAGGCCAAAGACTGCATTCCTTTATGATGTCACAGAACTCTGAAGTGTTTTGAAATATCCTTTTTACGTACAGTAGGGGAAATCCGATTCTTTATAATGGACATACACTATTTATTTATGTATTTTTACATTTGTATAGTGCACAAAACCGAAAGGCATCAAGGCGCTGGTTGCATGGGTTGGGAGTTGGGTGGTCGAGGGGAGGGGGAGAGTGAATAGAAGAGGGACTATGGTCTTTACAAAGAATTACAGGAATAGATTGCAGGTCTGCAGGATTTACTGGTGTAGAACATTGTCAATTGAATAGTCTGGTTTTTAGTGGTTATTATCATCTTCTTTAGTCCCTAGCTTAATGTTTTGTGATAGATCTTAAAGTTGCTGATACATGCAATCATTCTAAAATGTGTCTATATAAAAAATACAGCTTTTCATGTGTTGCATAAAACTGGTTTAAGCAGTTATAAAATGCATTTAAAAACCTTTTTGTTTGTAAAGTGTCACAGAAAGCGGATTTATCAGAAGGGAGTTTGTAAATACTTCCCAACTGAAGGATATTAACTGATTATGGAGCAGTAGTGATGCCATGTTCTTATTACAGGTCAAGTCAGTAGTGATATCAAAAGTAGACTGTAATAAGAACATGATTGAAAGGCTTTTACACTGGTATTGCAGGCTGCCATGTATGATCAAGAGAACATTGACTCAAATATGGCTTAAATGACTTACTCCAAAAATTCTTATTAGACAGAGCATCACCAACAATGATTGAAGAAACATCCTTAGGTGTTTGGGATGTTAACTCTGTCGTTAGAGTAAGCAACATTTCAAGAATTAGTCAAATGGATCTAAATAAATGTATCAAGAAACCTCAAATGAACATGTGATGCTCCAAAATATATTTCAGACATGTGTGTCGACGGAATAGGGCTGAGGGATATAAAATATGTCATTTGTGGTGAAATAGTCCACCAAGGGACAGTCCAACAAGTATAAGATCAAAAGACGATTATGTATCTTGCCCCCAGCTTCCAAATCTATCACCTATTTCGCCATCCCAAGAAAATTAAAATAAAATTTGGTGTGAGGTAAAACTGGTTAGGTAAAAACATCCAGCAGTTTGGTGGGTTGCGAAATATTCCAACAGAGCTCCTGCTATTACATAATGAACCATCTTCAAAGAAAGCACTGGTGAATTTAGAGCCGTGCGTTCACATGGTGGGACAGATGTGTGGAAATGATAAAACAAAAAGTGACAGCATAATGTTATAATTAAGGCTTCCAGTTTTCCGTTTTTACAGATTTTTAAACATAAATACAGATGGAAATCAATCTGCTTTCCGTCTGTTTATTCATAAAAATGGAGAAAAAAAACGGAAAACTGGGCTTTCTGTCTGGTTCTCCATGATGTCACTCATATATCGCAGACCAATCACATTGCAGAATGGCAGCATGTAGAGTGTAAAAGTTGTACAACAATAGCATTCACGTTTTTCAAATTGCAGACAGCATCTATATTAATGCAGCAGCAGTCACAGGTGCAACCGTTTGTTGTTATGGAAAACATCGAGCTGGTATTTCTTTCCTATATGGCTTCATTTGTGCTTTAATAGATGCATTTGTTATTATAATGCATGCAGAAAATACTGGTTGCAAATGATCTTTTTATATGACAAAAGATAAATACAAAAAAAGGACAAAAATTCAATATGGATAAATACAGACGGAAATGGCTGAAAAATAAATTCCACAAAACTGGAATCCTTAGATATAATGTATGGTGTTTTGTATAGCACTGCATACCGAAAATTCCAGTTTCTGAGAGCTTGGCAACAGGTGTTTCTAATTGCCATCATTATTGTAGCCCATTAGGACAAATATTGTGCATAATGAAAATGGAAAGACATACGCATTTTCAGAAAATGTGCTCAAGGACAATTAGATAACATTGGTCAAAAGCGCACAGGCAGATAAGCAACTGGAAGCAGGACAGAACCGACTGGATAAAGTAGCAGCTGGGCCATTGCCCAGCCAAAGAGCGTGCTGGTTTCCCAATGTTCAAAGAGCTATAGCAGTGAAGGACAATACAAGGAACAGTGAAAGGACCTGAGCCACATTACATGCAGTAGAGCACAATGGACCTACATGATATGAAGTCAAACCTTGGGAAAATGTGTCGAATATAAACGCGTACCCAGCTGGCATTAGCCTCATTAATATTGCACAAGGGAGGACTAAAAGGGAGCAAAGGCTGCTGTGAGTCTGCCCGAGCACAATAGAACACTATATGGACCACTATTTCAATTGTATAGGGCTGCCGAGGGCTAAACAAAACATCCATTTTATAAGGTGTGGGCTTAAATGGAACACGTTCTGAATCTGAAAATATTACCCAAAACGACCCTACCCAATGCATATCATATGCATACCTAAATGACTTGTTTGACCATCTGTGCAGGTGGCTGTTGTTAAGAAACAAGAGACGAATAAGGGATCAGACAATGATGACAGTATGGACAAAAAACAGAATACTGCAAATTATGAATAAATGATGAATGCATTAATGATGGCTGAAGAAGCTATCTGTGAGTTTCATCACAGCGGGATGACTATGAACAGAGAAAAAATTGTGAACTCAAATTTAGACTTGAGGCACACATTAGTGGTCCTTTTGGCATGCAAAGTAAATCAACACCAAATACCACACAAAATGTCTTAAGCCTTTCGTTCACATAGCTGCTGTCAAAACATGCAACCTACAGCTACACCACCAAGAAAGATCAGACCCATCCTTCCTCCTGGTGACTTCCACACTGCAGTCCAAGCACTGGTTCTCTCCCAGCTGGACTATAGCAATGCTCTACTCACTGGACTCCCCAAATCACCCTTGCCTCCATGAAAGCCATACAAAATGGAGCTTGCCTATGCATCCTCCACGTACCCAACAATCACACATCACATCAGTTCTCGCCCAGCTCCACTGGCTCCCTGTGCCTCTGAGACTTCACGGGTCTTGCATTGTTTTCAAGCCATCCACCACAAAACTCCATCTTACCTTCATGACAAGCTCAAAGCCGTCACCCACACGAAAACTAGACAAGCATGCCAGCATCTAATAAACACTTCACTCTTCAAACTAACGTGCACACAAAAATAAGCACCCACTGGACACCCAGGGCATAGAACATCCTACCCAGTGGTCGAAGTGGGCGGGAGCGGTCGGGAGAGGTGCTCCTCTACTTCTTTTAATTAAGTTTTACCGTTCCTATACTTTTATTTTAAAAAGAAACCGTTCTGGAACGGTTGTCTTTTAAAATAAAAGTGTAGGAAGAAGTTGAAACTTGCACTTTCAGTGCAATGCACTGAACGTTCCCTTAAACAGCAGGCACATCTGTTTTGGGATTTGTATTGTGCATAGCAGGCAGCATGGCAATGGGGTTTGTGGAGGTGCAGACCAGTAGGGAACATTAGGAACATAGTTCCACTACTTCTTTTCGTACACTTCGACCACTCATCCTACCTCTTCACATACACACTGCACCCTCCATCACAAGTTTCAGAAAAAGCCCTTCAATATACCTGTTTACCTACACATAGCCCTGTACCACAACCTCCCCTGCTACCAAGTGTCTATCCTTCGCCTCCTTTCCCATCTGGGAAATATTGTGTAACTTCAGTTTCACTTCTCACCTGTTCAACCTTTTAACCTTGCAAGGTGCTCTAATAACCTTTGAGTAGGGCCAACACTGAACAAAGGTTCCAGTAAAATAAATAAATTAACTTCTATATAAAGTTTAATTTTGTGATCAGTTGCACCTAGACTGTTGCACTAAAGTATATGGGAATGATAAAAAAAGAAAGTGAAAATGAAAATCGTAATATCTTGTGAATCCGTATATATAATTTTTCATCATGTACTTGGATGAAGGGTTCAGCAGAGTTGAGGCTTTTCCAGTATTTGCATAGCTAGTATGCCTGTGTAGCTATGTAAATGAAAGCAGAACTTTAAAGGAGCATTTAACTTTGAGGATCACAATCAGTGATGTTAGGGTCTGACTACACTTCTGCGCCTATAATAGATGCATATACATCAAAGCCTGTTATTTGGATTACTTAATCTAAGTCCCATTATATTTGGTCTGATAACCATTTCACATATGAAAGATTGTTTACACAACATGTTCAATTCCAAATATGAGTTGTATAGAGTCATAACATTGCCATTACACAGTGATTTTAGTTGTTAAGGGTGGGTTAGGGCGGAAGTCAATATTTTGTGCTTCTGCTGTCCCTTTTATGACACAGCTAAAGTTTTTTTCTTAATTTTTCTCTTTGGTTTCTAGGATCTCTGATTTTGTATTGCAGTGGGCGAGACTTCTACTACTATTCTCGTATGACCACAACATATTTTAAGTATATGGTTATATGGTGGCCCATATCGTCAGAGGACAGAAATGCTTTTTACTCACCCAATTCTGGCCGTATAGTGATTTTACCATCCTATATTGGTTTTAGGGAGCTGTTGGGAGGTGGCATAATTTAGTTTTGGCTTACTTAGGATACAAACTGATTTAACACATTATTAGCCCAATTTACCTTATCGGTAGCCATTTATGTACTGTTGTACTTTTTTAAGTCTGGCTCTCAGCTATTTTGTTTCTGGACTGTTCCTTTGTTATGGGGAACCACACGACTGTCCTAAATGGCTCTTTTACACAGATGGGCTCGCTCTGAGTCCAGCCTTTTACCCTCAGTAGTGCTTTAGACTGGTTTAGACAATTCCTTTGTCCTAGAACACCAATATGCATTCTGTGTGGGTGTCCCTGGGTGACCGGCTACTTGTAGGGCGAGCCTTTTTTTGTCTGGCCACCAAAACCTTCGTTAGAGTGCCCCTGTGTGTGATTGGAGGGCTGACTTAGACCAACCGATGTTTTTCTTTTTATTGTGTTACAGTGTATTCAACTTTTTACAAATACATACTCACACCCCTACATGCCAATGTCTATAAACGTGTTTAAAAGTCTGTAGCACCATTCTCCCCACATCCTAATAAAACATCCAGCATTTTCTAATGTTTCTCCAAAACAGACTATAAAACATTGAACCACTTTGGCTTGGAAAGGATGTGACATGATACCCACCAAGGTGCCTCCCCCCTTTTGTGAGAAAAGCTAATCCTTCCCAGGGTGGCATTGCTCTTTAATTTCACATAATCCATCTGGGATGACCCATTCAACCTAGAATCCAGATGCATGCCAAGGTATTTATAAGAATTTACCATCTCCAGTTGTGCTCCCACCAGTTCCCCGTTTGAACTAAACTTCTGATTTCTCCCTAGTGGGTCAAAGATAATGATCTTAGTCTTAGGGATATTGATGATCACACAATTATCATCCGCATAGCTCTTAAAAGTACACAGCAAGCTTTGTAGCCCACCTGGGGTTAGGTACAATACGGCCAGGTCATCTGCATTACCTAACCATTGGAGTTGTGTATTGCTGAGCTTCGTTGGAATGGCAGTAGAATGACCCAGGGTGCAGGCCCCAAGTCAGCTGTATAGAGATTATATAAAATAGCAGCCAATGTGCAGGCCTGCTTCAAACTCCTAGTTGTTGGTATCCATGCTCTTACATTATCCCTCGTCTGGGAGTACAGAAGCACCACCATTTTAAGCAAACCTGGAGGAATCCCATGTAATTGCAATTTACTCCACAACCTATTAAAATCAATGGTATTGTAAGCGGTACTCCGGTCAATAAATGCAACATAAACTTGGACCTTCCTCTCCATCCATGATTGCTCAATTAAGGTGGTCCAAGCCAGCGTGTTGATACTTGTGTTAGATTTCTTGTGAAATCCCTGTTGGAATAGAGGTATGATCCCAAGATGTTCTTTCCACAGCGTCAGTTCCTCCGGCAATATTCTGGCAAAGATCTTACCCGAAACATCTAGCATGCCAGCATACGATAGTTCATTGGATCATTATCCCTGCCCTTTTTTAGGACAGGCACGATTATGCTGTTCTGCCAAGATGCTGGTATGCGCTGTAGCACCTCAATACACTTAAATAATGAGTGCAATACAGGAGCCCAGATTGGGGGGGCGAGGGGGTCAGCCTTGATGACATTGCTACATATTCCATCCGGGCCACGGACCCTGGATGCCTTACTAGTTCTGATGACCGTTGAGAGTGCGTTCAGCCTGAACAGCTGTTGCGAGCTACCTTGATGCTGTTTTGTGAGAGGTCACTGCACTGATATTGTGCTATTTGTTTGCTGCATGTGGAGCTTGGGACATTGCGGCTGCCCAATGTCATGAATGAATTCCTTGGAAAAATACCAGACTTCCACTTTTGCGCTCCAAATATACATTTTATTTGATTGATTACACAGTTGATTCAATACATTGTTTCTCAGTTGTGAGGGTTATAAGATTCACCCTCAGTTGATTTAATACATTGTTTCTCAGTTGTGAGGGTTATAAGGTTCACCCTCTACACGCGTTTCACCTTGCTTGTGCTGGCAAGGATCTTCAGGAAGGATTTTTAACGTATAGTTATGCTGGTTGGAGCTAAAGAGAAAAAAGGAACAGAAAGAAAAAAGCAGCAAATCAAGGCTTTATAGAGCAGATCATCATCAGGTTCACCCTATTCAAGTTTATTTATATACGGTACCTACTTACATATATTGGGATTTCCTTGTTAGTGCTAGCTACTGATATTACATCAATTTCCTTCATCGTCTCATTTTTTAACACAAATTCGATGTCTATATCCAAAGTTTTCTGAACAATCTACAAAAAAATATAATTTTTAAATGTGTGGTTGATGTTAGCGTGGCTGTTTGCCTATTACAGTTGAAAAGTAACATCTTCTTTAACAAAAATAAGTTCTGCCATTTAGAATATGCTAGATTCCTGTTATTGGGCTTACCTGGAAGTGTTGTTTGGTCTTAGATCATCTTGGCGGTCGCTTTCGAGGGTGTGCATCGGATACGATTGTCCGCTGCACCCCTTGAGAGCCGCTGCTTTTTATGGTGACTCCATGGTGTCGCGACATGAACACGTCACCTCGCCGTGGACGCAAACTGACATCACTACGCACCGTGTGTCGCGTAGTTGTTCAAACCGCCATTTTGGATCGGAAGAAAACGTTGTATTTGTGCCGGAGGAGAAAACTTAGTCTCTGCCGGTTTACATTGAGTCGAACATAGGGAACTGTCTATACCTTTTGGAGAAACCGGTTTGTAAGTTATCACTATGAATTATAAATTGACATATTATATTGCATTTTTTTACATTTTTTGCAATTTGTTTAGACATATTTTACATATTTTACAAAAAGCGTCCCATTTTCGTATCAGTGTTTAGACCTTTGTTGCAACAGTCCATTAAACAAATCCATTTTGCTTCATGTTGCCGATGTTTCTTTTCTTTATAGCCACCTCTCTGTCCCATCTTGACTTGTTCAATGCCAAAGTATCTTATCGCATCCATACTCTCTTCAGAGTGTTCCATTACGAAGTTTTTTCCCAGTGGGTATCTATTGTCTTTGTTCTTGATTGTGCGTAAATGTTCAGAAATCCTTATTTTAAGAGGTCTTGTTGTGCTGCCTATTTATTGTTTATTGCATATACAGATGATGGTATATACTATGTTGCTCATGTTGCAGTCATGAGGTCCATTATATTGTGCGTTTTTCCATTGGGTAAAGTTATAGATTTTTTGCCATTTTCTGCAAATTTGCAATAGTTATATTGACCACACTTGTAAAATCCTACTAGTTTCTCTGTTGACCATAATTGTGTTTGTCCTTGTTTTGATAAATCTTGTGTAAAATGCGATGGGCATAGAGTTTTTTTGAGATTTCTTGCTTTGCGATATGTGATCAGAGGGTGGTCATCAATATGATCCTTCAACTCTTCATCCAATGTAAACATATTCCAGTGTTTGTTTAAGATTTTCCTTAGAATTTTGTTGTCTGAATTGAAGGTAGTAACAAATCTTATTTTTTTGGCTTTTTTGTCTGCTTGTTTTTGTTGTGTTGTTGTATGTAGAACATGTTGGCGATTCCGTTGTTGAACTTTTGTTAGTGACTCTCTTAAAAGTTTGTCGTGATAGCCTCTTTTTCGAATTTTGTCCGTTGAGGTTTCCAAATGTTTGTACATTTCACTGCCTTTGGTACAGTTCCGTTTAATTCTTGTAAATTCTCCATAGGGTATATTTTTTATTGTATGTGGTGGATGATTACTGTCGGCATGTAAGATACTACTGCCAGGAGTAGGTTTTGTATAGAGAGTAGTTTGAATCTTGTTGTCTTCTATATACAGTTCTAAATCAAGAAAATGAATCCGGTCTGGACTTTCTTCCATAGTAAGTTTTAGATTATAATTGTTGTTGTTGAGGTGTTTTTGATAGTCTTGCAGAGATTTTTGGTTACCATTCCATATCACTAGTATATCGTCAATATACCTGCCCCAAAACATGATCTGATTGTTTTCTGTAAATGCTTTGTGTGACCATGCATGTTTGAGTTCAAAGCTGCCCATGTACAGATTGGCATATGGAGGTGCAAATTTTGCGCCCATGGCTGTGCCTTGGCATTGCAGATAGATCATGTTGTTGAAAAGAAATATATTCTTTTGTAGAAGAAAATTGAGCATTTCCAAGATCATGTTGTTCTGATTTAAATAGGATATAGATCTTGCTTTCAGAAAGTATTCTGTAGTTTCCATACCTTTGAGATTTGGTATGCTTGTGTATAATGATGTGACATCAAACGTTACTAGCCTATAGTTGGCTTCCCATTCGATGTTTTCTAGTTGTTGTATAATATGTTTTGTCTCCTGTATATATGATGCTAGGTTGGCTGCCAGCGGTTGAAGAAACCGATCAATGTATGCCGAGATGGGTTCTGTTATTGCACCTATTCCATTCATGATTGGTCTGCTTGGCTGTCTTTTTGTGTATTTTTTGTGTATTTTTGGTAGAAAGTAGATTGTGGCAAGTACCGGATGTTTGGGCTTTAGATATTCTAATTCATCATCAGATAGGAGGCCGGTCTCATACCAATCAGTAATCATCTGATTCCATTCTGTCATAAGTTGAGGTAGAGGATTGTCTTTTAGTTTTTTATAACATGTTGAGTCTTTCAAATGTTGTTCCGCCATTTTGATGTAGTCCTTAGTATTGAGCAGGACTATTTTTCCACCTTTATCGGCCTCTTTGGTTACGATGTCACTATTCTTGCTGAGGGCTTGAATTGCATCTCTTTCTTCTTTTGTGAGATTGAATTGTTTCCTTGTGATACTTAGATTTTGAGTATAGACTTTTCTGAGATCTTTTTCTACTGCCAGTGTGAAGATGTCCACTATATTTTCCATCGTAGTGTGTGGTGTAAAAGAGGATTTGGTTTTAAGTTTGGATGTTGCTGTTTGTCCTGTATCTATATCAAGATCTGTTGTGAATGTTTGCATTGTATGTCTTTCTTTGATATCTCCTATGTTGAGCAGATTAACAGTGTGTTCTGTGTCTTGTATCGTCAATTCCGATATTGGCGGTTTTGGGATTCCAATTTTCTTGTCGATTACTATGTTTGCATAAAAATTTTTGAGTTTCAAATGTCTACTGAATTTGTAGAGATCCACATATGTTGAGAAAAAGTCCAGTTTGTTGGTTGGACTAAAGGACAAACCTTTGTTCAGTGCTGAAGTAAGTTCTTGTCTAAGTTCCATGTCTGAGAGATTGAGGACTAAATTATTTTCTGATTTGAGTTTTTTGATCTTGTCCACATTCCTCTTGAGTTGTCTTTTGTTGTTTCTTTTACTCCCCCTCTTGCCCCTTTTGGTTGGCCACCATTTGTGTCTTCCTGCTGCATATGTTGATTTCTTAATTGTTGTGTACTTTGGTACAATGGATAGGATCTTGCTTGTCGGTGTTTCTGAAATTCCTCTAAAAAAGAGTATGGGGTAATGTCTCCTGTTCTGGTTTCATCTTCCTGGGATTCTATAGATTTGTCAATGTCACTGTCTGGCTCTGATGATTGCCCCACGGACCCTGGGTGCCTTACTAGTTCTGATGACCACCTTCATGTCATCCTGTGACTGCTCATATGCCCATTTATTCTCCAGCTGCAACCCCCTATGGATGGTCAACATATCTCCCCCCAAGGTCAAACCCACATGATTGATCACTCAACCTCCGTAACTCCATTTATGTCCTGGTGTGTGGATCCCTGCCATTCACAATTTTCCAAAAAGCAAAATGATCTATATTTTATGTTTTTAACACCATCTGTTGCCATTTACGACATGCTATTTACGACATGCCATGATACATTTATGGCACTTTAACCATTTGCAATATTCGAATTTAGCCAGTCTGACCTTTGCACCATGGACCACTGGGAGGTACTCCATGGCTGCTATTTTACGTACGTCACCCCTCAACTTTCTCTTGCCATCCCTGATTGCGTAATCATAATGATGGCAGTGGTATCCCTTTTTCCCCAGGGTCATTCTACTTGTTGAACTACTCGGCTTGATGGCACATGTATTAATCTCCTTCATGTAAACCTCAAACCTGAGCAGCACCCACTCTGGAGTCATCCCCTCAGGTTCCCCAACCTCTGCATGATGTGGGTCCAAGAGCACACTGGCCAGCGTCACTGCACTATCAAAGTTAGTGTCACACCTACTGATGCGACTTTCAACCTGGATCAACACTCAGTCGGACAGATTCCCTTTCATCAGAGAATGCCACCTCCATCCTTACATGGGCCAAAATGGGTTAATGATCGCTCTCTGGACCCTGATAGACGTGCATATCCTCCAAGATGATAGGTAGGTTAGCGGATAACATAAATGAATGCTACTGCCCCCTTTACCCACCCTGCGGAAATTAGGTGGGTCAACAGATGGGTATGACACATTAATTGTACCCCATTAATTGTACTAAACCCATGGGATGACAACAGACAGGCCTAGTACAGGCCCCATTTACACACCCGCTCATTGCTACCTGGCCACCCAGGCAAGAGAGAGGGGTCCAAATTGTCAGTACCCACATTTAATGGCAGGGGAATCAAAGTGTTAAAGTGCCCACATAGTATTACGGGGCCCAATTGTTTCAGGCCCCTCAAAGACTTCCATTTCCCTTATAGTGTTTTTAACTTCCCTTGGGTATGGTGAAACATACCTATTATTCCAGAACAACTTGTGTGGTTCAGCCCTGCCAGGATTTTTGGAATATGTCACCCTTACCACCCTGACCACAAGAATGTTAGGAGATGTACCTGGTATCTCCACAATCCCTGTTGTTCGCTTCATCCCTATTACCAACCAACCTTTGGGCCACCAAAGTAGGCCCTTACTTGTGACTCTACAGATAAAATTCCAGCCATCTACCACCAGGGAGTCAATCAGCAAAGTTTCCTGGAGTAGAACAACATTGAGCCCATCAATATAATTAAATAAACCATCACCCTGAAATAAGTAGTTGTCACCCCGGGTGTTCCAACACAGCATCAAGTGCATGGATTGTTGTCCCTTGCTAGGTGTGAGGCATCTGCCTCGATTTCACCAAGCACTCCAACTAGGCCCACTGTGTTTCATCAGCCTCCCCTCCCCGTGCCACCTCTTCAGGTCACCCTTTGGTTAAGTGGGCAAGTTTTTCCAATCTGGATGATGGCCCGTGCCCCATCATTTGCCCACCCTGATGGACATTATAGGGGCACAATATCCTCTACCTTCTTTCGATATTTTATCTCCAGGGGCCATCTAAATAGCAAATGGAACAATCATAGCCCAACGTGTCCAATGGTTGCTGGGAGGCCATAATATAAGAAAGAATATTTCCGTCAAAATCATTGACAATAGATGTGGCATTGGAAGAGTCCTAGCAAATGTCCACAAGCTTAATGTCTCCACTGACTATAGAACAGAGAAGCAGAACTGCATGCAATAATGCCAACAGCTCTAGAACGGTTCAAAAACAACCTGCTGCCCCCACAGAAAAGACTTCTAATCTGCAGGGCCTTCAACGATGACGCTGGCAGTTGTTGATAGTCGACCATCCAATAACCACCATTAGTTCCTTGGTCTGCCTTATATGCATTATCAGTCCGTGTTCCATTCTCAGGGGCTGAAGTGGGCTTGAATAATCCTTCCAGATTGCATAACAAGTCATCCTAAGTTCTTCCCAGTGTTGCTGAACCCAATATCCCCTCCCGCATTAAGCGGGACGTGCTGCCCAGTACCTCTACTTGATCCATGGCCATGGGGCCGCTTTGAACAGATTTGACAAGCACGTGGCTGAGGCCAATAGTCGTCTACTTGACTTCCCTTGTCTCCAGGCCAACCTTCTGACTGATGGTAGACTTAGGTGGTGCATAATTTCCCCCACTTCCTTCATCCCGAGTTTATTTGCACAAGAGGTGCAATCAGGACAGTCCTTTGGGGCCTTTTCCAAGCCATGATTCTCCATGGGCATCAGTCCTCCTATTTTAGATGTGTTCCTCTTTTTATCTGCTAACTGTTCATACAGCCGGGCCTGTCTCACCAATTGTTTGGGTGCTCTTTTCCTGGATTGGGTGTACCAAGATGCTGAATCAAGCCCACTACTAGTCGTGATTACAGTAGTTACTTCTTCCACTGTGGCTATCCTCCTCCCAGCATGACCCCCTGCCAGATCCTTAGTCAGCAATTCCAGGATACTCCTCACCTCTTTGGTTATTATATTGAAACCCCTGGTCACTGGATAGGAGGCTTTAAGGAACTAAATAAGGCAGTGCCCTATTTTATTGAATTTCTCACAAACGGCATCTAGTTTCATGGCTGTAGTCTCATATTTATGGGCTAGATCTGTCAAAAGGGATTCTAAAATGGTAAACATAGTTGCAGATGAGGTACTTGCTTATGCAACTGAGTTTGATGTGTTTATACTTGACTGATCACCATTTTCCATGTCTTCACGTTCCACAGTGAGGCAAGATAACTGGTTGCCCGAGAAAGAGTCAGTGTCTTCCTGAGCATTTTCATTGTAGAAGTTAAGGCCACCCTCAATAGAAAATCATTTATCATCAATGGGCGATACAAAATCAATGCAATTTGCTACCTTTTCCAGCACCACTGATTTGGGACTTGAGTTCTGCTCCTTCTCCTATTTGGGTTACTGCACTCCTTACCCAATGTAGGTGAGGTAGTGGCAATTTCTGTTAGGAAGTCGTCCCCTGGCGTGATTATAGCATTTACCATTAACTGAATAGATTTAGAACCTAGGCAGGGTACCGATGTTATGAGTTCACCCACCAAATCTGCACATAAGTCGGTGGCGCCTCCTTAATTATCAACGGTTTTAGTGGATAATAGTTATTGGGTTAACGGTTGCAGCAGGTTGGTGAATAACTTGTATGTGACCATTGATGGCTTTGAGGTTTTTTAGCCTAACTGTTCACTAAGGACACCCCCTTGGAGTCTGTTTGAAAGGGGGTGCGATCACAGCTGAATCCCGTCTCGCCAGTGGCTCTGTCCCTGTATCAAGCTGTGGGGCGGCCAAGGAGGATTCCTCCAAATCTTTAGTGAGTGAGTTTCCATCGCACTCGCCATCCCTGTTAAACTTGCGGTCAGAGCACAACCTGTGCCTTCCCACTGCCATTCGCTATGGCCCCATAACAGTGGGAAAACTTGAGCAAAAACGGGAGCATTAAGTTAATTGGCCGTAGAGGGAGAGATTATATATTCACAGTAAAGCACAAGATAAGGTAAACAGTAAGCCTCCCAGACTTACTTCTGCCTGGCAGCCGTGCCTTTTGCGCTTTTCTTACTGCTCCCCCAGTTTGCTGGTAACCAGTCCGGTGTTGCTATCTCTTCTCCAATCTCCAATCCCCGGACACCAGACACTCCAACACATTTTGTCACGCTCTGCTCTAAATGATGGTTAAATAGTCGTGCATAGGAGGAGTAGTGAGTGAAGATAAAAGAAAGATTGCTCCAGAGAAAAAAAACAATATATATAATGACTGCTCCTCCGCGCACCGTTTCGTAGCGCACTGCTCCGTTGTGTTTCCCAGCCACACCAGGCACTCAAACCAACCGATTAGAGTTTGGGTAAACCTAGGGGCATAATAAACCTGCCTGACCTCTGCTTGGATTTTGGTTGGTATCATACCTGCCTGATGGAGGATTTTGCAATTAATCTGCTGATCCCGCTGCATTTTTATGACCAGGTTATGCTATACTGGGTGGTTTGTGTGCACTTCCCTGAGTTCTTTTTTCCTTTTTGCCTTGGCTGTCCTCCACCTCTCCTGGTCCTCCACAATTGATGAGCAGGAATGCACTTGCTGGAACCATTCTGGGGGCTTTAGTGCCGTCGCCAGACTTACCTCCTTGGTGGTGCATCTTGGAGTATGAAGATGCTATCATTTAGAAAGATTGTAGGACACACTACGGATTTATTAAGAAATTGTTAAAATTAACACTCTCTAATGGCTTCCAATTGGATCGGTGCTCTCTGGTTGACACCAGATGTCATAGAGCGTTCCTAAGTGAAAATGAAAAGCATGTTGTACTACATTTTGAAAGCACCACAGCTCAGGCTATGTAAGGTATGTGGGAATCCCTTTGAATGGCTGTTGTTCAAGGTAGCTATTCTGGTGCCATTTTCCGGATTCTCAAAGGTCAGCGTGTTGGCCGTCAGAGGATAAAACAAGGACCAAACCAGGTTGTTTTGATGGAAAGATGGCTGTGTGGAGGAGCAGTGTAGGCGTTTCAGGATTTACATCATTAGGACAAATCAGACAGGTACCAGGGTCTTGATATGGTAAACAATGAGATCCACTAGGAGATTAGAAGCAATATCGAGATACACTAGCCAGGTGTATTGTTACCTTCCTGCAACAGCTGGGTCCTTTTATCATGTATTATTCCAGCAGTCTGTTGATGATCTATCTCTGTAAACGGAGGGTTTACTATTACGTAGTTGTGGCATATTTCCTAAGGATTGGAGCTTCCTCAAAGGAAGAGGCAGCTTGACTGATGTTTCAAGAAATCAAGAAAGTTGGATGCTGGATGTCCAGTTGCTTTTGTTGCTTTTAGTCCCTACCATTTACATTGAAAACGGGATGTCTGTAGAATGTGCATAGGCCTTCCACAGCTGGGTGGCACAATGGGACTCTAGGGCGTTTGACTTTTCCGTAATATCATTTCATTTTTTGGAAATGGGTGTGGGACATTATCTTAAGTGATATTGATGCATTCCTTACGTCTAAAAAGCCTTTAAGCACGTTGTTTTTTTTAATTGAAACTTCAGCTCAATGTGCCCTCAATGCAAGCATTTAAAACACCAAACTTTTGTTACAACTAACAACTCCATGTGTTCTGAATTTCCAGGTAGAACAGTATAACCACAAGGACTTCCTTGTCTGACGTTGTTCTATTAGCCATGATGGTTTTGGAGCAGTGCTGGCGAAGTAAAATGTGTCAGTTTAATAATGAGCAAAGTACACAACACAAGTTAGTAAATTGAACGTGATTTCATCTTGTAATATTTATATAAGGAAGTTGTCTTTATAAGGTAAGCATTTCTATTGTAAACTTGGTTGAACTGCACCCATTTTTTTTTAATTTATTGTTATAGCTGAACTGAATCAACTTTACAATATTTCATTAATATTTCATCTTCATTCATATTTATAAAATTATAACGTTGTATATAAAAAGGTACACATAAAAAGTACACACAAAGAGTACATATAAGATACACACATAAAAATACACATAAAAAAGTACACATATACATACATATCTATACATATGTATCCCCCAGTAAGCTGAGCAGAAAAGGAGAAAAAAGACACACCCACTGGGCTTAACAACAAAAATAAACAAAATAGCAAAATAAGCAGAATAAACAAAATAAAATAAACAGCACGGATTTCAATCATTAAAGTAAAACAGAGCATCAGTATCTTCTATCACTTAAACAACCAACATCAACTCTACTTGCTCCTTCCAACCATCAGTACACTTCTTAAAGGTTTGCTCATCATTATCCATGCAGTTTCATTCCTAACAAACTTCCTAATGTTCTGCTCAGAGAATTTTAATTTACTCATAACCGAGTTCTAACACAGGTATGTATATATGTACTTAGCATTTCAGCTATATATAAAAACTGACTAAGCATTCATCAGTATTAATAAGTGCACTCTTTTATCTCAGTATGTGTACATATTTGCTTATCCATGTTGTACTATGTTAACCAAGACTCATCTAATATTCCTCTTCTCTCAATATCCCTCACTAATGGTTACCATAATGGTTATATCTTGGGTTCTGTCAGTTCTTGATCAATATCCAATCTCAAATCCTTCACAAGAGCAATGGTAGCGAGCCTTAGAGAGGTGGTGTGCCCGCAATAAATCAACCACCAAAGAGATTCTGTTGTAATTTGGGTGTTTTCATATAACAGTGGTTTAAAATAGAGCTCCTGTTTCTGTTTAAGGATTTGACATTCTGTAAGGAGATGCCGTAAGGTTTCAGGTTGATCATTTATTTTACAGAAGCGGCATAAATTATCTTCCTTCATTATCATTTTCCTTTTAGCTTTCAGATCCCTCGTCTCACATAGGTTAAAGCGTATTCTTAAAAATTGTCTTCTATGATCAGTTGAAGGTGATCTAAATAGATATGGTTCCACTATACTATGCTTTTTAAGCAGGTACGCATTTTTGGGGAAATCATGATAATTCAAACATATCTCCCTCGTACGTAGCCAATCATGCTGAAATATCTTAGTTTTGGCTCTATCCGGATTTGTAAGGAGGTCATCAAGGGAAAGATCGGCTTCGGCCAAAGCTTCAATTATAGTGTGCCGCCATTTCACCATATATTGATCATTAGTTGTGAACACATAATCAGCAAGGATATTAATCAGTTTATTCCTACCAGAAGCCAAAATACATTTTCTGTACAATGATATCATTTGCCAGATGTAGCGTGCATGCAATGATATTAACCCCAATTCATACCTAACCCAAGACATAGGTACACATTTTGGTAAACCCAGGATGCGTTTCCAAAATTTACTCTCGAAACGTAACCATGTATTTCCCATTATACACGGTTTTGTTTCCGCTCCATAGAGTAGTACCGGAACCACTTTCTGTTTGAAGTATGTTATGGCAGGTGTAATATTGAATTTACCATATTTGGCTTGAATAATTAAGGCTTGTGAGATCATCATATTCAGCTTCTGGTTGAGGCTTAGTAGGAATGCTTTATTACTTGCTCCATCAATAATAACTCCTAAATAAGTATATTGTGGAACTATCTCTAGTGCATGCTCTTGTAAACACCACCTTAATGCTTTTTGTTTCTTGTTTAGGGTACCACTTGGGTTCGGGTTACAGACCATTATCTTTGTTTTGTTCATATTCACGGTTAACTTATTCTCAGTGACATATCTGGCAAGTGCATCAAGCAGGTTTTGAAGGCCATGGGGAGTTTTCGAAATCAGTACCAAATCATCAGCATATAGCAGAGCTGCAAGTGCTTTGCCTGCTAATTTCGGTGCATCAGAAATAACCTCTTTGAAGGCTTTGCATATATTGGCGATGAAAAAATTAAACAGAGTACCGCAAGTATGCAGCCTTGTCTGAGACCTCTGTAAGTTGGAATATTCGTGGTTAGTAAGCCTTGTAGATTTAGCCTCACGCGTCTGCTGGTCTCTGAGTGTAACATACTTATCAAATTAATTAAGTATGTAGGGCACTTTTCTCGGGCTAATTTGTCAAATAATATTGATCTAACCACTGAGTCAAACGCCGCTCTAAAATCGACGAACACAAAAAATAATGGTTGTTTCAGGAGGTTATGATGCTGTATTAAAGCTGTTATTGATAACAGATTTATAGAAGTTCCCATGCCAGGTATAAACCCTGTTTGATACGGATCTTGCTTGTCACAAGTTCTTACCCAATTGTTAAAGTGCCGTAAAATGAACCTACAAAAGATTTTCCCAGGTATATCCAAGAGTGCGATCGGTCTATAATTCGCCGGTTTAGACCTGTCACCTTTTTTAAAGATGGGCACTACCACAGAGGATTTCCAAGACTTTGGGATACTGTTAGATTGTAGGGCATAGGTAAAGATGTTATACAGAATCAGAGCCCACTGTTCCGGATACTGCTTCATCATATAGTTGGTTAACCCATCAGGTCCTGGGGCCCTTGAGTTGGACGCTCTGAGGATAAATCCTAGTATATCTTCTCTAGATATTTGTAATAGTTTCATGCTGTTACATAGTATCACAGGGCCCTGTTTCAAATGGTTAGCAGCATTAAGCAAAGCCCAAATTTGGGCTGTATTTTTTGACATAATCACTTTGAGCATTTCTTCACCATCAGACTGGTATAGAATACATCGACGAGTACGAATCCAAGCCGTATATGCACGTTGAAGAGAACGAATGACCTCAAATCTGATATTCACCGGCAATGATAATGCCATTCTCTTTTCTCGTCTCAGTAAGGTTTTACGTTTTTCAACCTGATCATCAGCACTGTGTCTAGGTGCAAAATACACATGAGTTCGTGTTGAAGAGTGCAGTTTGAACATTTGGAGTGTGACGTTGTACGGTTCTTCTACCCCACCATTCCCCATCTGTTCACCCAGCAACTCTTCATTCAACTCATTCAGGGTAGATTTGTTCCACCTAAACCTTATTCTTGAGTTATTTGTTATCAAATTGGTGGCGTACCGCTCTTTTTCTAGATTTTGTGGTTCTTTATAACAGTTCCATTTCAAGGTTAGCATATGATGATCACTCACAGTCTGTGTTATCACTTTAAATGAAGCAATGTTTTGGAACATTGCTTTGTCCGTGTAAATATAATCAATTGTAGAGCTACTGAGTCTTCTACGCCACGTCTCACTAGCGGGTGTGTCACCAGGTATCGCACCGTTAAGCATCAGCATATTACGATCACACATCACATCCTCCCCTATTTCATTTATGCGGCCCTTTTGTGTTTTTTTGTCTTTCAGACATTGCATATTCAGATCTCCCACAAGAATGACATTCGTTATTTCGGGGGTCATAAGAATCATGTTGAAGAAATTCTCCAGTTCTTTAATAAAAATGTTATCTGAAATAGCCATCGGGTTACGATAGATATTAATTAGAGCCAAATATCCTCCAGGGTAGAGGATTTTAACTAATTGCATAAATATATTCGGGGTTGCCCAAGGCCTAATTGACAAGCCCCTCCCCATTTTGGTGGCAATTAGTAACCCAGAGGATGGACGTCCTTTCTTATTTGATCTGGCTGCCAGAAATGCTATTTCATGATTATTCCATACCGGGCAATCCACCAGCCACGTCTCTTGTAGGGCAACTACATCATAGTTGTTAAGATCATTGCTATCTTTTGCAGAGAGATGGCCATGACCACAGGTATTCCAACTCACCAAGGTCAGTGTGTCATCTCGCCACTCCTTGTATTATGATCTTTTATCACTCGGTCTGTATTCATTTTTCCCCAAGTCTCCTACTATCTTATTTTGATCTAGTAAGTTTTGTTTGTGATATATGTTTAGGGATCTAGCAGTCACGTTATCATTTGGGTCCTGTAGTTGTTCATAGTTCATATTAGTTGGTGAAATTGTAGGATCAACTGCTAGCAAAAAACCCATTGTGAACAATTCCATCCTAGCTTGCCATATAATATTTCTGACAAGGTTGGATGAAATCCACAGTCGGACAACGTCAAGCCTCTCCTCATTTAAGAATTCAACTTGTTGAATATCAGTTGAAGAGATATCTCTTAACTCTTCAATATCTTCAAATATCATCAGCACACTTGTTCTGTTTAGATCATAGGATATATGGGGAGCAGGGCGGCATTTCAGAATAAACCTGTGATATAGTTTCAGATCTAGGGCATGTTTTACTTTCTTTCCTGTACCCCCACTCAACCGTTCCATTTCAGATCGTTGGTTTGGTTCCAAATTTCTCTCAATATGTTGTATTGTATCAGATGAATACACTGTAGTTTTACTGTTAAATGACACTTTGCCTCTCTCCACTACAGTGTTTGTCGCGGGGGTCTGATCTTGTTTCCATCTTAGATACTCATCAACCGAGTTCTGTATGGTCTCTCTAATGTCTTTTAGTATGTCCAGTGAAGGATCTCTCGCTAGAGGAGGGTTCGCGCTTGTAGTATTTGCTATAACATCATTCTTTGGGTGGTTTGTCACAATGGTACTAGCCAATGGGATACAAGGTGTTTCATGGGTTGTGATGTTAACAGCAGCTTGTTGCAGCCGCAATTGATCCTCGGAACCTTTTTTTGCAAGCAGAGCCACTAGATCATCTAGTGGGACATAGTCGTTGTGGGATACAACATTCACAGATTGACTAGCTACCGGTTCTCTAGCCTGTTATAGTATAATTAACTTTTAATCCTCCTCCCACAACCGCTTTACTTTTGGAAGTAATTTGCAATCGTTTTAGGAATTGATTAGTAGCGGCCTTTGTTGGTCGCAGGGCCTGCTTCTGATTCTTAGTTTTCTTTTTGGTTATTGTGTTAGCTTTGGATCTTACATTGGTTCTTGAGTCAAACATATTATACACACCAAAGTCATTCCCTCGGTTATCTACAACAGTTTTATCTGCATTCACCTTAACAGAGGTACAACTTTCCACTGTCACTATCTCGCTACTAGAGGGGCTACAGTGCACTTCATCAGCACTGGATGTGACAGGGCATATAATAGCCTCAAAACAGGTAAAGTCGATACAACATTCTCAACCTTGTTCTTCTCCTTTACATCGGATGACATTTGTGCAGAGTCTCTATTTTTAATATCTTTCGTTGTCTTTGGTGGCTTATTATCACCCATGTCAATGTACCTAGACATTTTGTCTAAGTTCTGGGTAATCAGTTCAATCTGCGCAGCTTGTCGGCTTATCTTAGCATCCAAGGTCTCAAACAATTTAAAAAGGGACATAATCGAGATATTTATGGCATTCAGCGTTAATTCCACCAGTGAGCCATGTACAATTTGTCCACCATTACCATCTGTGATTCCCACACTCGGAACAATCTTTTTGTGTGGTGCACGTGGTGTAGGATAGACAAAGGAAGATGTCAAGTCTCTAGGGCATTGTGTATGGTGATCAAAAAGGCTTGGAGATCCATATAGACTGCCATCATTACCCTTAGTTCTATCATTAAGAATTGGGCATTCCAACAAAGCAGGGTCATCTACCACAATCTTATTAATAGAGTCGTCCAGATTAGATTTGTTTGTAGCAGTTATATTTTCCATCTCCTCCTGGATATCTTTATTCTCACCCTCATTAGCCGCTTCATCATTAATATAATTTAGCTTGTTTTTACATGATAATACAGGATTTTGTGTAGTTAAATCGATTAGAGGGCACTCCGCAGTTCTCTCGGAGTCGCGTTGTGTTGAGCATATCTCATTTACAATAATAGTGTCCGAAATCGACACATTTGAATTCCCGGAAACCACGTGTGGTGCAATTTTCCCTCCTCCCATATTTACCGGGCTCGAAGGTTGATTTTCAGCACACGTTGGAAGGATTAAATCTGAGTCACCCCTTAGCGTGCAAAATCCTCGTATATCACGAGTAGGGTTCTTTCTCACGGCAGTCACAATAGGTGAACCCCCTAATTTTTTTTAAGAATTGTAACGGGGGAGGCTTTAGGGGTTGCAGGCTTAAGGTTCACAGAGGCTCTTGTAATTACAATGTTTGCTGGCATCCCAGACATCAGCGTATATGTAATACCTTTCATTCGGCACGTTTAACAAACAAATGGTTAACAATGCAACAAATTGGATATAGGTGAAAAAGTCTTACTCCAAAGTCCACAATCCACTATAACCGCTCTAACAGCAGTAACAGCAACCTTTCCAAAGCAAACTTGCAAAGCGCGCACGCAAAGCGCGTGCATTTGATGTAAATAGTTTCCTGTTAGCTGGGGGGGGGATTTCATCGCAGCACGTCCTATGGATGAAGAGAAGACAAACTACCGTGAGCACTGATAGAGTTCGCCTAAGCAGTTGCTTAAGCAGTTGCCTAAACAGTTGCCTTATGTGACCTTAGTTTGTAACAGTCACAAGAGTTCACAAGAGTTCTCACTTGGTGGAGGCAACGGTCAATCACACTTCGTCACTTCGTCGTCGAGTGCAATAAATCCAGTAGCGAAGCGTCTCGCAGCAGTAACAGCAACCTTGCCAATGCAAACTTGCAAAGCGCGCGCGCAAAGCGCATGCATTTGATGTAAATAGTTTTCTGTTAGCTGGAGGCGGGATTTCACCGCAGCACGTCTTGGTGGAGGCAACGGTCAATCACACTTCGTCACTTCGTCGTCGAGTGCAATAAATCCAGTAGCGAAGCGTCTCGCAGCAGTAACAGCAACCTTTCCAAAGCAAACTTGCACTGCACCCATTTTAGCATTAGCTCTCTTTACTCCAATGTGAAAAATAACTTTTTTCTTTAGAAAAGCAGGGGTGGACTGGGAAGCAAAAGAGGCCCGGGAAATCATTTTCAAAGAGGCCCCATGTTACACATGTTCAGCAAGCACAACCCTTTTCCTATGGGAACATTTGAAAATACCACACAAAAAAAGGCCCAGGGTGCAGAGGCCCACCGAGAAATCCTCATAAATTTGTATCAGAGGCAGTGAACAATGACTTCCATGTGCTCTTAGCGCTTGTAAGTTTTTCAGCAGATTCGTTTAGGCTCCCTAGGATATTTTAATGCACCAGAGGGAATCGGCTTGATTGGCAGTGCAGTGAGTTTGCAAAGATACAATGCTTATTGACTGAGGCACTGGTCGCCTTTACTGACCTTGGGGACTGTGAGTGTCACTGGGGGGGGGGGTGGGGGTAGGGGGTGTTCAGACACACAACCAGGTGGGCTAAGGAAGGTTCCTTAGGATGAGCCAAGTGCAGCTTGTACCAACCAATGGGAGCCAAGTGTCGCTGGGATGGAGACATTCAGATACAGAGATGTAACCGCATAACTTGGCCGTGCAACTAAATAAAAGCAACTGATCCGTGCGCCGGGGCCTTTCCCTGGCCATGAAATCAGTACTTGTGATACGTTACTTAATCAAAGCCAATGTGTACGGTCAATATTGAATTAGCGTTATGAGCCATTGCTTTGAAATAGCGTTAATGGCACGGCGAGGGGGACACGTTGCATGCATTCTCCCCTCGTAAAAAGGTTCACAGTTTCTATAATTGAAATAGGGTCGGCGACGGTACAGCTGTACACGTCAAGGAGGTGTAGAAATCCGTGCCACTGTAAACACGTGTCAAATGCCGATTTCCTGTTGTGCCATGTTTGTTTTTCTACCTTGAACTAATGTGTGGATCCTGCTTGACGGATTAACAAGGATGTGGTGTCGATAACCTTATCCCGCTGTTGATTTACAGTGTACTGGGAAAGAAAAGCGTCGATAGGGACCTGTCACGCATGACTTTTCTTTCACTGATTGCTCCCGCCTTAAAAGCGGCGCTGCTATCGAAAGTCTCTTTAATTGCCATTATCTGCTTCGCAAATAAATCATTGGAAAAATCATTGCTGTTTCTTTTTCTGCTTCTGCTCTTTTCTCTCTCACTGTGGCTTTTAACTCCACTGCTGTCCCTGGGTGGCAGGTACACAATTTTCAACGAACGGTGCAGATGTGACATCGGCTGCTTTGATTGAACGAGTGAAAGTGAGCCGCGTTTAAGATAAGGACGGCTTTACAGAAAACAGTCCCGTCTATTTCCTATCTAACATTTTGCAAATCCGAAGGCAAATACGAGAATGTATTTATTTACACATTCTTGGTAAAATGGTTAGCTGGAGTATTTTAGAAGATAAATAAATGGAATTGTCTGCCCTCAGTTCCACCTCTTGTACATTATGCCCCGCTCATGGTATTTTTATTACTTTAGGCATGCTTACCTTCCTTAACGTTTATCTCTTTCATTTGATAGTCCCCTCTCGCGCCCCATGAATGAAAATATCCCCTTCTGGTGTATCTAACTGGGCCTGGCAGCTCACTGCATGCATTGCCCATTCCAGCAATCCAGTTATTAACCTGCCTTCTGACAGCCCTCAGAATCGTTTCACCACCGAACTGTCCATTCTCGCCCCATTTTTTCTTTCCCCACATCCCCTTTCCCATTCTAATATGACGTGCCTTCCCCTCTTACATGTGTACCTTTCTTTCATCTTGTTTTCCTCTGTTCACCCCTTCTGTGCCGTACACGTCTAATGTGTTCTTCTAGAGCTCGCTCGGCTTTCAAAGCATCTCATGATCTTTCTTGCACCATGTCAACCCCTACTCTTCACACGTCTCATCTGTATTGCTTTCTACCGCTCTCCTTCTTATTGCCACGTTTACGCAGGCCCTTCCTTTCTCCACATATTACCTCCTGATTTGCGCAATTCTGTTTCCCACCTCTATGTCCTCCTTCGCCACTCATTTACCTGCTTATCGTTGCCTATCCCAATTCCTTGTTTAGCAAAAGCCTTTGACTTCCTGCAACCTCTCACACTCTTATATTTCTCCCTCTCCATCTTGTTTTCTTGTGCTCACCTGTGCCCCTCTCTTCTGCGTCTTGCACCACAGGCCGTGCCTTCATGACATTCCACAATCCCCCTGTAATTCTCCATGACCTACCAAAGTCTTGCCATCACCTCTTACTCTTTCTTAATCAATCTCGTCAAGATGAATTCACACACACTCAGTGGTGCTGCCATCACACGCAAGGCTGTGCTCTTCTCCACCTTACAGTGTGCATGTTGGAATGCATATTGGCAGGTAGATAGATATTCATGTTGAGAAATCTGTACTTATTTCCAACTTCGCCCCACTTGTTTACTGACACAATCTACACATTGTCCCAGCTCCACTCAATTCACACTATCCACTTAGGTAGAACACTATTTGTTTACCAAAGTGTTCTGAGAAGCAGCTGTGGCAGTTGTAGTAGAGGTAACAGCTATAGTAGAGGTAGGAAGTTGAAGATGGCACCAGGAATTACTCCAAAAGTTAGTCTAACAATAGGTGGCTAGCTCAAGGGTGAAGACCTCATTTCATCTTTCACTTTGGGCAAGTCTGTACCCTGCAAGTTAAATTCACAGCAGGATCATCTCAGCTGGCTTATAAGATGTATTATCACAGAGTTCAGCAGTGGGAAGTCTCCGGCATAAAGCACTCTATAATATCTGGATATTATTGAGGACAATCTGAAGAAATCTTTGAGGAGTTTAAAAAGTAATCTATTGCTGAACTGCCTAAGTTACCAGATGCTTCATTGAAGGACATGGAATAAGCCTGCTTTCCCTTTTCTCATTACTGCTCCGGGCTCAACCGAGTGAAACCAATACACTAAGCTCAGCTACTGTCTCTGTTATCATTCTCTTAAGGTATCCAGGAACCTTCAGTCAATGGCTGCCCCTCTTGCTCGTCCTCACTCTCAACTGAAGACATTTCCAGCTATTTTTCCGACTAAACCTGTATACCTTTTTGGATTTTTTCTGATTACTCCTCTTTAATGTACCATTTGTTCTTATTTCTGTCATTAATGTTAAAATCATAATAAAATATGTTTAAAAAAAAGAATACACTATCCGCCATCTTCTCTCTCCTTCATCCACCTTCCTTCTCTCGAGCACCTGCCCTCAACCTCTCTCCTTCACTAAACAACTTCTACTCTCAGGTTGACTACTCAGAGCCTGCATAACCAAAATTCTTTCTACTTGCAGGCTGGCTTCCCAGAGCCTGCATACCACAAATGTTTTAATTTGCAAAACCTGTAATCATCCTAAACATTGAAGCCACAACATGGAATGCACTCACCACAAGACATTGCCTTCTGACATATACTTGTGACATTACAATAATATAACTTCCTTCCTCCCATCACCCTCATTGCTCCTGCTCCATTCATCCCCTTGAACTTCAAGTAAACCTAGCCTCAAACTGGTCAACACGTGGAGAAAATCTTATGCCAACTGTACCAGTGCATCGTGGAGACCACAGCATTGTGAACTCAGGTTCATCGCACATGCTGAGCACTCTTCTACAAATGGACACTGCCTAGGTCCACAATTCCCTGTTTCTCAATCTACAGAGTCAGTGCTGGAGTTTGCAATGTAATTAACTCTTCTATGGTCCTGTGCCTCAGCCGATGCAAAATTCTCCACTGTTCTTTCTTCCACATGCCTCCCTCACTTGCTCCTACTTCTGCTACGTACCTTTGCTCTCTTGGCCCTGTTCTCTTGTGCTTCCTTTTCTGCTCTCCCGTCTGTGAATCTTTTCTGGTCTGTATCTTTAATCCCCTTCACTTCCGCTTGTGTTCTTTCTGCACCCCGCTCACGCTGGCAACAACATGAACAGGAAGTGATACGTTCTCCTGGTCTCCATTTCGGATCACTTACTGGTGGATCTCGATGAAAACATGGTTCATTACCCTTGCTTGAACTTCCTCAGACATCACTTTGGTAAAAAAAAACACCTTCCTCTGACTTCAGGCATGTCCAGTTACTATATTTGAGGAAAGCACCTTCCTCCATTATCTTGCACCTTTGATTGTTCACACGTTAGTACTAACCATGCTAACTGCCACTCTACGTACTGCCAATATCATCATCCCACTTGATGGAACAGCCGCAAATGGAGCTCTCCATTCTGTAGTTCCCCTCACTGCTCTGGTGCCTGCCCTACCTGTTGCCTGGGCACTGACTGAGACCACCACATCAGCTCCTTCTCCACATCTACTCCGAGATGCACTGGTGCCCACCTGACTTATTCTCAATGCACATTTTGCACGCACTTCATGATTGTCTGCTCCGCCCCACCTTCACTCATCAGCCATGGACTCCTGCTGCCTAATCTGGAGTGCAGGTGTCGACCCTTCCCCTCTGGTGTCACTTTGCACACTTCTGTCAAAAAGCTCAGCGGCACCTCTAGTCCTCCTCCATGCTCCATTGTTTGGTGCAATCCTCTACCAGCTGCCTTTGAAAGCCCCACTCACTTTGCCTTCACAGGTCTACCACTGGCTAGTCTGCTGTAGCCGGGATTGCAACTCCACCACTCCAGCACCTTCTCAATTTGCAATGTGGGGGTAGTGGCTTTAGATTACTGTCACGCCACCACAGCAGCAATTTCGTATTCTTATGTGGTTCTTCAGCTCGTTGCCAATGTAATAATAAAGATCTGCAGTCTCCAGATACATTTAATTGATTCAGGCTAATGCTTCAGATGTCCAGTATATATCAGGAGATATACACTGCATACAACCACTGGCCACCCTTGCCCAGGTTAACTGATCCCCCTTTTCAAACCCCAACATTCCATCTGTATTACATCACACGTGTAGAGATTCCACACATAAGAATTATACCAAGCTGTCTCACATGCAAGTTACAACAGAGACCCCCAACCTCAGACCACAATGCTATTTTTAAATAACAAAGCTAAAATCTGGTGGGGGCGCTGTTTCCCACGAGAAAATATGGCTATATGAGTGAGCGCTATGTGCCGGGAAGAATCCTGACCATCAATAACTGCAGTGGTACTACGATTTCTCCTGTGAAAAGCTGACAGCTACCTGCAGTAGCCCTTGTCCAGCGGCTGTAAAAATTCCAAGCTCGGAGAACATATGGTGGTGGGGAATTGCTGCCCAACGGGACTGTGAGACTTCTTAACCCCGACCTGCATCTCACATCCGGGGCAGGCAGCGCCCTGCCAGTGGGAGTGCTGTGGTGTTGAAGCCTGCTTTGGGGAGGGGTGGCCATTGCCCCAGCGTCTGGGTCTTGTTGCCATGGAGTGGACGCGACGACCGAGGCTTGCAGAGTTCCTTGTCTTGCGAGTGGACCTCTACCTGAGCTGCCCCCAGTGTCCTCCTTCACCCTGTGGCCCGACGAGTGTCAACCTAGACACCGACACACTGATGGCTGCCCTGCACTGGCTGGCCGCACGCACTTCAGAGACCTCTTGCCACTGCCACCACTTGGAGCCCCCAACCGCTCCTCTGGGTGAGTCGCCCGGGCTGGTGTGCCATCTGAGTGCCCGAGCGGGCCCTAGAGGAGGACGGTGCCTGCGGCTCCTGGGGGGCTGGCGTTTGTTGACCCTGGATTGCAGCCGTGCGGTGGTGAATGCCCGAGGCCCGCTTCTACATGCCACATATTGGACCACGGCCCGGGGCTGTGCTTGCATTGCTCTGGCCTCGCTCGGGGGTGAGGCACTGAGGAGGCCTGCTGCTGCACCCCCCCTGTGGGGTTGCCTGTGATGCTGTGGCTGGCCTGTCTCCTTCCTGATTGCAAGGAACCTTAATAACTGTCATATTCTTTGGCGGTGCAGGATTCCCTCCTGGTGCGCACGCACCTGGTCTATGTGATCTGCTTCGCATCCGGGGAGTTGCAAAAGCTTAATTTGACAGTATCCCCTGCTGTCCCTCTCAATCACAACCATGACCTATGGATTGACACTATTACCTGATGCCCTACTATACGTGAGGGAACACAGTTTACTCAGATGCTGCAGTACTTCTCCGGCAGTGCTAAATACAGTACTGTCTTCTTCTACGTTCCACAGCAAATGCAGCAACATTCTTCCTGGCTCCCTTGGTCCCTTCTCCACCATTGCACAGTTCTATCTACCTAACTTGGGCTGGCCCGGAGCGCAGAAGTGACCTTACCCCATACACTGGATATTGTACAATCAACGCTGTCATTCCACAAGGTAAATAGGGTGAAATTCCTTCACCACTCAGTGTCCATCAGGAGATAGACTCTCCTAGACCGGGCTGACCCTCATACACATCCAGGCTAACTACTTCCCCAAGAGACCGGGGAAACCACAGTCACACAATCAGCTGGGGGATCGCTCAGGTATCTACTAACACTTTGTCAGCCCCGAGGAGTACTTCTCACCTTCCCCAAAGTGTCTTTATCTTTTGAGATCGATTGCAAAACACACCATGAGGGGTCTGATCCCCGGCCTAGGTCTGCCTCCTACACGCTCCTTGGCGCTGAGCCCGGCTCTGCCTTCCATGCTTGATCGATCCTCTGGTACGCCCTCGTATTGTGATCCAGGCCAGTTGTTCTCACAGTGCGTCGATCCCCACATTGAGCTGACATCCTGATCCTCCTGGAGGTCTAGCAACCCTTGTGAATTGAATGGTCGCCCTCCGGGGACTCCATTGAGACCATGACAAAAGGAGCTAACAAAAAGCAGAGCTCCATTAATATGTTTGCGAAGGCGCCACCAAAATCTGCAGAGCCCGCCTCTGATCCTGTGCTCACCACATCATCACCCCACCGAGTCCTCTGAATCTCAAAAGATGATGGACTACATGCGTGAAGGGTTTACTGCCCTACACTCCAAATTAGATGGCATAAACGGTACCATCTCATCGATTAAAGCCCACATGGAGAAAACTAAGGGCCGGGTTGCCAAGGTGGAGGCAAGGGTGGGCACCACTGAAGATGACATTGCTGCCCTTTGAGCCGAGGTGGCCACGCTCTCCAGGCAGGTGCTAGACCTTAGCAAAAATAATGAAGACCTCAAATCGCTCTCGAGACGCAACAACCTTCGCATAATTGGGGTTCAGGAGGACAAAATTGACGGCCCCATGGAGGACTATGTTGAACGCACCTTCCTTATGCTATTAGACTCCCCAAAACTTTCCCCATATTTCACAATAGAGAGGGCCCATCGTGCCCTGATCGCAACATTCTCCATGGCCTACCAAAGTCTTGCCATCACCTCTTACTCTTTCTTAATCAATCTCGTCAAGATGAATTCACACACACACTCAGTGGTGCTGCCATCACACGCAAGGCTGTGCTCTTCTCCACCTTACAGTGTGCATGTTGGAATGCATATTTGCAGGTAGATAGATATTCATGTTGAGAAACCTGTACTTATTTTCAACTTCGGCCCACTTGTTTCCTGACACAATCTACACATTGTCCTATCTCCACTCAATTCACACTATCCACGTAGGTAGAACACTATTTGTTTACCAAAGTGTTCTGAGAAGCAGCTGTGGCAGTTGTAGTAGAGGTAACAGCTATAGTAGAGGTAGGAAGTTGAAGATGGCACCAGGAATTACTCCAAAAGTTAGTCTAACAATAGGTGGCTAGCTCAAGGGTGAAGACCTCATTTCATCTTTCACTTTGGGCAAGTCTGTACTCTGCAAGTTAAATTCACAGCAGGATCATCTCAGCTGGCTTATAAGATGTATTATCACAGAGTTCAGCAGTGGGAAGTCTCCGGCATAAAGCACTCTATAATATCTGGATATTATTGAGGACAATCTGAAGAAATCTTTGAGGAGTTTCAAAAGTAATCTATTGCTGAACTGCCTAAGTTACCAGATGCTTCATTGAAGGACATGGAATAAGCCTGCTTTCCCTTTTCTCACTACTGCTCCGGGCTCAACCGAGTGAAACCAGTACACTAAGCTCAGCTACTGTCTCTGTTATCATTCTCTTAAGGTATCCAGGAACCTTCAGTCAATGGCTGCCCCTCTTGCTCGTCCTCACTCTCAACTGAAGACATTTCCAGCTACGTTTCCGACTAAACCTGCATACCTGTTTGGATTTTTTCTGATTACTACTCTTTAATGTACCATTTGTTCTTATTTCTGTTATTAATGTTAAAATCATAATAAAATCTGTTTAAAAAAAAGAATACACTATCCGCCATCTTCTCTCTCCTTCATCCACCTTCCTTCTCTCGAGCACCTGCCCTCAACCTCTCTCCTCCACTAAACAACTTCTACTCTCAGGTTGACTACTCAGAGCCTGCATAACCAAAATTCTTTCTAGTTGCAGGCTGGCTTCCCAGAGCCTGCATACCACAAATGTTTTAATTTGCAAAACCTGTAATCATCCTAAACATTGAAGCCACAACATGGAATGCACTCACCACAAGACATTGCCTTCTGACATATACTTGTGACATTACAATAATATAACTTCCTTCCTCCCATCACCCTCATTGCTCCTGCTCCATTCATCCCCTTCAACTTCAAGTAAACCTAGCCTCAAACTGGTCAACACGTGGAGAAAATCTTATGCCAACTGTACCAGTGCATCGTGGAGACCACAGCATTGTGAACTCAGGTTCATCGCACATGCTGAGCACTCTTCTACAAATGGACACTGCCTAGGTCCACAATTCCCTGTTTCTCAATCTACAGAGTCAGTGCTGGAGTTTGCAATGTAATTAACTCTTCTATGGTCCTATGCCTCAGCCGATGCAAAATTCTCCACTGTTCTTTCTTCCACATGCCTCCCTCACTTGCTCCTACTCCTGCTACGTACCTTTGCTCTCTTGGCCCTGTTCTCTTGTGCTTCCTTTTCTGCTCTCCCGTCTGTGAATCTTTTCTGGTCTGTATCTTTAATCCCCTTCACTTCCGCTTGTGTTCTTTCTGCACCCCGCTCACGCTGGCAAAAACATGAACGGGAAGTGATACGTTCTCCTGGTCTCCATTTCGGATCACTTACTGGTGGTTCTCGATGAAAACATGGTTCATTACCCTTGCTTGAACTTCCTCAGACATCAATTTGGTAAAAAAAAACACCTTCCTCTGACTTCCGGCATGTCCAGTTACTATATTAGAGGAAAGCACCTTCCTCCATTATCTTGCACCTTTGATTGTTCACACGTTAGTACTAACCATGCCAACTGCCACTCTACGTGCTGCCAATATCATCATCCCACTTGATGGAACAGCCGCAAATGGAGCTCTCCATTCTGTAGTTCCCCTCACTGCTCTGGTGCCTCCCCTACCTGTTGCCTGGGCACTGACTGAGACCACCACATCAGCTCCTTCTCCACATCTACTCCGAGATGCACTGGTGACCACCTGACTTATACTCAATGCACATTTTGCACGCACTTCATGATTGTCTGCTCCGCCCCACCTTCACTCATCAGCCATGGACTCCTGCTGCCTAATCTGGAGTGCAGGTGTCGACCCTTCCCCTCTGGTGTCACTTTGCACACTTCTGTCAAAAAGCTCAGCGGCACCTCTAGTCCTCCTCCATGCTCCATTGTTTGGTGCAATCCTCTACCAGCTGCCTTTGAAAGCCCCACTCACTTTGCCTTCACAGGTCTATCACTGGCTAGTCTGCTGTAGCCGGGATTGCAACTCCACCACTCCAGCACCTTCTCAATGTGCAATGTGGGGGTAGTGGCTTTAGATTACTGTCACGCCACCACAGCAGCAATTTCGTATTCTTATGTGGTTCTTCAGCTCGTTGCCAATGTAATAATAAAGATCTGCAGTCTCCAGATACATTTAATTGATTCAGGCTAATGCTTCAGATGTCCAGTATATATCAGGAGATATACACTGCATACAACCACTGGCCACCCTTGCCCAGGTTAACTGATCCCCCTTTTCAAACCCCAACATTCCATCTGTATTACATCACACGTGTAGAGATTCCACACATAAGAATGATACCAAGCTGTCTCACATGCAAGTTACAACAGAGACCCCCAACCTCAGACCACAATGCTATTTTTAAATAACAAAGCTAAAATCTGGTGGGGGCGCTGTTTCCCACGAGAAAATATGGCTATATGAGTGAGCGCTATGTGCCGGGAAGAATCCTGACCATCAATAACTGCAGTGGTACTACGATTTCTCCTGTGAAAAGCTGACAGCTACCTGCAGTAGCCCTTGTCCAGCGGCTGTAAAAATTCCAAGCTCGGAGAACATATGGTGGTGGGGAATTGCTGCCCAACGGGACTGTGAGACTTCTTAACCCCGACCTGCATCTCACATCCGGGGCAGGCAGCGCCCTGCCAGTGGGAGTGCTGTGGTGTTGAAGCCTGCTTTGGGGAGGGGTGGCCATTGCCCCAGCGTCTGGGTCTTGTTGCCATGGAGTGGACGCGACGACCGAGGCTTGCAGAGTTCCTTGTCTTGCGAGTGGACCTCTACCTGAGCTGCCCCCAGTGTCCTCCTTCACCCTGTGGCCCGACGAGTGTCAACCTAGACACCGACACACTGATGGCTGCCCTGCACTGGCTGGCCGCACGCACTTCAGAGACCTCTTGCCACTGCCACCACTTGGAGCCCCCAACCGCTCCTCTGGGTGAGTCGCCCGGGCTGGTGTGCCATCTGAGTGCCCGAGCGGGCCCTAGAGGAGGACGGTGCCTGCGGCTCCTGGGGGGCTGGCGTTTGTTGACCCTGGATTGCAGCCGTGCGGTGGTGAATGCCCGAGGCCCGCTTCTACATGCCACATATTGGACCACGGCCCGGGGCTGTGCTTGCATTGCTCTGGCCTCGCTCGGGGGTGAGGCACTGAGGAGGCCTGCTGCTGCGCCCCCCCTGTGGGGTTGCCTGTGATGCTGTGGCTGGCCTGTCTCCTTCCTGATTGCAAGGAACCTTAATAACTGTCATATTCTTTGGCGGTGCAGGATTCCCTCTTGGTGCGCACGCACCTGGTCTATGTGATCTGCTTCGCATCCGGGGAGTTGCAAAAGCTTAATTTGACAGTATCCCCTGCTGTCCCTCTCAATCACAACCATGACCTATGGATTGTCACTATTACCTGATGCCCTACTATACGTGAGGGAACACAGTTTACTCAGATGCTGCAGTACTTCTCCGGCAGTGCTAAATACAGTACTGTCTTCTTCTACGTTCCACAGCAAATGCAGCAACATTCTTCCTGGCTCCCTTGGTCCCTTCTCCACCATTGCACAGTTCTATCTACCTAACTTGGGCTGGCCCGGAGCGCAGAAGTGACCTTACCCCATACACTGGATATTGTACAATCAACGCTGTCATTCCACAAGGTAAATAGGGTGAAATTGCTTCACCACTCAGTGTCCATCAGGAGATAGACTCTCCTAGACCGGGCTGACCCTCATACACATCCAGGCTAACTACTTCCCCAAGAGACCGGGGAAACCACAGTCACACAATCAGCTGGGGGATCGCTCAGGTATCTACTAACACTTTGTCAGCCCCGAGGAGTACTTCTCACCTTCCCCAAAGTGTCTTTATCTTTTGAGATCGATTGCAAAACACACCATGAGGGGTCTGATCCCCGGCCTAGGTCTGCCTCCAACACGCTCCTTGGCGCTGAGCCCGGCTCTGCCTTCCATGCTTGATCGATCCTCTGGTACGCCCTCGTATTGTGATCCAGGCCAGTTGTTCTCACAGTGCGTCGATCCCCACATTGAGCTGACATCCTGATCCTCCTGGAGGTCTAGCAACCCTTGTGAATTGAATGGTCGCCCTCCGGGGACTCCATTGAGACCATGACAAAAGGAGCTAACAAAAAGCAGAGCTCCATTAATATGTTTGCGAAGGCGCCACCAAAATCTGCAGAGCCCGCCTCTGATCCTGTGCTCACCACATCATCACCCCACCGAGTCCTCTGAATCTCAAAAGATGATGGACTACATGCGTGAAGGGTTTACTGCCCTACACTCCAAATTAGATGGCATAAACGGTACCATCTCATCGATTAAAGCCCACATGGAGAAAACTAAGGGCCGGGTTGCCAAGGTGGAGGCAAGGGTGGGCACCACTGAAGATGACATTGCTGCCCTTTGAGCCGAGGTGGCCACGCTCTCCAGGCAGGTGCTAGACCTTAGCAAAAATAATGAAGACCTCAAATCGCTCTCGAGACGCAACAACCTTCGCATAATTGGGGTTCAGGAGGACAAAATTGACGGCCCCATGGAGGACTATGTTGAACGCACCTTCCTTATGCTATTAGACTCCCCAAAACTTTCCCCATATTTCACAATAGAGAGGGCCCATCGTGCCCTGATCGCAACATTCTCCATGGCCTACCAAAGTCTTGCCATCACCTCTTACTCTTTCTTAATCAATCTCGTCAAGATGAATTCACACACACACTCAGTGGTGCTGCCATCACACGCAAGGCTGTGCTCTTCTCCACCTTACAGTGTGCATGTTGGAATGCATATTTGCAGGTAGATAGATATTCATGTTGAGAAACCTGTACTTATTTTCAACTTCGGCCCACTTGTTTCCTGACACAATCTACACATTGTCCTATCTCCACTCAATTCACACTATCCACGTAGGTAGAACACTATTTGTTTACCAAAGTGTTCTGAGAAGCAGCTGTGGCAGTTGTAGTAGAGGTAACAGCTATAGTAGAGGTAGGAAGTTGAAGATGGCACCAGGAATTACTCCAAAAGTTAGTCTAACAATAGGTGGCTAGCTCAAGGGTGAAGACCTCATTTCATCTTTCACTTTGGGCAAGTCTGTACCCTGCAAGTTAAATTCACAGCAGGATCATCTCAGCTGGCTTATAAGATGTATTATCACAGAGTTCAGCAGTGGGAAGTCTCCGGCATAAAGCACTCTATAATATCTGGATATTATTGAGGACAATCTGAAGAAATCTTTGAGGAGTTTAAAAAGTAATCTATTGCTGAACTGCCTAAGTTACCAGATGCTTAATTGAAGGACATGGAATAAGCCTGCTTTCCCTTTTCTCACTACTGCTCCGGGCTCAACCGAGTGAAACCAGTACACTAAGCTCAGCTACTGTCTCTGTTATCATTCTCTTAAGGTATCCAGGAACCTTCAGTCAATGGCTGCCCCTCTTGCTCGTCCTCACTCTCAACTGAAGACATTTCCAGCTACGTTTCCGACTAAACCTGCATACCTGTTTGGATTTTTTCTGATTACTACTCTTTAATGTACCATTTGTTCTTATTTCTGTTATTAATGTTAAAATCATAATAAAATATGTTTAAAAAAAAGAATACACTATCCGCCATCTTCTCTCTCCTTCATCCACCTTCCTTCTCTCGAGCACCTGCCCTCAACCTCTCTCCTCCACTAAACAACTTCTACTCTCAGGTTGACTACTCAGAGCCTGCATAACCAAAATTCTTTCTAGTTGCAGGCTGGCTTCCCAGAGCCTGCATACCACAAATGTTTTAATTTGCAAAACCTGTAATCATCCTAAACATTGAAGCCACAACATGGAATGCACTCACCACAAGACATTGCCTTCTGACATATACTTGTGACATTACAATAATATAACTTCCTTCCTCCCATCACCCTCATTGCTCCTGCTCCATTCATCCCCTTCAACTTCAAGTAAACCTAGCCTCAAACTGGTCAACACGTGGAGAAAATCTTATGCCAACTGTACCAGTGCATCGTGGAGACCACAGCATTGTGAACTCAGGTTCATCGCACATGCTGAGCACTCTTCTACAAATGGACACTGCCTAGGTCCACAATTCCCTGTTTCTCAATCTACAGAGTCAGTGCTGGAGTTTGCAATGTAATTAACTCTTCTATGGTCCTATGCCTCAGCCGATGCAAAATTCTCCACTGTTCTTTCTTCCACATGCCTCCCTCACTTGCTCCTACTCCTGCTACGTACCTTTGCTCTCTTGGCCCTGTTCTCTTGTGCTTCCTTTTCTGCTCTCCCGTCTGTGAATCTTTTCTGGTCTGTATCTTTAATCCCCTTCACTTCCGCTTGTGTTCTTTCTGCACCCCGCTCACGCTGGCAAAAACATGAACGGGAAGTGATACGTTCTCCTGGTCTCCATTTCGGATCACTTACTGGTGGTTCTCGATGAAAACATGGTTCATTACCCTTGCTTGAACTTCCTCAGACATCAATTTGGTAAAAAAAAACACCTTCCTCTGACTTCCGGCATGTCCAGTTACTATATTAGAGGAAAGCACCTTCCTCCATTATCTTGCACCTTTGATTGTTCACACGTTAGTACTAACCATGCCAACTGCCACTCTACGTGCTGCCAATATCATCATCCCACTTGATGGAACAGCCGCAAATGGAGCTCTCCATTCTGTAGTTCCCCTCACTGCTCTGGTGCCTCCCCTACCTGTTGCCTGGGCACTGACTGAGACCACCACATCAGCTCCTTCTCCACATCTACTCCGAGATGCACTGGTGACCACCTGACTTATACTCAATGCACATTTTGCACGCACTTCATGATTGTCTGCTCCGCCCCACCTTCACTCATCAGCCATGGACTCCTGCTGCCTAATCTGGAGTGCAGGTGTCGACCCTTCCCCTCTGGTGTCACTTTGCACACTTCTGTCAAAAAGCTCAGCGGCACCTCTAGTCCTCCTCCATGCTCCATTGTTTGGTGCAATCCTCTACCAGCTGCCTTTGAAAGCCCCACTCACTTTGCCTTCACAGGTCTATCACTGGCTAGTCTGCTGTAGCCGGGATTGCAACTCCACCACTCCAGCACCTTCTCAATGTGCAATGTGGGGGTAGTGGCTTTAGATTACTGTCACGCCACCACAGCAGCAATTTCGTATTCTTATGTGGTTCTTCAGCTCGTTGCCAATGTAATAATAAAGATCTGCAGTCTCCAGATACATTTAATTGATTCAGGCTAATGCTTCAGATGTCCAGTATATATCAGGAGATATATACTGCATACAACCACTGGCCACCCTTGCCCAGGTTAACTGATCCCCCTTTTCAAACCCCCACATTCCATCTGTATTACATCACACGTGTAGAGATTCCACACATAAGAATGATACCAAGCTGTCTCACATGCAAGTTACAACAGAGACCCCCAACCTCAGACCACAATGCTATTTTTAAATAACAAAGCTAAAAGCTGGTGGGGGCGCTGTTGCCCACGAGAAAATATGGCTATATGAGTGAGCGCTATGAGCCGGGAAGAATCCTGACTATCAATAACTGCAGTGGTACTACGATTTCTCCTGTGAAAAGCTGACAGCTACCTGCAGTAGCCCTTGTCCAGCGGCTGTAAAAATTCCAAGTTCGGAGAACCTATGTTGGTGGAGAATTGCTGCCCAACGGAACTGTGAGACTTCTTAACCCCGATATGCATCTCACATCCGGAGCAGGCAGCACCCTGCCAGTGGGAGTGCTGTGGGGTTGAAGCCTGCTTTGGGGAGGGGTGGCCATTGCCCCAGCGTCTGGGTCTTGTTGCCATGGAGTGGACGCGACGACCGAGGCTTGCAGAGTTCCTTTTCCTGCGAGTGGACCTCTACCTGAGCTGCCCCCAGTGTCCTCCTTCACCCTGTGGCCCGACGAGTGTCAACCTAGACACCGACACACTGATGACTGCCCTGCACTGGCTGGCCGCACGCACTTCAGAGACCTCTTGCCACTGCCACCACTTGGAGCCCCCAACCGCTCCTCTGGGTGAGCCGTCCGGGCTGGTGTGCCATCTGAGTTCCCGAGCGGGCCGTAGAGGAGGCCGGTGCCTGCGGCTCCTGGGTGGCTGGCGTTTGTTGACCCTGGATTGCAGCCGTGCAGTGGTGAATGCCCGAGGCCCGCTTCTACATGCCGCATATTGGACCACGGCCCCGGGGCTGTGCTTACATTGCTCTGGCCTCGCTCGGGGGTGAGGCACTGAGGAGGCCTGCTGCTGCGCCCCCCCTGTGGGGTTGCCTGTGATGCTGCGGCTGGCCTGTCTCCTTCCTGATTGCAAGGAACCTTAATAACTGTCATATTCTGTGGCGGTGCAGGATTCCCTCCTGGTGCGCACGCACCTGGTCTATGTGATCTGCTCCGCATCCGGGGCGTTGCAACAGCTTAATTTGACAGTATCTCCTGCTGTCCCTCTCAATCACAACCATCACCTATGGATTGACACTATTACCTGATGCCCTACTATACGTGAGGGAACACAATTTACTCAGATGCTGCAGTACTTCTCCGGCAGTGCTAAATACAGTACTGTCTTCTTCTACGTTCCACAGCAAATGCAGCAACATTCTTCCTGGCTCCCTTGGTCCCTTCTCCACCATTGCACAGTTCTATCTACCTAACTTGGGCTGGCCCGGAGCGCAGAAGTGACCTTAGCCCATACACTGGATATTGTACAATCAACGCTGTCATTCCACAAGGTAAATAGGGTGAAATTGCTACACCACTCAGTGTCCATCAGGGGATAGACTCTCCTGGACCGGGCTGACCCTCATACACATCCAGGCTAACTACTTCCCCAAGAGACTGGGGAAACCACAGTCACACAATCAGCTGAGGCTGTCCTAATAGGGGATCGCTCAGGTATCTACTAACACTTTGTCAGCCCCGAGGAGTACTTCTCACCATCCCCAAAGTGTCTTTATCTTTTGAGATCGATTGCAAGACACACCATGAGGGGTCTGATCCCCGGCCTAGGTCTGCCTCCTACATGCTCCTTGGCGCTGAGCACGGCTCTGCCTTCCATGCTTGATCGATCCTCTGGTACGCCCTCGTATTGTGATCCAGGCCAGTTGTTCTCACAGTGCGTCGATCCCCACATTGAGCTGACATCCTGATCCTCCTGGAGGTCTAGCAACCCTTGTGAATTGAATGGTCGCCCTCCGGGGACTCCATTGAGACCATGACAAAAGGAGCTAACAAAAAACAGAGCTCCATTATTATGTTTGCGAAGGCGCCACAAAATCTGAAGAGCACGCCTCTGATCCTGTGCCCACCACATCATCACCCCACCGAGTCCGCTGAATCTCAACATGTGTGAAGGGTTTACTGCCCTACACTCCAAATTAGACGACATGAACGGTACCATCTCATCGATTAAAGCCCACATGGAGAAAACTAAGGGCCGGGTTGCCAAGGTGGAGGCAAGGGTGGGCACCACTGAAGATGACATTGCTGCTCTTTGAGCCGAGGTGACCACGCTCTCCAGGCAGGTGCTAGACCTTAGCAAAAATAATGAAGACCTCAAATCGCTCTCGAGACGCAACAACCTTCGCATAATTGAGGTTCAGGAGGACAAAATTGACGGCCCCATGGAGGACTATGTTGAACGCACCTTGCTTATGCTATTAGACTCCCCAAAACTTTCCCCATATTTCACAATAGAGAGGGCCCATCGTGCCCTGAACGCAAAACCCAAGCCACGTGCACCTCCTCGCCCTATCATTGCTAGAGTTTTGAACTACTGTGACCGAGACTCTCTTCTCCGGGCGGCGAGAGCAAAAGGAGAACTCTTCCTTGACTCCTCAAGAATCCACCTGTATCCTGACTTTTCTGTATCTGTTCAGCAGGAGCTTAAGACCTTCCTGGCTGCTAAGCAGAAGCTATGAGACCTGGGGGTCAAATACTCGATGCTATACCCAGCAAAGCTCAGGATTGAGCACTCAAATCAAGTCTTCTTCTTCACTGTCCTGGAAGAGGCATCCAAATTTATCGACAGGCATTTCCGGGGTTGACAACATTCACATTGACAGTCTAGATCAAGTTGCTTTGTTCATATGCAGCCTTGTGCCAATACATAATGCATACCAGAGCTTGTTACTACCAGACCCCGTATCCTGCTGATCACTCTGAGCTAACTGATTATTCTCTGCTTAGCTCTGTTACTATACTTCCTCTCTTCCATTCATATCTCCTTCTTGCTACGTACCACTAAAATGCATATTCTGCTGCCTGTTTCGGAAGCACAGCAGCTCATGGCCAGCACACAGCCCCCCAGGTGATGCTGCCATTGTTTTCAGTCTTATTAGGACTGTTTAGGGTTTTCATCCTTCTGATTGGGAGAGGGTTGCGGGGGGGGGAGGGTGGAAGGGGTGTTATGTTGACAAATGCTTGACAGGCAGCGAGGAATTAGAGTACACAAAAGTGCCCATCTTCACGCATATGGACAGGTGTTCCATTTATGTTCATGCTGAACCTAGATACCAGCCTCTGATGCAACGGTTGGGATCATCCATTTCTCCCATCTTTTCTGATGGCTGACGACAACCTTACCCTGATGAGTTGGAACATTAGGGGGCTGGGTAATCATGTAAAGATGCGCAGATTGCAATTGTATGTTGAGCGGTACGGTGTGAAGGTGCTTTTCTTACAGGAAACCCATGCTTGTGCTGCAGGGTGTGTGAGTTTTGCTAAATCATGGGGCCCACAGAGATACTATACTGATTGCTCTACCTAGAATCGCGGAGTCATGATCCTGATTCACAAAAGTGCTAAGTTCCAGCATAAGTTCTGCTGATACTGCAGGGTTACCTGGCCACCCTTCTGATCTCGGGCCCATGCCCTGCCAGTTGCATGCCTACACTGCCTCCTTGGCAACCCCTGTATCTGAGGACAGTTTTCTGTATTCCTATAGTCCCCCCCTGTACTTTTGTCTGCACTCACCCTGCACTTGCCACCAGCCGGCCATTCTTTTATTTATCTTGTTATTTATTATCCAATGTACTGCACTTTCTCTCCCCCCGCGCTTTCCTTTCCCCCCTTACCCTGCACTTGTGCTATCTGAATGACATCTGGCCTAGTAAAATCGCTGTCTGTCTTCCCTCTGTTCCCCCTCCCTTGCTTTGTCACGCCTTGAAGCACTTGTGTATAGGCGCGTTATAAATGTCATATCATATCATATCATAAGGTAGCCCATGTGGATCCCCTAGGTCATTATGTCCTGCTGTTTTGCACTCTACTCGACAGCGAGGTCGTGCTTCTCAATACCTATGGACCCAACATAGACAAACCTGATTTTTACATGAATCTGGCTTCCCTACGTTCTGGTTTTCCCCTTGTGCCAATCCTTTGGGGTGGGGACTTTAAAGCAATCTTCTACATAAACCTAGACAGATCAGGTTCCCAGCCGTGCCAACTTTTTAGAGCAGCTAGAGCCATGCCGATGCACAGGTGCAGCTGCAGATTTCGGATGCATGGAGACTGCTGCATCTTGATTCCCAAACATACTCCTTCTATTCATCGGTGCGTGATTCCCACTCGAGGATTGACCAGTGGCTTGTATTAGATTTACTCATTAGAACTGTCACGCATACCGATTCTCCCCAGAACATTCTCCGACCACTCGCTGTTAACAATCTCCCTTAGGTGGGGCAAAGACCACAACAGGCACCGGTCAGGGAAACTAAAACTGTATTCCCTTTTGGACACTGTCTTTGAGAATGAGCTAGGGACCGCCATAGATGACTTTTTCTCACTAAACACAGGTTTAGTGCGATCACAAGCCACCATTTGGGAATCATTCGAAGTCTATATAAGGGGCATCGCAATTTCTAAGGAGTGTGGGATCCTCAAAGTAATCCGAAATGACATTTCGAGCAGTGAATCTCTACTTTCCTCCCTTGAGTCCCAATACGCCTCTTCACAGTCTCCCGAAACCCTTTCCAAAATCGGCATTGAACTGGACACATTCGGCATCCATGAGGAAAGGGAGAGGAAATTCCTGGATGACCCCCACTGTGCCCGCAGATACGGTGAGGGGGAGCATCCCGGCCGTGTCTTGGCTAGGCTCCTTCACCAGGAGACTAACATGCCTCACATCCCGGCACTGAAGATGCCTGATGGCACCCTGGCCCTGACATCCCAAGCTATTAATACAGAATTCGGCCTATTTTACAAATCCCTTGATTCTAATGTTGAGAGTATCCCCATGGCTGAAGTTGACGCATATTTAGACAGCCTCCCACTCTCCTTTCTTTCCTCTGAGACTAGGGACTATTTCAATTTCCCAATTACTCTGGGGGACATATCTAAGGCCCTTGACTCCCTGGCCTCGGGTAAAGCCCCTAGATACGACGGCCTTCTGGTCAATTTTTACAAGCAATATAAATCCCTCCTATTCCCTCAACTACATGCGATGTGGTAGGAATCCTGTGAGGTAGGTGTGCTCCTCCCCTCCCTCCGAGAAGCTATTATCTTGGTACTACTTAAACCAGGCAAACCCCCCACTCAGTGCGGCTCATACAGACCCCTTTCCCTCATTAATTGCAATGTTAAGATCTTCGCTAAGGTATTAGCCCTGAGACTGGCCTCGTACATGTCGTATATTATTCACCAAGACCAGTCCGGGTTTATCCCAGGGTGCTTCACCTTCCTCAATTTGTGTCGACAGTTCAACATTCTTAGCCGGATTGACCCGAATGTACAGGCAGTGGCGGTCAGCCTTGATATGCAAAAAGTTTTTGATTCCGTCTCTTGGAGCTACATTTGGCGAGTTCTAGAGAAATGAAACTTCGGCCCCGCTTCCAGTCTTGGGTCAGACTACTTTGTTCTGATCCAATGGCCAAGGTCAGTACTGAGGACAGGTGCTCGACCCTCTTCCACATAGCTAGCGATATGAGGCAGGAGTGCCCGTTCTCGCCCTTGATTTTTGCAATAGCCATAGAGCCCCTAGCTGATAGAATACGTTGAATGCATGCCCATAGATGCCTGAGACTGTCCTGTTCTTCTGACATAATCTCCCTGTATGCTGACGATGCCCTCCTTTTCATCCGTACACCTGCAGTCAACCATGCCCCTATCTTAGATGACGTCATTCACTTTGGCAAGATTTCGGGACTCAAAGTGAACTGCACCAAATCTACCCTTTTGCCACTTACTGAAGTTACGCTCCCCCTGCTGACCTCCTGGGCTTTGCATGGTCACAAACCAAGATCACTTATCTTGGAGTCGTGGTGGCTCACAATCCTTATTTGCTATATACGGCCAACTTTGGAAATTACTTAACAATGCTCACCAAGAAATGTACAGGTTGGGCAAAACTCCCACTCTCCCTGGTGGGTAGAATCAGTATTCTAAAGATGATTGTGCTCCCTCAACTTTTATACAGGTTCCTTAACATTCCCCTTTGGCCTGGATCAGTATTTTTTCAATCACTCACCCGTACAATCAATTTTTTCCTATGGCAATCCGGCGCGGTCTGTCTTAAACTTGACACATTATCCCCATGTCAGGAGGTGGTTTTGCTGTCCCCAACTTTGGGAGGTATTGGCTGGTTGCTCAGGCACAGTATGTTTCTTACTGGTTCGACCTCACAAACCCTCTTCCACATGCAAGGCTTGATCGCCTTTCCGTCGAGGACCGCAATTTCTGCTCCCTAGTTCTCTTTCCACAGTGTGTCCAGTTTGGTCCCCTTGAGCCTGTAAGACCCACATTATTGGCCTTGTCTAAAATAAGGAAGCTGGTAAATATCTCTCATCCCTTTCACGGCAGCCTTCCTCTTTGGAACTTCTTCCCAGAGGCTACCTTTATTCCCCTGACTGCAGCACACCGTTGGGCTGATACAGGGTTTGAGACTTTTCGAGATGTCTTCAAGCAACATAATTTCCTCGAATGGTCAGATCTACCTGAATCCCTCTGGAGGAAACCTTCCCTTTGGCTCCAATACATAGGCCTTCACCGTTCACTCAAGAAAAGGTACCCTGACTTCCCTGCTATGACCCCTGATGATCCCATACTTGCAGAAATCCTAAATAGCACTTCTTCCAGGGGAAAGGTCTCCAGATTATATACTTTACTTCAGTCCAGGACTATGCCCCCCTTTGACAAGCTCTGATGAGCCTGGGGCACGGACCTGGATGTTGACATCACTGATCAGTGCTGGGATCGCATGTGCTCTCTGACTTATTGTTTAACTCATGATTCAAGCTGATCCAATTCAAAGTGCTCCATAGGTTCCATTACACCCAATTAGATTACATTGAATGTCAAGGGACGCACATTACATTCATATGTTGTGGTCTTGCCCACATCTATCCCAGTATTGGGGAGAGGTTTGTTCAACTATCTTCGACACCCTGGGTTGCACTATCACCCCGTCCCCATTAACGTGCCTTTCCCACAAACTGCTTGGTCATGGTCGAGATTCTAGGAAACTAGCGGCTCTTTGCATGCTCCTGGTGGTACATTGTATCCTGCTGTGCTGGTTTCACCCTAGCAGCCCCACCTGCACCCAAGGGCTCTGTGCTGTGACTTGGGTTTCGGACACTGAAGAGAACTGGCTGGGTAAGCAACCACAGGCCTCGAGGCCCAGAAACATTTGGTCCCTTTCTGGGCTTCATTTCCCCTATATTCGGTGACAGTTTGTTTGTTTATTTGGTAATGCACACCAAACCCAAAGGTAATTGGGCACAGCAGAAAAGAATACTTACAGCTTAGTTACAACATGGAATCAATATATTGCATACAAGGATACAGTGCAAACGAGGAAGATACAATTAGGTTACAGTCAAGGATACAGTAGGTTGCATGGAACATGTACGGATGGTACAATAGATTAGGCATTTTCATAATCAGATATAGGAGTAGATCTTACAAATATCAGAGATTTATATTTCATTGGACCGTAACCAGTTTAAGGAGTTACGTCTGAAGCTAAGATAGGACTGATCAATTCTGAGGTTTAGAGGTAATGCGTTCCAGCATTGTGTAGCTTTCACTGGGAAGCTACCTTCTTCTGATTTGGTTAACTTGAATCTGGGTATCTCTAGACAGTGGGAGTTGGCTGTTCCTGAAGGGCGGGTTGAGGTGAGGATGACCCTCAAGAACTCCTCTCCCTGTCTCTAGAACCATTTAGGGTAACTGCATTTATTATTACTGCAATGTTTGTGTATTACTGTTGGCCGGTTGCTGGCCCTTCTCATTGACTGTATGTACTAATCTCCATCTGTGTATAATGATTGTATACCCGCCTATTATTATGTGCTGCTCATCCTTTCTGTACTGTCAAGCTTAATAAACAAAGTTTAAAGAAAAAAAAAACAAAGCTGAAAGCTAAAATTCTCTAAAATAACACGTTGAGGTCTAGTTGCAGTGGGGCTCCTACAGGAAAATGATGAAAATCGAAAGGAGAGTGCTGCTTCCTTTTTAACCAGCACAGATCCGCTAATGGCCAGGAACTACAAAAACTTGGGAGTTGCAGTTTGCAATGGGCAATTCAGTGAACTGATAGATTTACACACTGTAAGTCAATAAAAACGTGATGCTTGTGGTATGCTTCAGTTAATCAAGCCCTACAAGCCAAAACTAACATTTTAACAAACACAATTCAATTTTTAAAATAACATATCTAAAAGCTAAAATTCTCTAAAATAACACAGTGAGGTCTAGTTGCAATGTGGATCCTAGAGCAAAATGATGAAACTGAAAAGGAGAGCGCTTCTTCCTTTTTAAACGGCACAGACCAGCTAATGACCAGGAACTACAGAAAACGTGGGAGTTGTAGTTTGCAATTGGCAAATCAGTGAACTGATAGACTTACACAGTGCGGTCTTGTTGCAACGTGGCTCCTACAGGAAAATGATGTAGCATACAACATACATCACCAGGACGGTGGAACCAGTATTCTTTTGTACAACGCATGTTTGCCAAGAGATTTGTGATACTTAACTGCAAAACTTAATCTTTGGCTGTTATCTTTTGAAGGAGTTGGGTAGCAGACATGTTTAAAAAATTAGAGCCTGTTTTTAGTGTGTGTGTAACTCCATAACATAGATTTGCTAGTTTGCTTTCGAACAGGAGCTGGAATATGTATTTTACAGTTTGTCTGAATCTGGGGTCTTCAGAATACATTCGTATAGAGCAATATTATGATGCTGTTATTTGTGTGGCTCTTTCATCATATCTTCCTCCTTCCTGATATGTTTCTAATGCATTATCTATTGTGTCTTTGGAGTGTAGTGGGGGATTTGTATACTGGTCCAAAATATTGGCTGTAGTAATAGGATCTACACGTTCAAATTGACCAGTTGGTGATGAATCCTGAATTATTTGGGTGATTTCTCTTAAGTTCTCTTCTATGTTTACATCTGTGTAACATTCATTGTTTTCTTCTAGATATTGTAGGGCTTTTCTAACTTTGTTTTAGTCTACTAGTTGTTGCCAAATTTATTTGTCTTTTGTTGGTGCACCATTAACTAGGATAATTAAAGATTGATCTATTGGCCATTGCACTCCTAGAGGTTATACATTTTAGTTAAGATCTAATGGCAAATATACTACTTTGTGACAAATGCCTTTTAATAATTCCAAAGGAGGCAATTTGGCAGTTTTGGGTTGAAGGCTTATTATAACTTGAATTGTGTGTACTGTTTAGATTATACTGCTCTCATACAAATTGAGTGGTTGGAGAGCTTTTAGAAGTGGGAATGTTTGCAAGTTATTAGTGACACACATGATGGCATTTGGTTATTATCAAGCTTTGTATTGCAGTATATGCAAAGTATTGAGGGGTCACTTATTTTGTATTTACTTTCTGTTGTAAGATATAAAGCTAATTGGAACCATTGGGATTCCTCATTGTCCTCTATTTTTCAAGTCAAATCTACAATTATTGTGCTCTTTTTATGAAAAGTTCTGCAACAACAGACACATACTTGGTTTGGTATTTCTGCAGATGTGTTTTTAAAATGTGTTATTTCTCTTTTGTATTTGTTTCCTAGAAGGATGGTGCTTGTAAGGTTTTCACTAATATTTTCTAAAGTTACATCTTCACTTCCAACATATTTACTTTGGATCTGTTCTGTTTGATGAAGGAGTTCTTTTGCTGTTCCATGTAGGTGAATGTTATTAAAATGTTACAGTCTATGAAGAAGCTTCTGTATAGTGGAAATGTGTGTTACTAACATTTTGATGTGGTGGAAGGTGTGTTTGCAAGCAGTTCCCAAATTGCAAGCCAATGAATGTCCTTACAGTCGAGTGTAGTTGTGCACTGGATAGGAGACCATGGTTTGTAAGGTTTTTATTGTAATTTTTTATTTTACTTTGTTTGTTTGTTTGTTTGTTTATTTGATAATGCACACCAAGCCCTCAGGTAGCAGGGTGCAACAGTTACAAGAATATTTAGAGCATAGTTACAGCAGATGGTTATTACAATGCATACATTACAAATATGTCTATACAAGGAAACAGAGGAAAGGTAGAATACAAGGTACATATATAACAGAGTCAGAGTCAGTCATATATCCCACATGAGGACAGGGTCCGGGTGTCATTCAGTGGTAGGTAGAGGTTAATGAACTGTCCTTAATATGGAGCCAGTTCAGAAGGTTACGTCTAAAGCTAGAGTAGGGCTGGTCCTCTCTCAAGGCAGTGGGTAGTGCCTTCCAGCAATAGCAGCTTTGACTGGGAAGCTGGCTCCTCCCGCTTTGGACAGTTTGAACCTAAGAACTTCTAGGCATAGGTCATTAGAGGCTCTGGTGTGGTGAGTTGAGGTTCTTTTGGAAAATCTAGCAGAGATATAGGGTGGGCGCAGCATTGCTAAGTCCTTTGAATGTAAGGGGTACCGCTTTAAGAAATATTCTGTCACTAATTATTAGCCAGTGGTTGTCTTTCCTGGTGTTGTAAATATGATCTCTGCGGGGTATATTAAGAGCTGCTTTTAGGGCATTGTTTTGCAGTATTCATTTTATTTAAGGTGTTTTTGTTAGTGCCTGCATAAAGGGCATTACAGTAATCGAGCTTGGACATTATAAGTGCATTAGCAAGTGTAATGCAATGAATTTTGGATAAATAGGGTCTGCAGGCCCGAATCAGTTTACAGGTATAAGATGTAGAGGAGGCCATGGACCTGACTTGTTTTTTGAGAGATGATGTATAATCAAGGTAGAAACCAAGTTTTTTTTACCTCAGTGACTACTTTGATAACATGGGCAGCGTAGCTATGGCTAAGTTATTTGAGGTTGGAGTCAGAGCCCAGAATCAGGATCTCCATTTTGTCGTCATTTAGGCAGAGGCTGTGTGAGGCCATTTATGCCTGAATGAGGAGGTATATCTTATTTACTAAGGCTGTGTCTTCAACAAAGTTGCCCAAGAGGGGTATAATGATCTGGGTGTCGTCAGCGTAGTTCATATATGTGACACCTCGCCTGTCAAGTTTGTGGAAGAGTGGCTTAGTTAAAATGTTATACATTGTCGCAGGGACACATGAACCTTGTGGAACTCCACAGGTAATATGGATTAGGTCTGCTGAGGCTGAGGGGGAGAACACTCTCGTCATACGGTTCGCAAGGAAGGATTGAACCCAGGCTATAGCTTCACTCGAGAAATCGACAGCTGATGCTAGATGTTTGCATAATACTGCATGGTCCACCAAAGGCTGCTGATAGGTAGAGGAGTAGCATAGCTGTTCTACCTTTATCCTTCAACTCGTCGATTTGTGTTTTGAGGTCAATTAAGGCTGTTTCAGTGCCGTGTTGTGGTCTGAAAGCGGATTTGCGAGATCCTAGGAGTTGCTTCGACTCCAAGTACTTTTGGATTTGGAGATAGGCTACTCTATCGATGATTTTGAGTAGAAATGGGAACGTAGTAATGGGTTTATAGTTAGTGGGTATGGCTGATGTTTGAGGAGTGGTAGCACCCAGGATTCTTTGAAGTTCATGGGGACAGTGCTCAAATTAAAGGAAGCATTAATTAGCTTTGAGATAAAGGGTGCTAGGTCTCTGGCTGCGTCCTTGATAATTTTAGTGGGGCAACTGTCACCCTGGCAGTGGGAGGGTTTCAGAGATAAGGTAACCTTTTCTGTTTCCAGTATGGAGATATTAGTGAACCTGAAAGGTTTGTCAATGCATGGTTTATCGACCTGTGGGGTAGTGGGTGTCTCTGTGGAGCGCAAATATGCTTTTATGTTCGCTATTTTAGTCTCTAGAGTCACTATTTTATTTGCTAAGGCATTTTGGAAGCTTGTACACCATTGTTTATATTTCTGGACATTATCTGAAGGTGTAATAGGATTTTCCATTTCCCAGGGGATGGTGAAAAGCTCCTTGGAATTTGAATTAGCCTTAGTAATTCTATCAGTGAATGTGTTCTTTTTGGTTTGGATTATTTCTTTCTTGTATTTATTGGCACGGTTAGATAGCAATGTTTTGTTCTCATCCGTGGGTGAGTGTCTCCAGATGGCTTGGAGTTTCCTTTTCTGTAGAAGTAGTTCTTTGAGGTGGGGTGTGAACCACTTATTAGGATGGGATTTTTGTTTGCTTTTGCACAGTTTGACTGGGGCTATAATCTCCAAGGCCATGGAGATGGTGTTATTGAAGGTCTCAACTAGCGCGTTAGGGTCAGAGTGATTAGTGTTGACTGATAGAGCTGGTAAGAGGAGAGGAAGTAATTGTTCAACCGTAATTTATTTTGGACTTCTAGATGGGAGAGCAGGTACTGTTTCGGGGTTTGTCAGCTTTTGAAGCTCAATAGTGGATGAGAAGCCAATAAGATGGTGATCAGTCCAGTCTTGTGGGGTTATTTTTTAGATAGTGATAGAGCAGTTTAGATTGGCTACCCAGTCTAGTGTGCGTCCTTTTATATGAGTGGGAGCAAAGACTTTTTGGGTCAGGCCATGTTAAACTAAGTAGTTTCAATGGAGCAGGTGTAAGAACAAAGAAATATCGAGGCTGAGTACCACAAATTAAATACACCAATCAAGAGCTGAAAAGATTCACATATCTTTATTTTGTACAGTTTACAAAGAAACACAGATAGCTATCTGGCTCTCCACACACCGCAACGTATACCAGCCTGACAAAGTGAGGTGAGAGAGTGCTGGACATCTAAACATTTGCGCTTTTATACAATTTTGAATAATATTGTCCAGCCCCTCTTTACGTTAATAATCTGTGGTCTAGAGTTCATGCCTAGTTCACATACAGCTTATACAATAATATACAAAAGGATTACACAGGTTTGTGTTTCCATAAAGGCACAATGGTGGTGTATGTTCTCGGATCCCACAGTAAGCCTTGTTCTATATTTTTGCACAATGCAGCACGGCCTGAGTATACACTCGAGGTTTGTTCATCTTTGTCCCAACGTTTATACAGGGATGAGTCTTATGTGCGCAGGCAATACTTAGATGACAGTTCATATGGAGCACAAGGTCTTTACCTAGTCTAAACAGTTGGCTCTCGGACAGCCTAAACATTAACAGGACTCAAAGGTCAGGAGGCTTGGTTGCATGCTGAAAACAGAGTCCACCATTTTAGAACAGAGAATCATACGAACAGAAATCAAAATCACGGATGAATCTTAAAATGGCGGCGAAGTCGATCCAAAATCAGAACATTGCAACACAGTTTTCCTCGTAGAGTGACTAGGCTTAGGCCAACATTAATCACAAAGGAGGCACTTTACTTTTACCGTTTCACACGGGCTTGTTTGTCCTCAGCATCAATAAAGCCCAGATTGAAATCACCTAGTAATAAAAGCTGTGTGGAGTCCTTTATGTTGTTAGTAAGGAGACTGGAGAAGTCTTCCTCAAAGGTGCCTAATGGTCCAGGTGGTCTATACACTAGGAGAATAGTTAGTGTGCTGTTTTTGGAGATGGGTAATTTAGCTGCTAGGAGTTTGCAGGATTTAATTTCAGGGGGAGTCGTTAGCCTTTGACATAGTGATGGATGAAATGTTGTAAAGATTTGAAGGATTGTTGGCTTACATTACACATTGAGCTGCATGGACATTGTTAGACTGGACGGATTGGTTGAGTGAAAGGAACAGTTGGTTGAAAGTTTGTTGGGGAAGTTATTTCAGTAAGGGTTCTAGTGCTATAATGGTGTTTTCTACCATTTCATACCCTTGCCCATTACTATTTATGGCAATTGGATCTTTTGTTTTTGTTTATAACCCGCTTCATTGAAATATGGTTCTGTGCTGCTTGTGTGAATCCATTCACCTTCACAGAAGTTTGAAAATGTAGCTATGTTGACATAGCACATGTTTAGAAGTACTTTTTGTAATGTACTGATTCATTTTTTTAGTGTTTTCATTCTGTTTGAAATTAATATAAACACTTTTCTTTTCAGCAGAATTGCGCTTTCAATTAGAGCTTCAAGGATTAGTCTTCTTTAGTAATTTTTAAGGGTAGAGCGTGCATCCAGAAACAAGGACATTTCATAAGATTGTGAAGTACTCTACAGTGAAATATTTTTTGTTATAATTAATTTTTTGGAATGCTTAACTGTGGCTACTTTAAGATTGTTAAATATAGTGGTAGGGTCATTAGCAGTTTTCTTCTTGTTTAAACATTTTTTTTGTTTTTTTTGGGAAGTGGGGCCCTACTCTTTTCAGTGGTTGCTGGTTTAGTTTTGTTGTTGACTGGTTGTATTATCAGTTTGAATATTTGCTATACATTCTGCTAGAAGTGGATGAGTATATGTCTTGCTTTTCATTTTTATCTGCTCTATTTTTCTTAGTTTTCTACAGAGTTGCTTTTCAGTAGGCTTTCTGTTCTGTCTGTTGGAAATAAAGGAACATGTGGGTTTGAAAGTTGTGAAATATATGTGGATGTTTTGTGAATGAGTGTGTGAATATGATGGCAGAGATAAAAAGAGGGCTGTGTGATTGTGCAATGGGTTGATAGATGTGGTTGGGAAGGTTGTAAGAGTATCTGTGTGTTTAGATGTGTCAAAGGCTTGGGTAAGTGCATTAGAGGGTGGTTGTGTGAATGAATAAGTAAGGACATTACAATGTTTTCAGGATAATAGTAGGTGTCATAATGGTGTTTAGGTGAGAATAGCAAGAGTGTACATGTTGAAGTGTAATGAGTAAGAGTGAAATAAATGTTGATTTGAACAGAAGTTTCTAGGCTAATATGCGGATATTGTACGAGTAACAGAAAGAATAATACTACAGTAATGCACTTACTCTGTAGGATGTGAAGAGTAGTTTTCTTCATGTTGTTGTCTTCCTGGAGGTTGTTGTTTCCTGCAATTGCGAAAGAAGAACATTAGTGGGTATATATGGTATTGGTGAAGTAATTGTAGTACAAGAAGACATTATTTATGAATGTAGGTGGAGTTGTTGGGAAGAAGAGTTAATAACATTGGGCCTCATTACGAGTATGCCGGTAACCCTGCTGGTGCTGCAGGCGGGTTGCCACCAGATTCGTAATAATTGTTCTGCACCTAGCTTCCCGGTGCCACAAGGACATTAGAAGTCCAGTTATCCTGGAAAGTCAGGTGCCAGAGAATGTTAGTCCCTATCCTGCAGGGCTCCACTGTTACATCGCTTAGGAATCGCTGGTCTTTATGGCATGGTTGGTCTCGTGCCCATGTATCTTCTATTGTTACTCCCAACATGGCGGTCGGTAACGATAACTGCATTTCAGCCTTGCAGTACTATCCACGTACCATAACTCCACTCCCACGTTGGGAAGCTGTTTATCTACTTCCTCAAACAACGTGCTGGTGCGTTGCTACTGCTGTCAGCCAACGGTTTGTGAGTTTGCATCCAGGGATTTCTCCAACTTACTTTTCTCATAGACTTTTACATGCCCTAACGATCATTCTGTTTCTATTTAGGACTCCAATCCAACTCATAACGGCACACACAACATTCACCGAGACACAGTTGACTCAGTCTTGTACATGCCATCTTTAGAGCTCCACCCGTCTTCTCCTTCCGCGAGGGAAGTGTTTCCAATCGGGTAAGTATTTTTTCATACAGAACCTTAAACATTTCGGGGTCGAGGGAGGGTGTTTTTCTCGAACACGATCCTTATTCCTCCTAAGATCTAATTAACTTTATTCTTCTATAATCAGTTCTGGTTTCCGAAATTCTTTCCGAATCCAACACGCCACACTCATCCTTCGTGAACATTCAACAACAAACACAGCTATGCGTAGAACTATTCCCAGTAGCACTTCCAATACTTAGCTCCTTCGTGTATATAACATTCTCGTTTCCTCACTGCAGTACCACTATCACGGGATAAAGAGACGGAGCACAAGGAGCTAGGATTTCAATTTCCTGAGACAAGTTTAGAGGGTATTATCGTTAATGAGTTACTTCCATAGATATATTCTGCCTACTACTCCTTCTGATAGAAAACTATAACTATTTCTCTTTATAATCTGGAGCAGATATCGGGGTCCCAAGAATGGATTGAAGACACGCCTTCCTCTTCACGACTTCCAGATCTAAGGCATTCTCCAGAACATCAAGGGTTCTCTTCCCCAGAGGGTTTCCCTGGGACATCTCTTCCATTCTGGCCATGTAAGCGTAGAATAGGGAGAGGTGTTTTAGAGGGATTCTCATCTCTTCTCACTTTTAGCGTCTGATCAGCTTAGTGGATATTTCTGTGGATGTGTGGAAGATACCGATAGTGTATAGCAATTGTAACAGATAGCAATGCCTTAATAAAGAAGAAGATATTGGTACCTTTGGACACCCATAGAAATTTCTCCCGACATCATGGACCTCGGCACAACAGCAACAATTGATTGCAGCCGTACAGTCCTTAATGGCTGAAGTTCAGGCTCTTAAGCAGGAAAACGCTGCCTTGAGACAGCATGCAGGAAAGGCGCCTAGTTGTTCTGAACTTCCTCCAGGTCCGCTACCCAGTGGACGATTTGACGGTAATCCGCACAAGTTAAAAGAATTTTTGGAATCATGTACCGTGCAGTTTACATTCAAATCGGCTTTTTTTCATAGCGACCGTGATAAATTTGGTCATGTAATCGCTAATCTTGCTGGTCCCGCTCTGGCATGGGCAACACCATTAGTAACCACAAATAATACCCTTTTGGATTCATACTCTGATTTTGTTAACAGTCTAAAATCCATGTTCAGCAGACAGGAAATTACTGTTTCAGCTTAGGAACAGTTGTTAGACTTTAAACAAGGGTCTTTGGATTTGCTTGCTTACATTACTAAGTTTAAACAATTGGCGGCTGGCACGGCTTGGGCAGATGATACTCTTACCACATTATTCAGACGTGGCTTGAACAAGGAATTAAAAGCTGAAGTCTCATGCATTCCTTGTTCCCCTAATTTGGCAGAACTAATTACTCAAGTCATGCAGATGGATTATAGAATTCAAGAAAGGCACCATGAACGGAGGAAACCCAGAGGTTCACGTAGTCTGCCTGATTATTCTGTCCTGACTTCCAAAACCCAGGTGCCCGATGAACCTATGCAGATCAGTTCTACAATGCAACCGACGTCGTACACAGGTGTTGTGTATGTATTGTGAAGCTAAGGATCATGCAGTTACAAACTGTCCGTTCGCTCCTATTAGAAGACAGGGAAAGCCCGCACCCTACGGTCAGGGGAACCACAGATAGGGAATCAATGAGTTGTTCCCCGATGATACACACATCATCTCTAATTTTGGAAATATCCGAATCTCCTATGGTGGTTTTCAAAATGTCCTTGTTTCTGGATGCACTCAACTCCATTGAGGTTGCAGCCTTGATCGACAGTGGAGCTGCTGGAAATGTTCTCGACAACCGCTGGGCTCTCAGCCACAAGATACCCCGCTCTACCAAGTTAGTGTCCATACCTGTCGAATCCGTGGACGGCAGTCCCTTGGTTTCTGGTCCAATAAGTGAACAGACAAGACCTTTATGCATGCCCATTGCTTCTCATACTGAAATTGTCACATTGGACATAATACATACAGCTCATTACCCGGTAATTGTAGGATTACCCTGGCTTCGTGTCCATAAGCCCTTTATCAATTGGACAGCAGGAACTTTTTTCTTGGGTTCTGAGTACTGCCTTTCCCATTGTCTCTCTAATGGAGCAATTGGATTTCACCATTCTTCCACTACTACGGTATTAGAACCTAAACCAACTATATTGAATCATGTCCAAGAGATTCCTGAAACTTATAAGGCTTTACAGCAAGTGTTCTCAACAGCTGAATATGCTGAACTTTCTCCACACCGTCGGGATGATTGTTCCATTGAATTGATTCCAGACAAACCTATTCCTTTTGGGCGAATGTATATCCTCTCCTCCAGAGAAAAAGAGGTTCTTAAAGAATATCTTCGAAAGAATTTACATAACGGTTTTATGGCAGAATCCACCTCCCCTGCGGGTGCTTCCATGTTTTTTGTTACCAAGAAGGATACAACAGAACTTAGGCCGTGCATTGATTTCCGCAGTCTGAATAAGATCCTGATACCAGACCGATACCCCATGCCATTGATTCTAGACATTCTTGAGGCCGTCAAAGGAGCCAGGATATTCACGAAACTGGACCTACGAGGAGCATATCATCCCATCCGAATCAGAGCGGGAGATGAATGGAAGACCGCTTTTCGTACTCCCTTCGGGCATTACAAGTACCAGGTGATGCCTTTCTGGCTTTCAAATGCACCAGCTGTCTTCCAGCGTTTCATGGACCACTTATTTTCTGACATTCTACTACATACGGTCATCATTTATCTTGATGACAATCTTATCTTTTCCGCTTCATTGTCTGAACATATTCAACACGTTAGGGAGGTACTACAGCGATTGTTAAATAACAACTTGTTTTGCAAACTGGATAATTGTGAATTTCATCAAGAGAAGGTTGCCTATCTAGGTTACATCTTATCGGCTGAAGGAGTTTCAATAGATCCACATAATATCTCAGCCATCTTGGAGTGACAAGCTCCATCCTGCATCAAGGTTCTTCAATGATTTTTGGGGTTCGTCAACTTTTATAGACGTTTTATCCCTAACTTCTCTGAGATTATTCTACCCATTACAGCTCTCTCAAAAAAGGGAACTGGTTTTCACTGGTCCGATTCTACTCAGAAGGCCTTTGAAGTTCTAAAAGAACACTTCATTACCGGTCCTATTTAGCTTCCTCCCAATCAATCAAAGAGGTTTATTGTTCAGTCCGATGCTTCTCATCATGCATTAGGTGCGGTCCTTCTTCAAGAAAACAAACAAGGTGTGGAATGCCCGGTGGCTTATTTATCCAAAACACTGTGTTCCTCCGAACTAAATAACACAGTCCTTGAAAAGGAATTATTGTTCATCAAACAGGCTTTTGAGGAGTGGCAACATCTTCTACTGGGAGCTGTTCATGCCATTGAGGTCTGGACTGACCACCATAATCTTCGAGCTTTAGAGTACGCCCATACCCGAAATAGCAGGCAAGCCCGTTTGGCGCATTTTTTCTCACCATATGAAATCAAATTTACTTTTATTCCAGGTAAAGCTAATCTCAAAGCTGACGCCTTGTCTCGAAAAGACTCTGTACATTTGACTCCTTTCCGACCTGAACCTCTTTTTCCCAGAGCACAATTCATACATGTGGTTACTACTTTTTTACAGTCTGTTTCCGAGGCTACTCTGCAACTACAAAGGAATGACCCAGATTTGTTAACATCTATGGATCTTACTCTCATAAAAGGCTGCGCTTACCGAAATAGAAGGTTATTTATACCTACGGCCGAACTTCAGAAGTCTATACTGTTTCTGTGTCACAATTCATGGCTGGTGGGCCACAGGGGGATTGAAAATACCACTGAACCGATCCGGTGAAATTTTTGGTGACCCGGTCTAGCTAAGGATGTCTGGGATTATGTATCATCCTGTTCGCTGAGCTTACAGTCTAAGACCTCCCGCTGTTCCCCTTTGGGTCTTCTTACAAGGATGCCGATTCCTACACGGCCGTAGCAGATGATATCCACCGACTTTATTATGGACTTACCTGTTTCCGAAGGTTGTACTGCTATTATGGTTGTAGTGGACTACTTCACTAAATTGGCTCAATTTCTGCCCTTACCAAAATTAGCTACAGCCGTACAGATGGCGAGGATCTTCATTGCTCGTGTTTTCACCCTGCATGGCCTGCCCGAAACCACCGTCTCGGATCGAGGGCCACAATATACCTCCAGTTATTGGCGTGAGGTTTGCAAATTTCTCAACATATCCTGTGCCTTAAGCTCAGGTTTTCATCCACAGACGAATGGACGGACTGAGCAATTGAACCAGACACTTGAGGGATATTTATGGTGCTACATTTCGGCGTCTCAGGACAATTGGGCTGATCTATTGCTGATGGCGGAATTTGTCTACAATAATGCTCAACATGCTTCTCTAGGTACCAGCCCTTTCCTTTGTACCTATGGTTTCCACCCTACCTGCTTTCCTGATGACCTTTCGTCCAACTCCTCTTTCCCGGACGTGGACCGTCTTCTCTTAGACATTCAGAACGGACATCATGTTGCAAGTTCCTCCCTTTTGGATGCTCAGAAATGTGTTAAACTGTCGGCTAATAGACAAGGACTCCTGCCCCGGATTACGTTCCGGGTGACAAAGTGCAGTTGGCATCACGTTTTTTGCCCCGTCACCTCGTACCCTCAAAACTATCTCCATGTTTCTTTGGTCCCCTTTTCTGTCCTCCAACGCCAGGGAACTGCTGCCTATCGCCTCCATCTACCACCTTCCTGGCCAAGAATCCTCCCAGTTTTCCACGTCTCCCAGCTGAAGAAGGCAGTGCCGGACCGGTTCGCTCGTCAAGGTGGTGCTCGGCCTCCCGCTATATCTACTGCGACGGGTCCTGAATTCGAGGTTTCCGGTATTTGTGATTCCCGATACTATCACAGCCGTCTTCAATACCTGGTGGATTGGCAGGGCTATACCCTGGCCGAGCGCTCTTGGGAGCCTTCCTCTGCAATACATGCTCCACGTCTGATCAGACGCTTTCACCGGTGTCACCCTGGCAAACCTGGTACCTCCATCTTTCGGAGGGGGCATACATTTACATCGCTTAGGAATCGCTGGTCTTTATGGCATCATTGGTCTTGTGCCCACATATATTCTATTGTTACTCCGAACATGGCGTTTGGTAACAGTAACTGCATTTCAACCTTGCAGTACTATCCACGTACCATAACTCTGCCCCCACGTTGGGAAGCTGTTTATCTACTTCCTCAAACAACACGCCGGTACTTTGCTACTGCTGTCAGCCAACGCTTCTGAGTTCGCATCCAGGGATTTCTCCTACTTACTTTTCTCATAGACTTTTGCATGCCCTAACGATCATTCTGTTGCTATTTAGGAATCCAATCCAACTCATACCGGCACACACAACATTCACCGAGACACAGTTGACTCCTCGCTCAGTCTTGTACATGCCATCTTTATTATTAATTAATTAATTTAATTTATTTATTTGATATACTTATAGCACAAGCTTTGTATAACATTCCATATAACGCAGTTTAAAATTCCATTAATGTTGACGATAAAAGGTTAAAACATAATATACATATTGAAACTTTTAAAAGATTGGCACAGCTAACACAATATCTGTCATTAAAAAAACATTTAAACATCTGTACAAGATGCATATAGAATCTGACCATGAAATAAATTAGATTAATATCATCGCCTTGTAGAAATTCTTGCCATAATACCGGGATGTCTGTTACCTTAGCAGCATTATTGTAGGATTTAAGATATTTCATCCGTAGGCAATTGAGACTTTCACATTCGGTCAATAGATGAAATAATGTTTCTTCAATTAAATTACCACATAGTCGACAATATTTATGATCATATGCTATATTGTTCATCCAACTTTTTGGTGATAGCGCAACTGATATGTTGAATTTAAGCAGGAGATACGTACAAAAGACATTTGGACTAGGGTACGCCGAAATGTATTTCGGTATGGATTTACAATGTCATCTCTGCTGACAGTATTCAGTAGCAGACGTTAGGCTTTCAAGGTGAAGCATATTCTGTTGAAAGGCGGACTCATATATTTTCCTCTTAAGCCAATATTTGATGACACCAGAAACATATGGAATACTGCTTTCGTAAAACCACATACTGTGAGTACACTTCAAAATGCTAAATACACCTATCGGAGAGGTATCCTCCAGATTTAAGAAGGCATGTGTATATGGAAAAATAATCATATCAGTTGACACAGTTTTCAAACTTTGGTAAAACATTACACATTGTGTTATGTATACATTCCAAATGCCCTTTATATTGAACTCCAGGTATAAATATTCTATGCTTATGCATTTTGGGAGTCAAAATAAACACCTTAATAGTTTTGCATCAAATCTAATAAGAACGTTTTTAAATTTATGGCCCCAGATGTCTATTGCATAAGACAACATTGATATGATCTTCAAGTTGTATATAGATAGTACTGCAGAAGCACTATAACGATTGTTTTCTACCATTAAATACACTTAGCGCATTCACCGAGGTCTCTCTCCCAGGTATTTTTAGGATGAGACTTGCTCTAGTGGTGCATTGGAAAGAGCCCATTGTAGACGCCTCGGGCTCAGTTTTTGTGAAAAAAACATGATTTTGCTTTTGGAGTTGTTTATCGTGAGGCCATTTTTAGACACATATGTGGCTAGTGCTTTCTGCATAAGTTGTAATCCTGCTGCCGTATAATCAAGGAGTAAGAGGTTGTCGGCATAAGCGAGCCAACCCACGGCCACACTCCTAATCTTAATAGGGTTGGCAGCATGAATGTTAAAGGAAACTGCCAAATATAGATTGAAGAGTGTGGCGGCTATCATGCATCCCTGCTTGATGCCACGTTTGGTGGACATCGATTTGGATAGTTTACCCAATGCATTAAGAGGGACACTAACTGATGTGTCTGCATGGCGAAGCATAAGCATTCGGAACAAACCAGGAGGGATCCCACATTCAACTAGTTTGCGCCATAACTGGTTCCTACATACGGTGTTGAATGCAGCAGAAAAATCAATGAAAGCACAATAAACATCTAGATTCCGCCTCACCCACGAATATTCCACCGATGAGCTTAATATGAGAAGATTGTGTAATGTGCTAGATTTAGGTCTGAAGCCAATCTGATTTGGAGGAAGAATCTTGTTAGTATTGATCCATGAGTTCAATTCATAAAGTAAGACTTTAGTGAAGATTTTTGACGAAGAGTCTAACATAGCCAGTATACGGAAATTTGATGGAACATCCCAGGCCCCCTTCTTGTGAATGGTCAAGATGTTACTGGCTTTCCAGGACAATGGTAAAATTCCATATAGGCCAATATGACACAATAGTATATGCAGGTCAGCGCCCCATAGTGGAGGATCACCTTTTATGACCAAATTAGATATGCCGTTAGGGCCAGCAGCACGGGATGATTTCAAGTTTTCGATGATGGCTATGATATCAAGGATTGAGGCTTTGCATTCCCATGGTGTATCTGGAATCGGCAAAGCCATTGCAACCGATTCGTCACTGCTAAGTTTGGTAGCTATGTGATCTACCCATGACTCCTCGTTAATGCAATTTATTGTGAGATCTCTTTTTTTATTTTGTGCTACCATGTGCCATATTGCATTGCCATCACCTTACAGGGACAGGCTGGCTATCTTTTGCCAGATTTTTAGCCCAAGATCTTTTTTAGGAGATTTTGACCATCTCCTATGGGATTTTTTTAAATCTCGAATTTGTGCTGTGATTGAAAGCATCGGGGTCGGCCCATTATTAGAGTGTACTACGTTTTTAATATTATGGCGTAATTTCCTTTTTTCAAATTGAATAATTTTGTCATTATTTTTACGGACTGGGTACAAGATATTGACTCTCTCCAAAATAGATGTGTATGAACGTTGCTCAATAGTAGAGCTTTCAATGTTGGCCATAACAGATGAAAAATTCTCAATTAGGTGGTCACAAGAGTTCGGCCTGTCATAGTTCGATTGAATGAAGGTGGGTAACAGTTCCCGGGCAATTGTATTTGCTTGTTCTATGTTGTGACGTTTTTTAACAATATGATTTGTCCTTCATTTAACAATATCTGACCATTTTTGTCATGAAATGGCAAAGTGAGATCATCCTGCATTGACTCGATAAGAAGACGCAAAGGTAAGTGATCGCTCTCATCACGGCACACAACTCCCATATCCCTAATGAATTGTATACCAAGGTGATTCGAGAAAATATAGTCAATGGTGACAGCAGACAGGCCCTCAATTTGCGTAGGAGCCATATGAGGGTCACTCATAGTAGAGCCATTTAAGCGAATCATGTTATGGGTTTGTAAGAGTCTGTGCCACTTTTTCCCTTGAGTATTAGATGCTTGTTTAATGGAATCAGATTTCAAGAGATCATCGGTTATTTGAACTACTGAAGCAGTCGCACCTATTTTGGCATAGAAATCGCCAAGGAGCCAGATTGGAAAATGCTGGGAATATAGTTTTAGAGCCACATCAACCTCCTTTATGTTTTTAGAGATTAATGACATTTTAGGCGGGTCATATACATTAATTATGATAATGCTAGTGACCGCATTGGTAATCTTGGCTATTAATACATTAGGAGACGATTGTGATAGTTTCTCTATTTTCCATGGGCTCTGTACAGATATTAGTAGCCCAACCTTAGGATGACTTAACAGGCCTTTAGTTGCCACTTCATGTACTGTTAAGTGATTGTATATTTGGATCTCAGCAGTGATCCAAGTTTCTTGGAGTGCAACTATGTCGAAGATATCAATGTTGCTTAAAAGACCATCAACATCGAACATGTGTGAATGTCCCCGAGTATTCCACGAGTAAAGGTATTGAGGATGTATGGCTCATTGCAGTGTCCCAGAAAAATGTTCTTTAAAGCAAAGAGGCAACCATTGCCAATATCCTTCAGGGATGTCTTCAGATGGTAGAGGGCCTTTGGCAGATAGATGAGCAGATATAGACTTATGAGTCACAATTGCGCAGCTAGATGATGGGTCGATGGGTGCTTTACCAAATGCGTAGCCACGTTTCTTGCCCATTTGAGGTGCTCTATTATGAGATATGTCAATGGGTCGTTTCCTAACCGGGATCTCGACATATGGAGCAATATATCCAAGTTTGAGGAGGTTCTCTTCAAAACCAAGGACATAGGTGAGTGTGCCATCATTTTTGAAGCACACATTCGATGTATAGTGATTATTCAGCTCAATTTGATCCACTAAGTGGATGTCACAGGATGTTATTTCTCATAACAGGACTAACTCATGAAACATTTGTAGTATTGCTGCTCTTTTTAGGGGGTCTCATGATTGAACAGCAGCTATTTGGGTCAGTTGTAGGGCTGCCATGTTGGTCTGAGGTGCAGCCATACTTGGGCCTGAGTTTGGAATAATACATTGAGTGTCTTTCATTTCGATGTGATTTTTTATCCATTCTTTAGGTAATGTCGATTGTCTTTCTTCTGGAAGGCTGGCTGCTGTTGGTGTTGCCAATTTTTTTTTTAACATATTTTCTTGCCTTTCGAAATTTGAGAGACTACTGGAGGGCCTTTACTAGACTTAGGTAATGATATCTTGGGCTGAGAGGGATTGACTATGGTGACAATAGGGACCACATGATTGATCATACTGGGAGTGTTCCCCAGAGTTGATTTGGAAGGTGGACACTCCATAGTACTATTGGTTTTATGTATTCTTTTTGTGGTTTGATTCCGAAAAATAAAGTCCTGATAAGTACGGTTTGTTTTCCGGTGTTTACCCTTTCGCAGAGAGACACTTGATAAGGTTGCTTAGGTCTTATTCTGGGTCATACTGGAGGAGGAATATGTGTTGTGGGAATAGTCTGTAATGTACATTGAGAGCCACATTTTCTTCTAAAACTCGAATGAATTAGCAAAGATTGGATATCAATTTTAGATTCCTATAATGTGCATTTTGCTAGTAAACTAGAGAGGAGTTCTAAAGACTCAAATTTCTCACCAGATGTCATACTCGTGTCGTACACACCATCCTCCAACTTGGGGCCGCGGTCTGTGACCACACTTTTAGTTAGTGTATCCTCAGGATTGGGAGATTTGCTGGTGGATTTAAACTTGAATAATCTTAAAGTATTCAAAATTGGATCAGCAGGATATAGATTATTTGATGTGGTTACAATGGAGTCAACATACATTGAATAGACGGGGCATGAGACATTGAAGGGGGTACCACAATCAGTAAGTCTTGAGCGGCATTGGGAGAGATCTTTACATGATCAATAGGCATTTTAGGTAAATACTTCTGATCATTGCACGTCAGAAGGGCAGTATCTTCTAACAATTCAATGACATGGTTAGAAACTATTGAACCTCCTAGTATATCATTCAATAGCTTGGAGCTGACACAGCCCAACTCGCTGCAGAGTTCAGTTACAAGATCATCAGTTGATTCAAGATGCTGCTCATTCGCCAAAGGTGGTAAAATATCTTTGGTTAAAGATTCCTGGTTCAGGGAGAGGGCATTTTTAGAAAAATATGCCGTTATATGAATTCCTTGAGCAGGGACACGTGAAATTACTTTTGGAATGCATATACATCTGTTTCTCAGAGTTCTATGCATTTCAATTTCACTTGTATGATCAGCCATGACATGGTAGTGGAGTGGGGAAAAGGATTGGATAGAGTGGTCAAAGGAAAACAAATCTATTATATGAATGCAAAATTATCAACTACGTGCAAATGGGATAGGACTCAATTTCACAAGTCACAATACACAAAAGTGACAAAAAAGTGACAGAAATGATAAAGGTGTCAACATTCACTTCTAGGACAACGGTATGGCATTCCGCAACACACTAGTTGAGCGACAGAGCTACAGAGCTTCACTAACACATTTGTTGGGCTTGTTTCATGGGAAAGATACTCACCATTTTAACGTGATTAGGTGTGGAATCATGAGCTATTATAACAAGCTTTCCACAGATTAAAGTTTCCCTCTTCTCCTTCAGGCACTGGATGGTCACAATTAATGACAGCAAGTAGCATATATAACGTTTAATAAGAGCGCTGTCACTGCTGTTCCGCTGCGAGTAGCGAACAGCAAACAGCTACTTCAAGCTACTTCTGGAGTGCGTGCTGGAGCGCGTGGGGTACCCTTGAAATAGTGTGCCAAAAAGGGGGCGGAGCCAATTTACAGATGCAGTGCAGGATAGCTGCCCAGAGTTCTCCAGCGAACAGCTACTTCTAGCTACTTCTGGAGCGCGCGCCATCTTTAGAGCTCTGCCCGTCTTCTCCTTCCGCAAGGGAAGTGTTTCCAATCAGGTACGTTTTTTTTTCGTACAGAACCTTAAACATTCCGGGTTCAAGGGTGGGTGTTTTTCTCAAACACGATCCTTATTCCTCCTAAGATGTAATTAACTTTATTCTTCTATAGTCAGTTCTGGTTACCGAAAATCTTTCCGAATCCAACACGCCACAATCATTCGTGAGCATTCAACAACAAACACAGTTATCCATAGAACTATTCCCAGTAGCACTTCCAATACTTACCTCCTTCGTGTATATAACGTTCTCATTTCCTCACTGCAGCACCACTATCACGGGATAAAGAGACGTAGCACAAGGAGCTAGGATTTCAATTTCCTGAAACAAGTTTAGAGGGTATTATCGTTAATGATTTACTTCCATAGATATATTCGCCTACTACTCCTTCTGATAGAAAACTATAACTATTTCTCTTTATAATCTGGAGCAGATATCCGGTTCCTGAGAATGGATTGGAGACACACCTTCCTCTTCACAACTTCCAGATCTATGGCATTTTCCAGAACACCAAGGGTTTTCTTCCCCAGAGGGTTTCCCTGGAACATCTCTTCCATTCTAGCCATTTAAGCCGTAGAATAGGGAGAGGTGTTTCAGAGGGATTCTCATCTCTTCTCACCTTTAACGTCTGATCAGGTTAGTGGATATTTCTGTGGGTGATACCGATAGTGATACCGATAGTGTATAGCAATTGTAACATTCACGGGAATGGGGACTCAGGAGCACTGGCACCATTGCTAATGCAGATGGGGGTCCCATGATAAGTATGCCTAATGGGGCCGCAGCAAGAAAGTGTGGCATTTTTATAGAATGCAAAATGGAATATTTTGAGCATTTTAAAAGCTGTCCTTTTTGGGAGGCTGTACATGAAAGTAAAACATGGTTTTGTGGATTTATAGCAGCACTGTCCATAACATTTTTAGTAAAAAAAGAAATGGAGAAGGACAATATTTGTAGAACACTTTTAAGTGCCACTTGTGTGAAAGTTTATTATGTTGTCAGTACATGCATACTTGCCGCATTCCAATGTGTAGTTGATTATTAAATGATGTTCTTTTGTTTGTATTGTGGGAGTTGTGGTTGCACTGTTTGCATTAGAAAAGGTGCACTTCAAGTACCAGAATGCAGACAAAAATGTAGGCGCCACTAAGCATGTACAGATTAGAAAGGGGAATGTTACCAAGTATGCATGTGCATCCAAGTTAATAAAATTGCACACACTGAGTGTCATTTCAACATGTTGCACAAATCGGTTCCATTTGCTTTCATTTTTTTTTTTTTAAATGACACACAGTAGTGTTGTAAATGTATACATGCATTTATTAGTTTTACTTGACATGCTGCTGAAATAAATATTTTTAAACACATTGCATTTTTCAATTTTTCATTCCATGTACATGCCATGCTTTAGTAACTTACATGCAGTGTTCATTTTGACTTTGCGTTGTGGGAGTTCTAGTGTAACTTTCTTTGTGGGAAAGGTGGTATTAAAAGTGACAGAAAGTGACAGAATGAAAGAAAAAAATAACACTGTACATTATAATGGGTCGTATTGGCAAGTGTGCATGTACTGCAAATTTACTGAACTTTCCCGTAGCACTTGCCATTTAAACATGCTGCAGAAATGTTTTAAATGTGGCTTTCTATTCTTTCACAAAAAAGTCACAGACAGTGCTGCTGGAATTGCAAATATGCATTATTGAACTGTTATGAAAATGCTCATTAAAATAAAACTTCGTAAACACACAGCATTGTAAGTAACGGCCACTTGATGTCATGAGGTGGGACAAAAGAGAATATGATCATTGACTGTGTTAATGCATGGTAAGTGGCAGAAGCACTGTTTAGATGCATTTGTAAAACAATTGGAAATATAATTTTCAAAATATAATCATACCTGTACTTTGTCTTGATAGATGCAGATGTGGTTGAATCTGCACATAGAAATATTGGAGATTTGTATAGTAGTTTTTGATGCAGGTGTTTGTGAGTTTTGAACTAAGATGACAGAGTTAGATGTAGAGTTTTTGGAAGGGATTGGTGAATGGGTGTGTGACTGCTTTAAAGCAGCCAGTGAGGGAGTGCTACAAAGATTAAAGTGGAAAGGGAAGAAGGGCTACTCTGTGTTACGGGGTCTGTGGACAGCATGGTAGTTCACGGACAGGGCCTGCCACATCCGGGTCTTTTGAGGATGCCTGGCATGGAAATGGGACTGGGCAGCCGGGGGATTAGCCAGTCAGGTTTCTTGGGTGTGGTGTACAAGGAAAGAAGGTAGCAGAAGCTTTGTTTGCTGATAGGACTGCAGATGGCTATGGCTATGTCTTTCAGGTGGCAGAGTGTATGGATTTTGGTAGACTCTTGGATTCATTGGCTGAAGGTGTATACTGAGCACTGTGGAGTGGCTGAAAATCTTGGATTTGATGATTTTCTTGTTGAATGGTATGGAGTGCATCAAAAGAAGTGGATGGACTCCCATTTTCTGTAAATTTGGTCACACTAAAACATCCAGACATTATCATTGTTTATTGTGGAAGGAACAGTTTAGGGTATGTGACTGGAATATCATATCAGTTTGCAATGAAGGAGACATTCCAAAAGTTGAAGGAAATGTTCCCCAATTCAAGAATGACAATTTTCTTGCATTGCTCAGATACAGATGTGGATGCGTTCAAGTTCATTTGATCCCCTAAACGGAGAATGCGAGCTGCAATGTCAACATGGCTGTGTGTGCATTTTTGGGAGATGTTGGCATGACGTATTTCCATAAGGATATATTAAATTTGACATTGTCAACATTTCCCGCAGAGATGGAGTACATCTTACTGATCCAGCTAATCAGATTTTTCTGAAAAACATTGAGAATGCTTTAAAGCAGTTTTTGTAAATATACAAAGGATTTTTGAGTAGGTGCAAAAAATAAATAAATGGAAACACTGGAAAAAAATTCGTACTTTTTTGCAAGTTTAAACAATAGTTTTGTTTAGTACAATGTTCTTTAGTTTACTTAAAACTTTTTGAAAAAATTATAAAAGCTAAAAATACAAAAAAACAGGTTCTTTTCAGAGCCACCAATTTCCCACACAAAAGAATTAAATGTTTTTGATGCCAACACCATACGTATTTTTCTGATGTCCGCAGACTACTGCGCTGTAACATAGGGGCCTGTAACTTTTTTGTTAGGTCTGTTATTCAACTGTGAATGGTGGCTCCTGTTTTTTGTGTTTTTTGTGTTTTATATTATTTTTTGGCCTTTCTTTTGCAGCAGAGGCAAGTTAGGGGAGGAAAGAGAAAGAAGGAGCACCAGTTTTACATGTAACCATAAAGTCCCGTTAACAATGTTTTTTCATTGAATTTCATAGGTTTTTAATAGTGCAACTTAAACATAAAGTTCCTTTAACAAATTTGAAAAAGCTTTGTTAAAGGGACCTTATGGTTACAAGCAAAACCGAAAAACCTCAGAAATTCACCAGTTATGGTAAGGTAAGCAACCATAACTCCCGCCACCACTGTGCACTGATAAGACTAACACCCAGGACATGAAAGATGACATCACAAATGTCATTTATGACATCACTGAAGACATCACATATTAAATTAATTTTAATAAACAGTTTATAATTTTGAAAACAAGATGATAGCGGTGATTGGGAGACCTATCATGAACTACTTAATGAATTACAGAATGTACTTGAAAATAAAAATTAAAAATCGTTATTCAGGTATCGTTTTAATGTATATCGTTGTTTACGGTGTTGTTGTAAAGACATGAAACCCTTTTGGTCTATTGCTATCTGCAGCCACTCATCATGTTACCCACTTTCCAGCGTGTCCAGACTTCATTTACTTTATTCATTATTTCTTTGTTATTTGTGAAGCGCCTACACCCAAAAAAGAATATGCACGTTCCAAAAGACCAAAAAAGGGTGGAGGGGGGGTTGCAGAGAACAAAACAACAATGACATTATAGGATAAGTCATTTACAACATGCCAGTACACAGGTGTTTCTAGGTGCGACAAGACAAGGAAGGGAAAACAAAGCAAAACAGAACAAATAATCTTACTAGGCCTTGTGTCATTCATAGTGTGCAAGCGCAAGGTGAAACAAGAGGAGAAGTGCCAGGGGGATGGAGGGGGCGTGTGCAATAATCAGCCTTTTGTAAGTGACGCCTTGGTAGCCAGCTCTAACTAAGTGCAAATACGCATGGCATCATGGGGTTTGTTGGGTATTTTGTGGATATTTGGGGCTTACCGCCAAAATACCTTTAGCAATAATCACTCTCTGTATTCATATTGGGTCACACATGACAATAATACATTGCATTATTTCAGAATGCAGACCTATTTAGATGATGTGCGCGGTAGTTTGCGTGGTTGGTTGGTATAGTGGTTGGTTTATTTGTGGCCCCAATATCCAACATCCCTTGTTTTTTATCTAGATTGTTCTTGAACACTAGAGAGACCTCAGGCCTACATTTTAGGGATACCGCATTTTCAGTGTTAGTGTTGTGTGCCACCATGCGCTATTGTGGTATTTTTGTGGTAATTTCCACTACCTTATATACGGTAGGGAACTATGTCCAGAGAGTCTCTCTTCCCGTTGACTCATGTACCTCCAACAGGCTATGCTACAAACAGTCACTCACAACTGTCCATACTGAATAGAATCATGCACACATCTGTTTTAAAATGACAATTGCACTGTTTAAAAATCTACCCACGTTTAAACCTTTCCCCATGCAAAATGAAAGAGAAAAATAATACACACTAGCTATCTGTTTTCAAATATTTTTGTATTATAGAAATTTCTTTTAAACACAGTTTAACTTTTTTTACAGAAATAAATGAAATGGTACAACATTATTTGTGATAAAATGAACAGAGAGCTGCGAGAATATATTCAATTGGTAACATTAAATATGCTGATAAGAGACTGAGACTCCCTTTAATACACTGACTGAACAGTTTCGCACACTTTCGCACAGCTCCCACTCGCTTCTATAATTACCTTATCTGTTCAGCATGAGTTTTCTCCGGCTATTCTCTTTCTGAATTTGGCTCCCTTGAAAATCAACCCCAGTGAGAACAAGCGTCTGCTGTTCTCAAACCGGGGTTATTGCCTGGAACTCTCAGCTTTTGCAGCAGGAATGCCCCAGCCAGGAAACAGATCCTTCTCCCAGCTCTGCAAGATCTCCATTGATTCTCCCCCTCCCCTCAAGCTTCTCCAGCCAAGTTCTAATCACAGCCTCTAGCATGATACTTGCTATGACGCTGCTCCAATCAGAATCAATCATGTCATCTCCTCCCTCACTACACAATGGCTCACTTCTACAGTGGCAATTGTAACAAACTGATTTCCTGTTCCTTCGAGCTCTTTGCTTCCTGTAGTTATGTGGACAGAGCAGCAGAGAAAAAAAAATGAATGTGCGTTTAAAAGTTCACTTTCAGAGCAGGCCTAATTCTGCAGTGGAGACACATTTTTATTAGTGGGTTATGTTAAATGAAGTTTTATTAGTCAGGTTAGTTATTAATAAGGTTAGTTATTAATTTTCAAATGTGTCTCTTGCAACATAGGCATTTCAGGTGAAAAATAGTGTGCATTTTGAATGTGCACATGTGTGCTTTTAACTGTAAAAATAGATTTGCATCTTATATGTAAAAATCGTTTTTGACTGAATAGCCTGTCTTTACTTATATGTTCATGTTACTCTGGCAACACATATAGCAATGCACCACACCCATGTGGTGGTGCTGCATCAAAAAGAAAATGCTACCTGTGCAGTAGTGCTGTACTCTGTGCTGTAACACGCCAAATATCCTTACATACCCTCCTTTTGTTTTTAGAACTTGGCTACGATCCAAGCCAATTCCTAAAAACAACTTGTTCTTTTTTTTCTTTTAAAATGCTTGTGTATTGGGATATCTTTCTCTTCCTGACGTAGCTACTAAAATCAGTAACATTTTAATTTTTACTGATAGCAAAATCAACCATCCACCCATGATTAGCACCAGGACAGCCAAACCCACTATTGAGCGTTCCCGCCAGGTTCCCCAATTAAGGGGCCGATTCATGGAACAAACGTGCGCCGAAAATCTTCGCGCAAGCAGGCGCAAGCGGAACAAAACAGGCGCACGCGCACGCGTGCGATTCATGGAAGTCCCTGCGCGTGTTCACCTCGGGATGTGCGCCAAACCCGTGCATGGCGCACAAGTCACTGCAACATCCCGAAAGGCGTGCGCGACGCTCACAGTGAAAGCGCCCAACCTCGACGCATACACCAGAAAGTGGGCGGGACACGGGGCTTAACGCGCGGAATGGGGAAAATAAGGGCGTAACTGGGGATGTACTGCAGGGAAGCAGACGGAACGCCCACACGCACTCGAACCACACGTATTCATGGAATCGAATAGGGCAAAGCCACGCACAGCCAAAGACACGCACAAGCTGAAACACGTCCGCCATACGAAGGCAGGCGGTAGAGTCCCAGCGCATCACAAAAGTGGCAACATACAGCAATTGGGCCTGTGCGAGCGGGGCACGTGCATTGCGGGGGTGCGCGGGAAGCAACACACGCGATCGAGCGGGGTACGTGTATTTCGGGGGCGCGCGGGAAGTTACACATGCGATTGAGCGGGGTACGTGTATTTCGGGGGTGCGCGGGAAGTTACACACGCGATTGAGAGGGGTACATAAATTTCAGGGGTGCGCGGGGAGTTAAATACGCGATTGAGCGGGGTACGTGTATTTCGGGGGTGCGCGGGAAGTTACACACGCGATTGAGTGAGGTATGTGTATTTCGGGGGTGCGCGGGAAGTTACACACGCGATTGAGCGGGGTACGTGTATTTCTGGGGTGCGCGGGAAGTTACACACGTGATTGAGCGGGGTACGTGTATTTCGGGGGTGCGCGGGAAGTTACACACGCGATTGAGCGGGGTACGTGTATTTCGGGGGTGCGCGGGAAGTTAGATACGCGATTGAGCTGGGTACGTGTATTTCGGGGGTGCGCGGGAAGTTACACATGCTATTGAGCGATGTACGTGTATTTCGGGGGTGTGCGGGAAGTTACACATGCGATTGAGCGGGGTATGTGTATTTCGGGGTTGCGCGGGAAGTTAGATACGCGATTGAGCGGGGTACGTGTATTTCGGGGGTGCGTGGGAAGTTACACACGTGATTGAGCGAGGTACGTGTATTTCGGGGGTGCGTGGGAAGTTACACACGCAATTGAGCGGGGTACGTGTATTTCGGGGGTGCGCGGGAAGTTACACACGCGATTGAGCGGGGTACGTATACTTCGGGGGTGCGCGGGAAGTTACACACGCGATTGAGCGGGGTACGTGTATTTCGGGGGTGCCCGGGAAGTCACACACGCGATCTCATCAGGGTACGTGTATTTCAGGGTGCGGGGGAAGTATCCCATGCAACATCAGCAGGGTACGTGTATTTCAGGGGTGCGCGGGAAGTTCCACACGCAATTCCATCAGGGTACGTGTATTACAGGGGTGCGCGGGAAGTTCCACACGCGATCTCATCAGGGTACGTGTATTACAGGGGTGCGCGGGGAGCAGCACACGTGAATTGCACGTGTGGATCCTCCCAGGTGTTCCCTCTACACCCTCCACGGCCCCTGCAGGTGGCTCACACCACAGGGGCCTACCCAGCACATGTCCTGCAGGCACACCATCCACCATGGCCATGCCCACCAGCCAACCCACATGTCAACTTGCACTACTGCCCACCAACGCATGTCCCCCTGCACCCCCAGCCACCAGGGGCACCCTCCATCAGGCCCCCACCCATGTCTCCCACCACCCCCACCCCCCAGCAGTGCAGGGGCACCCACCACCAGGCCCCCACCCATGTCTACCACCACCCCCACCCCCCAGCAACCAGGGGCAGCCTCTACCAGGCCCCCACCCATGTCTCCCACCACCCCCACCCCCCAGCAGTGCAGGGGCAGCCTCCACCAGGCCCCCACCCATGTCTCCCAGCACCCCCACCCCCCACCGCCCAGGGGCAGCCTCCACCAGGCCCCCACTCATGTCTCCCACCACCCCCACCCCCAGCCACCAGGGGCAGCCTCCACCAGGCCCCCACCCATGTCTCCCAGCACCCCCAACCCCCAGCAGTGCAGGGGCAGCCTCCACCAGGCCCCCACCCATGTCTCCCGCCACCCCCACCCCCCAGCAGTGCAGGAGCAACCTCCACCAGGCCCCCACCCATGTCTCCCAGCACCCCCACCCCCCAGCCACCAGGGGCAGCCTCCACCAGGCCCCCACCCATGTCTCCCACCACCCCTACCCCCCAGCACTGTGGGGCACCTGCCAGCAGGCCCCCACCCATGTCCAACTCATGTTCCCCAGCACCCCCACCCACCAGCACTGTGGGGCACCTGCCAGCAGGCCCCCACCCATGTCCAACTCATGTTCCCCACCACCCCCACCCCCCAGCACTGTGGGGCACCTGCCAGCAGGCCCCCACCCATGTCCAACTCATGTTCCCCACCACCCCCACCCCCCAGCACTGTGGGGCACCTGCCAGCAGGCCCCCACCCATGTGCAACTCATGTTCCCCAGCCAACATGTCATCACAATCTAGATCCCTGGTCCCTATGGTCAGCCTCCAAATGCAAAACACCCACCCGAGTATTGCATCCACCCACTCATAATTTACAATTACATCACAGAACACCAATTGCAAGTTCCAAAACAAACACAATTCCCTCACATACACCCAATGGGTGTCAGTGAATCTCAAAACACATATCATGAAATGCATGAAACCAATGAGATACCACACATTGAAGTTCACCAAAAAAAATATGTATTAAAGGAAACATAAATAGAATAAAAAATGAAGAAACAGAAATGTGAATGTACAAAAATTAAAAGAAGCATGTCTGTGAAAAAAAGCAAAACCAAAAATAAAATTCCAAAGTAATGTTGTCCAAAGTCAATGTCCACAAAACAAAATCCAATGGGAAATAAAAAAGAAAGCCATTGCTCCATGGTTAAAATGTGAAAAAAAAATACAATCCAACAGTGAACTATGTACATGGGAACAAGCCAGGGTCCATTATCCCAACAAAAGAAAGGAAACATATCTAACTACACTAACTAATAAAATAAACTATATACAAAAATGTCGCCAATGTCCGAAAGGTCCAAATAAAATCAAAACAAAAATGAAACCTAACACTACCTACATAACTATGTACAAGGGCAGCGGGCTAGTTTCACGGCTCACTTGTGGAAGTCCCGGGCCAGGGCATCATCGAACTCCTCCTCAATGTCCCGGAGGCGGTCCTCCTCCATGGCCCCGAGGGTCCGCAGGGCCGTCGACGTGTCCACCTCCAAACCCCTGCGGATTGCCTCGAGGCACTCGGCCCGCCTCAGGGCCCTCCGCATGGAGTTCTCTGCCCTGACCATTGTGAGCCGTGGCTCTTCCACCCGCTGCCGCTCCGCATCTATGGCGTGGCCCAACCGCTGCCACACGGAAGACACTCTCTGTCCTGGGTCCTCCTGCCCTCCGGCCGATGCCTGCCCCTCCGATGTTGAAGGCCCCGAGACTTCATGGCTCCCACCACGTTGCTGCTGCTGCTGTGCCTCTGCCCGTGCACTCCCTCCTGCTGCCTGCACATCCTCCGCCGGCTGGGGTGCAGTCGTAGGTGTGGCCACCCCTGCTGGACGTCCGACTCCCGACTGTGGCAGGGATGCCTCCTCCACCAGCCTGGCCGCACCGTCAGAGGCAGCTCCACAGGGCACCCAGGTGACTGATGGGTGGGAAGATGGCACGGAGGACGACTGGCGTGTAGGGGGTCCAGTTGAGGAGGGGGTCGTAGCAAGCCCCAGCAGACGGAGGAATCCGGCCTGGGTGACCTGTCCCAGCAGGCTGACGTGGTCAACGAGCCATTCGCGATGACGTGCAGTCTCCTCATGAAAAGACTGCAGGTCACCTCGCATGGCCCGTTGACGCAACGCCACACAAGCCAGGACAGGCTCAACCCAGAACCGGATAGCCACGTCCGCAGGCAGAGGAAGGCCAGTTGACGTGAGCTCATCCCCTGCCTGAAAACGGGTCTGGATGTAGGCATCCCTGCTGGTGCAAGATGATGCAGGGACAGGATCAGGGACAGGATTGCAGACAGGTACCTCCGCGGCGGCCTGTGCTGCCTCCTGTCCCTGGTCCTGCACTGCACCACTAGCACCAGTGGGATCCCCACTTCCAGACCCCGTCTCTGGTGCTTGCACGGCCTCCTCCTCCACCAAACCCCCCACAACCTGGATGACTCCGTGCCATCTTCCCCTGTTGGGCCCTGTGGGGTCCCAGCTGCCCCTTCTGCTGCCGAGGAGTCCAACTCCAACCTCCGCCTCTTGGACCTCCCCCCGGCAGCTGCGGCCTGGGACGCGGCACCGGACTCCTCACTCCCCGACGAGATCACAACATGGGAGGGGAGCCGGGCCTTGCGTCTCCGGCTGGCGGTGGGATCCCCGCCGCTGTGCTCCACAGCACCTTCTCCGCCCTCTTCATCAGTTGACGCTGCAGACAGGGAGAAACAAAACACAGGCATCAGGGCACTGTACAATGGACACATACACACATGACAGTTGTACATGGGTGGCATTGGCAAACCTCAGACATGTCATCACAATCCCCAACACACATGTCATTACAACTCGCACACATGAGCAATACCACAGCCATATCGCAACTGCCACCACCATCCATACACATACAACAGCATGAGCAGCCAAAGGTGAGCCAGACATCACATGCAACACAGGAAGTTCACCACACATGTACACACACCACCACACTTGCATGCATGTGTACACCTCTGCCAAGTGTCGCAGTGTTCAGACGGGCATCCATGTCACATCTGCCAATCAGGCTTCCACATACCGCTGTCGCATGCATCCATGTTGCATCACTGTTGCACCCTTGTCAAATACACACACATGCACATGTACACAGTGCTGATACATGCAGCCGAAAACAACATACATGCGTGACATCACGGACATGTCTACTTACATACACATTCATCCAAACATGTGTGCCCACACAACTGCATTTGGCATGCAAGCCTACACACACAAGCACCATCCATGTCTCACACATTCCAGCCCTCGCATGTGTTAGCCCCACGGCCCTGTACACCCCCACCCATACTCGACCCCATACAAACAGATGTGCAACCTGCACACTACTGAATAATCACCACACGCACTGCTCACAATAAGGATGCATGTACACTCACCGCTCGACTCCAGACGGGTCTGCCTCTCAAGGACCTGGACGTGGAGCGCTGGGGATATGCGTTCCAGGACCCTCATCTGTTCTTCCGACAAGTGGCCCTGGGGCCCCTTGGCATCCGCTGCCTTCAAGAGGCGCCGGGCCTTGTTCAGGGTCCTGGACCTGAAGTCCTCCCAGCGCTTCTTGACATGTTGTAAGTCGCGGACTGCCACCCCCTCCGCGTTGATGGCAGTCACGATGTCAGTCCAGATCCGAGTCCGTCCTTCCTTGTCGGCGCGGGAACTTCCGAAGAGGGCATCATACTGCCCCAGGACTTGCTCCACCAGGACACCAATTTCGGTGGCACTGAAGCTGGTGCCCCTCTGCCTCTCTGGCCGGGGGTTGTCAGTGGTCTCAGATGGTGTTTGCCCCGACATGACAACCCCAGAAGCAGGAGTGGGTGGGCAACTGGGTCCTGGGGCTGGGCTGTGGAGTGATGGAATCCCAGTCGGGAGTCTTCAGTCCCAGCAGGGGTGGTCACAGCAACAGCACCCCTGGCTGATGTGCAGGCAGCAAATGGCAGGGCACGTGGGCAGCAGGCAGTCAGGCAGCAGCAGATGGCAGGTGGGAGCGTGCTCGGGGCTCTGGGGGGCAGTAGTTCGGCCTTCTGGGCAGGAGCGTGGTCTTCCGTGTGCTTACGCGTGGCCAGCTTGATACGGAGTGATTTGGCACGTGAAAAATCTGCACATCAGCGTGTGATTCGAGGAAGGGCCCTTAGCGCAAAAGCGCGGCTGCACGCATACGCATTTTCATTGGACAGAAGGCCCCTCAAGCGCAAGCGCCCCTGTGACGTGACGCGTACAGACGTGCATGGGCATTTCAGCGCGCGAAAAAATGCACGTCCGCGTGTAATACGAGGAAAGGGCCCGTGCGCGTAAGCGCGCGTGGAAAACTGCACGTCCACGTGTAATACGAGGAAAGGCCCTTAGCGCGTATGCACGGCAGCACGCATATGCGATTTCATTGGACCAAAGGCCCTTAGCGCGTGAGTGCGTCTGTGACGTGATGCGCGTGGGTGTTTCCCTCATTGCACGTGATGACAGAACACACGTGGATTTCCACCAATCGCGTGTGAAAGTTCCCGGCACCCCGGAACACACGTACCCAGGCTAATTGCGTGTCGAACTTCCCGTGCACCCCGTAAAACACGTACCCAGGCCAATCGCGTGTACGCTCACTCCCCTCCGATCACACGCGATGACACTCGGACCTACAGTCTTACCACGTATCCGAATACGGGAAACCCGCGCACGGCAAAAGACGTGCACAGGCGTCACCGCGTCCGCCCACACGAAGGCAGGCGGAGGCGTCCCCGCGCACAGCATAAAAGTGCGCGCAAACAACAAACGCGTATATACAGCTACGATGAATGCCCCATTTGTCGCTGCACTGATCGTGGGACACCGCAGGAGGAGGAGAATAGCCAGGGCACGCATTTTCGCACCACGGACAAGCCTTTTTGGGATGCCTGACGACCAGGTCTACGGCAGGTATAGGTTTCCACCCATTATCATCCTAGACCTGGTCAGGGAGTGGGAAGATGACCTCTCATCCCCCACCCTTTGCTCCCAAGCATTGAGCCCCTTGGAGAAGCTGCTCAATGTCCTGCATTTTTTGGCCACTGGGTCATTTCAGCGGACCACTGCCATAGTGGGGGGGTCTCACAGGCCACGCAGTCACGCTGCCTACACCAGGTACAGGCAATCATGACAGCGCGCCCCTCAGTCCGCAGGCACATATACATGCCCAGAACACCCGCAGAAAGGCAGGCCGTTGTCCTGGATTTTTTCAGGGTGTCACACTTCCCCAAAGTGCTCGGTGCCATAGATTGCACCCATGTGGCCCTACGTCCACCTAGGGCCATTGAGCACATCTACCGAAACCGCAAGCACTGGCATTCCATCAATGTACAGGTGGTATGTGATGCAAAGGGAATCATCACCTCTGTCTATTCAAACTACCCTGGCTCCACCCATGACAGTTTCATATACAGAATGTCCGCCCTGAGCCGGGCCGTGGAAGCTGGGCAGCATGGCGACACATGGCTCCTAGGTCAGTACAAATGCCCTTGCACATGCATGCAAGTCACACACAGACAAATATCCAAACCCTAATAATCTCAACTATTATCACCTCCCCAGGGGACAGTGCCTACCCTCTGAGCAACCACATGATGACGCCAATCCGGAACCCCACCACACCACCCCAGGTAAGATACAACACCGCCCATATTGCAACCAGGGGCATAGTGGAGCGCACATTCGGAGTGCTCAAGTCACGTTTCCGCTCCCTTGACCGCTCTGGTGGGCAACTACTCTATGCACCACCAGTAGTGTGCAGGATCATTGTGGCAGCATGTGTCCTGCACAATGTTGCAACACGGCAGGGTGTCCCGGTGGACATGGTGGTGCCCCCACATCCCCAACCACAGGCACAGGCACTGCCCATGGGAGGGGACAGGGCACGTGGCGAGGAAGCCCGGACCCAGCTTGTGGCCACATTTTTCACCTAAACTCCCACCCCTGCGGAGTGCACACAGGCCTGGCACATACCAGGTGACAATCAATGATGACAAAGAGACAGTCAACTGTCACAACCCTACCACCCTGAGATAGTTGCCATGGAAGTGCCACATCGTCTGCATCCCTAGCTACTTAAACACAAGCTATCCTGTGTGACCAAAAGGCACACATATGACATATGACATGATATGGGCCATACACAAGTATTCCAAGGCGCAATGAGGCAGGGAGGGGGGAATAAGGGAACACAGAGAACGGTACTACTAGGCCAGGTGTCATTGAGATCGTGCAAGTGCAGGGGTAGTGGCAAGGGAAAAGTGCAAGGGGAAGGGTGGGGGGGAGTCCAGTACAGGGGAAGTAGCCCAAAAAAATAATACATAGGTCGCCTGGTGGCAACTGCAAAGGTAAGTGCAGACAAGTGCTGGGAAGGGAGTGCTGTAGGGATAGAGAGACAGTACTGCAGTGCAGGGGTTTCCCGGGGGGCAGTGCAAGTGGAGAGTGGCTGGACCAGGGACCGAGGTCAGTGAGAGTGGCCCCGTTGCAGCTCCTGTGCAGTTCCAGTGAATAATTCTGCAAGGGAGAGGCAGAGAGTAAGCAGAAGCAAAGAGGAAGGTCTTGAGGTGCTTCCAGAACTGGAGATGGTTCCCCTCAAGTTCAAGTCAGGCAGGAAGTCTGTTCCAGGGGGAGGGCCCTGCTGCGGAGAGAAATCTACCCCCAGCTAGTTGCTCTGAGAAGCGGATGACCCGGACATGCAAGGTGTGCATCACACACGCCTGCAAAACAGGCCATGGCCATCACTGTCATGTCACTCAAACCCTCCCAAACATCAACATGACATGGCAAGCAATACCCATACACCAACGCAGTAACGATAAGGTACACATTGCCATGTCCTAAATGTACAGTGGCATCGGACAATGATGCCTGACCCGGAATCAGATGAAATGACAGACCAACAAAATCTCCCACCCAAAATAAGTCATTTCCAAATGCATTACAACAGTCGTAGACATAACATCACAATGAATGCCTGTCTACATGCACATTATGCATTGCAAAATCAACACTGCAGCTCATGTGTGCAGTGTCCTACTCCTGCATCACACTGCTCAGCGCACAGCACAGTGAACAGCCATTGTGTGTGATGCACACCCTGAGCATCACATCTAAGTGACAGACCACATCAAACATCAAATTAGGCATGTACTGGATCCATAATCGCTCACAGAACATGTGCTGCCGGGACACAGTGGGCACCAGAAGGCAAACAGTGTACACATGGATATGCAAGGGTAGGAGTACATGTAGTTCATCCGAGTGCAAGTGTGTGGTTCTGCAAGGACATGCACTCCACATATGCATGTGCACTCAAGTGACCATCAGTGTTCCCTACACATCACATGTGAACATCCACCATGTGTACACCCCAGCATGTCAAACCACAACTATCCCCTCGCACCTGAAAGGAAAACACAACACATGAACAGGCATTGATCAGCAGAACACAACATGTACATAGGATACCACCATTACTATGTCAGAGTTCCCATCACACTGCAGGGCAAGGCAACTATCAACAACAACCAAACCCCTCCCTCACAAATGACCATGACCCACTGAACAACTGCACCTGGGTCATGGAGCCTCCAAACCTCAATTTCACCTGGCCACAGGATCACCTTTACCCTTCGTCACCATCTCCCACCTTGTGTGTAAAAAGATGCCTGAACCCTCAGAATCCACACTCATTTCCAAAATCACAAAATCCAAGGCATATAAACGAACCCGAACACCCTCCAGTAGATGACTTGACGTAGCAGTACCTCACAAAGGCCAAGTACTACCACAATGATGCAACAACCAAGGTAGCACAGCAAAACAATGTCACGACAGGATGTGAGACATGTGTGGTACATGACATAGGATGATGCACCATGAATGGATGTGTACTGTCACAGGTCCCCTGTACAGGCGCGGGAGTGTCACGAAACAACCACCCCCACCATGTCCCGGGTGCCTGCAAGGTCAAACTCACACAGGCCCCTGAGACCCTGGTGGGGAATGAGGTTCAGGGATATGCAGTCGGGACAGGTGTTGACACACTGGATGACTGGAATGAGTGGCAGGAGAGGGGAGGAGGAATGACACATGAAACTAGGGAATGCATGAAAATGTACAACCTGCATGAACACATACACAATCCAAACAAACTTGGACATCATTGTCATGGCCTTCTGTAGTCCAGGCTCAGGAGTGGTACGAACCAACCACCCCCTCTAGGGTTTTGGCGCCTGCAAGTTCGGGGCTTACACAGGCATCCGCAACCCCAGTGGGGAAAGAGGATCAGGGAACGTTGCTTGGATAGGCACGGGAAGCAGGAACACCGGGTAGAGGGTACAGGTTTCAAAATTGCATAGGATCACGGGTGATTAGGGAGAAAAAACATACCAAATTGAACCACACATACATCCATGCATCAGTACACTCCCCAGGAAGACTATGCAGAGCAGTTCGAAAGAAAAACAACAAGACACTTAGCTCTGGTTTTGAGTGCTGGCCTCCTGACTGCGCACTCTCAGGTCCGGTTACAGGAGCACTGCAATGCTGCAAAGAGAGCCACAGTCAACAACCTGTACGTGCCAATTACACAAAAACACAACACCAAACATGCCCCATAGCAACAAACTACTCTACAAACAGACAATCTGTGCTCAATGCTTCGTACCCATATATAACATCACCCCTGTGACGGGTCATACACAGTCAATGCAGTAAGTCAGCCGCTGGTGGGTGCGTGGCAAATGGAACACCAATGTGTCACAATTCACACAACATGCAATGTTCCCTGGGTAAGCAGACAGACCCATATAGCAAGCCATGACTACAGAGCAAGTTGCGTACCACCATGACCGAAACAAAGTTGGCAGTGCATTTATCATGAAGTACGTGGAAAAGACATGCACTGCACCCGAGTATGTCCCTTGCTGTATGTCCCTGTGAGCTGCCCCTTTCCATGTCTCGGAAGGCTACATGGTTGATACAAGTGCCTCAATGAACCTTGTTGTACCGGAGGGTATGTGCCACTGCCCCTGCATGTGTCCCAGACAACCCTACTATCAACAGCCATCAGTCCACAAACACATCTGAGCTGCATTGTGTGCTTCAACACCAATATTCGTCTAAGCTCAACCTCAGTGCTGTGACTAAGCCTGCATGTGCAACTCGCCTGGTGCAAGCTTTGCTGTGTCGTGGCCCCCCTGTGATGCTCACCTTGCCTGGAGTTCCTTGGAACATGTCAGCAGTTCTAGGATGTGGGTCTGCAATCACTGTGCCTCTGCTTGTGCACACATGTGCATGTGGGCACCAACAAACGGGTCCAGAATTCCGTCGTCCAATGGGCCATGTCTGCTGGCAAAGGTGCTCTGGAGGCTCATCCTCCTGCAGAAAGGGCATGAAACACATGATTAATGCTTCAAAGTCATCTGTGTGTGTCTCATCAGGCATCTCATTACTTGACCATGTCAGAGAGTCACATCTCAAAGTCCGTCTTTCACCTCCAAAGTGTGGAACACCATCTACAGCATGAATTGCAACAAGCACGTGTACAGGAAAGATATGAAACATACTACACAATGCATAGCAATCAATGTCCACATTAATCATGACACACCCCATCTAGCAAAAGCTGAACAGTGGACAATGACACCTAAATCATCCCCACTAGGGGTGTCAACACAAGTCACACAGCACCAGACATGCCACAGATATGACAGTCCAAAGCCCTTGTGTAATATTCTGTAACACCAAACCATCCTTGCGAGCCCATGGATAAGGGAGGCAGGAGTGGCATATGTGAGTCAAGGACCTCAAGCAGCAAACACATACACAAGACAACCATGAAGGGCCCAGCTGGAACAGACAGTGGATGCCTTCAAAAGCCACAAAGCACCGCACCGTCACATGAAAGCACAATAGACTAGCAATTTTGAACTAACTCAACTATTAACTAATTACACTAACTATGGAAAACCTACATTACCTATTTAAACTAACTATCAAACAGAAACTTAACTAACTAAACTAAAAGAAAAATCAAAAATGGCCACATACGACCCGGGGGGGAGGGGAGGCACCCAGGAGGGGGGAGGTACAGGGTGCTGCTCAACATCCACATGCGATGATGCTGAGCCAAAAAAAAAATCCTCCATGGGCTCAACGCCTGCACAGCACAACCTATGTGGGAGATAGATGGTCGTCCGAGTCTGGCTCATCCTGTAAAGGAGGACGTGGCACAGTAGCCTGGCCACGCCTAGCCGCAGCTTGCCCCTCGTCGGCAGCAAGTCTGCCGGACGGATGAGCCTGGTTCTGTGTGGCGATGTTACATAGGTCTGCATGCAGAACCTCACGTGATACACGTGCTTCCTCTTGCAAGGTAGCACGTGTAACACAGAGTTCCTCCTGCAAGGCCTGGCTGGACAACCGCTGCACCTGCCGGCAAGCCTGTAGCTCAGCCGAGATGGTACGCTCAAGCTGTGCAAACCTCTCCTCTGCCTGCTGCCTCTGGGACATCATAAGGACACCCAGAGTGGATCTTAGGGAAGCATACTCCTTGACGCAGAGACGACATTTCAGCCTGGCGTGCCCTGTCTGAGGCCGCCATGCCCAGCCTGAGCGAGCGGGCCGTGGACCGTGCCGCCTGCTGCTGGAGAAGCCCCTGCCTAGCAGGGGGAGCACAGATCGGGCCACACGCTCCATGCTCTCAGCGATGTTATCCATTGCTGCCCCCTGCTGTTCGGAATTGGCAGTCATGTCTTGCTCCCACTCAGTATACAGCGGTTGCTTGCGGCGACTGCGTTGCCGGGCTTGACTCCTGCGGGACCCAAGGACCGGGGGTCCTCGCTGTGTTGGCACATGCCCCCGTCGACGTGATGTCCCAGGCACATCAGTGACTGGTGTGGAGGGTGATCCTGCGTCCCGATCCAACACGGGCGGAGGAACCAAGACTGTCTGATCCCTCAGTGCAGGTGTCACAGACAGAGGAGTGTCCACATCAGAATCACTCACCCCTGACACATGGACTTGATGCTCATCCAACTCAACATGGACGTCAGAGTCGTCATCAAGGCTGGACTCGTAGGCAGCCAGAGACAGGATGGACTACAGCACTTGGGGGTTTTCGTGGCCTACCACCCCAAGACCCCCACTAGTGCCGGGTTGATATGGTGTTACCAACCCTGTGTCTGGCATGACAACACCATCTTCTGCCTCCATTGCGTCATCACCTGAAAAATAGAGAGAAAAAGGTCACTACACATGTCAGAAGCACACGACACACACACACACCGACAGCAAAGGCATCCGGCAGACATGTGACACACAACATATGACCTGGCATGCATGCTGGGTCTACTTTGAATAGCTTCTGTGATCAGACCTGTTGAAAGGTGGCAGTTTCCATGGAAGTGGGTCTATGCAGTGCAGAAAATGTGTACGCCACTCACTACCTACATGTACAAGCACTCCATGGTGTGTGCCAGGAAATGTGAAGGCAGTGCAATGTCAAATTCAGACATCACGTGCATTGTGCATTCAATGTGTACCATGTCCAGAAGCCAAGCACCCCTCCACCCCAGTACCAAAGCAGGGATGCCTAGCATGATATCAAAAGGCTGACCATACACCTGTGTATTGACAGGCAGTGTTGACTGGCATCAACAGCTTAATGTGATACAAATTACAACACTGCAAATGATGCTGGGACAGTGGGCAGGACACATGATGAAAACTCCGGAGGCCGCCCACGTGTGAAGAAGACACAAGAGTTGGACAGAGTCATTGGCCATTGAACAGGCTGAGGCCTGTGAGCCACACAGATTGTCAGGGCCTAAACATGTGTGCAACGCAGGACTGAGCCACAGTTGACATGGGGAGGCCGATGAGATGGCAGGCAATGTATGTAACCAAGGACTCATATTAGAGTGATCATCCAGTCAAGGACACATAGGGGCATGCGTGCAATGCACATGGAGCATGAATGGGCACTCATGTCCCTGCGGGACATCTGACCCATGCACAGTACAAGTGAGATACCCTGCATCGAGTACTAAGGCTGTACCACACGGCATATGTCTGGCAGTTTCTACGCTGGAAGTTAGCATCTACACAGGACACATGAACAAGATACTACACATTGGCAAGATTGAAGCAGACCAGTGCAAGGGTGGAACTGGAGTGCAGAGTGGCGGAGGAGGGGCAAGGGAGCATGCCCACATGGAGTCCCGCATGCAGGCAGAGGAGACATGCATGACGGTAGCATTGCATTACTTACACATCAGAACCATGTACGCGTCACATGTAGCAGCAATCATGCACAACACATCCCACAAGTGAAACACACACGTCCTCAACAAACACGCATCAACACTCACTGGACTGGGCATCAAAGTCCAGCATCTCTCCCACTTCTTCGACCAATTCAGGTGGTATGAACTCTGCAACGAGAGCCTCATGCGGAGTGAGTTCTTCCTCCTCTGGTGCAGGCCCACCGCCAGTCACCAGAGTCAAGTTGTAATTTGAAGCACGCTTGGCCTTAGTGCTGCGCTTGATGTCATTCCAACGCTTTTTGCACTCCTGCGCCGTGCGCACCTCATGGCCGAATGAACTGACATGTTCCGCAACATGCTTCCAGTGGGTGTCACGTTGGGCAGCCGTAGTCTGACTATTGGCACCCACTAGCATGTCACGGCTGTGGCCCCGCACGTAGTCCACGAGGAAGTCCAGTTCCTGCTTACAGAAAGGCTTCTTCCTCAACGTGCAGGAGGTCGTGGCTGTGTGTGGGGTCGCAGCCTGTGCTGCAGGTGCAACCTTCCTCCTCTTCGACTGTGGCGCAGACCCTGGCTGGCTAATGCTACCCTGACCAGTATGGCCAGTGGGTTCGGTGGATTGAGCCAAGGGAGTGGCAGGTGGAGGGATGACCAAAGACTTGACTTGTGTCAGTGGCAGCTGGGTGCCCACTAATGGACCCTGCGCAGCAACATCAGCTGTGGCAGGGTCATTGACCGCAACGGTCCTGGTTGGCAGACTCACAACCGGGGTGCTGTTGGGTGCATCTGCCCCTGCACTTGCCAACACCCGGCTGTTCGGGGCAGCAGATGACATGACTGCCCCAGGGACACGTGTCTTGGTCTGAGCAGCCCGGCGTGCCCCTATGGTTTCCCCCCTGGCCTGTTGGAGATCTACCAAGGGCTCTTCAAGTGCCAATGCAGACTGCGCTGGCAGACCCTGACCCTGGGTGGCGGTGTCCACAGCTGCACCTGCAGCTACCACTACCCTTGGGCCCGTGACAGTCGATGGAACGGACTGCCGGGTCATACGGGTGCCAGTGCCAGATGCAGGAGCTGCATCCCCCGGGACCACAGGGGGTGGTAGCATGACTGCACCGACACATGGCACAACATTGTGCTCAAGTGGCGCACCCCTGCCTCTTCCCCCTCTGTGGCTGCCCTGGACACCCTGGAGTCCCCCTACTCCCTGGTCACCACGGCCACGTCCCCGACCACGCCCGCCACGAGGAGTACGCCCAGCTGAGGAGCCCCTCACCCTTGGTGGCCTCCCAACCATGGCACAGATGTAGTAGTGCTGGCACAGATGGAGTGGTGCCAATGGGAGGTGTACACCACAATTGACCTGGGCAATTGGGGTGAAGGGGGTGGGAAGCAAGATGTTAACAGCCCCCCTGCACCTGCAAGGCTGTATGTGACCCCTGTGATGTGGTGACGGGTCACGCAACGCTCAGGCACCCCAAAACTGCAGTAAAACCGTGCACGCAACCCTGCAGCCTACGTGCGTGGATTCAACCTCCCGCAGTACGCGGTGGCACCCAGTGACACGAATAACGTGTACGCGTGGGACACGCAGGCTACTATGACATCGAAAATGGGTGCGATACACAGGGGCACCCGCAGTGGGAAAAAGAGCGTGTGCGACTCACCGTCTGACTAGCGCGATGCAGAAAAACACGCGTAGCCAATACCCCCGCCAGAAGAAGAGATACGTCCTTGATAGCTGTGAAGTTGTGATGGCGCGCGAAACAACAGGAAGCAGCAACACACGTCGGTCTCCACGAAAGGCACGTACAGCGAACTGCTGGGCCCGCTCACCTTTAACCCGTGCTGAGGGAAACGCACGCGCGCGTCACGTCACTTACGCGCATGGGCCCTTTCCTCGTATTACACGCGGACGTGCAGTTTTCCACGCGCGCTTACGCGCATGGGCCCTTTCCTCGTATTGCACGCGGATGTGCAGTTTTTCACACGCGCTTACGCGCATGGGCCCTTTCCTCGTATTGCACGCGGACGTGCAGTTTTCCACGCGCGCTGAAATGCCCATGCACGTCTGTACGCGTCACGTCACAGGGGCGCTTGCGCTTGAGGGGCCTTCTGTCCAATGAAAATGCGTATGCGTGCAGACGCGCTTACGCGCTAAGGGCCTTTCCTCGAATTACACGCTGACGTGCAGATTTTTCACGTGCCAAATCACTCCGTATCAAGCTGGCCACGCGTAAGCACACGGAAGACCACGCTCCTGCCCAGAAGGCCGAACTACTGCCCCCCAGAACCCCGAGCACGCTCCCACCTGCCATCTGCTGCTGCCTGACTGCCTGCTGCCCACGTGCCCTGCCATTTGTGCCTGCACATCAGCCAGGGGTGCTGTTGCCGTGACCACCCCTGCTGGAACCGAAGACTCCCGACTGGGATTCCATTGCTCCACAGCCCATCCCCAGGACCCAGTTGCCCACCCACTCCTGCCTCTGGGGTTGTCATGTCGGGGCAAACACCATCTGAGACCACTGACAACCCCCGGCCAGAGAGGCAGAGGGGCACCAGCTTCAGTGCCACCGAAGTTGGTGTCCTGGTGGAGCAAGTCCTGGGGCAGTATGATGCCCTCTTCGGAAGTTCCCGCGCCGACAAGGAAGGATGGACTCGGATCTGGACTGACATCGTGACTGCCATCAACACGGTGGGGGTGGCAGTCCGCGACTTACAACATGTCAAGAAGCGCTGGGAGGACTTCAGGTCCAGGACCCTGAACAAGGCCCGGCGCCTCTTGAAGGCAGCGGATGCCAAGGGGCGCCGGGGCCACTTGTCGGAAGAACAGGTGAGGGTCCTGGAACGCATATCCCCAGCGCTCCACGTCCAGGTCCTTGAGAGGCAGACCCGTCTGGAGTCGAGCGGTGAGTGTACATGCATCCTGATTGTGAGCAGTGCGTGTGGTGATTATTCAGTAGTATGCAGGTTGCACATCTGTTTGTATGGGGTCGAGTATGGGTGGAGCTGTACAGGGCCGTGGGGCTGACACATGCGAGGGCTGGAATGTGTGAGACATGGATGGTGCTTGTGTGTGTAGGCTTGCATGCCAAATGCAGTTGTGTGGGCACACATGTTTGGATGAATGTGTATGTAAGTAGACATGTCTGTGATGTCACGCATGTATGTTGTTTTCGGCTGCATGTATCAGCACTGTGTACATGTGCATGTGTGTGTATTTGACAAGGGTGCAACAGTGATGCAACATGGATGCATGTGACAGCGGTATGTGGAAGCCTGATTGGCAGATGTGACATGGATGCCCGTCTGAACACTGCAACACTTGGCAGAGGTGTACACATGCATGCAAGTGTGGTGGTGTGTGTACATGTGTGGTGCACTTCCTGTGTTGCATGTGATGTCTGGCTCACCTTTGGCTGATCATGCTGTTGTATGTGTATGGATGGTGGTGGCAGTTGCGATATGGCTGTGGTATGGCTCATGTGTGCGAGTTGTAATGACATGTGTGTTCCGGATTGTGATGACATGTCTGAGGTTTGCCAATGCCACTCATGTACAACTGTCATGTGTGTATGTGTCCATTGTACAGTGCCCTGATGCCTGTGTTTTGTTTCTCCCTGTCTGCAGCGTCAACTGATGAAGAGTGCGGAGAAGGTGCTGTGGAGCACAGCGGCGGGGATCCCACCGCCAGCCGGAGACGCAAGGCCCGGCTCCCCTCCCATGTTGTGATCTCGTCGGGGAGTGTGGAGTCCGGTGCCGCGTCCCAGGCCGCAGCTGCCGGTGGGAGGTCCAAGAGGCGGAGGTTGGAGTTGGACTCCTCGGCAGCAGAAGGGGCAGCTGGGACCCCACAGGGCCCAACAGGGGAAGATGGCACGGAGTCATCCAGGTTGGTGGGGGGTTTGGTGGAGGAGGAGGCCGTGCAAGCACCAGAGATGGGGTCTGGAGGTGGGGATCCCACTGGTGCTTGTGGTGCAGTGCAGGACCAGGGACAGGAGGCAGCACAGGCCGCCGCGGAGGTGCCTGTGTGCAATCCTGTCCCTGATCCTGTCCCTGCATCATCTTGCACCAGCAGGGATGCCTACGTCCAGACCCATTTTCAGGCAGGGGATGAGTTCACGTCAACTGGCCTTCCTCTGCCTGCGGACGTGGCTATCCAGGTCCGGGTTGAGCCTGTCCTGGCTGGTGTGGCGTTGCGTCAACGGGCCATGCGAGGTGACCTGCAGTCTTTTCATGAAGAGACTGCACGTCATCTCGAATGGCTCGTTGACCACGTCAGCCTGATGGGACATGTCACCCAGGCCGGATTCCTCCGTCTGATGGGGCTTGCTACGACCCCCTCCTCAACTGGACCCCCTACGCGTCAGTCGTCCTCTGTGCCATCTTCCCACCCATCAATCACCTGGGTGCCCTGTGGAGCTGCCTCTGACGGTGCGGCCAGGCTGGTGGAGGAGACATCCCTGCCACAGTCGGGAGTCGGACAACCAGCAGGGGTGGCCACATCTACGACTGCACCCCAGCCGGCGGAGGATGTGCAGGCAGCAGGAGGCAGTGCACGGGCAGAGGCACAGCAGCAGCAGCAACGTGGTGGGAGCCATGAAGGCTCGGGGCCTTCAACATCGGAGGGGCAGGCATCGGCCGGAGGGCAGGAGGACCCAGGACAGAGAGTGTCTTCTGTGTGGCAGCGGTTGGGCCACGCCATAGATGCGGAGCGGCAGCGGGCGGAAGAGGCACGGCTCACAATGGTCAGGGCGGAGAACTCCATGCGGAGGGCCCTGAGGCGGGCCGAGTGCCTCGAGGCAATCCGCAGGGGTTTGGAGGTGGAGACGTCAACCCTCGGGGACATGGAGGAGGACCGCCTCCAGGACATTGAGGAGGAGTTCGATGATGCCCTGGCCCGGGACATCCACAAGTGAGCCGTGAAACTAGCCCGATGCCCTTGTACATAGTTATGTAGGTAGTGTTAGGTTTCATTTTTGTTTTGATTTTATTTGGACCTTTCGGACATTGGCCACATTTTTGTATATAGTTTATTTTATTAGTTAGTGTAGTTAGATAGGTTTCCTTTCTTTTGTTGGGATAATGGACCCTGGCTTGTTCCCATGTACATAGTTCACTGTTGGATTGTATTTTTTTTTCACTTTTTAACCATGGAGCAATGGCTTTCTTTTTTATTTCCCATTGGATTTTGTTTTGTGGACATTGACTTTGGACAACATTACTTTGGAATTTTATTTTTGGTTTTGCTTTTTTTTTCACGGACATGCTTCTTTTAATTTTTGTACATTCACATTTCTGTTTCTGTTTTCATCTGGTGGGCATGGTGGGAGACATGGGTGGGAGCCTGGTGGAGGCTGCCCCTGGTGGCTGGGGTGTGGGGGTGGTGGGAGACATGAGTGGGGGCCTGCTGGAGGCTGCCCCTGCACTGCTGGGGGGTGGGGGTGCTGGGAGACATGGGTGGGGGCCTGGTGGAGGCTGCCCCTGGTGACTGGGGGGGCGGGGGTGGTGGGAGACATCGGTGGGGCCTGGTGGAGGCTGCCCCTGCACTGCTGGGGGGGTGGGGGTGCTGGGAGACATGGGTGGGCGCCTGGTGGAGGCTGCCCCTGGTGACTGGGGGTGCAGGGGGACATGCGTTGGTGGGCAGTAGTGCAAGTTGACATGTGGGTTGGCTGGGAGTCATGGCCATGGTGGATGGTGTGCCTGCAGGACATGTGCAGGGTAGGCCCCTGTGCTGTGACCCACCTGCAGGGGCCGTGGAGGGTGTAGAGGGAACACCTGGGAGGACCCACACGTGCAATTCACGTGTGGTGCTCCCCGCGCACCCCTGTAATACACGTACCCTGATGGAATCACGTGTGGAACTTCCCGCGCACCCCTCAAATGCGCGTACCCTGCTCGCACGGGCCCAATCGCGTGTGGAACTTCCCGCGCACCCCTGGAATACACGTACCCTGATGGAATTGCGTGTGGAACTTCCCGCGCACCCCTGGAATACACGTACCCTGCTGATGTCACGTGTGAAACTTCCCCCGCACCACGAAATACACGTACCCTGATGAAATCGCGTGTGGAACTTCCCGCGCACCCCTGAAATACACGTGCCCTGCTGATGTTGCGTGTGAAACTTCCCCCGCACTCCAAAATACACGTACCATGATCAAATTGCGTGTGGAATTTCCCGCGCACCCCTGAAATACACGTACCCTGCTGAAATCGCATGTGGCACTTCCCGCGCACCCCTGAGATACGCGTACCCCCAATCGCGTGTGGAAATTCCCGCGCACCCCTGAAATACACGTACCCTGCTGAAATCGCGTGTGGCACTTACCGCGCACCCCTGAGATACGCGTGCCCTGCTCGCACGGGCCCTATCGCATGTGGAAATTCACGCGCAGCCCTGAAATACATGTACCCTGCTGAAATCGCGTGTGGCACTTCCCGCGCACCCCTGGAATACACGTACCCTGCTGATGTTGCGTGTGAAACTTCCCCCGCACCACGAAATACACGTACCCTGATGAGATCGCGTGTGGAACTTCCCGCGCATCCCTGAAATACACGTGCCCTGCTGATGTCGCGTGTGAAACTTCTCCCGCACCCCAAAATACACGTACCATGATGAAATCGCGTGTGGAATTTCCCGCGCACCCCTGAAATACACGTACCCTGCTGAAATCGCGTGTGGCACTTCCCGCGCACCCCTGAGATACGCGTACCCCCAATAGCGAGTGGAAATTCCAACTCATCCCTGAAATACATGTACCCTGCTGAAATCGCGTGTGGCACTTCCCGCGCAAACCTGAGATACACGTGCCCTGCTCGCACGGGCCCAATCGCGTGTGGAAATTCACGCGCACCCCTGAAATACACGTACCCTGCTGAAATCGCGTTTGGCACTTCCCGCGCACCCCTGAGATACGCGTACCCTGCGGAAATCGCGTGTGAAACTTCCCCCGCACCCCTGAAATACGCGTACCCTGCTCGCACTGGGCCAATCGCGTGAGGTACTTCCCGCGCACCCCAGTGATACACGTAGCCCGCTTGCCGTGCTGGTACAGGGTTAGCGCAGCCCTTTGCGCTGGATTGGGTATATTGATGGCTTTTCCCTGCGCGAGAGGCGTTCTTTGGGGCGTAACTGGCGCTGCTGCAGGGTCGCTGCGCCACTGTGCGCCACGGCTGGTTTTGGTGGCTGGAATCCATTAATACGCTGTGCGCGGAAATGTATTTTAGCGCACGCGGCTGGCGCAGGGATTCGCATGCGCACACTGTGCGCCACCCGCGTGCGCCACTTGTGCGCTGAATTCTATGAATTACCCCCTAAATCTTTCCACTTCTATTATCCCCAGATTACTAATTGTAATATTGTTTTTTCTCAAATTCATTTTAATAACATGTCTTTCTTTGTGATTCAATAAATATTCCACATCCGGATCTATTGGAAAAGTATCCCTTTGAAAAAAATCGATATTTTCCACTTGGCTTTCCCAAACATCATTTGTTACATGAAACAATGTTAACCCCACAATTGACACAATTGTATCCTTTGCAACCTGTAAATAAAAAACATTATATTTCACCTGTTTAACCACGTATGTTCCATGGTTTAAATGTACTACCGTCATGTTCTTTAAACAGGTGCTGACCAACCATTTACCTCTGACCATCTTATCCTGTGCCAGTTCTTCACTCCCCATATTGCTAATAATCACTTCACATCCTTCTGATATACTTGGGTCAGATTTCAAACCACAAATAGCATCTGCGGCATCAGGAACAAACGGTTTCCCTGGACACATATAATTTTGTTCTTTAAATTTGACACATGTTTCCAGGTTTGGTATTAAATAAACTTCAGGTTCCCATGACTGAAATGCCACCACTTCTGGAGTCTTAATTTTAATAAATTTGTCCTCTTGCCAAAATCCCACGTTGTGTACCCACTTCGTTTGATAAATAAGTTCAGGAGCTACATATGGGATGCATAGCAAAAATCCGATCTCTAGTCTTTCCAAGTCCACGTATAACGGCATTGCATTACCCATTTCAAATGTAATTTTTACCTGTATTATATCAATTTCCCTCCTGGTCAATCTTTCTATCATTTGACGAATAATATCCTGCGAAACAAAATACAAGGGGATATGTCCTTGAATCAATTGTGAAACTGCAGTTTGAACTTCTCTCATATAATTTGTTAATAGTCTATCAACAGGACTCATTATGTTCAATATTTCATTTAAAGTGCTGTCATGCTTAAGTATTATTTTAGTCGCTCAATGCATCACATCTGCTTGTTCATTTAGAATGATTGCAGTTTCATTTATGAATCTTACTTGTTCATCCAGTCCCCCTCTAATCCCATCTAATGTTTTTTGTATTATTTCCAGGTCAATACTCAGTTGTTGCGCTTTAGTACTCAGTGTTCCTACCGAAATAGAATTGTCTGTTGATATTGTGGTACCTATTATGGCTCCAACTATAGACATTACCAATGATATCGCGAGCATCACCGCACCTCTCTTTCCTCTCCTCTTCTTAATGTCTGCTGAATTCACAAATGTTTTCTCCAACTGCATTAATATATCTCTTATTGACTGCTTAGTGTCCTCTTTTCTTATTTCCAGCCACTCTTTAGTATGTTCAATCTTAATTCCGGTATTGTTCAAATGTTTTTCAATCAAAATCTCAGGATTCAATGGTATGTAGATATTTTGGAAAATAATCCTTCTATCACTCATGATGAATCCTGGTGCCTCTTCCACCGCGATACCAGATGCTGGTCCAGGTTCAATGACAACCTGTGCTTCTGAATTCTTGAAGATCCCTCCAAATATCATCATCATTAACCATATCATCGGTATCATCTTCAATGCTGATCGCTTTACAGCCTTGGTCTTCACCCCTCTTTGGGGTTTTCCAGGAATCCGTCCACGTGGGCTCCAGGACTCCATTGTCTCCCGTGACCTCCGGTATAAATAGTTAATGTTCTAAACCAAAATAGAAAAGAAACAGATTAAGTATATTGCACAATACTAACCACCCTTTTTCCAAAAATAAAACATGCTTGGTAAAAACATTTCGTTTTTTTTTTTTTTTCTGAAATTAAACACAAGTTAAAAAGAAAACAAGCATATATAAAACAGCATTCAATATTTAATACATTTTCTCTCTGCACACCAACCATGAGCTTCCATTATATATATTTATTTATTTATTTATGTATTTATTTATTTATTTATTTATTTATTTACTTATTTTATATTATATATTTTTACATATATTACAGTGTTTGTGTGCCATTATAACAATCAACTTTTTAACTTCTCTGTCACTGCCTCCTGATTGTACCCATTTATTTTCTCTTTTTGTGTTCAAGGGACTTTATGTTGTATTGTGTGCATCAGTGGGTAGTAGCCCCAGGGCTTTCTGTTTCTACATGCTCAAGCCGCCTGATCTCATGTCTGGGATGGCATGGTTTGATCTGATTTACATGGACAAACTGCTCTATCGCCGTTTCACCTTCATTTTTCAAAATTTTATAAACCACAGGAGAGACCTTATCTATAATTCGAAATGGCCCCTGCCAGGCTGCTAGAAATTTAGAATTGTTCTGTTTACTTTTTCCAAAATGAAACTTGTACACCTGATCCCCTACACTGTATTCCTTTACTGATGTATTTTTATCATAATAAGACTTTGCACTGTCAGCAGCTATTTCCAGATTTCTCTGCACACAAGCAAATGCATGTTGCAAATGCCTCCTCAGTTCATCAATATTTTTATGAACTGTGGATGCACTCACAAGTGTTTGCTCATGTGTTCTGTATAGTAGGTGTTGTGTTAACACCATTTTCCTACCTGTGAAGACCTCATGGGGGCTAACACCTGTTGCTTTGGCAGGAGTTGATCTGATTGCCATCAAAACCAACGGTAAACGTGAATCCCAGCTGGAACCTGCTTCTGCCATGAATTTCTTTAAAATATCCACAACAGACCTATTGCTTCGTTCAACTCCATCTGAAGAGGCCGCCCGATATGCAATATGTAGTTTTCTTTTCACACCCAGTATTTGCCATACCTTACTCATTAGAATACTTGTGAAATGACTTCCTCTGCCTGACTCAATTTTTTGTGGCAACCCAAACCTTGAGAACACATGGTTCACCAGCAATGTGGCTGCTGTTTGCGCACTACAATCTGGTGCAGGAATGCATTCAATCCACTTTGACATCAAACATACCACACTTAAAATATAACGGTTTCCTCTGCTCGACCTTTTTAAAGGCCCTACATAGTCTATTTGCAAATCTGACCATGGAAGAGTTAGGCCTCTTTTCATTAATGAGGCTCTATGCATTGGTGAAGCAGGTTTAAATTGGGTGCATACTAGACATCCTCTAGTATATAATTCCACATCTTGGGACATATGTGGCCAGTAAGCATAATCTTTTAGTATTTACAATGTTTTTTGTGAACCTCTATGGCCTGCAGTTATGGCATCATGTGCATGGTGTAGCATTAGCACTCTGAATGAAAGGGGTACCACCCACTGTATTTGTCCTGTTATAGACTCTCTAATCATGAGTCCATCCTGTAATCTAATTCGCGTTTTGTTCTTTAATAGCACCCTCAACTCTTCTTTTCCCATACAATCATTTTCTGTTAAAGGATTTTGTTCAGGATCTATCAAATGATTATAACAGATTCCCAAAATTCGATCATTCTTTTGTGCCTCAATAAAATCTTGGTCTGGCGTGTCATGACTCCACTGTACCACTGGTTGATCTACCTCCTTTGGTGCTTTAGAACGTGTTACTGCATCAATTTGTATTTCACCCATTAAATAATCAATAGGTAGCAATTCTCCCATCACAGCCCCAATCTTAGCCAGGTGGTCTGCCTTATCATTTTCCTCCTTATCCTCTCCTGGTGTTTTTAAATACCCACAAATTTTTCTCCAGTATATTGTTAAATTATTCTCTGACACCAATTTGTCTATGGCTTGTATCATTTTTCCATGTTTAAGTGGTTTTTTGTTGTATGTAACCATGCCTCTTGCTTTCCAACCAGGCAAATACTCCACAAAGCTATTCCGTGCATAGTCAGAATCAGTCACCAGGACAATTTCACTGAACTTTTTATCAACTGCAGTAGCAATTGCTTTATAAATGGCTGCCAATTCCGCCACCTGACTGCTCCTAGCTCCAATCCTCATCCCTATACTGGGGACGCCTTCACATTTCAACCAGACATTTCCTATTCCTGCCACTAATTGTTTATCACTGTCATTTTCAATGTGAAAAGCACAACCATCCACATATACAGTTGGCAAATCCTTGCATGTTTTTTCATTAAAAGCTTTGTGTGGTGATTGTTCAAATTCCTGCAAACTAGTTTCCACTTCCATTTCATTTGGTATTTGTTCAGCTGCGCAGTCATGTAAGTCAGCTAACCCTTGAGCAATTGGGTTCTTTTTATTTTGTCCATATCTCACTTCTACAGGAAAATCTTGTAATGCCAGCGTCCATGAAGTGATTCTGGACTGCGCTAGATTACCTGATCTAATTCTTTTACTCTCTAAAAATTGCAAAGGTTGATGATTGGTTTCAATAATCACCTTTTCTCCCTGAACAATGGGGCGGAAATGTTGTAGCGCCCACACAGTGGTTAATAGGGCCTTTTCACATTCATTAAATTTCATTTCAACTTGGGAAAATGCCTTATTTGCATAGGCAATGGTTTTGTGATTCAAATCGTGTTTTTGTGATAACACTGCTGACGTACAATGTTCAGAAAAACCTATTTCTATAAAGAAATCTCTGTCCTTTATGGGATATGCTAAACATGGTGCCTTTACAAGACATTCCTTTAATTTAGCCACTGCATCAGACTGCTCTTTTCCCCATTTCCAGGGAGTATTCAGTTTAAGCAGTTTAGTCAATGGTTGAGTGATTTCTGCAAAATTTTCAATGAACTTTCTGTTATAGCCTGTCATCCCTAATAAACTTTTTACTCCTTTCACATTTTTAGGATCTTTTAATCTTTGTATGGCCTCTATTTTCTTCTTTTGTGGATTTAGCCCATGTTCAGTCACTTCATGCCCTAGAAAGTTCACTTTTTTCTTGCACTATTGTGCTTTTTGCAAAGATACTTTGGTGCCTGCTTTCTGTAATTGGCCAAGCACATGTCTTATTTCATCATAATGGCTTTTCAGGCTTTCATTTTTTATCAGGACATCGTCCACGTAAACTATTGTTCCTCTTTCCGCTGCATCCGGCATGGCCTTTCTCAAAAATATGACAAATTCACTCCCACTATTGATGTACCCGAACGGAGCTCTAAGCCAGGCATATTGAGTCCTGTCAAATGTAAAGGAAAATAAATTCTGTATCTCCTCTGCCAATGGCATGCACCAATATCCAGAGGTGAGATCTAATGTGGTAAATACTTTTGAACCATGTACCTGAGCTAGGCCCTGATCAATGAATGGCAGTGGCCATCTAGATACTGGTACTCATTTATTTAACTCTCTCAAGTCTGCACATAGCCGCCATTGACCATTTGGCTTTAACACACCTAAAATAGGTGTATTGGATGTGCTATGAATGGGCCTGATGATTCCCCGCGATTCCAAATTTTTAATATTCTCTGCCAATGATTCTAAACATGCCAGCGGTAGTCTATACTGGCGTCCAAACACTGGACTTCTGCTACACCCTTCTGGTAGTGTGGCCACATGTAAATCAGTTAAACCACAATCATAAGCATCTTTTGCAAATACATCCTTAAACTCCATAAATATCTCACTCAGATTGTTCCTATCCTCATTGCTGTCACACGCATCCGCTAAGGAGATCTGCTCTTCTACCATTTTGGAAAATTCTGGAAAATCTTCTGGTAAGGGAATCTCAGCGCTTTCCTCTAACTGTGTAGCTGTGTCTTTTTGTAAAGCTGCCACTTTTAAAATATTTTGGCATATCAGCTTCCACTTCAATGGGCTGATTTTCTGTTTCATTTTCATTTAAATTAAATATTATGCAATCCTCTTGATGGCAGCACACTGTCTCATTTGAATCATAAGGATACACAGAATGAATTTTAAATATTCCTTTGGGCTGAGAGTCCAGGTGTTCTGGCAACTCACCCTTGGCATCTACATACTTTTCAGGGATATTTCCAATCACCATGTTATTTAAATCTGCCGTATAATGTGATTTTTGTATGGCCATTCCTAATGGGGAGTTTTCCTCTAAATGAATATCCTGACAACCTTTATTATTTACCATAATTTTTACAGATCCTTCACCAATATCTACCAATGGAATGTATTCATAATACAGGCCTTGCTGTTTTATGGATTCATTCAGGCATACAAATGCATCAGAGTCTTTCATCTGCTGTCCATTTTTGCATTTCAGTGTTATTGCAAACTGTTTTGTAAATGCAGGAATAATAGTATCTTTCCTCATTTGTAATTCGATTGCATAAGGAACCAGTTGTGCACAATGATAAGCCCTTCTTTTGTCTTCAAATTCAGGTGCCGGACCACCTAGGCGTGACAATATTTTTTGATTAAGGAAATCTAACACCATACACATTCTGTGCATGATGTCATTGCCCATGTAAAATTCATTTTGTGCTCCACTCACTATCCATACATTATGGTAAATTGTTTTCTGCCCAATGCTAATTTTAAGCATGCATCTGCCTGCAATTCGGTTTTCAAAGTCTGGACTGTCCAACCCAGAAACATATTGGTTTTTAATCCAAAATTTTGGGATTTCTTCCCTCTCCATTATTTTTTGCAATAATTTCTCATTAATGAAACTCCTTTCATGTCCAAGAGCTAAAGTGTCTTTTATTGTTTTAAAATAGTCATTTATACCAACATGAACCCATGGTTGCTCATCTTCCATGTGTATTTCTGCCAGAGTGGTAATGTGTTTTTCTGAATCTGTTTTAGGAGCAATATTCTGTTTGCATGTTTTCTCTTTTAAATAAAAACGTAATGTGTGCTCATCTATGGCAGTCTGCCAATTTTTCCTTGGGTCCAAGTATATTTGTACAGGTAGTTTTTCATTGTCGCTCTGCATTTTGTCTTGACACATTAATATAACAGTGACACTAGGTATGCAACTATTCTGGAGATATACCTCCACAGCATCATTTGTTTTGGCAACGGTGTGACATTCATTTATGCTGCTGTTTTGTGATTTTAGTTTCTTAGGCCTCAATGGTTTTTTGGTTAAGGACCACAGCACTCCATTCACCCCATCTATGAGAGGAGACAATCTTTTCAGGCAATCTGTCCCCATCAGAAATGGAATTTCACAAATAGATGTGATCAATAACTCTTGTTTCATTCTGTGCTTTCCTATTTTTATGTCAACCTCAGTTACACCTATGATGGGCACCTCCTCCCCATTAAAGTTATGCACTGGACCTTGATTTTCCTTCACTGTGATCTGACTCTGTGGGGGTCTCCCTTCATTGATACTCTTTACCAGCTCCTTGGACATAATTGTGGCCTGTGCGCCAGTGTCAATCATAGCAAAGGTGTGGCATTTTTCTTCTACAGTGATGGGTGCATAATATCTGTCCTCAACTTCCTCTAATACACATAAGAAGTGTGAATTCTTACTGATTTCAGGGCTCACCTTTCTCAGGCCTTTTTCACTTTTGGCTAAGCGCATTGGTAAATGGAAAGACATTTTTCCCTCCTTTTTACCCATTTCTGCGCGAGAGACTTTATTCATTTCTCCATGATCAGAGGTTTTTTAGAGGGTGGCCACTGTTCGCCCATCCATCTGGGTAACATCAGAGACCACATTACAACCTTCCAACTGAACATGTGTAACAACATCATTCAGCAATTTGTCATTTTTTAATTCTGTGCATTTGTGATCATTTAGTGTGATACCAGCCCTTTCAGCCTCTTCAAAAATATGTGGCTCACAGAATTCGTCAGGTGATTGACTTGTACCCTCCTTTTGAGTATTTCCTTTTTCTGCCTGTGTTTGGTCATTGTTTTGCTTGCCCAGGGAAGGAGCTATAGCATCCCCACTTACTCCCTGTTCACTGGTATTCCCCATGCATGAGTCATTTTTCTTAAATCTGTCCCTTTGTTCTTTTGGAATTCCTAATGTTTCTTTTTCATTTGTGCAAATCTTTACTGTTTTATTTAGCTCTAGGTTAAACCGTACCTCTTTTTTAGAAGTATTTGCACTTTCTGTCACATGTTCATTTACTGGCACTTTCATTTTTAATTCATTAAGCATCTCAGAGTCGTTATGCAAAATTATATCAGAGCAATCTGTCATTTTGGCACTGCAGTTATCATGAGTACTTAGTCACTTTTCGGAAGCCCCCCGGTCATTGCTATGGCCATCAGCCCCCTCTTTGGAAGGTTGTTTTTGCGCTGTATAGAGCTTTCCTATTTGCTCAGCTAACATTTTCACTTGGGCCTCAAGGCACTGGAACCTTTCCATCTCTCTAGAATCCTCTTTCTGTGGCCTAGGTCGATATTGGTTGTTTTCCCCCTGATTGGATCTATTCTGATACCTCTCAGGTGATTGATATCGGTTGGGATGGTTTCTGAACTCTTGATTCATTTGTGGAGCGGAGCGGGGTGCACCCATCCTTTGATTATAGTCCCCTGGTGGGGAATCATTGTACTGACGTGGATTGTAGTTCATGTTTTGCCTCATATCCTGTCTCTCAGATTGTGGGTACTGGCCCCTATGTTGATTTCCATTATCAATAAATCGATCCACATATCGGGGCCTATCCTGATTACCATATATCATGGTGTTGGGATCAAATCTGCTCTGTGTCCCCAATGACTGGTAGGGACCATCATTTCTTTGATCTTGATTTTGTCTCTGGTTATTGTTCGTACCTGCCATATCAGGCCGATATCCTACCCAGGGTCTGTCCCCTAAATACCTAGGGCTGATGTAGCTCTCCCTATTACTAGGATCATGTGATTGGAACATTGGTACAGGGAATGGCGATCTTTGTTGATTACCCCTTTGTTCAGGTGTCACATTATTTTTACCTTGGCTTTGAGCAGACTCAAGGGACATTTTGGCTGACCTGATTTCCATTACTGTGGCTGAGGGTTCTTTAGATTTAGGTCTAGTATCTTTCATTTTATCACTTTCTCTACCCTGACAATAGAGTACCTCATATAGTTTTGTGCTTTGATGTACAATCCATTCAAGGGACTTGTCACGGTCAAATTCACGGACCAATTGGGATATGATGTCTTTCTGTAGCCCATAGAAGTATGCAGTTTTAAACTCATTGGAATTTGGGTCAAAAGATACATCAAAGCGAGAAAATGCTCTTTGTAAGTCTTGTAAAAATTGGCGAGGGGATGTATTAGGTCCAGCAGTGATTGTGTAAGCGACTTTCTTTGCCTCCTGCAATGACTGAAAAGGAGAAAAATGACGCCTAATTTCTTTTTCAAACTCCACCCAGGTCATATTCTGCTGTTCATTTAATCCCCTTATGATGCTGGCCGTCGGGGCATCTATAGTTAAATGAAAATATTGTCTGTACTGTTCCTTAGGTATCTGGAGTGCTTTAAAAATGTCATGCACCGCTTCTAAATGATCCTCAATGCAGCATTCACCTCCCTTTTTAAATGGTTTGATCAGGGCTTTAATGGATTTCATTATTTTTATGGGGCTACTTGTTGCAAGGCATTGAATTGCACTACTTTGTGATTCAATCCTGTTTTCAGGTGTATGAGATTGGTGGCTGCCCCCAATCGGAGTATCAAATCCCCCAAGGGCGCTGCAACCAAGTTCAGTCACCGGCCCAGTCACTGGAGCACTAGCTCTTTGGGCAGAACTAGAATTCACCTCCACTCCATTGAATGCGGTACCCTGCCGCCTCTCCTGGGACTTGGGAATGCACATTTGCTGTTCTAAGTCCTTACACTTTTTAAGGAGTTTGTTTGCTTCATTTTGCAAATAGTTGTTTTCATCACTCATCTTATTAATCACCTCCTGCATGTCGCACATTTGCATTTGGCATTCATTGAACTCTTTATTTCTCTTGTCTCTTTCTTGAATCATTTTAATCATTTCTTGTTCTGCACTCTGGAGATAACATTCTTTTTCACAATTTTCTTTTTGTAAAATCTGCATTTCAGAAATAACTTCATCTTTATCTTGCCTAATGTGGTCCACTAAAGCTTTTAAATGTACCAATTCTTGCTCACTGTCTTCAAACTGTTTCTTGCTTTTGCACAATTGAGAATCGAAATCCCTGCATTTTAACTGCATGTCTTTTTGCCATACATCCAATTCTGCTCTTAACATTTCCTGATTTTTACTTGCCCCATCTAATTCAGTCTTTAACCTGTTAATTAGCTGGGTATCATTTTCCCGCATTTGCAGGGACTTATTCAAAATAAACCATATTTTGCCGCATAGCCGTATTAAACAGTCTTTCTCTGCGCTTTTATCAGCTGCATTCAATAATCTTGTAAGGCAGACCTGAATTATGCTGCCTTCTGCAAAAATATTGTCTAGTTTTTCTTTCTGCACCTCACCCTGAATGCGGTCACGCCATTCTAAGGTGCTGTTCGACGACCACGTCCCATGTGCAAACAACTTTGCCTCTAAATATTGCACTAGGTCTGAAAATGTGGTTTCCCTTTGTGACATTCTGAAATTCGTTTTTAGTGGCACACTGCTATTATAAAATGGGTTCCCTTTAATGTGCAATGGCAGTGTGAGACATGCTTGCCACACCCAGTAGGTACTCTATGATCACTTTCCCCGCCTGCAACGCACCATAAATATGTTGGGTATTTTGTGGATATTTGGGGCTTTGCGGTATTTTCTTACCGCCAAAATACCTTTAGCAATAATCACTCTCTGTATTCATATTGGGTCACACATGACAATAATACATTGCATTATTTCAGAATTCAGACCTATTTAGATGATGTGCGCAGTAGTTTGCGTGGTTGGTTGGTATAGTGGTTGGTTTATTTGTGGCCCCAATATCCAACATCCCTTGTTTTTTATCTAGATTGTTCTTGATCACTAGAGAGACCTCAGGCCTACATTTTAGGGATACCACATTTTCAGTGTTAGTGTTGTGTGCCACCATGGGCTATTGTGGTATTTTTGTGGTAATTTCCACTACCTTATATACGGTAGGGAACTATGTCCAGAGAGTCTCTCTTCCCGTTGACTCATGTACCTCCAACAGGCTATGCTACAAATATTCACTCACAACTGTCCATACTGAATAGAATCATGCACACATCTGTTTTAAAATGACAATTGCACTGTTTAAAAATCTACCCACGTTTAAACCTTTCCCCATGCGAAATGAAAGAGAGAAATAATACACACTAGCTATCTGTTTTCAAATATTTTTGTATTATAGAAATTTCTTTTAAACACAGTTTAACTTTTTTTACAGAAATAAATGAAATGGTACAACATTATTTGTGATAAAATGAACAGAGAGCTGCGAGAATATATTCAATTGGTAACATTAAATATGCTGATAAGAGACTGAGACTCCCTTTAATACACTGACTGAACAGTTTCGCAAACTTTCGCACAGCTCCCACTCGCTTCTATAATTACCTTATCTGTTCAGCATGAGTTTTCTCCGGCTATTCTCTTTCTGAATTTGGCTCCCTTGAAAATCAACCCCAGTGAGAACAAGCGTCTGCCGTTCTCAAACCGGGGTTATTGCCTGGAACTCTCAGCTTTTGCAGCAGGAATGCCCCAGCCAGGAAACAGATCCTTCTCCCAGCTCTGCAAGATCTCGATTGATTCTCCCCCTCCCCTCAAGCTTCTCCAGCCAAGTTCTAATCACAGCCTCTAGCATGATACTTGCTATGACGCTGCTCCAATCAGAATCAATCATGTTATCTCCTCCCTCACTACACAATGGCTCACTTCTACAGTGGCAATTGTAACAAACTGATTTCCTGTTCCTTCGAGCTCTTTGCTTCCTGTAGTTATGTGGACAGAGCAGCAGAGAAAAAAAAATGAATGTGTGTTTAAAAGTTCACTTTCAGAGTAGGCCTAATTCTGCAGTGGAGACACATTTTTATTAGTGGGTTATGTTAAATGAAGTTTTATTAGTCAGGTTAGTTATTAATAAGGTTAGTTATTAATTTTCAAATGTGTCTCTTGCAACATAGGCATTTCAGGTGAAAAATAGTGTGCATTTTGAATGTGCACATGTGTGCTTTTAACTGTAAAAATAGATTTGCATCTTATATGTAAAAATCGTTTTTGACTGAATAGCCTGTCTTTACTTATATGTCCATGTTACTCTGGCAACACATATAGCAATGCACCACACCCATGTGGTGGTGCTGCATCAAAAACAAATGCTACCTGTGCAGTAGTGCTGTACTCTGTGCTGTAACACACCAAATATCCTTACAGGTTGCAGATACAGTCTATAGTGTATCGTGGGAACAGAGGAAGTGCATGTTGCTACTGGTTATGAGGGAACCTGGTCCACACCACAAACTTAGGTGTTCCTGCTCAAGTTTGAGAGAGGCAGACAAGCTGTTCCAGAGGGAGTCACCAGCTGTGGAGAGAAATCTACCCGCCCACTCTCTAACTAGAGTAGAGTCTAACCCTCAGAGAGTTGGAGGTGGATGAGCGAAGGGCTCAAGAAGAAAAATGGTTAGGAAGATAAAGTTGCATGTAGTGTGGTCTCTGGCCCTGGGAATCCTTGTGAACAATGTAGAGGGTCTTCATCTTGATCCTTGCAGCTACCAATTGGAGCCAGTGTAGAGATTTCAGAACTGGGGATACATGATCCCTTGGCTTAAGGCCAAGGACACGTCTTTCAGTCCTGTTCTGGATAAGTTGCAGAGGTCAAAGAGTAGAGGCAGTAATATTTAGAAAGAGGCTGTTACACTAGTCCGGCCTAGAGAGAACTAGGGCTCTTGACACAATGAGCTTCTGGGGAAAAGTGACAAAAGAAACAATACCTCTCAGTATGTGCAGTTGGTAGTGGGACCTCTTAAAGACATCTGTAAAGTGAGGACAGAGAAGAGGGTGGTGTCAAAGATGACACCAAAGACTTGTTCCTCACTGGAAGGCACAGGTACAGGAACCAAGGAGGACAGTTGAGAGAAAGAGGGAAAGCAGTAGCAGGGGTCCAATAACAATGATCTCAGTCTTACTGGTATTACAGCAGACATTGTTGGAGGCACACTATTCCGGAATCACAGATACAGTCAGGAATAAGCAAGAGAGGAGAGGATGCAGCACACAGCTTGAAGGAGAGCTGTCATCCACAAAATACAAAGATAAAAAATAATGTAGAGATGGTGTGCGCTAGAGGTGCCAAGTAAAGGTTGAGGAGCCATGGTGAGATATTATTTTGAATTAGTGGAAGGGGGCCGAGAGAGAAAGTGGGTAGATCAAGGAAGAGGCTGTTGCAGTAGTACAGCCTAAAAGGTACCACAGTTCTACAGACATTGAGCTTATAGGTAAAGGTGAGAGGGGGAGGATGAGGATGGGGCAAGATGCCTTTACGCTCTCTGACTTTTGCACATGCTTTACTGCACTTTGAGCGTCTCATCCACCCAGCCCCCTTCCAAGTGCAGGATCACAGATGCCAATTGCGATTGATATTGTAGGGGGCTATATGAGTACGAAGCGAGCGCCATAGGCCAATGCATGTGTTATTGCACACCGATGTGTAACAATACTCTTATGTGGTTGAACATGCAGTGCACTTACAAAATGTTCTCACAACTGTTTAGCTTGAATTCTTTTTTATATTTGTATTTAGTTTGGTAAGGAGGATATAAATGACAGTACAGATTATACTGCTGCGGTTGAGATACTGGCTTCATCAATCCATGGTATTGCCTGCTGTCACTGGGGAATTAATCAATAATGGCTGCACCACCAGTGTAACAGATACAGATATAAATGACTGGAAATAACGTGATAATTGCATTTTTTAAAACTTTTACTGTCTTGTAAAATGTACGGCATTATTTTCATTTATAACATACCATTCCATACAACGTATTGATAGTACCTGTGTTTCACGATCTACAAACAGAACTCTCTGGTCCATTTAAACTCAGTAAAACAAATGGAGTAAATTGTTATGCTGATGTAACAATGAATCTTCTCTTTCAATTGTGACAAATTGTTCACAACATTTACTTAAATGACTCGGACCAATTGTGTTTGCAAATGCTCGTCCTTCATAGAAATGCCACAAACAATCCTGACAAAACCTACAGTGTCTCAGGTATAAAGCAACAATTGGAATACTGTGCAGGAATGGTAAAATGTACTTGGAACACACAAGAAGATCCACAAGAATTCCTAATGTACTTACTACAAGTAATGGAAACCAAAAACATCCCTATAAATTAAATCTCCAAATTTCATACACTTGGAAACATACATGCATTCTCTACAACAATGTTTCACAAGAGAACATCCCTGATGAACAATTTGTATATGTATCCATACCAAATTCTGAATCCATTGCATTTCATAAGGTTCTGCAGAATGAACATCATGGTATATTATACCCTTTTTGGAAATGAGACAATCGTTCCACCAAACAAATAAACTCACATAGCCAATGTGTCATACCAATGCTTCTAAGGTACAACGCAGATGGTATCAAAAATAACTGTAAGCTTACTGGCTTCACACATGGCCATGTATCTCTTGGAAAGAAAACCTTCACAAGAGTAGGTAAAGTATACCACACTGGAGCCACAATCACTTCAGGGCACTACACTGCACATGTCAAAAAAATAATTGGTTGATTTCAATGTAACAATACCTCTGTTACTGCAAAACATAGGTTACCAGCAAGTTTAACAAATGCCTACTTAATATTCCTTCAACCCAAATTTAGTCACTGAACTATAGCACAAATAACAGTTAGTATATGCCAGAAGGTATCTAACTACATCAATAACACTACAATAATATTTTTGAAAGTCAATCTAGTTAGAATACGTCAACGGGTATCTAACTACTTGACAAATACCCTTCATTTAAATACACTTCAAATATGCCATTGAAATTCTTATACAACAAAACATTGTCTAACCTCTAATGTAGTTAGTATACGGCAACCGTTATCTAAGTGCTTCAAGCATTCCCTTAATCACAACATACTTCAAACATACATCACCCAATGACCCAATGGTTATTTAATGTAAAAACAACAGCAGTGTGTCATACACTAATGTAGTATCAGACATAGTTCTTAGAATGTACTATTATGAGGATCTAAAAAAAAATGTATGTATAAAATTGTATACAGCTACAGCTTTTAAACTATCCTGCTTAGCAAATTGTACTGTTTTTTTCCACAGGAAATGAACCAGAGATTCCAACTTCACAACGCTACAAAACTAAGTAACCAAAGCAATTATTAGTATGATGCACAGTGCAATTACATCATTCCTCCATATTACAAACACTTTGTACTCCCATTACTTTACCTATAATTGCAATAGGCTCGCCATCTCCACCTAGGCAGAGCGGGTGGTTGCAGCGCCGGCATCCTCTCTGGTGAGAGCCTTTCTGAGGCAATTTGTATTTTATTTTGCTGCATTGTGTTCCTCGTCTGTTGCGGCCCATATGCCCTGTTCCCTGCTCCCCTTCCACTTTCTCTCTATCTCTTTCCCCTCCTTCCGCCCGCCTCCCATCACGCCCACCCCCCTGATTGGCTTCCCTCCTCTGTGAGTTGGTGCTAGGATTGCACTATTTCGCTGGTTACCACGCTCGCCATTTCCACCTAGGCAGAGCGGGTGGTTGCAACGCCGGAATCCTGTCTTATGAGAGCCTTTCTGAGGCAATTTGTATTTTATTTTGCTGTGTTTTGTTCCTCACCTGTTGCGGTCCATGTGCCCTGTTCCCCGCACCCCTTCCACTTTCTCTCTCTCTTTCCCTTCCTTCCCGCCAGCCTCCCATCACGCCCACCTCCCCTGATTGGCTTCCCTCCGCCGTGTGTTGGTGCTAAGATTGCACTACAACGCTGGTCACCACGCTTGCCATTTCTACCTAGGCAGAGCGGGTGGCTGCAGTGCCGGCATCCTCTCTGGTGAGATCGTTTCTGAGGCAATTTGTATTTTAATTTGCTGTGTTGTGTTCCTTGCCTGTTGCGGCCCGTGTGCCCTGTTCCCTGCTCCCCTTCCGCTTTCTCTCTCTCTCTTTTCCCTCGTTCCCGCCCACCTCCCATCAAGCCCACCCCCCCGATTGGCTTTTCCTTCCTTATCCCTGACCTACCCAGGACAGCACCTGCCCGGCAGCCCACGGCTAACGGCCCCTAGGCAAAGGCTGGCTCTCCTTTAGGCAGCTCCTGGTTGTGTCTGCAGGTGTCTGCAGGAGACGCCAGTTGCCAGTCACCAACCCATGACTTCCTTTCTTACCCCTGTCCGCCTACTGATGGTTTTCTTCCCCCCGTTGTTTAATTTGCACTGTATTAATACTTAAAATTGCATTGTGAAACCTAGACCTTTCTCCCTCTATTCAGGATTCTCATGTTTTTTTCCCATCTTGTTTAATTTGTACTGTATCAATACTTAAAATTGCATTGTTAAACCTAGGCTCTTCTCCCTCTATTCAGGATTCTCAAACTTATTTTTTTTTCCCCCTGTTGTTTAATTTGCACTGTATCAATACTTAAAATTGCACTGTGAAACCTAGGCCTTTCTCCCTCTATTCAGAATTCTCAAACTTAGGTGTTTTTCCCCCTGTTGTGTAATTTGCACTGTATCAATACTTAACATTGCATTGTGAAACCTAGGCCTTTCTCCCTCTATTCAGGATTCTCAAACTTAGGTTGTTTTTTTCCCCTCTTGTTTAATTTGCACTGTATCAACACTTAAAATTGCATTATGAAACCTAGGCCTTTCTCCCTCTATTCAGGATTCTCGAACTTAGTTTTTTTTGTTTCCCCTGTTGTTTGATTTGCACTGTATCAATACTTAAAATTGCATTGTGAAACCTAGGCCTTTCTCCCTCTATTCAGGATTCTCAAACTTAGGTGTTTTTTTCCCCTGTTGTTTAATTTGCACTGTATCAATACTTAAAATTGCATTGTGAAACCTAGGCCTTTCTCCCTCTCTTCAGGATTCTTAAACTTAGGTGGGGTTTCCCCTTGTCTTAAATGTGCATTTGGATAGGTCCTTAATCCTGAGTGTTGTCTTGTTGTCCTATTGCTCAACCCTCTTGGCTCTCGCTGTCTCGTCTGCCTGCACCCTTTCCCGGTGTCCTTCCCTAGTGTTCCCCTCTCCCTTCAACCCTCTTCTCTCCTCTCCGCTCCTACTCTATGGTGCTCTTTGTCTTTCCTAACTTTTCTAACTGCTTCTCTATTGACTATCCTGCTCTCTTCACAAAATCTGGTAGGAAGAAGTTTAAAAAGGATATCATGGTCTCCAACCCAGGCCTCCCTATCGCTGACACCTATACCAGGGCCTCCTCCAAGGAAACTCTCACCAACATCCTCTTTGTCATTCCTTTACCAGACCTATGGACCCTACATATGGTTGCTGTGCTCTCTCCTTACTCTTCTACTCCCATTAATAGTGGCAACCGGTGGAATGCCCTCCTGGCCTCCTTCCATTCCTCTAAGGTCATCATTAATGTTTATTCTAATGGGACCATTCTGGTCCAAGGCCCTCAAGCCAACCTTCACCTCTTTGATAGACGCTTCCCCGCGCCTCATCAATTTCCTTTCTTCTCCTGATGTCCCCTCTGCCCCCTCCACAGCCTCCTCCCCTCCTCCCGCTGCCTCCTCCTCAGCTACCTTGCCCTCTCATTCCCTCTATGTCCCCTTCGGGCTCCTTCCACACCTCCACAGGGCGTACCTCTGATCTGTACCCCTCCCGGAAGTCCTTCAAGGATGGCAACCTTCTCAAAATTGGACCTTTAACTCTCGCTCAGCTGTCAACTGCCGCCCTTCTGAAAGGACTTGACCTTTCTATCCCTCTCATCACTCCACTCTCTTAGAGTGATCACGTTCTCCTTTCTTTCCACAACACCCTCTCTATCCTACAGGCCAAGCCACCTCATTCACTGCCTCCCACCTTCTCGGTCATCTGACCAATGACGTGCATATCAGTTGAGGTTTTTGCTGCCACTTTCTCACCCCACCTCCCACTTTGGATGATTCTCACCCTGACACAGCCCTCTCCACACTCCACTCTGCTATATCCGATACTCTTGATATCCTTGGCCCTGTTAGGAGGCTGCGCCTGAAGCCCAAAGCCAAGTGCAATACCTGGTACGACTCATACCTCGTCACCCTTAAATGCAAGTACAGGGTGGATGAAAGGAAATGGTGTGCTTCTTGTACATCCTCCGATAAACTGGCCTGCCACCTGCTCCAAAAGCAATACCGGCTCTTTGTCCTCACCAAGAAGAGAGCTCATATACAAGCCCACGTTTCGGCGGCATCTAATAACTCATCTGAACTCTTTAAAATCTGCAAGGAACTGGCCAATCATGCTGCAGTCTCTATTTCTCCTATCCCTTCCCAGGCCCTCTGCATGGCACTGGCTTCTCACTTCATGTCTAAAACTCAGGACATCCTGTCCTCACTCTCCTCCTCGCCCCTCCCTCCCTATACTCCCTGCTCTTCCTCTGGCCCTTCTGCAGCCACCCCTCCTCCCTCCTTCTGTGCCTTTCCCCTGTTCTCCGCAGACAAGGTTTCTAGACAAGTCTGATCTATGAAAGTCTCATCAAAACAGGTTCACCCCGGTTCCCTCAAAACTATCAAGGACCACATTGACACCATGGCTCCTGCTTTGGCTGACTTATGCAACCACTCCTTCACCACTGGAGTCTTCCCATCCCCCCTGAAGCACTCCCTTGTGCACCCTTTTCTTAAGAAACCTGCTGCTGATCCCTCCTGCCCGGCCAACTATCGCCCAATCTCCATCACTCCCTTCCTGGGAAAGCTCCTGGAGAAACTGGCCATCTCCCAGCTTAATATCCACACTGAATCTGTTGGTTGTCTTCATGACCATCATTCTGGCTTCAGAGCTGCCAGAAGCATGGAAACTGCACTCATGAACATCCGTGAAGACCTGATCTCCAACTTTGACTCTAACAGCCCCTGTGTCCTCATCTTGCTTGATCTATCTTCTGCCTTTGACACTGTCAGCCATGCCATCCTGCTAAAGTGTTTCCATGATAACCTAGGTATCACCGGTCAGACCCTGGTGTGGCTGACTGCCTTCCTCTCTGACCGACATTCCCAGATCCAACTTGGGTCCTTCCACTCTGGTATCTTTTTCTCTTCCTGTGGTGTCCCCCAGGGGTCTAACCTCTCTCCCTGGCTGTTCAACCAATACCTGTCACTCCTTGCCCACCGCATTGCCACTTTCTGCCCCAACTTTCAGTGCTATGCGGATGACACTCAGCTCATTTTCAGGCTACCTTCAGCCACCTCTTCCCCCTCCCTTATCTCTGACTGTCTGTCCGCTATCCAGGAGTGATGTGCCGCCAATGACCTCTGCCTTAATGCCAGTAAGACTGAGATTCTCCTCATTGAGACACTCACTCTCTCCTTTCCTGTAGCTCTCTGGACAGCCTCTCTTGGCCTTCTTCCTGCTCCCACATGCAAGGCTGAAAACCTGGGGGTCATCTTCGACTCCACACTCTCTTTCTCCCTTCACATCTCTGACATCTCTTAGAAGTCACACTACTAACTGCACCTCCTCAGAGGTATTCTTCCTTTCCTCTCCTTTCCCCAAAAGCTCACTGTCTCCAGAGCTCTGGTTCTCTCTAGGCTGGACTACTACAATATCCTCTTTCTAAATCTGCTTGCTTCTACTCTACGCCCTCTGCAACTCATCCAGAAAAGGAGTGTGAGACTTGTCCTTGGCCTCAAGCCCAGGGATCGTATCCCTCCAGGACTGAAATCTCGGCACTGGCTCCCTGTGGCTGCGAGGATTAAGTTCAAAACCGTCTGCATTGTCCACAAGGCCTTCTGGGACCTGGGGCCTCAATACCTTCAACTCTCTCTTCCTAAATATCTTCCCTCTTGAGATCTTTGCTCATCCGCCTCAAACTCTCTCAGGGTTATTCGCTTCTCCAAGCAACGAGTTGGTGGTAGATCTCTCTCTTCGGCTAGGGCCTCCCTCTGGAACAACCTCTCCGCCCCCTGAAACTTCAGGAGAACCATCTTCGGTTCCGGAAGCACCTAAAAACCTTCCTCTTTGCTTCTGCTTTCTACCCCCCTCTCCTTTGCTGAAGTTCTGGCTGACAATGAGACTGCACAGGATATCTGGACACTCATCTGAACTCGGGCCCTAGCCCTTGCAGTTGCATGCTTGCGCTGCCTCCCTGGCAATCCCAGCACCTGGGGACTGTTTTATGTATCCCTACAGTCCCCAAACCAGCACTTAAGTCTGCACTCACCCTGCACTTGCCACCAGCTGCCCATTCTTTATTTATTTTATGTGATTATTTATTATCCCATGTACTGCACCATCCCCTCCCCCCGCACTTTTCTTTTCCCCCTTCCCTTGCACTTGCGTGATCTGAATGACACCTGGCCTAGTAAGATCGTTTTCTGTCTTCCCACTGTTCCCCCTCCCTTGCCTCGTCATGCCTTGAAACCCTTGTGTAAAGGTGCATTATAAATGTCATATTATATCATATCATATCATATACACATATTACTTCTAAGGTGATTAAGGCCATACTCCTACTACATTACCTATAAGCTGAATTGGAAGCGGCTGTGTGAGGATAGAATGTTCCAAGTGCAGCTTGATTCTGTGGTATTCATATTCTGTATTCTGTCATGTTACGTTTCCTAGGTGCCTTCCTCTAAGCATGTGAGGCGAAAGCAAGATGAGTGGTATCAGCGGCTACCGGCCTGGCAGCAGTGGCGTGGAGCGTGAAGTCTTGGAGGCTTGGAGGCTCCGGCAAGAGTGTGCTGCAGTCGGAGCGGTTAAAGCAGCCACTGAAGAACGTGTGAGGCCGCAACTGCTTCGCGTAAGGAGCAAGGTCTCCTCAATGCGAGGATATTAAGCTATCTACGGTATTGTTGGATGACACATCAATCTATGATGAAGACAGCTTAGTTTGATGCAGGCCGCCTTTTTAGTCTCTCTACCTCCAGTTTAAAGCAGTGAGAACTGTCAGCCCCCTGCATCTATAATTACTGCCCCACATACAGTTACAGTGTGAGTTCTGAGCAGAAGGTGGAGTCATATTACCTCCCTGCTACAGTTACAAAGGGGCGAAGACTGTGCCTTTAACCTGCAGAGTGAGCAGTTTAGTCACAGGCATAATTTGCTTAGTCTTTGATAATACATCTGGGGTCGGTATTAGCATTATAGCCAACCTACGCGAGGACTGTGGGCGAAGTGCCTTTGACTCGCCTGGACAGAGGAAATCCTCTCCCCTCTTTCTCTACAACAACCCTGGGAAACATTGAGGGAGATTTGTGGATGTGTCATCTCCCACTTTGTGACGTTTAGTGGAGAGTCATATTCTCCCAGGAAATTAGAACATTCCTGGGTAGGTTTAGCGAGAGTGGCCCAACGATTGGTGTAAATGTGGAGGAGGTACAAGCCACGGGCCATCCATCTCAGAGGCAACAGAGACTGGCTAAATGATTGCAACTAAAGGCTGTTACCAAGCCAACATCTGACTTGCCTTGTTTGGAGGATAATCATCCTGTTTTAAATCAACCTCTGAACTCTACCTTACGAGCGATCAGCAGCAACATATCTAAGAAGCAACCAAAATGAGTATCTCGTCGCAAAAGAAGGTTGGTTCAGATGGTTGGCACTCTGACTAGCTGGCTGCTTGAAGAGCCCCAGGAAAATGCACAACCTTCGACGGCTAAACAGAATGACCCCAGTAGAGTAAATACAGTCTCTTCACCTTTGAGTGCACAACCAGGGGCCAATGGATCACAATTTGACCCACCAGTCCCTCCTTCTAATGTTATCCCAAGGGTGAGGCAGTTCTATGATCTGGATGAGAAAAAGCTAACCATCTTACCCCCTGATAGTATTAAATTTAGCCATCCCTTCAACCATGCGTCGCTCTTTGCACTTTCCAATAAGTTCCCCTCCCATCAGACTTGGAACTTCAGATTTCAACCTTTATGGTCTAAAATTACGAAAAATTCACTGTTGCTTACCAGAAACAGCAACATTAATACAACATCATCAAGCCTCCCTGGCCCATTGGGGTTAATTCTTGGATGTTTCCCTTGTCCATGAAGCCCAGCTCAGATGGCTACAGGAAGTGCAACTGCCAACAGACCAGGGCTCCAATATGGTCACCAACACCACCAAAGTTAAATTTAGTGATGACAAGGGATGGGAATGGTTGAGACAAATGATCCCACAAAGGAATCCCTTGAAATGAACTGCAACTATTCTAAGCTGGAACACAAGGGGTTTTAGCCATTGGTGTAAAGAAGGAGGCTCTTATGAAGTGATAACAGCAAGTGATGTCTTTGCCCTCCAAGAGACTTGGGTAACATTTGACATTAAACTTGATGGCTATGTCGTATTTCAGACTATGGCCACCAAGGGTGAGCGTGGTCACCCAGTTGGAGGGCTGTTGATTGGTGCTAAATCTAACCTCAGTCCTAAACTATTCCACCAGGAGGATCATGGAGGCAATATATTAGCTATAGAACCCCCCCTCCCCTAGGGTGGATGGGGTGGGCACAAGGATATTCTGTTTTTCAATGTGTATGACCCTCCCGGCACCACTCTCACTGAGACTATAAATGATCAATTGGATTGCATCCATTCCACATGGTACGCAGGATTGAAGGCATCCCTGTATTTCTTTGTGGGGACTGGAATGCCAAATGGATGGATTTAGCTGGGTGTGGCTAATATGGCAAAGTTTTTGACTATCGTTCTATGTGCATGGGTAAATCTAATGAGAAGGAGAGGATGTGGCTGGACTTCCTGAAAGAATAGAATTGCTCAATACTAAATGGCCGCACCACAGGCAACCTACCAGGGCAGGTGACATGGGCAGTGGGGGAAAAGAGTGCACTGATGGATTACATAGTTGTGTCTGAATGCCTATTGAATCAAGTCCAGTCTCCCTTAATTCTCATAGTGACCACACCACTCTCATTCTGACAATGGGCGGGACGGAGTTAGGCGGGGGGCCCAGGGCCTGTGGGGAGGTGATACAGAGTCATTAGGGGAATAGGATCTATTGGACCGAGAAAAACATTCAAAGAATGACCTCTATCACTTTCCCGGGGGACTTTAGGGAAGCCCATGTGCTCAGGGGTAAAAACCCAGAGGCTATTGAGGAATGGATATTACATGTAACTCAGTCGATCATTAAGAGGAGCACGACCCCCAGTATAATGTGGAAAGTGGGGGAAGGTAACACATTCGACATTAATATCCGAGATCAAAAACCTGTCAAGAGACGTGCCATTGGAGTACACAGGTTGGCTGCCAATGTCACTGCTGACTTGCCTAAAACTCTTGCCACCATTAAATCTGCAAAGCTGAAATTTCGCACTTGGTTGGGACATTGTCGGAAGTGTCAACAAAGAGTTTCTTGGCAGACGTTTATAGAGGGTTTGTGCAGCAAGAACATCCGCAAAATCTGGCATGTATTATCTCAAGCTAGAGGTGATCAGATACTGAGAGTTCTTAACCCAATATCTGGGGATCAATGGGTTAAGCACATAATGGTAACATTTTTTTGTGATGTGCCCTCTATGCCTGTGATTAATTGCTCGTGAAAACCCTGGCCCCTGCAGTTGAGTCATAGAATAGTGAAGCAGGCCATTTTGAAGCTTTAGGTATCTAATGCCCTGGGCCTAAACGGCCTGGCAAATACAGTACTTAAAAGGGACCCACATAACTGTGCACAGGTGCTGTTAACCCTCTTCTCCATAGGTCTTGCTCAATGCGACCAACTTGGTGACAGTTGGTTCTCATACCTGTGTTTAAAAGGGCTGATCGGGGAAATGTATCCAATTACCGTCTGTTGTCCATGTTGGATGTCACTAGCAAGATCTTCATGACGCTGCTACTTAGGGAGTTGGAAAGCTGGGCCTCTGCTATCCAGGTACATAGTTTTCCTCAAACAGTTTTAAGACCTGGTTCAGGCAACACGCATAACCTTAGCGTGCTGGACCAGCTGATTAACACCATGCACAGTATGAAGGATGCTACCCTGTACATTGCCTTTATTGATTTCCGTAGTGCTTTCGACCAGGTGAACAGGGAGACGCTGTGGGCTAAACTTAGAGATCTGAACTGTCCCAGCTGGCTCTTGCATGTTTTTAACCTGTTAAATAGTTACAACTCGGCTATGGTTAGACTGAATAATGCAAGGGAGATATCTGATCCTATATGTATAAATTTGAGGGTGAAGCAGGGGTGTATGGCAGCCCCCATGTTTAACAACCTATATATTGCTGATCTCCTCCCCCCGCAGGGCTATAAAGTCAAACTGCCCCCCTAAGATAGGGAACTGTCCCATCGTGGGCATGCTGTATTCTGATTAATTGATCCTGTTTGATAGGACCATATCTGGTATAAAGGGTATGCTTAACGAGCTGGCCTCCTATACATCCCAGCTGGGCTTGACCATCAACCTAGGCAAAACCAACTTCAAAGTGATCGCCAGAAATAAGATTGGTCGGACGGGAATTCACACTTCCTTGGGCACTATAGAGTATGCCCAATCCTGCCCCTATTTGGGCCCAGAGTTTGAGGGGCTGCTTCCTTTCACATCACTTTGGCTTTTCCTGCTGTGCTGAAATTACCGCAATTGCCAAGCCGTGAGAGAGTTTTCTGGCACTGTCCTTCATTCAATTTATCTTAGGTCCCATCTCCCATTTACAGCCTCGGATGAAGAGTCGGTTTAGACTCGAAACACGTGTCAGGCTACTTTGCAAATAAATCCATCGGAGTTATAACCATATCTCTCTTCAGTTACTTGCAACACATGCCTATATTGCACTCTTGGGCGGAGTGCGACTGAGAATTGCACGTGCTCTAATTGTTTCCACAACAGTGGGTTGTACTTGGCAGTACTCCCACACCTCTCAGGCACCTGCAGCCTATGTGCACTCTTAATATTTATTCATACAAGTGCTGTGGTTTTGTGACTTTTTCTGCCAAACCTGTGTTTTTCTAAACTGGAGGGCCATTACTGGTGTTCTGTGTTGAGACTAAGCACGACATGCCCCATGAAATATCTCTGCCTAGAACTAGGCTTATTATTATTAATGGCTATGGCCCTTCGAGCCAGGGACCTTTTATTTAAAATCCTGTGCTGACCCTACCAGTAAGTTACTAGCAATGGTGGGGGATAGTTATGATATAGAGAGGGTCTTCCGAGGTATCAATTACAAGACCTTGAATGAAACACTATTTTCAAAGATTGATTGGCCATTTGTCAAAAAGAGAGGTCATTGATTTGTCCATCTGAAAAAATCTTTTTGAACGTAAACTTAACAGGTGGGACTGGTGTGAGAATTACATGCATCTGGCAAATTTAAAAGCAAATGAGGGCGTGACACACATGAGCACCGTTATCGAAAGATGCAGCTTTACTTACAGATTTGTCCAGCCCCTGAAGCCAGGCAGCTTACTGTAAAGCTACGTATAAATCAATTGCTGGTAATGGTGGTGTTGGGCCCCCGCTTGAAAGTATCTGCGGATCTTAGGTCCTGCCGAATATGTGGCAACTTGGACCAGTTGGAGTCTGCTCGACATGTCTCTACCCAATGTGGTGAATTGGGGTCTTTGTATATGTGTATGTTAGGCACTTTGGTGCATTCAGCTGAGAAAATTACCATAAATTCCTTTGGGGAGTACTGTTTAAATTCATATCCCACCTCAGTTCAGTTTGCCCTTTTTAGAGTCTGGCAGCCTGTTAAAGCCCTATTGCCTGATTAACAAAAGGAAACTGAGATAGGGGTACTGAGTGTATGGATTCTTTTTCGCCCCCCATTCCTTCCTTCTTCTTTCCTTACCTCTGTATTTTGGAAGCAATGAATTGCTATGAATTGAATTGCCCGACGAACTTGGTTATTGAATCGGAAAACATGGAAGCATATTGTATCTTACCCTGTACCCATTTATTTAACTATTTCTATCCTATTGTATCTTGGAATTGGTATGGCGAATTCAATTTATTCCAAGTGCTCCGGAGCATCTTAGTACTACAGAAGCACAGAATCACACGACATACTGTGTTTTGTTGTTATGCGGTTATGTCATATATTGTATACTGTATGTTTTGTATAATATCAAGAATTGTATACGTTGCGTAAAGTCCAAATGTTGGATTATATCACAATACATTATTATTATTATTATTATTATTATTATTATTATTATTATTATTATTATTATTATTATTATTACCTATAATTGCTATACACATATTAATATTGTGGTGGTTGTGCTAAGTGCACATATTCTTGGGCAATGGACGGCGCCCATGCACCCCAGAATCTGGCCGCTGGCCTGAACCACCACAATACAAGTAACTATATGACATGTATGTACCATACAGCATCAACTAATAAAACTCAACCTGACCCAGCACAATCGAAATATTGTCTGCGGATACCGAAATTGACCACAGACTCTGTGACATTTCCAGAACCCTTTTTTCACCTATAAAAACAGCTCCACATTACCTTCATTACACTTCCATACCATTTCTATGCCCTCTTTCAGCCATCAAAAAACCCCAAATGTCTGTTCCAATCTGTCCATTCACTGCGCTGTCCCCAAACTACTGCGGTAGGTGCAGACAGCTATGACACCTGCCCAACCTTTTTCAACCTCCAAAAATAGCCACATATCTTTTTTCCACTTCCCAGCCCCTCTTTCAAGCACCAAATAACCCCAAATGTGTTTCCAGACTTTTCCCCTACCGCGCTCTCAAAGGACCACAAGGGCAGTCCGCAAAAATGAAGCCCCTGGACCTATCAGAGGCCTGTCCACAGACCGAACAGGGAAGTTAGTCTGCGGACCGAACCCAGATATCACTATGTTGTTTTTACCAACTTTTTGGTCGTTTTGAAAAAAACTACTGGAAGGATTTACACCAAATTTACAAAAACATGCTTTCGGGAGCAAGCCGTTACTCCTGCCACAAATTTGGTGAAAATCTGGCCAGCGGTTTGGGCTGTAGGCATGAGCAAAATTTATTTTGGAAAACCCACACATTTTGTGACCCACCTATAACTTTGCCCTTCCCCTGCATAAAACCTCACCAAACTTCACAGGATCAATCTGACAGGCCATATATTTGTTTTGCAAAGTTTTGTGAGGATTCGTCCAGGGAGGCAAAGTTATAAACTGCCCAACACTGCTCTTCCCATTGGTTGATCCACGTGACAAGAACTACTGGGCCACTACTGCAGGCCATGCAGTATGTATTTATGTTATTGTAAGAGAATGAAGTTGCAGGCCTGTAAGCCCCCAGTACTTAAGTTGAGAGGCAGGGCAGAATGAATCATGAAGAAGGAAGGGGAAGCAATTCATGTTTTCAATTAGTATTTTGTAGAAAGAGTTAACTTTGAATTTCAACTTGGCTCCACATTTTAGCTACATTTCAACAGGGATTGGTCCCATTAGTGAGCAAAAGTGCAAGACTCACATGTGAGACTCAGGCTGAATTTAGTATATGTCAGTATTGTGCATGCGCAAAACATTTGCCAGCTAAAAATTAATTTGAATTTGATAGTGCAAAACATGTTGTCATTTTGCTCTCCACATCACAGTTATGAACTTAATTGCAAATAACCAACAATTAACATTTATTAAACATTAATCTGTATCTTCTAACCCCTGCTAATATTCAGAGCAAATCAGTCCATGATATTGTGTCCAAACCTCTGTGCAAATTGCTACATTAAATGTGCTGTGCAGAGCTGATTTAAAATGCAAGCAAATAACCTTGGAATGAATGGTTTTGCAGGTGATCTGAAAACTGGTTCCATTGTTCAGATTGTAGAACAGGAAAGAAAAAAATAGTGAAATGTAACTCTTGCATCCTTGCTGCCATTCTAAGCAGTCATGATGAACATGGTCAGAACTTTCGAGAGAGTTTGCTGAGTTTCAAGGGAGGTGGTTCTGATTGACACGTTACATCACAGAAAAAGGCTGTCCGTTTTACATTTCATATAGGTGCAATTTATATTCATGGGCATGCTTAGGGGGAGAGCTTAAAAAGGCTAGCAGGATGCTTGATAGGTCTTTCACCGGTGCAGGCCTCTTAGAAAAGCCTGGTAGTCTCAGGCACCCTTAATCTATGGCTGAGGCTGAGGGTGTGCGGCAAGTGCTGACAGGCAGGCAGAGGAAAAGATTTTGTGGCTCCTTCCAAGTTTAGAGGAGAATAGAGGCAGATGAAGGGAACCTCCAGTGCAGGCTTTATCCTGATAGACACTGAAAGAGAGAAGTCCGAAGGTGCACATTATTAAGTTTTATTCTTGGTGAGTGTCTGGTTAATTGAAGTGCGTGTAGCTTTAAAATCACAAGTCTAGATTTTGATTTTTTATGGATTCACCATATCCGGCATCCCAAATTCTGTTAGCTCCCCACTATACGGAAGTGAAGTGTATTTCCCAATGCAGAATACGTTGCCAAAAATTAATGATTGCGAAGAATAGGAGTTACCTCTCTCAGAGTTATGTGTTGCAAGGTCATTGTGTAGTGTTCGCTGCCAAGTTAGAGGTGGGAGAGAGGGCTACAGTAAATCTCTGAACTTCTGGAGGGGTCATTGCATGGGGTGTAAGAGACCAAAATGTGTGCTAAATATTGCTTATGGAATTGTAAATGCATTGTATTATTCTAACAGAGTGTCAAGTTAGCAGGGGCAAGTGAACAAAGCCACATATCTTTTCAATGCATTATATGTGCTTTTTCTATGTTATTCATGAGGCTCAATTATGTATAAAGTGCTTGCAAAAGAAACAAGTCAGCTTGGGTATTTATTGATGTGCCCTGGTTTGTTGTGTTATCATGCAGAGGTGAAGTAAGTGATTATTGCATGTTACCGCAGGCAGTATTTCACTGTATCACATGTGGTAAAATGCAAAGCAAAGATAGTCAATGTAAATTGTGTTATTCTAAGAGGCTCCGAATATATGCTCATATTTGGTTTACATGGTAAATGTATTCTGAGATACTGCCAAAAGGGCATAATGTGGTACTGTAAATATAATGCCTCAAGGGCATAAAATCATCATTTAGAGTCTAGTGTTTTCTTACCATTAGTGACCCCGGCATAAAAAAAGCAAAAGGCAGTTCCCTATATTCCATGCGCACCAAAAAGGGCACCAATCAAAAATACCAACAATCAAAAATACCACCTAGAAATATCTCCAGCACCTTTGGTGCATTGGCCAGGAAGCATTAAAGTAATTACTGGGCCTTGCCTTGCATTATAAAGTAGAACCATATTGTGCACTCTTTATCTAAGTTAGAGCGTCAAGGTAGTGCAGTGTGGTGTGCACATTTGACTTTTGTTACAGCATTACTGGCAATAGTTACATTGTCTCATATTGAGGCTGAATTTTCTGAATTATCAGATTACCTCAAGGTGAAACTCTATGCTTAAGCAATCTGTTCATCTGAAAATCTGATAACATGGAAAAACAGGATTAGCAGTGAAGTGGAAAAAGAGGCATCTGAAGGCATTTTTGATGAAGGAAGTATTGTGCAAACGGGTCTCCTTAGACATTTCTGAGTGTCAGTGCGCAAGGAAGAGAAGGATTGCATCATTAGACTGTGCGTGAAGCTTTGGTTTCTGTTACACAGATCTATAAAGTTGCAAAGCAAAGACTGTGCGGTCATTAGCAAGTTGTAATGTGATTTAGATGCTGAACAAGAACGATTCCTACAGATGGAAATACATGGGGAGTTAGATACGCAATTGCAGGCCAAATGTACCAAGTTTAATTCCCCATCTGGCTCAGAGAGACAAAAAAGTTGCTGAAAATGAACAATAATTAATTCATTTAAAAACAGTATTGGATGATGTAAGACAGGATAAAGAGGTCACAATTTCAGAAATTCAGACCCTTAGAAAAGATAATAGTGAAAGAGATAAGGAATTCCATGCCATGGAGCAGGACATATTTAAATTACTGGATGAGAATGTAGAAACATCTAAAACAGATGAGTGATGTCAGGAACAGATTAAAGAGTTGCAAGGGATAATCACTAAAGTCAGGGATGGAAATTGTGATGTGTGCCATGAAGCACAGCAGCTTCATGCACAGTGCAGAGATTTGAAACAGCAAAACTTTGACCCTAAGTCTCATGAAAAGTGGCAATGCACCAGGTTCACTGAAGCTGAATCTGGTCACAGCCCTAGCAAGAGAAATTTACCAGCAGCTGTCCACATGGCTCGGCCTGGTTATTATCCAATGTTAGGGTCTGAACAAACTGCAACTGCTCACACACATTCTCACCCACAAGAGAACAGGAGGGACAAAATTGCACATGCCAGAATGCAGCATGTAGTCCTTTGAAAATGATTAAGTCTATCAAAACCTTGATTAGACCATTCAAGAAGGAGGAGATTGCTGCATAGAAGATCATTTGGAGGTGGTCAAGACCCTTCAGATTATTAGGGAACAATATGGGCAGTATGCTCACCACATTCTACATGGGGCTTCTGCTAGTGATGTCCATGGTCTTAATGAACAGGAAAATATTTCATGGACAGACTTTGAGAAACAAATGAGACACCAATTTGTGCCTTATCAGTCTACAAAGCAAGCCAAGAAAACTGCTTATAGCATGGCTGCACAACAAAATGAATCCCATGGCCGGTTCTTTCAAAAAATGTAAAAGGGCATTCTCACATTCTGATATGACCTTTAATCCTAACTCAATAAAATTCAAAACTTGGTATTTCTATGGGCTCCAAAAAGATATTGGCTCTCAATTAATTGTGAATTTGACAGGGAAAAAACATTAGAATGGATAATTGAACAGGCAACCAAACTGTATGAGTTATTATTTAATCAGAAAGAGGAGGGGACTAAAAACAGAGAAACAAAATACAAGTCTAAGGAATCCCCTCCAGCAATTTTGGAGGTAAAGTCTGTAAAGATGCTGCTACAATCAGGCCAAACTCATGCAAATAATTACATGACAACTATTAAAAGGGGTGTGGCTCCACAGGGAACACCCCCAGACCTCTATGTTCCAATCCATTCATCCCAGCGACAGAAGTTCTTACATTAGTCCTTGTTCCCGTGGTCATTCTCCCAGAGTGGGGTTTTGCCATGATATCCCAGGCCTAAATAACAATCAAAATCAGATGTACAATGGCTCATATCAGACATTAGGGGCCCAGAGTAGATTTATCCAAACACAATGGTGTATAGCCACCAAGAAAAACCAAGGTATGATTATAGATTAATTGAAAATGGAAATCAGCATAGGGAACAGTTCCCACCAAATGAAAGGTAAAGTATAAATTATGTACCTGACATATGAAATGACATATTTTCCTCCTTTTTGTCCACTTCATTTTTAATTTATTTGTCTATTCTCTCAGGCTCAGAACCCATTTGTAGTGTGGCCACTGACTGCCCCTCTGATGTGGGAGCACTAATGTTCACACCCCAATGTATTATTGTTCTTTTCTCATTGTCTGGATTCTCTACACAGCAACCTTTCGACTGGATATTTGCACAAGTGTCACGTGACAGCCTGTTAACTTCTGGCGCATTACACTTATCTGTGTTTTGCAAAGAGCCTTTCATTTCTGTCCCTTGGAATATCCGGGGTTCAAAATATTCCTCAGGTGAATGACCTGCACCCTCTTTTTGAGCTACCGTTTCTTCTGTATGGGTATGAACAATATTCTGACTATCAAGTGAGGAACATCTATCTGTTGACCCTAACTCTTTGCTTTGTGTTTTATTTACACATTGGATGCTTTTTGTTATTCTGTTCCTCTGTTCTTTGGGTTTTTCTTGTTAATTTGCCACCTTTTATAGTTTATTTTCACACACCTCAATAGTCAGCAATAAATTGAACCACACTCCCTTGGTGTGTGTGTTGAAATTCCCATCTGTGTTTTCATCAGTGCAGAGATTATTAACTAGTCACTTATTGTCAGAAAGCACAATATCACTCCTAAGATATTCTGTACCTTCTCTTGCCTGTTGCTTTTGAACGGCACATAACTTTCCTGTCTGTTACGACAATATTTTGACTTGGGCATCTAAGAATTGAAACCTTTCCATGCCTCTGAATCCTTCTCTCTGTGGCATGAGCCAGCAATGGTTAAACTCACCCTGATCAGGTCTATTCTGGTACATCTCAAGAGATTGATTTCTGTTTGTGTTACCTCTGAATTCATGTGACACAGGAGGTGGAGAACACAGAGTGACCGTCCTTTGAGCTTGGTCGACTGGTGGTGGTGATAGGCTATATTGGCAAGGGACATAAATCATATTTTGTCTTTCAGTTGGTAGGACTCATCCCCTAGGCTGGTTTCCATTTTCAATGAATCTATCCACATATCTTGGTCTTTCTTGGTGGCCATATACCATTGTATTAACGTCAAGTCTACTCTGAGCCCCTAGTGTCTGTTATGGGCCATTGTACATTTGCTTTTGATTGTTATTTAGACCTAACATATCATGGCAAAATCCCACTCCGGGAGAATTACCCAAATATCTAGGGCTAATGTAATAATCCCTATTGCTGGGATCAATGGATTGGAACATAGGAGTTTGGGGTGATGTCCTCTGTGGAGGCATGCACCTTTGGCTAGGTGTTATGCTGTTGGGTTCTTGCCTGTATTTGAGAAATTCTAGCAGCATATTTACAGATTTTACCTCCAAAATCGGTGGTGTGGGTTCTTTCGAATTTGGTTTTGTCTCCTTATTCTTAGGCCCTTTGTCTCTGACCAAATATCACTTTGAATAGTTTGGTCCCTTGTTCTATTTTCCATTTTAGTGGTTTTTCCCTTGATATTGTATGTAAATATGTACTCTGTAAAGAGCTTTGGATAAAGGCACTATATAAATAAAATATCATTATCATCATCATTATCATTAAAGTTCACAAATCAACTGGGATACAATTTATTTTTGGAGTCCATAAAAGCATGCAGTCTTAAATTCTATAGAGTTAGGGTTAAAGGCCACATCAAAGCGTGAACATGCTCTTTTCAAATTTTGAAGGTATTGGCGAGGGGGCATATCTGGCTTTGCCGTCACAGTATAAGCTGTTTTTTTTGCATCCTGTACAGACTGATAAGGTGAGAATTGATGTGTAACCTCTTTCTCAAAGACCAACCATGACACATTTTCCTGTTCATTGAGACCACAAATGACACTAGCAGCTGCTGGATCTAGAGTTAGGTGAAAGTACTGTCTATATTGTTCCCTAGGTATCTTGAGGGCTTTAAATATATTGTGAACAGTTTCTAAATGGTCTTTCATGCAACAATTGCCTCCCTTTTTTAATGGTTTAATCAAAGTCTTGATTGATTTCTTGATTTTTATAGGACTACATGGTGCATTCTGGTGTCTCTCATTCTGTCACTCATTTATGTTCTCTTGTGGGAAGAAATGTTTGTGAATATTTGCCAGTGATTCATTTGTATGTGTGTTTTATTGTATTTTATATAGCGCCTTACGCCAGTGCTCTGTACATAGAATTAAAACATTACAAAAAAGTGAAACAATATTTAAAATACAAAGTATTTCACTAATTGCAATAAGGCCTTGTTAACCAAATGAAAGAAAATAAGATTGTAGAGAGAACCAAAAAGAAGAGTAGAGATTAATAGATTGGAGAGACAGAGGAAGATTATTCCATTTGAAAGGTGCAAGAAGATAGAAAGACCGAAAGCGAGATTGGGCACAGGGAGGAGAAGGATCTACAAGACACATATGGGAGGCAGTCCGAAGAGGACGCGAAGGAAGATTAAAGGAGACAAGCAAAGAAAGATAGGGAGGGCAAGACCATAAAATGCTTTAAACACCAGACATAAATTGTTGTACTTTAAACAATTATGAAAATAAAGCCACCCAATTTGAACCAGAGAGGAGGAGATAGAATCACAAGGAGCCAATTGACCAAGAACACACATAGAGGCGTGAAATATAGATTTGAGCAGAGCCGAGCAAGAGATAGGAAGTCCAAAATCTTTGTGTTTTTAAAAGTCATAAACAAACAGGCTTTCCAGATTTTATAAAGATGAAATCGGCAGGAGCGAGCAGTGAGTGAGATGTGATGGGTGAAAGAAAGATCTGAATCAAGAAAAAGACTTAGATTACCCACTACTGATGAAATAGGTAGCTGGGCCAGAGGAAATGAAATAAGAGAAGATTAAGAAGTCAAAGAAGTGAATTTAGAGAGAATGAAAATAACCTCTGTTTTTATAGCGGTAAGACCAAGAAAATGATCGGACATCCATGATTGGATAGCCAGTAAGCAAGCACTAAGTTTGTGTTGGATATCATCAGAAAAATGTGGAAATGAAAGAAAGAACTGTGTGTCATCAGCATAAAAATTGTGCAAGAACCCCAAAGAAGAAAGAACCCCAGCTAGTGAAGAGGTATACATAGAAAAACATAGAAGGACCAAGGACTGAGTCTTGAGGAACACCATAAGTAAGTGAATGTGTTTCAGAACAGACTCCAGACCAGGAAACTGAAAAAGTTCTTTGAGATAGATGTGATTCGAACCACAATAGAGTTGGACCAGAAAAACGAAAAGTACAAAGATTCATACCCCACCATTGGGTTATAACCAGGTCTGGGCACAGGAATAGCTGTTGGTATGTTGTTTCCTTGGCCAAAGCTCTGATTGAGTTCAGTTCTATTGAATGTTGTGCCTTGTCACCTTTGCTGAGACTTGAGACTAAGTATTTGCTTTTCTAAGTTCTTGCATTGTTCATGATGCTGTTGTGCCTCATGACTGAGATTAGAATTCTCATCCCTGACCTTATTAATTATTTCTTGCAATTCATTGATTTGTGTCTGACACTGATTAATCCCTTTGTCTGTTTTGTTGTTTTCTTGCAGTAATTTGAATATCTCCTATTCCATATCATGGAATTATCTGCCTTTCTCCCTGTTATCTTCTCTAAGGGTTCGTATTTTTAAAATACCAACATCTTTGTCTTGTCTTATTGCATCTAAAATAGTTTTTATGTGGGTTCATTCTTGCTCACTCAGAATAAATTGTTTCTCTCTCGGAGCCAATTGAGTAGCCATATTGCTGCATTTAGCTTCAAATCCCATGTCTACCTCCCTCTGATTTAATTCTGCTTTTAACTGCTGCACCTGATCACGTTCAATGTCCAAACTGCTTTGTAACTTGCTAATACCTTCACTGTTATTCCCTTGCATCCTTATCGACCTATGTAGCAGGAATCACAAATGTGTGCATAATCTGATTATGCCGTTTTTATCCACCTTGCGTTCTGGTTCTTGGAATAGCATAAGGAGCCACAACTGCACAATGCTTCCTATGTTTCAAATGCCTCCCGTTCTACCTCTGTGGTAATTCTGTCTTTCCATATTGGTGCATTTTCTGAGGATCAAACTGTATGGGCATAAAGCTTTGCCTCAAGATAGTTTGCCTGTTCTGGAAACTCATCCTGAATTTGGGACATGGTGACACTATTGGGTGAGTCGAATGAGCACACAATATTACACTACCTCACAGCACTAATTCATTTAATGAGTGCACAATATGATATGATGATATGATATGGCATTTATAACGCGCATATACACAAGTATTTCAAGGTGCGGCACAGCAAGGGAGGGTCAGCAAAGGGAAGACATAGATAGCGATCCTACTAAGCCAAGTGTCATTCAGATTGTGCAAGTGCACGGGAAGGGGAAACGTGTGGAGTGGGAGTGGGTCAGGGACAGCTCAGTACATGGGGTAACAGGATACATAAAAACAATAAGAGAAGTAGGGCCAGCTAGTGGCAAGTGCCAGGGTAAGTGCAGACATCAGTTGTCAAGTGCTAGGGGGGACTGGAGGGATACAGAAAACAGTTCCCAAATGTGGGGGTTGCCAGGGAGGCAGTGCAGGTGTGTAACTGGCAGGGGAGGGGACCTGGGTCCGAGATCAGAGGGTGACCAGGTAACCAGTATAGTTTCAGCCAGGAATTCAGCAGGGGAAAGGAGGAGAGAAAGCAGAAGCAAAGAGAAAGGTTTTGAGGTGCTTCCAGAGATGGTGCTCTACAAGTTTCAGGGAGGCAGGGGGGCTGTTCCAGAGGGAGTCCCCAGCCGAAGAAAGAGATCTGCCACAAACTCGTAGCAAGAATATGGTTATGCTTTAGAATGCAAGGCCACACCCAGTAGCTGTTTTAAAGTTTCCCAATGGCCATCACACTAAATATGTTGGATATATTCTGGGGTTATATCGATTATTTCATGGTATTTGGCGGTATGTTATAATTCTTGGTAATATATTGTGGTACCTCGTTGGGGTATTGGTGGGACTAATTTCAGAATATTGTCTAATAATTGCTTTTATCAGGATCACTAACAACGAACAAAATACTGGACTTGATACAATCTAGATGAATGGTTCATGCCCCCTTGTGGTACCTTTTGTACGATACCACACTATGCCCTTTTGGTTGAGTTTCAATAATTGCAAAGCATGCAGTTAAAATACTGCACATTCCTTCAATCTTTCTAGCTAGATAGCTCATGTCAGCTATTTTATTTTTGTATTTTGAGAAATATGCAAGTTACACAGAATAACAGTTGTGCTCACATTGTATTTCACAGTGCAAATACATTTCAATAGCTTGCAGTGTTTTACCTATGCCAAGTCTAGTCAACTGTCCTTGGCAATGTGGAACTTGGCAAGAGAAATGCACTTTAAAAACAAAAACACAGCGACGCTTTCCAAAACATCAATTCAGCCTGCACATTTAATATCCCAGTTAAAGAGAATCATGCATTTTCCAAATCTGCATTCAGCCTATTTCATCATGGACACATATGCAGTTAAAGTTACTAAGGTATTCAGTTACATGTTAACTGGGGTTGTGTTAATTAGTTTGTTAACTTATACTAGTATTATGTTCAGTGCAGTTCAGACCATTGAAATATCATCCTGAAGCAACATACAATTTCAATCATGTGCTCTGTGCATTGGTATCTATTTAATTGTGCCTGAGACTCACACTATTGAGTCCAAAAATGAGTTTCACCCCTGAGCTCCTATTGCAGTTCAAACTACGCTAACTTGTGCATGCTAAAATAATGAACCTGACTGTTGAAATGTAGAGTCTCACTGCTAAAATTCAGAGCCCCTACTCCCACACCACTCTGAGTCTTCCTTTGTTTTCTCACCTCACTCTGGGCTTTCTCTGTTTCTTCCCCACACAGGGGATTCTTTCTCCGGCCTTGCCACCTGCCTCTGTTTCCTCAGAAGCAAAAGTATACCTGTATTTGATTAGCGGTGCCCCTTAGGGGGCTATTCAGGCCAACTGATTCTCGTCTCAGCGCAGAGCCACTTATGCGACTCCTCAACTGGACTCCATGGTGGTGGGAGTCTTCTACGTGTTCCCGCTTGCTCACAACAGGAGCGTGTGGCCAATTCCTCCTCTGGGCTCTCTCTTATCCCATTGAGATACTCGGTTCTCACTCAGGTTGCCACAGCCCATGGCTCAAATTTATCGCCAGCAGGCTGCATCATGCTCTACTGGTGCAGACATCCAGGCAGAGTGCCACATCTGGCATTCTGTCTCTCTGAACTCCTCTCCTCCCAATGTGCGGGTTGCATGGGTACTCCTTCCTGATTGGTTCCTCAACTGATTTGACTCCTCAATTCTGTTGTCTTTCCTAAAGTGGATGAAATGAAGTTGGGGTTTTCTCACACATTAGCTCTTGAATATCCCATAGAATTGTTAGTCTCTGGGGGAAGGATTGTGACTTGAGTCTCTCTCTGTGGTTCCTCTGTCTACCAAGGGGGAGTCATCTCCAGCGGGATCACGCTTAACTTTTCCCCTATAATTCTAAAGTGTTGGGGCTGAAGTGTTTCCCGCTTCTTTCTTGATTTTTGTGCTTTCTTGACTCATCCCGCTCTTGCTCTGATGTCAAGGCCATTTCCTTGGTATCTGGTTTGTACTGGCAGGCCCAACTGGGGTACAATTAATATCATCGATATGCTAACTTTTCAAAGAGGTCCAGAGTCAGAGAGTCTTTTATACATTTTATGAAATCTAGTAGTGTCTTGCTATAAAATGCTTTATTTTTTTAGCAAAGGTTTATATCCTGTCACTTATCTCTGCCTTCTGGTTGGTGTGTTCCTTGTTTTCTCTCTAGTTTTACCTTAGTAGTTACATTTTGTGTCATTTTTCAGAATGATTTCATATTTAGGTGCAGCACCTGGTACACTCTTTAAACTCACACTATTGTTTTATAAGTAAATATACAAATATTCAGCATATTTATTAATGTTGAAGCATTCTGAAAAACACATTTTTATGTATATTCTCACCCCATTAATCATACAGCACTGCATATAGTTATGAAATGAAATGCATTGCACAAAAAGCAAAGCAAAAGAGCTAGATTCAGGAAATCTGTTTGTTATGTGAACATGTATACTGTGGAGAAAGGGAAATGTATTGCGTCTCAAATGAAACAGGATGTCTTGTTGTTAGCAAAAATGTCTCCTAGAATCCTTCACAAAGGTTTCTCCACGTTTGTCCTAGGTCACACACAGTATCAGTGTTGATGTGTTGTTAAGATGAATTTCTAAACTCTAACCTGAGGGGCAGAAGTTTAGGAGGCCACCCTAGTATAGTGGAACTGGGGATCTTTCTGGACAAGCCAGACCTATGTTGGTAGATTGGCAGGTGGTCAAGACTAAGGGCCTCATTACACGTTAGGCGGTAAGGGTTTACCGGTACCGGTAAGGGCACCGGTACCGGTAAACCCTTACCGCCTTACTACAAGTTCCCTTTGCGGGACCCGACCTTAACGGCTGGTTTTACCAGCCGTTAAAGTAGGGTGCCGCAAAGGGACCTCGATGTAATTACGGTACCGCAATTTGCGGTACCGTAATTAGCTCCTTCCCCATTCCCATTATGCCCTATAGAGGCAAAAATGGGAATGGGGAAGTACCTTGGTGAATGGGGAATTACCGCCCCCGCTCACCTTGGAGTAGGGCGGTAATTCCGCCATCCACCAAGACGGACACAGTAAAATGCCGGCGGCAACCATGGCGCTAATAGCGCCATGGTTACCGCCTACCGTGTAATGAGGCCCTAAGTCTCAGGTGGGGTGAGAGTGATCAGAAGCCCACAATGAGCACACACAGTAAAACTCTACAGTATACGTGTAGACAAGTGAATATAACAAACACATTCACATTTAATATAGGCCTTAATATTTAAACACAAATAAACCACATTAATATAAAAGTTACCACACACACCTTTCACTACTTAACATATATACAGTTATGTTTTGCCTAATGTGTTAAAGGGGGTAAACACAGCCACAGAAGGGTAGGTTAACACAAATATTGTATTAGGCAGCTCTTCAGAATCAATCCCTAATTTAAGCAGTCCTGACCTGCGAAGTGGGGAGACGTATGCTCGCCTTCTTTCCTATGCCTTCACCTGTGGTCCCAAGTAAAATCTAAGGAGTAATACTAATACTCTTGTCGATTTTTTCTCCTTTGTTCACTGCTGACACTGAGACTGGTACTTTGCTCGACATCTGCATCAGCATGGGAGAAAGCATTGTTAGGAAAGATTCTCTTTACTGCACCTTTGCTTCCATATTTATGGAACCACTAAACTTTTTGCTTTTATTTTTCAATCTGACCTGTACTTTTTGTAGTACAGTGAAGCATTAAGCCTCACTGTACTGGCCTTTGCTCACATGTTATGGGGAAACTGAAATGTCCTTAAGGCTATCAGTACTGGGAAACAGTGTTTCTCTTAGTCTTGTGACTGTGTTGCTACTTGTGGTTACTTTTGTTTCACATGTGGTAACTTTTTATCATTGCACACAGCAGTTTACACTGCAGTGCAATGGGGTTCATATTTGTTTTGCCCTAGACTAACACTCAAAGGACTTTTTGGTTATTCTGAGGTGCTTAAAAGATGGGCTAGTGGCAGCAGTGACTTTTCCCCACTTTTTGGGGAATTTCATGTTAGCTTAACCGCGTTTACCGCGTTTGGCTACTTACTGTGGCTACTGGTCAAACATGGCCGTGCCACGAGGTTTTTTGTCCATTCTTTTTGTATCTTGTTGTTTAGCCTTCTTCCTGGCCTTAGGGGTCAGAAGGATCCTTATAAGGACTTCCAGTGCCCGGGAAAGCAGAAGCTTTTGGCGGGCTACTGGAGGGCTTTGTGTGTTTGCAGGCAGGATGTGGACTGGGTCAGTCTGACCCCAATCCACAACCTGGTTACTGTATGTCTGAGTGGTATGCATGAGTGTTCCCACCAGTGGACCTGATTGGACCACTGTGGGTGTGTGTGTGGGCTAGTTCTGCCATTGGCTAGTAGGAGTTTCGACACCTACCTGGCTTTTAGGATAAGAAGAGGGCCCCTACATGCAATTCTCAGAGATCCTGGAAGAACCTGACAGAGCCAGGAGTCCGTCCAGCTGAGAAGACCCGCAAAGAAACCTGTAACCTGTCTGAAGGAGGCCTGGCAACCAACTTCTGCTGCAGTCCTGGTGGAGCCATGTCTGTCTCTTGTTCTCCAGTAGGCCTACGAAGGTGCTACGACCCCTGGATTGGAGGGACCATTCATTCCAGAAGCCTACTCAGGGCCCAATGCAAAAACCTCCTTCGGAAGTGGCCGGGAATCGTCCTGTGGCTGACCAGCTTTGCTTTTGGGCTACCGGGTTATCTTCGTTGTCATTCTGAGTTTCCACCTGAAACTTAGTACACCCTCAGTTGCCACTGCAATGACACCCTCTGCGAGATTTCGACGTCCTAGCACCAAGGGGACCCGAGAAAGACCGGAAAGTCCGAGCTTGGCTACTGAGTCCTGCTCCATCACTGTGCGCGGCGTGCACGGACCGAAACCTGCTTTTCTGACCCACCTCCAGTCCCGAGAAGGGTGCTGCATCATTTGTTTCTGCATTTCTTCATCAGGAGTCCTTGCACGAGCAAAAGATCCTAACCGGAGAATCATTCGAACCTGCAACCCGTGAAAATCGTGGACTGCGGAATTCAGTGGGAAAAGCAAGCCAGGACACCCTTCCTTTGTTCTGGAAAGTCTTGGGAAGATTCAGAGTGAGGGGGGTAAGTTATTGAGTTTATATCAAACCCCTACACTTCCATTGTAAGTCAATGGACTTACAATACTCTTTATTTTAAACATATTGGCTTTGCCAACACTTGCCTTGTCAAGACTTCTAACTGTTGGGGGGAATTTTGGACTCTGTCTATCTTGAACCCTGGCCCTAAGAATCCATCACTGGACCCCAGCGACCCTACCTACATTTTCTCCTGCCTCCTGTGTGCTGTATCTTTGTATCCTGAATAATAGTGCACAAGGCCCCAGGCAACATAGGGTTGGACAATATTAGTTAGGGGTTAATTCCCTCTGGACCTTTTCTTGTGTAATACTTGCCTATTCATTCCCTTGCAGGAGTATTCTGATTTGAATTATGCACTTGAACCTGTGATTGTATATATGTATTTTAGTTTGATGCTATTGGTTGATAAGTCTACATGCTTGTGTTCATTTTTCTTATAGTGTATTTGGCCATAATTAAATAACTGTATTTTTATACATCCTGTCTAAGGGTAATTTGTGACTCCCATTGTGCGACCTCCTTGTGGACCCTTTACAATCTCACCACTCTGAAGATCTTAGCCTAGACCGCCTGTCACTGCTACCTTAAACTGGTTTGGCTACAGCTTCCCAGAGTTGCCCCTGTCACAATATAGGTTGGCCTTCTATACATCTGTCCACCAGGCCAGAGTATAGGAAATCAGTCTTAACAAGCATCTCCCCACCATGAGGCTCCCAAGTGCTCCTGGGGACCACAATCACATTGCAGAGGCCCAGGTAGGCCCTTCAGGCTTTAATTAATTGAGGGTGCTTGGGTGCATCACAATCCTAGCAATCCGGCCTCATGGCGTTTTAAATGTAAAATGATCTTGAAGTTGCAAAAGAGCACCAGAGTGTGATTTTCGCTTCCTGCGCCTACGCTTACTGCTTCTTCACAGGCTTTTCAACTTGCCCGCCCCAGGGATCAGCACTGGTGTGGACATCAATCTGCTGGCAGCTCCTGCACCAAAGGCTCATCTCTAAGGCCCACCTCTCTGGCCCACTTCTAAGGCCCACCTCTAGGGTCCCCTGTCTGTCACTGTCTTATCCTGGCTTGTTGTTGCAGGCGCCACCACTTTTGGTCAGCCTCTCACTATGCACCTGGATGCTCCGGCCATCATCCAAGTGCACTTTGACCATGTGATCACCCCATCAGCTATCACGGAAGTGTGAACTTTTTCTATGTTGCCTGCTTCATCCTCTTGACTAGGTGCCTCTCCTCACAATCTCTATAACTATCTTCAGAAGGCACCTTTTCTTTTCTCTTGTGTTTCCAAGCACCAAACCATTACTCCCTCTTCCTTCCTGGACTTTCACCTTCACTGCCTTCACCCCTGTACTGTTGTGCTGCTATACCTGTTCACCTAAATAAAAAAAAATACATTGAATTTAGCTGTGTGCTCCTCCTGATTGTCTTGCTACTGTTTAAAATTGAATTTAGCTGTGTGCACATCCTGATTGTCTTGTGACTGTTTAAAATCAAATTTAGCTGTGTGCACATCCTGATTGTCCTGGTTGTCTCACTACTGTTTAAAATCAAACATAGCTGTGTGCACATCCTGATTGTCATGCTACTTTTAAAATCGAATTTAGCTGTGTGAACATCCTGATTGTCTTGTGACTATTTAAAATCGAATTTAGCTGTGTGCACATCCTGATTTTCTGGCTGCTGTTTAAAATCGAATTTGCTGTGCACATCCTGATTGTCTTGCTGCATATCCTGATTGTCTTACTGCTGGTTAAAATCAAATTTGATCTGTGCACATCCTGATTGTCTTACTACTGTTTAAAATTCAAATTTAGCTGTGTTGACAACCTGTATTGGTTTTGCTGCTGTTTCTAAAATCGTTTTGAGGTCTGTGCACGTCCTGCTTTTCATGGGAATGTGCTGACTGGTTTCCCCCTCTGCCCTATGTTCTGGCCTGTTATCTTTTCCCTCACCCTCTACATTTCCCATTGTTTCCTCCCATCCTGGTTGAGTGTCACTGTGCGCTTCCTCCATCCTTGCCTACCTCCTCCCATGTATGCCAACTGCTTTGCCTGGTTAAGTGTACCACACGCTGTGCCCCTCAATATGGCACTTTCTATCTCACCCATCTTCTCTAACTACTTCTCCATCTCCTATCCTTCACCTCTCACTAAGTCTGTCAGGAAGAAACTCAAATAGGACATACTGGCCTCCAACCCAGGCCTTCCTATCGCTGATACCTACACCAGTGCTTCTGCCAGAGAGACTCTCACCGACATCCTCTTTGTCGTTCCCTCTCCCGACCAATTGAACTCTCCATATGGCTGCTCTGCTTTCTCCTTACTCTTCCTCACACATAAATGGTGGAACACGCTGGGAGGCCCTTCTTGCTTCCTCCTTCACCTTCCGGTCCATCATAAATGTCTATTGAAATTATACCATTCTGGTACAAGGGCCTGAACCAAACCTCTTACTTTTTGATAGGCTCATTCTTTGCTTTATCAACTTTCCTCTTTCCTCTTCACAGGCTTCCTTGCCACCTGCCTTTATGACTGCCCAGGCTCACTTGCCTCCTACCAACCTCAAAACTCCCCCATTGTCGCTCTCAACTGGACAGGCTGCCTTGCCTACTCACACTAAACTGACAACATTGTCAGTCCCCTCCGCCCTGTTGCCTTGTCCACCCACTGCCACTGCATCTGGAGCTGCTCTGCCTTCTCCTACCTCTATCTCTCAGGCACTCTTTCCCCTTGTGGGGGGGACTTCTGACCCCTGTATTCCATCATGTAAGTCCTTCAAAAGTGGCAACCTGCTCCACATAGCCACACTAAAGTCTTGCTCTGCTGTCAAACCCTCCTCTGACATCTGCCACCTCCTGGAACTCCTGGACCTTGATGTACTTGCTCTTACTGAGAAATGGTTTAAGGACAGATCTGTCACTAGTGTTGACACACTCCTCCCTGAAGGTTACAGGATCCTCTCTGTGCCCAGGCCCAACAGACCAAGAGGTTGAGTAGCCTTAATATTTCCTGATTGGACCCCTGTTTTCATTATTCCCACTCAGAGCAACCCCTCCTTTGAATGCCTGGTCTGGTCTGTAGACTCTCTCTCTTTCACCTGTTGCCTCTCTTACTCTGCCCACCTTCTATTAATTATCGGCCTAGTCAACTCTCTTCCTCTCGGAATGGGCTGACCTGGCCTCTTCTCTCCTCTCCTCCTCTTCCCAATTACTCCCGCTGGGAGATCTTAGCATCCATCTTGACTCTCCTGACACTTCAGGACCTTTTTTCAACCTATGCAACTCCCTTTCTCTTTCCACTCTACCCTCTGGTCCAACACATGCTTCTGACCATACCTTGGATCCTCTCATCTCCACAGACATCCCACCCTCTAGTCCTCTCACTACCTCACTTTTATGGGCTGATCATTCTCTTCTCTCTTCTCACGTGAAGCTCTCTTCACCTTTAGCAATGGCACACTCTACATATCCTCCTGCCTTCAAGGTCATCCGACCAATGAAAGGTGTGTCAGTGGCTGCCTTTGCCTCTACCTACTCTCCTCCTACTCCTCTCACTGACTCCCACCCTGATACATCCCTCACAAACTTTCACTGTTCCAGCTCCAACACTATTGACATTCATGCCCCTGTCATAAGGGTCAGACTGAAGCCTGCCAAAAATTGCAACTCCAGGTATGGCTCCAATCTGGCTGCCCTTAAACACAAGTGCAGAGCAGCAGAATGGAAATGGGGATCTTCAAGTGCACCCTCTGACGAACTGGCCTGCCGCCTTCTTCAAAGGCAATATGGACTCTGCATCCACTCGAAGAAAAGAGTCTACATTCATGCCTGCATCTCCGCGGCATCTAACAACATCATCAAACTTTTCAAAGTCTGCAAGGAACTGGCCAACCCTACTGCAGCCTCATCCTCTACTGCACCTACCCAGTTCCTTTGCTCGGACCTGGCCGCACACTTCACCACCAAAACACAGGACATCCTGTCCTCTCTCACTTTTGCTCCCCCTGCATCACCATCTCTTGGCCCCCCCTCAGTCACTCCCACCCCTCCCACTCTTCTCTCCCTTGCCACACCTGATGAGGTCTCTAGACAAGTCTGGTCTATGAAAGCCTTCTCAAAACAGGTGGACCCCTGCCACTCCAAAACCATCAAGGATAATATTGACACTCTTGCTCCAGCCCTGGATGACCTCTGCAACTTCTCTTACACCACTGGTGTTTTCCCCTCTCAAGCATTATCTTATACACCCTCTTCTCAAAAAACCCTCAGCCGAACACTCCATTCTGGCAAACGATTGATCGTTCTCCATCATGCCTTTCCCGGGCAAACTACTGGAGAAGCTTGCTCTCACTCAACTTACTGCCATACTGAATCTGTTGGTTGTCTCCATGACCATTACTCTGGCTTTAGAGCATCCACAGACACAGAACCTGCTCTTCTGAACACTCGTGAAGACGTACTCTCAAATCTTGACTCCAAATCTCCCTCTGTTCTCATACTTCTCGACTTCTCTTCTGCTTTCAATACGGTATACAAAAACATCCTGATCACTCATCTCCGTGGTACCCCGGGCATCATTGACCATGCCCTGGAGTGGCTCACCTTCTTTCTCTCTGACCAGCCCTCCCAGGTGGAACTCAGGCCTCTCTCCTCTACCACTCTCTCTACTTGTGGTGTCCACCAGGGATCTAACCTTTCCCCCTGGTTCTTCAATATCTATATGCCCCCCTGGGCCACAGGATCTCTACCTTTACCTCTAACTTTCAGTGCTATGCGGATGACATGCAGCTCTCTTTCAGGCTACCCTCGGCTTCCTCCTCCTCCTTGCTCATCCCTGACTGTCTATCCGCAATTCAGGCTTGGTGTTCTGCTAACAATCTATGCCTGAATGCCAGTAAGGCAGAGATTGTCCTCCTTGGGACCCCTGTGCATGCGTTAACACTTTCTCACTGGCATGCCACCCTTGGCCCTGTGCCCTTAACTACCAATGAGGCAAAACATCTTGGGGTCATCTTCGACTCCACACACACCTTCTCATCTCACATCTCAAACATCTCCAAAAATTCCAACAACCAACTGCACCTCCTCAGAGGTATTCTAACCTTTCTCACTTTTCCAGCAGAGGCTCATCACCTCGGGAGCCCTGGTTCTCTCTAGGCTGGACTATTGCAACAGCCTCTTTCTCAATCTTCCTGTTTCTACTCTCCGTCCTCTACAACTCATCCAGAACAGAACCGCAAGACTTATCCTTTGCCTCAAGCCCTGGGACTGCATCTTTCCAGGCACTGAAATCCCTCCACTGGCTACCCATGGCTGCAAGGATCAAGCTCAAGACCCTCTGCATAAACTGCAAGGCTGTCTGAGGCTGGAGCTGCACTATCTACACCACTCTATTCCCAAATACTCTCCCTCTAGAGGCCTCTGCTCGTCTTCCTCCAACTCTCTGCGGGTAAGCCGCGTTTACAAACAGAGATTTGGGGGTAGATATTTATCCTCGGCAGGTGCTTCCCCTGGAACAGCCTTCCTGCCTCCCTCCATCTTGAGCTGGAGCAACATAAGTTCCAGAAACTCCCCAAGACCTTCCTTTTCTCTTCCTTATTCTCTCTCCCTCTCCCCAGCTAACCTCCTTCTTTTCTGTCTACACTTCCTCTCCTCCCTAACTCTGTTCAGATTTTGCTGACTTGCTGCCTGGTTCACATCCAGAGCCTTATGGTCCCAGGCTCCCCCACCAGTGTTTTGCGCTTGCCTCCGGGCCGCTGTACTTTGTTCAACATTACTGCACATTCAGCTCACGTTCCAGAAGCAGGGCAACCTCTCTGCACTTAACCCAGTGCCCTGCTGGACCAAACTCTTTGTTCCCCCCCCACACTCCCGCCCCCATCTCTTCACCTCATTCTGTATTTATGCATACCTAAATGTACTATGACCGGTCAGTTTTTCTGTCCTGTCCCCCCTCCCACCGTTTTCCATACCCACAAGCTTGGTCTCAACTGTACCACTTCATGCACTTGCACTAGCAGAAATGTCGTCAGGCCCAGTATGCTATTTTTCTGTTCATGTTTTTTTATCATGCAGAATCTTCAAGGTCTAAGATTGATTACTGTATTCCCTTGTTCCCTTCCCGCCTTTAAGCTCTTTGAAGCACCTCGCCTATGTATAGGCGCTATACAAATAAACAATAAATAAATGTGCAAAAGTACAGTAGTGTGTTGACAACACGAGGTTGTGCGTAATAAGAGAAAGCAGGTCCTCTTCAAGGAGGAGTACAAATATTGGGTACCCCCAGCAAACATTATTGGACTATAATGCTCAGATCTCAGAGACAGTTAAAGCCATTTTTTTACCAACTTAGGTTATTGCAACTTTTTTTTACCATTTATCCCAGAACTGGATTGAGTGGTGGTTGTGGGAACAATGGTAAATTCCAGGCTTTATTACTGTGGGACTATTCTTCTGGATGCCCCAGAAAGGTACATTGCTTGCAGGTAGCCCAGAATGCTGTCGTTACATTGATTTGAAATCTTTCAAAAAGGGCTTCCATCTCCACGTATCGGAGGAGATTTCACTGGTTGCCGGTCAAAAAGAGGATCGAATTTAGAACACGTTGTTTGATTTATAAATGTATTCAGGGATTGGCACCTAAATATCTGATATCCAAGATTCCGCTATATCAGCCCTCTCGAGCATTGCGTTCATCCAGCCAAAATCTGTTAGCTGTTCCCCTTTCTCATTATGCCACCCAGGGGGATTGTTGTGTTTTTCCATCAGAGGTCCTCACCTCTGGAACTCAATCACTGCTGAGTTACATCACATTCATTCCCTTGCTGTCTTCTGTTCTAAGCTGTGAACTTTCCTGTTCAATTGGGAATCCAGTGATTAAACCTTAAAAGTGAGCAAGCAAAATAACATTTGCGCCTCAATGCAGGATCTCTGCTTGGTTCCGTAAGAATTTGTGTGTTACAAATGTTAAATCAATCAATCAATCAATCAATCAATTGAGATGTAACAGTTCAGGAAGGGGCTTGAGGTTATGAAGAACAGTGTCCTACTATTAGAGGAGGGTCTACTCTTGCAGATAGAGCAACATTTGGATTTTGGTAATAGCTAGGGAGTGCAGGCTAGCCCAGCTAAGGTGAGAATCTTTTCAGGTATTCTCATGTGTATAGAACAATGGCTGTGCTAGGGGCCCACCGATAAGTGATGCAAGTACTCACTGATTCTTGACACAGTCCAGGCCAAACTTTGCCAGTCTAGGCCAGGTCACTTACAGGTTCAAACCCTGCAGTTACAAGTCGCTCCAGCTCTCAGTGGCTGCGGGACGGGACGATTGTCCATAAAACAGTAGCCTTTTCTCATCTCTAGATGAAGAAAAGAGGACAGTTCCAGTGCAGCACGTCTCAGGGGCAGGTAAGCAAATCTATTACAATGATTGTCACCACAGCAGGGTAACACAGGGACCACAGATGCTTGTGGCGTGGCATACTCTCTTAAATCACAACCCAGAGGAACTAGAACTACATTTGGTGGGAGAGGGTGCAGTATCACAAGTTGGCGATTCCTTAAGTCTCAAGTGTCAACTCAGGACAGCGGCACTCCTAATGGATACCCTGGGTTCAAACTGGTCACTTTGCTGGATGGTCCAGGAACAGTTCCAAAGAGTATCTATTGGAGGGTAAACAGAATGTGGCAAGAGTAGTTGTTCCCACTACTCCAAAGGGTTGAAGCACCCTTGCAGGCCTTTAGTGATCAATGCAAAAATAGAGGTCAGAGGGGCCAACAGCAAGCTCAGGGTGCCAAACCCTCAGGCACATCTCTGACGGTTCCACTGGTCTGCTTTACTGTTTCAGGATACTTGGCTCCTTCCGTAGTTCGGTGTGAACTTCAAGTGTTTGACCTGGAATGGATGCAGAGCCCCTTCTCTTATCAGAGATTTGTTTTGTGCTCAAATCTGGGATACTCAATCAAAGATCTGGTGTCATGCATGCATGCCAGACATGGACCAATCCCGGTCCACAGTGGTCCCAGTCATTCAGGCATACCAGACATACTGGCACCAGTATTGTGGATTGGGACCAGCCAATCCCAATCCTCTTCCTGGGCAATAGCACATGTGACATGCAGGAGCCCACAAAGGTCGTGTTCTTTGCAGGAGGCTGCATGCCTAAATAAGGAATTCCCAGGTTGGCTGCACCTGGGGGAAGGCAAAGTGAGAAAATGGCCAAAAGACAGACCAAAAGACTTCATGGCATGGCCATTTTCAGCACTGACCACAGTGTTGCGCCAGATGGGGTAAACACGGTGTGGTTCATTAAAATGAATTAAAATTACTTATAATGTAAACTGCTTCCACCAGTTTGTCCTAGGCACACTTGTACAATCACTAGGAAATCCTTAAAGAGTGTCTAGGGCCATTAAACGAAGAGACCCCTGTGTGTGGTACTGTAAGGTACTTGGCACATAGATAAAAGGTTATCAAGAAATGGTTACATAGTCAAAGACTAAGGGAAACATAGTTTCGCAGTACTGACAGCCTGAAGGATGTGTCAGTTTACCCCTAACAGATGAGAAAAAGCCCAGAGAAGCACGGCTGAAGGCTGTGCTCTACTGGAAAAAGTCAGGATAGGTTAGCCAATCAAAAGCAAAACGTTTGGGGGTTCATAAATGGAGAGAAATTTGCACCTAAGGGAAATCTTACCAAACATGTGTCCTAGGGCCTGATATGATATGATATGGCATTTGTAACGCGCCTATACACAAGTGTTTCAAGGTGCGACGAGGCAGGGAGGGGGGAACAAGGGGAAGACAGACAACGATCCTACTAGGCCAGGTGTCATTCAGACCGCGCAAGTGCAGGGGTAGGGGGAAGGGAAAAAGTGCAAGGGGAAGGGGGAGGGGGGGAGTGCAGTACAAATAAGTATTATAGAAATAAAATATTAAATAAATAGGGCCAGCTCGTAGCAAGTGCAAGGTAAGTGGAGACAAGTGCTGGGGTGGGGGGGGCTGTAGTGATACAGAGACAGTCCCGCAGTGCAGGGGTTGCCAGGGAGGCAGTGCAAGTGAAGAGTGACTGGGCCCAGGACCGAGGTCGGTGAGAGTGGCCCAGTTGCAGAATCAGTGCTGGTGAAGAATTTAGCAGGGGAGAGGGAGAGAGAAAGCAGAAGTGAAGAGGAAGGTTTTGAGGTGCTTCCGGAACCGGAGATGGTTCTCCTCAAGTTTCAGGGAGGCAGAAAGGCTGTTCCAGAGGGAGGCCCCTGCCGCGGCGAGAGATCTACCACCAGATCGTTGCTTCGAGAAGCGGCTGACCCTGAGGGAGTTGGAGCCGGATGAGCGTAGGGCTCGGGAAGGAAGATATTTAGGAAGAGAGAGTTGAAGGTATTTAGGCCCCAGGCGGCCTTGTGGACAATGCAGAGGGTTTTGAACTTAATCCTCGCAGCCACTGGGAGCCAGTGTAGAGATTTCAGTCCTGGAGAGATACGGTCCCTGGGCTTGAGGCCAAGGACAAGTCTCGCAGTTCTGTTCTGGATGAGTTGCAGAGGGCGGAGAGTGGAGGCAGGCAGATTAAGATAGAGGCTGTTACAGTAGTCCAGCTTCGAGAGAACCAGGGCTCGGGAGACAGTGAGCTTCTGGGGGAAGGAGAGGAAGGGAAGAATACCTCTGAGGAGGTGCAGCTGGTAATGTGACTTCTTAGAGACGTCAGATATATGAGGAGAGAAGGAGAGTGTGGAGTCGAAGATGACCCCGAGGCTTTTTGCCTTGCAGGTAGGAGCAGGAAGAGGGCCAAGAGAGGCCGGCCAGAGAGCTGCAGGGAAGGAGGGAGTGGGTGTGCCGATGAGTAGGATCGCAGTCTTACTAGCATTAAGGAAGAGGTCATTGGCAGCACACCATTCCTGGATAGCAGACAGACAGTCAGAGATGAGGGAGGGAGAGGAGGAGGCCGAGGGTAGCCTGAAAATGAGCTGGGTATCGTCCGCATAGCACTGAAAGTTGGGGCAGAGGGCGGCGATGCGGTGGGCAAGGAGTGCCAGATACTGGTTGAACAGCCAGGGAGAGAGATTAGATCCCTGGGGAACACCACAGGTGGAGAAAAAGATGTCAGAGAGGAAGGACCCAAGTTGGACCTGGGAGGGTCGATTGGAAAGGAAAGAGTTCAGCCACGCCAGAGCCTGACCAGTGATACCCAGGTTATCACGGAGACGGTTGAGCAGGATGGCATGGTTGACAGTGTCAAAGGCAGAAGAGAGATCGAGCAGAATGAGAACACACGGAGTGTTGGAGTCGAGGTTCAAGAGCAGGTCCTCACGGATGTTCAGGAGAGCAGTTTCCGTGCTTCTGGCCGCTCTGAAGCCAGATTGATGGTCATGGAGACTATCAACAGTTTCAGCATGGAGGTTAAGCTGGGAGATGGCCAGTTTCTCCAGGAGCTTGCCCAGGAAGGGAGTGATGGAGATTGGGCGATAGTTAGCCGGACAGGAGGGGTCGGCAGAGGGTTTCTTAAGGAGAGGGTGCACAAGGGAGTGCTTGAGGGGGGATGGGAAGACTCCAGAGGCGAAGGAGTGGTTGCAAAAGTCAGCCAGGGCAGGAGCCAGGGAGTCGATGTGGTCCTTGATAGTTTTGGAGGAACAGGGGTGAATCTGTTTAGACGAGACTTTCATAGATCGGACTTGTCTGGAAACCTCGTCAGCAGAAAAAAGGGGAAAGGCAGAGAAGGAGGGAGGAGGGGTGGCTGCAGAAGGGCCAGAGGAAGAGCAGGGAAGAGAGGGGGGGAGGTGATAGGAGGAGAGTGAGGACAGGATGTCCTGAGGTTTAGAGATGAAGTGGGAGGCCAGTGCAGTGCAGAGGGCCTGGGAGGGGACAGGAGAGGTAGGCGGTATAGCGCCATGGTTGTCGTCAGTACCGTACCGAGTCCGCCATGGTGAATGGCAGAATTACCGCCACATTCCAAGGTGTGTGGGGGCAGTAATTCCCCATTCACCATGGCACTTCCCCATTCCCATTTGAGCCCCCATAGGGCTCTATGGGAATGGGGAAGGCGGCAATTACGGTACCGCAAATTGTGGTACCGTAATTGCCTCCAAGGTCCCATTGCGGCCCCGTTCCTTAACGGCTGGTAAAACCAGCCGTTGAGTAAGGCGGTAAGGGTTTACCGGTAACGGTAAACCCTTACCGCATTCCGTGTAATGAGGCCCCTAGCCTTCTTTCTTCATATTCATTTTTCTTGACACCTTTCTGCTCTTGCTTTCAGTGTGAAACCATCCCCTTAGTCTCCAGTCTGGGCTGGCAGTCATCAATTGGGTGTATCACACTAGAATGGTATGGAGAGCGCACAAGTAAAAAATTGTTCACTGTAGAGATCAATTTGTAGAGAGACTAACACTGACCCTAGGGAGAGAAGCAGCTTTTTTGACACTGAGCCATCCACATCTTTTATGCCAAAATCCATAAGGGTGTCAAACCCCTTCTGGGACGACCCATTGTGTTTGGCATTAGCTCTATTTTGGAATCATTATCCCAGTTTGTTGATTTTTTCATTAGAGATGAGATTCCCAAAACTGAGTCATTTGTTAAAGAGATGCTTAATCTGCTCAATACTCTAAAATTTAACCCAGAGACACAATGGTTGGTCACCATGGATATTGAGGCGCTCTACACAAAAATTCCACAAGCAGATACCCTGGCTGCTTTTCAGTAACTACTAGACTCTAACATTGAATTGAGCGGCATGCCACCAACATTCATAGTACAATGGGCAGAGATAAACTTGCTACACTTGTGTATGAGCGCCATACAAGTAAACTATCAATTCAATTCAATAGCCCTAACCCGGAATTTTGTTCTTTGTATATGAAGAGACATACTATCAACAGATATCGGGCTCGGCTAAGGGTGCTACTTTTGCCCGAGGCTGGCAAACCTGTATGTGCATGAATATGTATACCCTCTGTCCATACACTTGACATCAATATATAGACAACATCATGTTGATCTTTGAAGGAACTAAAGGTGAACTCAATGCCTTCAAGATTTGGCTAAATGGATGCAATCCACACCTGAATTTCAACCTCGAGTCTAGTAAGCATAAAATATTTTTTTTTAAATCGTCATATCATGGCCAAGGACGGATACCTCACATCAAAGGTCTACAAAAAAAACATGGACTGAAAGTATTTTTTAGCATACTCAAGTTACCACCCTTGAGAATTACGGGACAGCCTACCCTTTGGTCAATTCCTAAGGGACTATGTGGACCAGACAGGCTCCCTCAAAAGGCATATGGTGCAGAGGTGCTACCCCAAAAGGATTGTGAAAACACATATAAAAAAGAGAAAAATATCCAGAGGGAGATCACCCTGCAACAGCGACCTAAGCTATCACCCAGGGACAACATAACAGATGTGTTCAGCTGTTCACCTCTCTTTAACGTACTGAAAAGACAAATCAAGAAACTTGGACCCATCCTGACTATGGGCTCCAGCCCTTTAGCCTCTCCATACTTTGTGATTAAACACAGACCAAATCTAAGGGACAGATCAGTGCATAATCTGCCAAACATTTCAAATATGGAAGATGAGAAGAATGCACAACAGAAATTATGGGCCAGGGCATCCTTAACAGGACCCTGCACCATGTGGTAGATGTTCCATGTGTGCACAAACACACCAGAGCACTAGCATCAACATTTTACCAACTGCAGCAACATGGGGGTTGTGTACCTCCTGAAGTGCCCATGTGCATTGCGCTTTGTGGGGATAATGGTGCAACCAATAAAAAAGAGACTTATCAAACATAAATCGTGTATAGGAGCACACAAGCTAACAGCCCCAATGGTACCTCACTTCAATGAGACGGACCAGAGTGAGGAGGATTTTGAATGCACTGTTCTGGAGAAGATAGAACCTCCTCACTGAGGATATCCAAAACTGATCTCTGCAACAATATACCACCTCTGAATTGAAACAGTCAACTCAATTACCTTGCCTTCGGGGTCTAACCACAATCTAGAATGCCACTAAGTCTGTATCCCATTGCCATCATGGGTGGAGGATATGATACTATAAGTCTCATATCGAGCACTCCATGATAGATGTGACAATGACAAACAAAGTTGAATTAACAGCAAAAAGAAGATGCACCCCCTGGTGGCTTTTAGATTCTTATATTTGTATACCTCTGGCATGAAAATGGGCATAACAATGAATTATATACCCCAAAACAACATTGTACAAGAAGAAAAGTGATACGCTGTAGTGCACTCAGACACCCCATGCTGTGTAGACAGTCTAAGACTGTTAAGAGATCCCTAAAAAGACCTGTACGTTCATTCCACTCTAAGATGGCCATGCAGCAGGTCCATCCGCCTCCAGAAGACTGCAGCCATCTTGACTTTGAAACAACAAATACCTAGGCTTTGGCAGGAATGATGCCCAGCAACCTTCCACAACACTACGATTTCACAGACGGATGCGAGAGTGAACATGCAGATAATGGTAAGTGAAGACAAATGCTGTGACAACATAGACTTTGGCAAGTACAACCCGACCATGGGCCACAACTATATGTTGCCCACTCATTTTGCTTTTTTTAATAGTTACCCGCGAGGACACAGACCCATAGGGCCTGTCTGGAAAACCACGGAAATCACGGGCAACATAATGCCAAAGGACTGACTCCCACTTTCTGTCTCTCTTATCGTCCTTTTCCGATTTAGGGAGACAAGCGCCAATAAGCACACAGTTTGCATTTCTGCAAGCCGGACAATGGTCCTTATGAGCCAACTACCCACACCTCAGTGGCACAAAGTAAATCACACTTAACATAAATGTGGAGCTCCGTTGTGTCCACAATCACAGCACCACGTTGTTTAATTGTTGTTTTTGGCATTCTTGCCATAAATTAACTGAGCCCCCAAAAAATGTTCACCTCTTCCCCCTTAGGTCACGATATAGCTGCCAGATCATTATCCATGTATCTCAGTGAATAACACCTCCTCTCAATACTGGTCCTGAAGATGATGACCTAAATAGCCCAAGTCATTAAAATAGGTTGACCCCTTTCTACTTTGATATCCGTGAAGGAGTAGGGATACCTCTTTTAATCAGTACCTTGCCGGATGGCTGGTACATGGAACACTACATGCATTGCTCTTGCGTTGTTACTTCCAAGACTTTTAGGAAACAGATAGTACCTATAACACATCTATCGAACATATTGCTCCATGGGTGAATGAAAGGAATATAATCCACAATAACTCCCCTCTGGAATGTTCAGAATGTGAGGAAATCAGACACTAAAGGTCTGTTTCCTTTTTGGGTTATTTTATGATTTTTTAACTGGAAACTTACATAAATTGTCTTTGAGCATAGGGAGCCTCCTCTTTTCTTTTAGAAAGGTGGCACACCACCACCAACCTTGGGTCAGCACACCCTCATAGTTATAGGGTATGTTTCTACCTAGAGTCACTGTTAGTCTCTATACAGATTGTTCTCTGCAGTAAACAATGTTTTATTTGTGTGTTCTCCATACCATTCTTGTGTGATACACATAGCTTTTGTTTATAATGGTAGAGAAAAACCTCATAGATTAAATAGCCTTGCTGTCCCTGACTGTTATAGTTGTCATCAATTGGGGTGCACTGTCAGTCCCACAGAGTTCTAGAGTGATAGCCAAGCAGTGAGCCATCAGGTGGATTTCACTGGTTTGTTTCTGGAACTCTCAACGCCTCCATCTTTTTGAGTCCTGGCTAAACTGTCCAATAACCCACTTTTACTGCATGCTTTTACCTATATTAACCTTTCCTATACCCTCTTGGAACTACTCTCTAGCTTCACCAGAACCTCTTCAGGTGACATCTAGTCCAGTGGAATTTTCAACCCACCCTAAATCAGGCTCGCATAATTTCCATTTACGTTCAGTACAAGAAACACACAGGGTTACACAGGTCTATTTATAATAAATTAGAAATAACCAAATTGATTTAAATGTAACAAAACAACATACAATCTAACTACAATGAAAAATTATCAATACACTGGTTGCATCACTTTTATATGCTACATTTACATGAATTTTGACTTTTATAACACATACATCAGCATTTATACATTGTGCTTACCTTGAGGTCCCAACCACTATAGATTGAAAAATGAATAAGGATTCTGGATGAAGCTTTAATTTGTTAAAAATCAAATTGAATCAGGACATCCATACCTGGGTAATTCTCTCTACTTATCCATTACTGAAAATAGATACCTCTCCCCCCTTTACTCAATACAAAAGTCACTTTCAGCATTCTAGAAAGCTCAATTAAAAATACTGGCTGCTTGACATTCCGGCATGCAAATAGCTTGTCAATAGGAAAATGTATGTTAAATGGGAATGTTTTTCTAAATTCCTAGCGCTTCTATTGCACTACTGCATAAAAGTGCCCCTTTCTCATTTTCAATGGGCAAGGTACAGGCAGAAATATGGGTAGTATAAAATCACTCTTTCCTCTTTTTCTTGAATGATTTAACACTGGTAGCAGGGCTCTGCTCGATGATGTTTCTAGGGAATAACTTTAATTACACTATTTTACTAGGTATGTACACAGAAATATGTCTACTGCCAAAATACTTCTTCTTTGATTGGCTCCTTACAAGAGCAGGATTGAGAAGTTCTCGTTATATACACACCTTCAGACCTATACTAGAAAATACATAATTCTAGTAGTACATAGACTTCTAAACTAGTCCATCGATTCTGAGGATGTGCAGTCAGTTTATATACCCACACCCTCAATACTAACAAATGACAGGGACCAATGTTTCATCTAGTTCCCTTTATAATATTGTACCCCTCATGGATAGTTCCCTTTTATATCATATTTACATATAGAGTTAGTGTTGCTATCTAACAGACAGGTGGGCACCCTCTTAAGGACTGGTTCATCTCCCCCCCCCCCAGGACAGGCAGGCATCAATCAGCAAGATGATTTCAGATTCCCTCAACTGCCTGTCTGCTGACTCTTCCACTGAAGAATTCCTGTGACTTTAACTCAGATAGTCCTCACATTCAGTCCTCTGCTGATATTCCAAACATGGGTCTAAAAGGAAAACAGTCTATTGCATCGCATTCCTGTTGTCATCAAATCTCCTTTCTCTCCTTCTACATTGCCTCAGTGAGTGAGTGAGTGTCTGTCCCAGAATACATGGGTTTGATTTTCTATAGAGCAGAAACCAAACCCTGTAATGGTGTATACCATATCTGTAATCTAACCGGTTAATGTATGTGACTGGACTGTTCCAAAAGTGACATCACGCTAAATGAACCCCTCCACGGTCATTATGCATATTAATGAGGAGAACAGTCTGATGGGAGTAACTTCCAAACCAAGTTTCCCTCTCATTTGATGGGATGTCATCTTAGAGCTTTTGACATTAGACAAGCGTAACTTTAAAAAATATTATATCTCCCACACATGTGATCATAATACAAATTGGTTCATCAGATGGTTCTCACTCAAGTGAATCAAATAATGCAATGTTCATTCCAGCATGATGTATGTGGAATAAGTTAGGATTTATTTTTATATATACTAATCATGTTACCTAAAAAGTATCCCAATGTAACAAGTTCACTGGTAAGGACACTAGGATGTATGAATCACTAGCGTGTGCCATTTCTGTGAGAGACTATCCACATTGACCTAATTTGCTTTTTAGCATAATGTGAAAAAATATTGTTTTGTATTCAGCTGATAGAGCTTTTCAAGCTGAACATTGTTTAAAAAAATAATACCTCTCCACAAGGTTAATTTGAAGATTTATAGGCAAAATAACATTCTGATAGTTAATGTGATGGTCATTTTGTTTCTTATTTACAAAGTAATACACAACATCTCTACTTAATCTGCCGAGTAAAATTACATCTGATATCCCATACTGCTAGTTTAGGGCTCAGGAATTTTATGACTCCTGTGATTGCTGTTGTCTTTCTGAAAGTTCTTTGAAGTTGAGCTGACAGGGGTTTTATTTACTTCTGTCCTGCCTCATTGAATGTTTCCAGTGTCTGGCTGTCTCTTATATGAGACATCCACTCTTCCTGGGTCTGAAGTGTCTAGCCACTACAGATGATGAGTTTGATTAGTTGAGAAGGGACCACTACTGACCGCTACTCAGAATGCATTCAATGTTTGTTTAAGGATTTTAGCCCAGGCTCAGAGACAGATAAGTTGTACGTGAGTATCATTTGTTTTTCCAGGGCCTGGATTCAGTGAAGCAACTCCAGGCACAGTCATATGGTTTTATATTCAGCTTTCATATCCATACGTTGTATTTCTTTCATGGGAAAGCAATGCCCAATGTCCTGTGGCTTGTTGGGTAAATTCAGGATAATGTCACTTTCATTTCTATTTCCAAAAGCTGCTATTTGTCCAATGAAACCTTTTAAAGTCTTTCTATTCTCATTCTCCATGTTGCAATTGTTACCTTAAATCAGAAAAAAATATAATTTCTTCTTTGCAATCAAACATTATCAAACATCCACATTTTCCACAGCTATAGTTTTCACAATACTGATTTTTAATCTTATAAAGGAAATACAAAATAAACATGAACAGGCCTCTTCTTTTTGGCACTGCTATATAATGTTGTGCTGTTCATCATAGATTGAACTGTTTTTTATGTTAATGTCAGTTACTTAACATTCAGGGTGTTGATGGGCTGTAAAAATTCCACACTGTCTCACACATGTGTTTTTAAGATACTGTGTGCAGGCTTCAGCTAACATGTTTGTTTTTAAAATGGTGCTTTTCTTTCTTTACACTCTGTCCTTCAATATAGATTTCCATAACAACTTCCCCTCTTGCTACTACTCCTTATGGCAGTAAAAATGTGAGGTCAAGGAAATTTGACTTAGCTCTGCATTTTTACTGGTCCACTTTGGATGAGGCTTTTTCCACTATCACCTTCCATTTTGGGAACAGTGGAGATCTTCTGTTCTGGATCTTCTACCCTGTCTGTACTACAAATAGGTGTAGAAAGGCTGGTTTAGTAGCACATAGAGACACACATTTATATGAAAACCATGCATCTGATCATGGAATTATTACATTAACTTCACAAATACATGCTGATACTTTCATCCAGTCATTCTCTTGTACTCTAGTGTTGTTACTTAAAGGTTTTCTTCAGCCCTGCCTTTATAAGTATTTTCAAAGTTTGGTCAAGAGTGACAGCTTTAAGACCCATTTTTCTTCAATTGGATCTCATTTTGGGGTTGGGATCTTACAGGCGATTACCTAAAAACCTCTTCTCTTTGACTTGGTTTTCTTAGAAAATGATACAGATAAACCATGTCACCTATTTCTTTCTCCTGTTTTGTTGCTTTGAGGTTGTAGTATGTTCTCATCCTTTCAGCAGACTTCTCCAGATTTTGTTGGACATAGGCAAAAGCATGCTGAAGATGCTTCCTCAAATGTTCAATGTATTCATAAGTAGCTGAGGCATTTATCAACATCTGATTTTGGGTTTGGTAAAGCAGGTGTTGAGATAATACAATTGTTTGTCCCATCATTGAGGCCCATTACGAGTTTGGTGTTGCGGGATAAAAGTGGAGGTATTACCGTTTGCCTCAATTTTTCCTGCACCACGAAACTACAAGTTTGTCAGTATTACTGCTGGCGGTGTTAGCAGATGGTAATACTCGCCCTTTGTGAAGGTAAAGTAGAGGAATTACCTCCAGCTTTAATCATCAATATTATCATCCGGTAATACCGGTGGCAGTAATACCAGCAACAATCCCCAGTGGAGTCGTATGGACTCCAATAAATAGGGATTTACACTGGCAAACCAATGCCTGTAATCAGGTGGTATTACCACCAGAATTACTATCTCCAATAGTAATACCACCTGACCAAGTGGCAGTATCAGTAATTCCGTTTGCCGGTATCTCAGTGAATTTACTGTTAGATTACTGCAAATTTGGAATGAGCCTCACTAACTGAAATGTAGACATCTTGGTATCTGAAGAAGGTGTAGATCTAAGGGCCGTCAGGACAAGTGGTAATCAGATGTCTTAACTTGGTCCAGAATCAACCACAAACTTCTTCAAGATACTCCCAATTGATTTGTTATATCTTTCTACATCCCTGCTCGTTGCTCTGTGGTAGGCGTTGGGGAGTTTTATTTTCACTCTGAAGATTTCCCACTTTTAAGTCATCACCTCATTGGTAAAATGACTACCTCTGTCGGACTCATTCTTTTGATGAAGACTGAAACAAGAAAAGATGTGTTTGATCATCAAAGTGGCGGATGTCTGTGCTTTATAATTTGGGGTAGGAAGTCACTCAATCCACTTTGACACGAGGTTTGCCAGTGCCAACATGTATTTGTTTCCTATGGAATAATGAGTAACTGGTCCAATGAAGTCTGCTTGCAAATCAGAGCATGGTTACATAATTCCTCATTTCTGTAAAGGAACACTGTGCATTGAAGAACTTGGTAGGAACTGAGCACAGACAGGATATTCCATTAAATATGTATTGAGATCCTGGTGGCCAAAACATTTCCTTGCACAGTATCTCTACAGTCTTTTGAAATCACTACTAGCAGCAGAAGCTGTGTTATGGGCATGGTTTAACATCAAACATTGGATTGAAGTAGCTACCACCCACTGTTCATACCCAGATTTGGACTTCCTCTTGAACAGTCTGAGCCTCAATACGAGGTGGGTGGTAAGGGGTTAACAGCACCAGTAAAGGTGTCGGTGCCGTTAACCACTTACCACCGCATTACGAGGTCTTTTAGCGTGTCCCGCTAAGGGTGGCTGGATTTACCATGCACCCTTATTGGGAGCCGCTAAAGGACCAGCATGCTAACAACGGGCCCGTTATTTACGGCCCCGTTGTTAGCATGGTCCCCATTTCCATTGAGTCCTATGGGACCTCGAATGCGAATAATGATGGGTTCCCTGAATGGGGAAATACTGGGTCCTCCAAGGTTGGAATGGCCCGATAATTCCCCATTCAGGGAACCTGGACCCGGTATGCGGTAAGGGGGTAGCAATGGCGCTAATAGTGCCATGGCTACCTCCAACCTGATAATGACCCCCTCTGTCTTGAATCATAAACATGTTTTGAAATTGCATCAAGATGCAGAGGTCTTCCTTTCCTTGATAATCTGATTGTGTCAGAGGACATCAGATTGGAGCTTCAAAACATTAATGAATTTCCCCAATGATGGGATACTCTTTTTTTGATTAGTTGGTAAGTCTGCATCAGGGAAATATTTACCCCACTGATCGGCTGCTGGTTCACTGTCAGTGCAAGTTTGTGATTTAGTTACAGCCACAAACTGGATTTCTCCCACAAGGAGTTCCATATCTATGATGTTCCCCTAGCCAATTGGTCAGCCAAATCATTTTCAGTAGTATCAGGACCCTCTATCTACTTCTCACTTTTTTCCAATACATGGTCATTTCATTAGACATCACCAGATCATCAATATCATCAATATTCTGCAACAATCTACCATGTTTTTATGGTTTATCAATTGCACAAAACATGCCTGTGTTTTTAAAATTAATCAAGAGTTCCACAAACCCATCTCACACATATTCAGAGTTTGTGATAATCACCAATTCTGTGAGTTGGTGGTTTACAGCAGTACAGACAGCTTGATAAATTGCCATCAGCGTTATCACCTGACTACTTTGGGAACCTATTTTGTAGCCATCAGATGGTTTGGGAAGATCATTCATCCACATTTTCCCAATGCCAGCAACAAATTATTTCTACTCATCATTAGTAATATTGTAAGAACATCCACCCACCTAAACTTTTGGTATTCCCTGACAACTGTTTTCTTCATATATCTTCTGTGGGGATGTCAGGTATGCCTCCATATTATCAGTGGTTATTAGACTTATCTATCTATATTCTTCAGCACAATCGGTTAAGTCTGCAAGTCCTTGAGATATGAAGCTCTTCCTATTTTGGACAAAGCTGACCTCCACAAGAAAGCCCTGCCTAGACAGAATCCAATAAATAATGATTAAATTAGAGGCAATCTCAACCTGTATTCTATCACATTTTAGATATTGTAACCATTGGTGGGCTATTTCTACAATGATGTGCTCCCGCCATTTAAACGGGTGGTAGTTTTTCAATGCCCACACCATTGCCAGAAGTACTTTCTCACAATCATTGAATGTTTCCTCTACAGGGGATAATGTTTGGCAAGCATAGGAGATGACCATGTTGTATTGATCATATTTTTGGTATAACACTGCCATAAAGCAGGTGTCTGAGACACCAGTCTGTAAGAAATATATATTTTTATCGATGGGTAAGCCAAATACAGAGCTTGTGACAGGCTTCTCCTCAGATGTTTTACTGCCGGGGATTCTGCTTACCCCACTTCACCCCAGCCTTCAATAAGTGGACCAATGGTTGCATGATCTCTGCATAATCCCCGCTGAATTTTCAAGTATCATTAGTTAGTCGAAGGTGCTTCGCAACTCATGCATAGTTGTCGGGTTCTTTAATTTAAGTAAGGCCTCAAACCTTTTATTTCTAGTGATTGAGACCATCAGCTGTGATTTTATGGCACAGACAGTTGACTCCGGTTTTTCAGCATTGTGCTTTTTGGAAAAATAATTTTGCAGCAGCTTTACGCAACTGGGCAAGAGCATAACAGATTTCTGCCGGATGTTCTTCCACAGTTGAGCTTTCAGATCATCCATGAAGGCCCCGTTTCCTAATTTGTTCAAATCAGGCAAGGCTTTGAGAAGGAAAATGTTCTACTCATTTCTGGAATGGACGTGAGAGGCAACCAGTATTGCCTGTCAAACACTGGAGCTATTTCAAGGTCCAAAGGTATTATTTTTGAATGAATAGTTGTATGCCCGCAATCATAGGAGCCAACTGAGAACATACTCTGGAAATCCGGGAATATCATTCCCAGTTGTTGTTATGGTTCATGGGTCTCAGAGGCATCATCCAGATATAACAGAAGCTAATTTTCTGCCAAGATTATTTGGAAGTTCAAGGTCAATTTTACCAGAACTCAGGCCATTTATCGCACATAGAGTGTTTTAAAACATATTGCAGGAAAGACTCAGTTACTGCATAGAAGAATATCTTGAATCCCAATTATAGCAAGGCTTATTCAAAGCAGGGAAAATAACCGCAAATGAGTTGTTCTTTGAATGTTTCATTTTCACCTTTGAATTACAGATTTGAAATGTCATGTCAACATTGTGCATTGCACGTTTTGTTTTTGTATTTTGCATACTTCTATCTTCTGATAAAGAAATCAAGAGAAGGTTGAATTAGCCTGAGTACTTAGTGTATAGTATGGTCTTCTTGGTAACACAGATAACTGTGAATAACAAGTGGTATTTGAAATTTACTGCAGGCGGTAACTTCATATTTCTGATTGTGTTAAAATACAAAGCAAGTTGGTCACTGTGAATTGGGTTCTCCTCAGGGGCTCTGTATGAATTACAGCATTTTGTTTACATGACAGTATTTTGTTTACATGGTAAATGTATTCTGAGATCCCGCCAAAAGGGCATAACGTGGCATTGTAAATAAAATACTGCAAGGACATGGAATTATAATCTAGAGTGTACTATATCCAGTCCTGGCTCACTGTTAGTGATCCCGGCATAAGAAATATCAACAGGCAGTTCCCTATAGCTATACTCACCACTATACAACAAAATACCCCAAAAAGCTCACCACAAAGGGCCACAATATACCTCTGTCAAATTTAAAGGCAACATCCTCTACACCATAAGGGCATGAAGAATCCTCCAATAAAGGTACTCCCTGACAACTGTTAATATTTTCTGGTTGGATACTGTCACTTCATTCATAGCAATCTTCAGGAACGGGACCTAAAATGTCCTTTTCTAAATCAATAGAATAGTAATAGTATCCTCCCCCCTAGAGATGGTGTATTTCATTGGGGACCACTAATGACCACTGCTCAGAATACATTCAATGTCTATTTAAGGATTTCAGCTCAAGCGCAGAAAAAGATGAAAATTGTAAATGGGTACCATGTGAGTTTATTGCAGGGCCTAAATATGTTGAATCAACTGAAGGCACAGGCATAATGTTTAAAATAAACAACTTTCCATGGGGTTGCCTTCAGAAGTTATAAGCAAAATAAAGTTGCCAAAGCAAATTCAATGGTGTATTTTTTTTTTTCTTATTCATGACATATTATACAACATCTCTACTTAATTTGCCCAGTAACAACATACCTGGTATCCCATACAGTTCATTTAGGGCTCAGACATTCATGACTCCTGCAATGCTGTTGTCTTTCTGAAAGTTCTTTGTATTTAACCTGGCAGGGTTTTTATTTACTTTGGTCCTGCCTCGTTAAATGTTTCCAGAATCAGGCTGTCCCTTATATGACACAGCCAGTCTTCCAGGGTGTGAAGTGTTCTCCCGCCCAGAGATGAGAAATTTGATAAGTTGAGAAGGGACCACTACTGACTGCTGCTCAGAATGAATTCAATGTTTGTTTAAGGATTTTAGCCCAAGCTCAGAGACAGATAAGTTGTACATGGGTACCATTTGTTTTTCCAGGGCTTGGATTCGGTTAAGAAACTCCAGGCACAGTCATAAGATGTTATGGTTCAGCTTCCAAAGGCTTTAGTTCCATTTATTTCATAAGAAAGTAAGCCCAATGACCTGAGTATTGTTGAAGGAGTTAAGGAAAATGTCACTTTTAGTTCTATTCCCAAAAGCTGCAATTTCCCAAATGCCCCTCCCCTCCTCTTACCACCCTACATATGACTTTGTAATCTGATCACCAGTGTTTACTCCCCTGGTTACTATTCGTTCCAATGCTGCCAATTGCCCTCCCTTCCCTGTTGTTAGATCTAGACTCCCTTTTTTATCTGCTCCCTAACCGTGTTCTTCTCCCTGTGACCGTAAAGCGCTCTGTTGATACCCATAACTAGGTGTGCGCTTAATAAATAGCCTAATAAAAATAATCATAATGATGATAATGTCAATAATGATAATAATAATAATAATAATAATAATAAAAACAGAACAATATTATAGCTTGTTCTTTGCAATTTAGATCTAAGGTCCACATTTTCAACATCTTTAAGTTCCAAAATACTAGTTCTTAATCCTTTAAATGAAATCAAAACAAACACCAGCAGGCCTCTTGGGTTTTGCTCTGCTATGAAAAACTGTACGTTTCATCCAAGATTGGACTGTTTATGTTTTAATTGTAATAAAAGTTGATGAATAGGTTGTGGTAACTTGGAAATATTTATCTCGGGCCTTATCAGTTGCTTAGGACATAGTTTCTGATTGTACATGGGCTGCAAACATTGCACATTTCGTTGCACGTTTCTTTTTCAGAGGCTGTGCACGGGCTACAGCTCACATGTTTGTTTTTAAGATGGAACCTTTCTTTCTTTGCATTCTTTTGCGGATCTACTCCCTCCATCTCATCCATGCACTTGACCTTGCACAGAGGTGCTTTTCCTAGGATCAGGTGCCCACATAAATAGGGTTTTACAATGGCCTCAATTCCATGCTTCTGACTCCAGCACTGACAGTCTCTTGGTGCAAAAACTACCCCTGTCTTATGCATTGTTGGGGAGTCATGATCCCCAAGAGTTTCATATCTGAAATGGTTTCAGGTTGCCTGAAGGGGCCACAGTATACAGAAAGGCTCCCACCTCACAAAGGTTCCTTTAAGTAAGGGCAGCAGATTGTGGCATCATTTGGGGTGCCGCTGCACCGCCACCACAGTGTAGTATGTTTGTCCATGGGTTCCTCCCCATGCAGCCCTCTCTTTCCCATCATCATACGGCCATCCCACCCATCAAACCAAGAGACAGGCAGGGAATTTTGTCCAAAATCTATCAAAATATTGGTTTTATCCAGGGAGACTGTTGTGGCTGAAACATTACAATGTTACTGCAAAACATTATAACCCTGATTTGACATTTGTTTCGAAATATTCTGTACAGAGTAATACAATTAGAAAGATAATTCTCAACCAATGCAATGTTATTAACAGTAATACAAAGTGTAACCCTTTGTTTGGCCAACTCCTGTGTTTACATACACACAAAACAATAATTTGGGGAATCTATTATTAAACACTAGAGGGTTGAATACCTCATAGAGGAGCACAACAAGGAGGTGAGGTAATTTCCCATTCTTACATTGTGTTAATTGGAACAATGTTATCAAGACGGACATCGTGTATCATCCAAGGATTGGGGAAAAATCAAACTCAGACATGTTTCTACTTGTGATACCCCTTGCATCATTTATGTCATTAGCTGTCCATATAAAAAGTAATATGTTAGACAGTCCAAACAAACTGCCAAGACCCATTGGAATGAACACTGCTCAAACATCAGAACTGGGCACCCAAGTTCAACACTGATAAAGCATTTTCAGGAACAGCAACATCAACTTGCATGGGTTTGATTTCGAATACTAGAGGTTGTTACATGCAAACCTCATGATGACACTCATAGATTATTCAACTGCAGAGAAACGTATTGGATTGATCAATTGCATGCTATGGCCCCAGAAGAATGATTGATGAATGCAATTTGATATGTTTCCTGTGAGTTGACCTCTTGATACAGAAGATGCTTGAACGCTTGTTGACAGCTTATGACATTATTTTGCTTGAATAATTTTTTCCAGTTGTTACTAATAATATGTCTCAATATGGTTACTGCAAGTTCATATCCAAATGTATGCATTTCAATACTTAATTTCTCTCAAACATAGCCTTATATGGTTACTCCACACTCATTGATATTTCCAATGTCTTTTTTCTATGCAAACCAGCCTTAGACTTGAGATTTTAGTGTGTGGTTCTACAGTTTTTTTGGGTTGTTTTATTTTGTCATGTTTTTGTAATGCCGTATTTTATCATCTATCATTTCTTCATGTTTTTATGTTTTGTCAATCTTACACTAGTTCGTTTATACCGTAGCTCGTATTTCTATCTTAGTGGTGCCATTTTTTATTCCATTGTTTTCATATGTACATTTGTTTACATATATTATTACTCTTGGTATTCAATGTATCTTCTCACTCTGTGCATGATATGTGTTTTTTCCTGTTTAGACGTACTATTTTCAGAGCTGCGCACATTTCTTCCTGCTCTAGTATTTTTTTTATTTCTGATGATATATTATATTTAAGTGTTCCTTTCTCACTTTTTATTTTTGGTATTATACACATTTTTTCCTACTCCTTTTATACCATAGTTTTGCCTCACAGCAGTTGGATTGATGATGTAATTACACTCTTATTATGTGCAAGCTAGTCTAGATGTTTTCTCTCTATCCCAGACCACTCCAGGCATTGTGAGCAGTTGTTCGAGTCCCTTTGACTCCTACCTGATTTTGGTGAGTTCTCCTGCTGATCTACCCTTCGTAAAACTCTGTTTTATCATTTCTGTATGCTGAGATTTATGTTTTACTCTTCACTTTATATATTCCGACAGCATGTTTTTCAGGATCACTATATTATGTACACAGGTACTGGACAGTTAGGGCCCAATTCATGGAATACTTTTGTTTCTGGGAAATTGGGGACCTTGCGGGCCATTCTGTGTGCAAAACCCCCCTTCGTTGATTCATGGAATTGACGTTGCAAGACTTTCCTGGACTTTGCGTGTAGTCCACGCTGGTCCGGCATGTCTGGCTCAAAGACTGCAATCCCTTTGCGGCAGAGAGTGACACGCACTAGCAACTTAGCATATACTCTGCTTGTTGGGTAGCATTTCAATCTCATTTGAGTAGTCTTTGACAGTTGGGGTTAGAGAGCTTTTATTTGTTTATTCATTTTGCAAGTCTGGTCTGATGTCAACACTGAAAAAAGACATGTTTGCCTTTGATCTGTTTACAAAATCAGTTCAGTCATGCATGATTTGAAAGGGTCAGTCGTTTTGTGTTTGAGTATCATAGGTTGCAGTAGATGCCCCCTAGTGATGGAAAGCATGATGAATGGAGGACATCGCCTTTCCGCTATGTTCACATGGACACTATAATGTGGGGGATACAGTAGTTCATGTGCCAGAAAGGTTCATTGATCTGCCACGTTTGTTCTGTCCCTCCTCATGATCCTCCCTGAAACAGCCATTTTGAAAATGTCTTGTTTGTATGTGCCAGCCTTTTGTACTGTGAAAAGTGGCGTTCTTGGTGTGACATGTGTGACTTGAATGGGTTGTCTTGTGACTTGCATACTTTACAGACCCACGTGTCTTGTGCATGTTTTGGTGCAAACAATGTGTTTAACGTTTGTGACTACCCTCTTGCATAATCTATTGGGATACAGTGCATGCTTTCCGCCCACTTTGAGCAACGTTAACCCACATTGAGCATCTTTTGCCCACATTCGGTGCATATTCTGTACCCAATTCACAATATTTGCAGGGGAGAAAATCGGGAGTTGCTCTGAGTATCTAAAATTTGCTCCAGCTACTTCAAACCTCACTCCCAAAGCCTACAATTAGTACAGATCCTGAGCCGCATGGAACATCTCTGAGTAATCCTAAAGCACATTTTTGTGATTTGGATGTGTGCATTTGCACAGGCTCCAGAAAGCACCAAATTGACTCCACCTTTGTGAATCCGACTTTGAGTGCATTTCTTGAGCAGTCTTTGCCACCTCAGATTTTATCCAAAATGAATTAGAGAATCGGTCAACTATCCCAAAACTCAAACTTGAATTATTCCCTTATATAATAAAGCCGATAAAATCCAAAGACCTACGCTTGACATCTATAGAAATTGTATTTCTGGATGAATATGCAAGAATCATCTGTTTCCTTCTTCTGTTTTTCTAAACGGCTACTTCCAGAAATAAAATTTTGTAACCAAACAGCGGAAGCGTGGTCAGTTGATTCCCAGTACTCCATAATAATGACGGGTTAAAGCAAAAAGCACATTAACATCTTTACAGATTTAGAATCTATTTACGAAGGATGATTTTATAATGCGTAACATCTTTAAATAAAGAATGTTATTGTAACATTTTGTATTTAAGTGTTTAAAGGCCTTGCAATGTAAACAATAAAACTCATTAGTGCATAATGACTGGATTTAAAACAAACAAGTAAGCTAGTTCTTTTGTAAATGGATTGTCCGTACTACTGTGACTGCCAAGAGAGTTGGTTGATGCTTTAACTTACTGATGAGGAGGTTTATTGGTTGGTTTCAGTTACTTGTCTGCCTCTGAGAGCTTTGCTTGTTGCTCAGTGGTGCACCTCCGAAAGGGAATTTTTTGTGAACAATTTATCAAGTGGCATTCAGCGACTTTGTGTTCTTTCTTAGTCTCCGATTCATCTGCTCTTACCCCGGGTAAATGTACAACGCAAACCAGACAGAACCAGATCCAAATTATGGCATGGCTGGGCTCTGCAAACCAAGAGTGCACACATTCCAAGATTTGACCAAAAATCTAATGAAAGTACTTTATTCTTGGCAAGAGTTTAAAGGGATTTTTTTGTTTCAATTACATATTTTTCGTTTTGGCTATTAGGTGGCATTGAAAACGCTACCTTTAAGTCAAAATGACTGTCATCAAAATAAGAGCTAAAAAAGAAAGTTGACAGACATATGTCGTCTAAATCAGGACAATGAACTATATAACTATTTATAAAATCGTGTACTGCAGAAAATGCATATTACACAACTTTAATATGTCCCTCAAAAATCAAAAACGTTCTTGTAGGTTCTGGACTGAGACACACAAAAAATTTCCGTTCTCCTTCTTTCCCTCTCCTAAACTACTTTCTCTGAATAATTCCACAAAATTTTCTCGCTTTTGCAGAACGAATATGGCTGCATCTTAAAATCTCTACGGTATAGCAGACACAAGATTTCGCTACCTAAGAATGACATCATCTCAACTTCACATTAACTCTGCAGCTTTCCTGCAAATAGAGGTGCATTTACCGAGCACCAAACAAAGGAAAGCAAGATGGCCACTGTAAGCATCTAACATGATGACACCATCGTGTAGTCTGCTGGAATGACACCACTTGCTCATTGTTATTAAGTGGCCATCTTGGAAGACGCCACTCGGATCAGCGTTTCCAGAGAAAATATATGCTGTGCTATCACACCCAGCGTTTCTCCCACAGAAACCTTTGGAAAGGAACTTTTGGTAAGACATTCTCTTTCCCCCATGTCAGAAAATAACTCTTTCTCTTACATACTTCAAATCTCTTTCCTATATACTCTGACTGAGCCAATCATACACATTTCAACTAGCAAGATTAAGTCGGAGCACAATGCATTATGAGGCCGATTCATGGAATAATTAGCGCGGCGCAAGTGGGCAAAAACGTGCGAATCGCAGTGGAATAGCGAAAATCGCAGTGCAATTGCGAAAATCGCACGAAAAGCAGCGCACGTCGATTCATGGAAGGCCGTGCGCGAGAAAACCAGCGGATGTGCGATAAAAAGTGCGCGGCGCACATTGGCGCACAGGCCATCTAACAGCGTGCGCCAGGTCACTGCGAAAATCGCACAGGCCACAGCGAAAATCGCACATAGCGCGGCGCACGCAACAAAAGTAGGCGGAACACGGGCGTAACACTCGGAATGGGGAACAACTTGCCAAAACGTGGGCGTCACGGGGGAAGTACAGGGCACAAGTGCGCGGAACGCCCACACGCTCGCCTACAACACGTATTCATGGAATAGAATAGGGGAAAAAAGCGCACGCTCAAACCAGCGCACAGGCACAAACACGACCGCCACAAGAAAGCAGGCGGTAGCGTCTCTGCGGCTGTAAGAAATGTGCGCCAAAAGGTGCGCCAACAAATCGCACCTATATACTGCCATGATGAATGTCCCATACTGTGGCCCTCCAGGAAAAAAGACGTGCAAAGGGGTACCCACAAACACGGACACCCGCTGACAAAAAATACGTGTGCGTGTATACCGGGGTGCGCGGGAAGTCTAACACGCGATTTCAGCAGGGTACGTGCATCACAGGGGTTCGCGTGAAGTTTCACACGCGATCGGGTCTGGGGGAGCGGGCTACGTGTATATCAGGGGTTCGCGTGAAGTTCCACACGCGAACAGCCTGGGCGCGTGTATTTCAGGGGTGCGCGGGAAGTTCCACACGCGAATAGCCTGGGCGCGTGTATTTCAGGGGTGCGGGGGAAGTTCCACACGCGAACAGCCTGGGCGCGTGTATTTCAGGGGTGCGCGGGAAGTGCCACACGCGAACAGCCTGGGCGCGTGTATTCCAGGGGTGCGCGGGAAGTGCCACACGCGAATAGCCTGGGCGCGTGTATTTCAGGGGTGCGCGGGAAGTTCCACACGCGAACAGCCTGGGCGCGTGTATTTCAGGGGTGCGCGGGAAGTTCCACACGCGAACAGCCTGGGCGCGTGTATTTCAGGGGTGCGCGGGAAGTTCCACACGCGAACAGCCTGGGCGCGTGTATTTCAGGGGTGCGGGGGAAGTTCCACACGCGAACAGCCTGGGCGCGTGTATTCCAGGGGTGCGCGGGAAGTTCCACACGCGAACAGCCTGGGCGCGTGTATTCCAGGGGTGCGCGGGAAGTTCCACACGCGAACAGCCTGGGCGCGTGTATTTCAGGGGTGCGCGGGAAGTTCCACACGCGAACAGCCCGGGCGCGTGTATTTCAGGGGTGCGGGGGAAGTTCCACACGCGAACAGCCCGGGCGCGTGTATTCCAGGGGTGCGCGGGAAGTTCCACACGCGAACAGCCTGGGCGCGTGTATTCCAGGGGTGCGCGGGAAGTTCCACACGCGAACAGCCTGGGCGCGTGTATTTCAGGGATGCGGGGGAAGTTCCACACGCGAACAGCCTGGGCGCGTGTATTTCAGGGGTGCGCGGGAAGTTCCACAAGCGAACAGCCTGGGCGCGTGTATTTCAGGGGTGCGCGGGAAGTTCCACACGCGAACAGCCTAGGCGCGTGTATTTCAGGGGTGCGGGGGAAGTTCCACACGCGAACAGCCTGGGCGCGTGTATTCCAGGGGTGCGCGGGAAGTTCCACACACGAACAGCCTGGGCGCGTGTATTTCAGGGGTGCGCGTGAAGTTCCACATGTGATTTGACAGTGTGGGTCCTCCCAGGTGTACCCTGTACACCCTCCACGGCCCCTGCAGGCAGCCCACACCACAGGGGACTACCCTGCATCCCTGGTCATGTCCCGCAGGCAGCCCACCCACCATGGGCATGCCCCCCAGCAAAGGCACATGTCTCCTTGAACTAATGAACACCAACTCATGTCCCCTTGCACCCCCACCCCCCAGCACTGTGGGGCACCTGCCAGCAGGCCCCCACCCATGTCCAACTCATGTCCCCCACCCCCCCCACCCCCCAGCCACCAGGGGCACCCTCCACCAGGCCCCCACTCATGTCACCCACCACCCCCACCCCCCAGCAGTGCAGGGTCACCCTCCACCAGGCCCCCACTCATGTCTCCCACCACCCCCACCCCCCAGCACTGTGGGGCACCTGCCAGCAGGCCCCCACCCATGTCCAACTCATGTCCCCCACCCCCCCCACCCCCCAGCACTGTGGGGCACCTGCCAGCAGGCCCCCACCCATGTCCAACTCATGTCCCCCACCACCCCCACCCCCCAGCACTGTGGGGCACCTGCCAGCAGGCCCCCACCCATGTCCAACTCATGTCCCCCACCCCCCCCACCCCCCAGCACTGTGGGGCACCTGCCAGCAGGCCCCCACCCATGTCCAACTCATGTCCCCCACCCCCCCACCCCCAGCACTGTGGGGCACCTGCCAGCAGGCCCCCACCCATGTCCAACTCATGTCTCCCACCACCCCCACCCCCCAGCCACCAGGGTCACCCTCCACCAGGCCCCCACTCATGTCTCCCACCACCCCCACCCCCCAGCCACCAGGGTCACCCTCCACCAGGCCCCCACTCATGTCACCCACCACCCCCACACCCCAGCAGTGCAGGGTCACCCTCCACCAGGCCCCCACTCATGTCACCCACCACCCCCACACCCCAGCAGTGCAGGGTCACCCTCCACCAGGCCCCCACTCATGTCACCCACCACCCCCACCCCCCAGCAGTGCAGGGTCACCCTCCACCAGGCCCCCACTCATGTCTACCACCACCCCCACCCCCCAGCCACCAGGGGCACCCTCCACCAGGCCCCCACTCATGTCACCCACCACCCCCACCCCCCAGCAGTGCAGGGTCACCCTCCACCAGGCCCCCACTCATGTCTCCCACCACCCCCACCCCCCAGCACTGTGGGGCACCTGCCAGCAGGCCCCCACCCATGTCCAACTCATGTCCCCCACCCCCCCCACCCCCCAGCACTGTGGGGCACCTGCCAGCAGGCCCCCACCCATGTCCAACTCATGTCCCCCACCCCCCCCACCCCCCAGCACTGTGGGGCACCTGCCAGCAGGCCCCCACCCATGTCCAACTCATGTCTCCCACCACCCCCACCCCCCAGCCACCAGGGTCACCCTCCACCAGGCCCCCACTCATGTCTACCACCACCCCCACCCCCCAGCCACCAGGGTCACCCTCCACCAGGCCCCCACTCATGTCTCCCACCACCCCCACCCCCCAGCACTGTGTGGGACCTGCCAGCAGGCCCCCACCCATGTCCAATCCATGCCCCCCTGCAACTGGGTCCCAACATTCCCCAATCATGTCCGTAATGCCCATCCTCCCCTGCCAAAAGGCCCAACCAACTATCACACCCACCCACATATCAAAGGCAATTACATGTTACACCCCCAATGTAAATAATGCAATTTAACACATGTCTGTCACACACAATGGCTGCAAGTGAATGACAAAACACCCAACATGACATGCCTGAAAGCAATGAGATGATACGACACATTGAAGATTAAAAAAATAATATGTATTGAACAGCAAATAAGAAAAAATACAAAGCAAATCAAACAAAACAAGATGAATGTCCAAGAAAAAAATCTGAAAAATTAAAATAAGCCAATTAAGAAGATCATCCTGGGTCCATGAGCCCTACCAAATTAAACCTAACTGACTACTAACTAAAAAGTGAACTATATACAAAAAAGTGGTGCATTGTCCAATCGCAACCAAAAAAAAATCAAAAAAACAAAGGAAACCTAACCCTAACTATACAACTATATACAAAGGCAGCGGGCTATTCGGACGGCTCACTGATTGTTGTCATGGGCCAGGGCATCATCGAACTCCTGGTCAATGGCTTGGAGGCGGGCATGTTCCCTGGCCCCGAGGTCTCGCAGGGATAACGCAGTGTCAAGCTCAAACTCCCTGCGAAGACCCTCGAGGCACTCAGCCCGCCTCAGCGCCCTCCGCATGGAGTCCTCCGCCCTGACCATCGTGAGCCGTTCCTCCTCTGCCCGCTCCGCACCTATCCGCTGGCACAACCTCTCCCACACGGAAGCCACTCCCATTCCAGGGTTCTCCTGCCCTCCGGCCGATGCCTGCACCCCTGATGTTGATGGCCCCGAGCCATGATGCCTCCCACGTTGAGCCTGCTGCTGCCTCCGACGCAACTGCCTGTGCCAGCACAACGGCATCCAGGCTGATGGAAACCACCGACGCCGTCGTGCACGTGCCCTGCCCGATGATGCCGTCACATCCTCCATCTGCTGGGGTCCAGTTGCTCTGGTGTCCACCCCTGCTGGATCTCTGACTCCCGACTGTGGCAGGGATGGGATCCCCACCGAGCTGGCTGCATTGGTCGGGGCAGGTCCACAGGGGGCCCTGGTGGCATCTGGGCTGGAAGACGGCAAGGAGAACGACTGGTGGATAGCCTGCACAGAGGAGGAGAGGGCCGCCACATTGGCCAACACATGCAGGAAACCCCCGAACATGGCCGATCCCAATTGGGCCACGTCGGCACGGTGCACTTCGTGATGACGTCCGTGCTCCTCCCGGGAAGCACGCACGGCATCACGAATCACAGCCGTGCGCATCGCGACCCCAATCAGGACCTTCTCCGCACGGCCAGGGGTTCCCACGTCCGCAGGTGGAGGGGAGTCAGGTGACATGGACATCCCCTCTACCTGCGGACAGGCCTGGGACGGGGCATCCCTGCTGGTGCATGGTGGTGCCCTCACAGGGTCAGGGACAGCGACATGCACAGGCCCCTCCACGGTGACCTGTGCTGCCTCCTGCCCCTGGCCCTGGACTGCACCACTTGCACCAGCAGGGATGCCCCCACCAGGCCCCATGTGTGCCCCAGTGGCGGCCTCCTCCTCCTCTGTGCAAACCACCAACCTGGATGGCTCCTCACCGTCTCCCACCGTAGCAGGCCCCTGTGGGGGCTCACCCACCCCTTCCGCTGCAGCCGTGGGGGCATCCCCGCCGCCTTGCTCCACAGCGCCGTCTCCGCCCTCTTCTTCACTAGCCGCTGCGTAGAGGGAGACAAAGAACACAAGCATCAGGGCACTGTACAATGGTCCCCTAGAGAGGAAGCAATAGCAGATAAGCACCACTGTCAAAGTACACTTCCATCATGTCCCTCCACAACACATGGGTCAGTCCAGGCAAAACACACACAGTAACAGGCATGGTGCATGCCATGGACATTTCCATGCATGTCCAATGGACTCTTGAAACATTCAATGATATGTAACTCACATGCATCATACCTCATGCCCATCACATGCACACACTTCACCTCAGTCACATCCATCTGGCCCCAAACACACCAAACACAGCGGATACAAGGGTAATTTGGCTGCTTTACTGAATCTCTGCATTGTCACACACATGTGTCATGCATCCATGGCATGCACAAGTCACAGACACGCAGGTCAGGCACACAGACATGGCTACCATATATGTACCTGGCATCAGCACCCATCCCTCACCCCCACCCATGTCCAGGTACAGAGACTGGCATGCTCTCATGTTCAAAATCTGAATAGGGCTCCCCATGCGGCATTTCAACACATGCAACAACCATGTGCATCACACATCACTGGTCGCACATGCATTACCATGATGTCCCTGCACACATACATGCATACATGGCCTATGGCACACATACAGGCAAGTATCATAGAACCAGCACACCGCAACATGCCCTGTCTCACACAGTAATGCATGGACACTTACCGCTCAACTCCAGACGGGCCTCCCTCTCAAGGATCTGGGCGTGGAGCGCTGGGCGTACGCGTTCCAGGACCCTCATCTGGATGGAACTCATGCGGCCCCGGCCCCCCTCCACGAGGCGCCGGGCCTTCACAAGGGTCCTGGACCTCAAGTCCTCCCAGCGCTTCTTGATCTTCAGGATGTCGCGGGTTGCCACCCCCTCCGCGTTGATGGCAACCACACAGTCGGCCCAGATCCTCTGCCGTCCTTCCTTGCTGGCGCGGGACGATCCAAAGAGGGCATCATACTGCCCCAGGACATGCTCCACCAGGACACCAACTTCGGTGACAGTGAAGCTGGTGCCCCTCTGCCCCTCTGGCCTGGGGTTGCCACTGGTGCCAGATGTGGAAGTGCCCGACATGGCAACCCCAGAGGCAGGTGTGGGTGGGCAACTGGGTCCTGGGGCTGGGCTGTGGAGCGATGTAATACCAGTCGGGAGTCTTCAGTTCCAGCAGGGGTGGACACAGCAACTGGACCCCTGCAGATGGCTGATGTGCAGGCACCAAATGGCAGGGCACGGTGGCAGCAGGCAGGCAGGCAGGCAGCAGCAGATGGCACGTGGGAGGCTGCTCGGGGCACTGGGGGGCAGTAACTCGGCCTTCTGGGCAGGAGCGTGGGCTTCTGTGTGTTTTCGCGTGGCCAGCTTGATACGGAGTGATTTGGCACGTGAAAATCCTGCACGTCAGCGTGAAATCCGAGGAAAGGCCCTTAGCGCGTAAGCGCGTCAGCACGCATACGCGATTCTATTGGACCAGAGTCCCTCAGCGCGTAAGCGCGTCTGTGACGTGACCCGCACGGGTGTTCCCCACTCAGCACGTGATGACGGGGCACACGTGGAGATACTGCACGTCAGAGTGTCATCGCGTGTAATTGGACAAAAGTGCGCGTACACGCGATTGGCCTATGTACGTGTATTTAATGGGTGCGCGGCCACTTACACACGCAAGTACGTCAGCGAACCTGTATCACGTGGTGCATGTGAATTTCCACACGCTATTGGACTGGGAACTGGATTCCAGGGGTGCGCGGGTCACACGCTGTATCCCGTGGTGCGTGTGAATTTCCACACGCTATTGGACTGGGAACTGGATTCCAGGGGTGCGCGGGTCACACGCTCGCCTAGAACACGCGCTAAGCATAAATTGCGGACTTTAACAATAACAAGCTCAGACGCCAGGATGAACATACCGTTCCTAGCAGCAGTGGCAGTGGGCTACCAAAGGAGGAGGAGGAGGATAGTCAGGGCCAGAATATTCACACCCAGAGCCAGCCTTTTCGGGATGCCTGATGACCAGGTGTATGGGAGGTACAGGTTTCCACCACACATCATACTGGACCTGGTGAGTGAGTGGGAGGATGACCTCACATCACCCACCCTGTGCTCCCAAGCACTCAGCCCCCTGGAGAAGGTCCTCAATGTACTGCACTTCTTAGCCACTGGATCATTTTAGCGGACAAGTGCCATAGTGGGTGGGGTGTCACAGGCCACCCAGTCACGCTGCCTACACCAGGTCTTGAACATCATGACTGCACGCCCATCAGTCCGCAGGCACATATACCTGCCCAGAACACCTGCAGAAAGGCATGCTGCCGCCCTGGATTTTTACGCAGTGGCACGATTCCCCAAAGTGCTAGGTGCCATCGACTGCACCCATGTGGCTCTACGTCCCCCCAGGGCATCTGAGCACATCTATAGGAACCGCAAGCACTGGCATTCCATCAACGTGCAGGTAGCATGTAATGCCAAGGGAATCATCACCTCAGTATATGCCAACTATCCCGGCTCCACCCACGACAGCTTCATTTACCGAATGTCCACCCTAAGCCGGGACCTAGAAGCTGGGCGGCATGGCGATACATGGCTGCTTGGTGAGTATGTATGCCACTGCACATGCATGCATGTTGGATACTGAGCAAGGTCACAACCTCACCAATGATACCAATCCCCACCTCCACAGGGGACAGTGCCTACCCTCTCAGCCCCCACATGATGACGCCAATTCGGAACCCCACCACGCCACCCCAGGTAAGATTTAACACAGCCCACATTACAACCAGGGGCATAGTGGAGCGCACATTCGGAGTGCTAAAGTCACGCTTTCGCTCCCTTGACCGTTCTGGCGGGCAGCTGTTATACGCTCCCCCAGTAGTGTGCAGGATCATAGTGGCAGCATGTGTCCTGCACAACGTTGCAACACGCCGGGGCCTGGCCGTGGACATGGTGGTGGCCCCACATCCCCAACCACATGCACAGCCGCTGCGCATGGGAGGGGAAAGGGCACGGGGGGAGGCAGCCCGTACACAGCTAGTGGCTAATTACTTCACATAGAAATCACACCCCTGTGGAGTGCACACTGCCCTGGCACATTCCATCTGACAATCAATGATGACTCAACCTGACACTGATCCTGAATGTGTGGAGAATGAACCGGGAATTCCATGTCAGCCTGAGATTGTTCACCTGGAAGTGTCACAATGTGTGCATCCCTACCCACACAGACACCACCAATGCAGTTTTGTGAAGTTACACATTGAAGCTGCTAAAATGAATACCCACTTGCAAAATGCAACAAGAGGACAGTGCCATGTCAGCCAACCCAACCCCAGCACTGCCACACGACACACCGTGCCATGTCATGCTAATTGCAGGTAAACAAAGTAATCCCCACAACATGACATCACTCTCACTATGTACAGTGGCACTATTAGAAACCTGCAACACCTGAAATGCTCACAGCAATGCCGGACCAACAACATACTTGAGCACGTAGTACCATTAACATGACATCAAAAATGTTACATATTAGTAGTCTCACCACCTGGAAATGCCTGCACTCCCACCACTACCAACTGTGCAGTGTTGGCGCCCTGTAGAGTTGTAGGTGCACTGCTGCCAACATGGTCCCCATCGCCAGACTAGAGGTCCTTGTGTGGACTTGAGGAAGGGACCTGCAAATTGGGAGGTAGACACAGAAGAAGAGTTACACATCAATGCAACATGCAGTGTACAACACAACAGCAATATGCACTATGAATGTATACACAGTATTGACTACAGACTGGCCACACAGCTCATGGGAGTCCAACGTCACTGTGTAATTCACTGTCACTTGGGTACACCCTTTGCAAGCCCATGGAAACGGGAAGCAGGAGGGGTGTGTGTGACTCAAACCCAAGCATCTGAACCAAATACATTACAAGCCTGCATGTGCCCAGCCACAATGCAGCGTATGCCCACAGGAACCACGGAAGCCAACACATCGAAGCCAACACATCGGAGCCAACACATCGGAGCCAACACATCGGAGCCAACACATCGAAGCCAACAGATCGGAGCCAACAGATCGGAGCCAACAGATCGGAGCCAACACATCGGAGCCAACACATCGGAGCCAACAGATCGGAGCCAACAGATCGGAGCCAACAGATCGTCCCAAAAAAATTGGGAATAAAAGAAATCAAAATAATAATAAAAATAAGAAACAATCAAAAATGGCCATTGATGGGCCCGGGGGGGTTGGGGAGGCCACCCAGGAGGTCCGAGGACAGGATGCACACCAGAACCCACCTGCGTGGATCCTGGGAAGATAAAACACCTCCATGGGCTCATGGCCCACACGGCTACCCTATTGTGGGAGTATCACTGCTGTCGCTATTATCACCCTGTGCAGCTGCATCCGGAGGTGGTTGCACTATGGGAGGCAGCCCACGCAAGGCCCTAGTCTGCTCCTCCATGGCTGCAAGCATGCGGGTGTGGTAGGTCTGGTTCTGGAGGATGAGTGTGCGGAGGTCCCCATGCAACAACTCACGGGATGCCCGGACCTCCGCCCTCGTTGCCTGCATCTCAGCTGAGAGCGTACGGGTGAGACGCTCCAGCTGCTGTTCTGTCCTTTGGTGTGTTGAAGCCTCAAGCTCAACAAGAGTCGTCCTGAGGTGTAGGAGCTCCTGCCTCAGGGCTTCCCTGTGGCCCTGGGACTCAATGGAGATGGCCTCCTGCAGAGTCGCCAGTGCCGCCCGCCTGTCCCTGTTGGACCCCAACATGTCCTCCCTGTGTGACTGGCAGATGGAGTCGGTTGCCTGCTCTAGTCGCTCCATCAGCCTTTCTGGGGGACAATGGAAGTGGCCACCCTATCCATGGCCTGAGCCATCATCTCGGATGATGCAGCCTGTTGGCTAGCCATACCGTAAATGGATTGCTCCCATGCGGTATTGCCGGGTGGCGTACGGCCACCACGTCGGCGGGCACCACACCTGTCTGGGGCAAGGCGAACTGCGCCTTGCTGTGCCGGCACTGCCTCAGGCTGCAGGACTGCATTCCCCCTCTGATCTGCTGGCCCAGGAACAGGATCAGATGTCGCGGAGTGTGACCCTGCATCCGTAACCACCGAAGGCGTAGCTGCCAACACTGACATCCCCATGGAGGGTACTGACCCTGGTGCAGGTGGGTGAGACAGAACAGAATCCCTCCCTGGAACACTCACCAGCGACGGCACGTAGGTCTCATCCGAATCAACACCTGAGTACAGCTCGGGGGAGGTGCAGCCAGAGACACCCCTTGAGAGCACGACCTGCAGCACTTGTGGGTTCTCCCCCACCACCACACCACGTCCCTCACTGGTGGTTGGCCGGCCCTGGGACACCTCCTGGGTCTGCACCATCTCCACAACCCCAGCAGTATCAGGTGTGTCTTCCCCTGCAAAGACATGAAAACAAAGTAATGGAAACAGGCATTAGCACCATGGCACACATTGAGGGCTGAGTAGCAAGAGAACCAGTACTTGATTGACACATGTCCCACATGACTAAAACCCTCCCATGCATGCACCCTCACTGCGTATGAAGTGCAGGCAAATGGCACACACTGATGACACCAAGATGGAAGATGAACAAATTTTCTGCATGCTGCCTGGCAGTGGCATCACACATTGGCCTGTGATTGGCAGGTGAAACACACATGCCATCACACAGATGGCATGTACCATTGCTATTGAGTGAGGATGGAGAGGAGGGCAGCACCTATTCATTCAGTCCAGTTCCCGCATGTAATAGCTTTTCTGATTCTAACAGGTCAGATTTTTCACCTGGAGCTGCCAGTCTGAAATGGTCAAATTGCACTGGGACATGTGTGTACAAATGATATCCAGGTAACAAAGTCACTCCACTTTACCATACCCATGTCAGACATGTGACTAGTGGACAGCGACATGCCTAGTGAAAGTGGTGGAATGCAAACAAACTGACTGAATGAACAGTGAAAAATAAGCAAATATGTTGTGTCAAGGTGACACTTCAAGGGCAACTGGCGTGCAGTTGTGCTAGATGTCTACTGTTGGCAGAAGGGATACTGCTATGGCCAAATGCAGCTGCGCAGGAAGTATTGCATGAAGCACATGGCTGACCCATACGACTGAGGCGCACACACTCTCACCTGGCACCCAAACAGAAGCCCTCACACACACACCATGCACATGGATGACACACACATCCATGTGCACTCACCGGACAATGCCTCGTAATCAGCCAGATCTCCCACGCCTTGGATCTGTTCCTCCGTGACGTAGGTCCCAGCGAATGACTCATGTGGAGTGAGTTCCATGTCTACTACTGGAGACCCACCTCCAGTCACTAGAGTTGCGGCATGACTTGAGGCCAGCTTACTCTTTGCCCTGCGCTTTAGGTCATTCCAGCGCTTATAGCAATCATTGGCTGTGCGCCTCACGATTCCAAGGGCACTTACGATGTCCGCAACGGTCTGCCAGTGTGCCTGGCGTTGTGCAGGTGTGGTCTTGGATCCTGCAACAATGACCATCTCGTTGTCATGTCCGGACACATACTCGACAAGTGCATTCAGTTCGTCATCCGTGAAGCTGGGCTTCCTGGACGGGCCGGACTGTGTAGCCGTGTCTGGGGCATCAGCCTGTGCCGGACGAGCACTCTTCCTCTTCCGCTTGGAAGGTGGTGGTGATCCTGAGTGTCCTGCGCCGCTCTGGACACTAGGGGCAGGAGCCCTGGTGGACTCTGTATCAGGAGTGTGGGATTGCACACTCAGCATGGGAGTTGGTGCAGGCATTGGCTCTAGTGTGATGGTGTCAGGGGGAATGTCAGCAGCATGGACTAGGACCGACACTGTCCTGGCTGGGTGTGTGAGGGCTGGGGTGGATGGAGCCGCAGCTGCCCCTGCAGCCACTCCGCCCTGCCTCCTTGGTGCAGCAGATGACCTTGCTGCCCCAGATCCACGTGGCATGATGGCATCAACGTGCACCAGCGCACGTGTCGTAGCCCTGCTGACCTGGAAGTCAGCCATGGAGTCAGCCAGGTCTGGTGCCACAATGGGCTGGTCCAACAAGGGCTGAGCATGGATGGTGTCAGCCACTTCAGCCTCAACGGGAGGGGGGAGGGGGGGAGGGGTGGGGATGATGGGTGCCCTTGACTGGTCCTCCACACATGGGGGGACAGGCTCACCCTGCAAGTTACGACCACGTCCCCTACCGGATCCACCACGGCCACCACTTGTGGCTCTTCCACCTTTGCCACCCTTACGGAATCCTCGCCTCCCAGCCATGGCACTGATATTAATGTGCGTATGGGAGTGGCTGTAGACAATTGTCCTGGGCAATTGGGGGTCAAAGGGGTTGGGTACCAGATGGTAATTGTACCCTAGTGCTCTAGCACGGCTGATTGTAACCCCTGGGGAAAGATGACGGGTCACGCAATGCACAGGAGGCCCAAAAATGGGAGATGACGTGCACGCAACCCCTCCTAGACCACGTGTGCAGAAAGAAAAACCTGCACTACGCTGTGGCACCCAGTAACACAAGAATGAACGTATGCGTGTCACACGCAGCCTAGAATGACCTCTGAAGGGGTAGGCTACACACGGGGCAAGCACAGAAGTTGGATACGTGCGTGACTCACCGTCTGCCAGGTAAAAGAGCGTGAAGAATGAGCGCGTTTGGCTGGCTAAACCCCCGCCAAAAGAAGATGTGTACGCTGTCTGAGAAGACAGGACAACAGTAGAAGGGGACACTGTTTGAGGGAACAGGCCCAGGTAAACCAGTAAAAGAGAAAAAAGAGAAAAAGCTGTCAGAGGTAACAGGGAATACGAACTGGAAACGCCGTGAAGTAAATCGCGTGTGAAACGACAAGAAGTACAGATTTCACCCACTCGCTCTCCACGAAAAGCACGTACAAGGAAATGGTGTTCTACATGTACCTTATATACAGGCCCACACGTACAGCGTCACTTACGCGGCGTGTACGTTCACCAATCACACGCTTTGTCACTTCTGCGTGTAGATCCATTTTCACCAATCACACGCTTTGTCACTTCTGCGTGTACATCCATTTTCACCAATCACACGCTTTGACACTGGGACGTGTCACGCAACAATTTCCTGCACGTGCAGGTGACTATAGGCGCGCATATGCTGTTGACGGGTTTGACGTGTGGGATTTCACTCCCTATCAGGCTGTCCACGCGTTCACACACGAGAGACCACGCTCCTGGCCAGGCGGCCAAATTACTGCCCCCCCAGAGCCCTGAGCACGCTCCCACCTGCCATCTGCTGCTGCCTGACTGCCTGCTGGCCACGTGCCTCACAGTGCTGGTGGGTGGGGGTGTTGGGAGACATGGGTGGGGGCCTCGTGGAGGCTGCCCCTGGTGGCGGGAGGGTGGGGGTGGTGGGAGACATGAGTGGGGGCCTGGTGGAGGCTGCCCCTGCACTGCTGGGGGGTGGGAGTGCAGGGGGACATGAGCAGGTGTGCAGGGTAGTCCCCTGTTTTGTAGGCTGCCTGCAGGGGCCGTGGAGGGTGTACAGGGAACACCTGTGAGGACCCACCCAGCCTAATCACGTGTGATGATTCCCACGCACCCCTGTAATACACGTACCCTGCCCAATCGCGTGTTAAACTTCCCGCATACCCCTGTAATACACGTACCCTGGCCAATCGCGTGTTCAACTTCCCGCGTACCCCTGTAATACACTTACCCTGGCTAATCGCGTGTTAAACGTCCCGCGTACCCCTGTAATACACGTACCCTGGCCAATCGCGTGTTAAACTTCCCGCGTACCCCTGTAATACACGTACCCTGGCTAATCGCGTGTTAAACTTCCCGCGTACCCCTGTAATACACGTACCCTGGCCAATCGCGTGTTAAACTTCCCGCGTACCCCTGTAATACACGTACCCTGCCTAATCGCGTGTTAAACTTCCCGCGTACCCCTGTAATACACGTACCCTGGCCAATCGCGTGTTAAACTTCCCGCGTACCCCTGTAATACACGTACCCTGGCTAATCGCGTGTATAACTTCACGCGTACCCCTGTAATACACGTACCCTGGCCAATCGCGTGTTGAACTTCCCGCGTACCCCTGTAATACACGTACCCTGGCTAATCGCGTGTATAACTTCACGCGTACCCCTGTAATACACGTACCCTGGCCAATCGCGTGTGGAACTTCCCGCGTACCCCTGTAATACACGTACCCTGGCTAATCACGTGTATAACTTCACGCGTACCCCTGTAATACACGTACCCTGGCCAATCGCGTGTTGAACTTCCCGCGTACCCCTGTAATACACGTACCCTGGCTAATCGCGTGTATAACTTCACGCGTACCCCTGATATGCACGTTACCCGCTTTGCGTTCCTTGTTTGGCAGCCCTGTAAACTGGTCCAGGGTTAGCGCAGCCCTTTGCAATGATTTAGCGATTTTGATGGCTTTTCCTTGCGCGAGGGCGTTCTTGGGGGCGTTACTGGCGCTGCTGCAGGGTCGCTGCGATACTCTGCGCCACGGCTGGTTTGGGAGCATGAAATCCATGAATACGCTGTGCGCGGAAATCGGTTTTAGCGCACGTGCCTGGCGCAGTCAATCGCACGCGGACACTCTGCGCCAGCCGCTTGCGACACTTTTCTGCGAAATTCTATGAATTACCCTGTAAATATTTCAGACTGAGCAAAAACACAGCAAGGCTATCATTCCCAGCACTTCACCTGAAGACACTTTCGATTGAGGAAACATCATAATTAGTAAAAGGGTGAGTTACACATCATAACTTTTTATAAGCCTGATACCTATATCCAAAGTGATGTCAATTGATCAAATTCAATTAATATACAACTCATTCATAAATATCCTTGTTGCAGATACACAAACTGTAGACTAAGGTAACACTTTGACAAGTAAAGGACAACATATAGAAGAACTCGGTAAATATCTGACAATAAAGAAAAGATTGTTATAACGGCCTCCTGATGATTCACTTTTATGTAAATGGTGAAACACATGTTGAGGACCACAAAGGAAAATATATACATAGATTGATACCTTGAAAAGTTTGAAAGGACACTAATACATCTTTGATTTCTAATCTGTTCTTACTTTTCTGCACACACGCCTTATAGTTTTCTTTGTATCCATGTGTTGGGTGGTCTAATCTCTTTTTTATTTCAATCATCTTTTTTCAGCCAGAGTCCTTCTGCTGTTTGCTTGACTGGGGCTGTGGTATCCTGAGAGATTCTACTGTTGTCAGGAGATGTGCTGCATTAACATGAGCGGAGCCAGAGAACTCTTGTAGCCCGGAGCTGGAGTTCAGCAAGTTTGTGGTTCTACAAAGACCAGTGTTGCACTCTGTGGGCGTGCACTCCCTGCATTGGGAGAAACTGCACTACAGTTAGATGGCCAATCCGGTGTGCACATTGTGTTAAAGTAGTTAACTAGAAGACTGACATGTGATTTGCACACCACAGTGCTGTTACTCTCTCTCTCCCTCTGCACTGTCACGCTTTCTCTGTCGATGCTGTCTCTCTGCGCTATCCCTCTCTCTCTGCACTGCTTCTCTCTCTGCGCTGCCTCTATTTTTGTCTGCGCTGTCATTCTCTCTCTGTGCTGTCACTCTCTCTCCTTGTATATCTCTCTCCTTGGGCTATTTTTCCTTGCACGCTCACTATCTCTCCTTGCACACTCTTTCTCTCCTTGCACTCTCTCACCTTGTGCTCTCTCTCTCTCATTTCTCGCTCTTGTGCTCCCTCTTTCTCTAGTGCTTTCTCCCTTTCTCTCTTTATCTATCTCTCTCTTTCACCTGGCACCTTCTTTCAGGTGTCAATTTCTTTCTCCCTCTCCCTCTTTCTCTCTCACTTGGCACTTTATTTCTCTCTCTCTCTCTCTCTCTCTCTCTCTCTCTCTCTCTCTCTCTCTCTCTCTCTCTCCTTGTGCTCCTGCTCTTTTCTTGTGCTCTAACTCTCTCCTTGTGCTCTCTCACTCTCTCCTTCCACGCTCTCACTCTTCTTGCATGCTCTCTCTCACGCCTCTTGCGCTCACTCTCTCCTTGCACGCTCTCTCTCTATCCCCTTGCAAACACTTGTCTACGAGCGCGATAGAAATAAAATATCAATAATCCCTCTCCTTGCACTCTCTCCTTGTGTGCTCTCTCTCTCTCTTCTTGCGTACGCTCTCTGTCTCCTTGTGCACTCTCCTTCTCCTTGCATGCTCTCTCTAACTCTGTGCACGCTCTCCCTCTCTCTCCTTGCGTCCTCTCTCTCTCCTTGCTGGCTCACGCAGTCCCCCTCCTTGTGCTTTCCCTCTATCTCTCCTTGTGCTCTCTCTCTGTCTCTTGTTACACGCCCTCTCTCCTTTTGTGCTTACTCTCGCTCTCTGTATTCTCTTTCTCTCCTTGAACACTTCCTCTCAATCTGTCTCTCTCTCTCTCTGTCTCTGCTTGCGCTGAACTCTCTTGCACCTTCCTCTTTGTGACGTACTCAGGGCCGGTGCTTTCACTAGACAAGGTTAGGCGCTTGCTTATATGTTAAAAATGTTAGAGCAGCAAAATGCTGGTTTAACTCAAACTACAATTGTGCAGCCTTGCCTTGCCTGTGATAGCACCGGGCTTGTGCACTGGCGCTGGCCCCTGCACACTGTCTGCAGGGTGGCGCTGGTGGCAGCAGCAGAGTCAGAGACCAGGCGGTGCTGTGAATGTTGGGGTTGGGTCAGGCCTGGGTCACAAGTGGCATCATAGGTGTGGAAGCGCTGGCTGGCACCTGTGCATTGTGAACGGAGCACCCCATGTGCCCCTCTGCTCTGTCTTCTGTGCATCGTTATAAGTAAGTGCCAATCATCCCACGATATTCAAAGGGAGGTCATGGAGAAAGCAGTGCATTCAGATGCTGTACAAGAAGAGTTTCCTGCAATTGCCTTGGCAGAAGGAGCAGATGGAGCAGATTAATCAGGTGAGACAATCCACCCATTTCCCCTAGCTCTGTGTCATACCCTTGTCCCTGTTGTTGTTGGTAGCCCTCTCTACAGTGCCTCCGCAATTTCCGTGCATACCTGTTACTTATAATAATGCTTCTATCCGACCATCAAAATTAATTCCCCCACCCCGATCGGCTCCTCCTGCCAGTGTGTATTTGTTACCCCCTTCTGGGTGGTGCCCCAGTCCCCGCGTGGTGGTTGACTTGACCCCTCTACTTTGGCTGGCACCTCAGATATGATTGCATTTTAAGCAATTTGTGTGCAGCGGACCAACGCCCCATGGAGTCCGGGACCCATGGGCTCATAAAGCGCCTTAAAACTGTGTTTAGAAACACTATGCCTGATCCTTAACCAGATACATTCGAAGTACTCTGCAGAGCAGGGATCAAAGTCCATTATATCTGTGACCATAGGCGAAGCACCAAGGACAGTGTTTCTAGTCCGGCCATCAAACATTACACATTTTAAATACATGAGAAGGTAAGAGTCTGGCTGAGAATACAGATGAGTATAGCTTTTTGACTTTGAAGGATAAATGCCTATTCACAAGGTTTGTTGGTAGGCTGTTCAGGGATGCTTGTCTCCAGGCCATTAAGAAGTCCCCGCCTTCCATTGCCCATGTTGAGTTAGTATACACAGAACACCAGAACTGGCAAGACCACCCTCAGGTGAAGAAATCACTGCAAGTCTGGCTAAAGTCATAGAGCTCACACTTTCCCACTCCCATCATTCTGTATTAGGGGGTAGCCACAGCTGCACAGCAGCACCTCCAAGGGCTGTCATTTGAGATTGTTTGCATATGTGGCCTTGAGGTGGTGTGTACGTGCCTATGGAGCATCTCAAATTGAAATAAACTTGACGTAACTTCTGGTCTGGGAGCCGAGCCTTCTGTAAATGCAGCATCAGGAATTGCAAGGCTCTGTGATTTGGTGGTGATTTACAGAGTGGGCAGTGATCACAAGTCCTTGATCACCTGGTGATTTGTTTGGTAGCAATTCCTAAATTTCCAAAAAAGCCACTACAACGGCTGAACAAGCATTGGCAATGCCAAACGTTTTGACGTTTGTGTAGAATAGGGATAGGTATTTGCCAGGTACGGCTGTAATAGTACTAACTGTCAAATATTGGCAGCTGTTGTAAAATGATGAGAGTACCTGGGCATATAACAGTAGTGCCTGGCAAATGATTATAAATCAAGTGGCTGAAGGCACACTTGGTTAAGGCATTTTTATTACATCAGTAGTGCATGTAAAGATCCAATGAGGCCATTAATTTGCAGAAGATTCCATAGAAATAACTCTGACAGTCATTTCAACCAAAGTTGAATGCTACTTCTTGATAAGGCTAACTCAACGAGATCCCAAGAGAATGTGCTTATAGATGATAGAGGCAGCAAGTGGGTAGCATGGCCATGGGCAGTTAATCAGTGGAAAAATAACCAAACAACACCTACACATGGCGTGACCATCAACACATCCCATCACCCTCCTAGCTGTACTCCAATGCAATGGTTTCAGCGTATAGGTGGTGCTTATGATCACCGACTTGGAAAAACTAAAAATGCCAATGCCTTCTCTATAGGCACACCACTAAGCAAACCCTGTGGCCTAAATAAACTCAATTTAAACTAACTTGACAGTTTTTGTACTTTGGAGCTTCGGTGCAGAGGGTCTTCTACTGAGAATGTCACTCAATTTTTTCCAAACTCGATCTGTCACTGCTTGCATGCACATGATCCAGTACCACCATCCACATCCCTCAATGCCTAGACTTGAGGTGTGTGCTATACAATTACAGTATCCATTGTTGTGCTATACCATCTGTTTCCATCAACTACATTATAAATGCAATCCTGATTTTTCCACTGTCAGTTTCCCAGTGTATTGGCAGGAGCAGGGATGACTCTTGATCACACGTACCTTTAATACATTTATGCTGCTGCTATGTAAAATATGGTGGCGCGTTAAAGACCAGCAGGCTGGTGCCTCAGAGTGGGCGCACCACACCTGGGAAAAGACTGGCCATGGGTGGCTCCCTCAATTATCAACGTGGTGCCAGCTCCCACTCTGCTACTGTTGTGATGAGGTGCTGATTATTAGAGTGCTTACGTGTGTTATATTTCCTGTAACTTTTATTAATAATGGTGCCGCCTTGTGCCTGTCGCTTTTATATTTACGGGTGTGTCCGAGGGATGCAATTGAGGGTATTGGCCCTTGCATGTGGTGGGAAGAGTGGTAACATGGTACCCTGTGCTAGCAAAAACCTCAGTCCTCACATGTCACTCTGGAATGTCGTGATATGTTGGTCTGATTTTGGCACCCATTGCCTTACCTGTTTACTAGACCACTATGAACTCATTGTCCATCCCATAGCCAGGCACAAGGCTCTGGACCTCACTGTAGCGCTTGGGACACAGGGGAATTATGACAGGGCTATTTATTCTGGTCATGTCTCTCATGTAGGAATGTTTCCCACAGAATTGCCTTAGGTGATTTTGGCTTGTGGGTGGCCGACACCTCAGATGCTGTGGCAAAGCTGTAATTCATATTGTGGGTATTATGCAAGTCTTTTGCTGGTTCTGGCTTATCCCAGAGGCACTGCATGCTACACAAATGAGGTGGTGGGTCTCAAGGTCACTGTATCTGACATGAGAGTTAAGGAGCTGACTTGGTTCTACTGAGCACAGACATTGACACATTATTCCTCCTTTACCTTGGAGGACAGACACCATGACTGCAGAACGATGTGTGATCTTGTGCTTCGTGCTGGCGTCACCTTTACAGGCCACCTCTAGAAACTATGACTGTGAATGATTCTGACAGTTCCCTGGTATTCCAGTGTCCTACAAATGTTGAGACATGAATTCTGAGAGAAGGATCCTTCAAGCTGTAGGACACATAATGAGGGTGACCTGATATTTAGAAACAGTGTCATAAATACGCAGATTCCAGTGTGAGGGCAGAGTAGGTCAACCGGAGGACATCCTTCACAATGAGGGCTTGATGGTGGTATGGGCCTCCAGGTTCATCGTGGTTAGCACTCCGCCCTCTCATTATTAGTTTTAGCTATTAGGTGGTGCTGAAACTATTGTCATGGGGCGGGGAGACATAGGGGATGAGGGTCCGAGTAGGAAGATATTTTGGGACATGCAATATGTGAAGGTACACACAATAAAAAGGTGATCTCTGTGAATATAGTGACATGTTCTTAACATTAACATATGCAACAAATGTGCATAAAAAGGACCTGGAAGTTCGTGACACAATCTCCATACATAACTTAGTTTATTACACATCTTCTTTCAGTGTGTGTCTGAAAGTGGTGAAAGTACAGTGGTGTTAAAGGGAATTGTTTCAGGCTTGTATTATTTTGCATTCTGAAACATATATCAACCTACAAATTGAAAACTTAAAATATATGTACCAAATAAATCTGTGTAGGTTTGTGGCCAAGTGCTTAAAAAGCAGAGTGGGTTTAAATCACTTCTTCACCGTTTAAAGTGTGTGACCCTGGTCAACTAATTTAATCTCCCTCTGGCAAAACTCTGCACAGGTGTCTAGTATGCATTACCACAATTGTTTTCCTACTGCATGCATTGCCTATATATAATTTACAGAAAGGATTTCATCCACATGTGCAGCATTACATTTGTTGTTGCTATAGTATAACAGACTTGTTCAATAAACCTGTATTTATGAAACACAAAGGCTTTAATTTGACTTCTGAAACTTAACAAAGATGTGAGCAATGTCTTAGGTGGAGGTAATGGGTTTGTGGCAATCAGTAACAAAATGAGGACTTAGTTGAGAACGGTTAAGATCTGGAGTGGAGTGGGGGGGCTCCAATCTGACAGTTTGCCTAGGGTGTCAAAATTCCCTGCACGCCGCATACTCTCCCTCTAAGATTTGGCACCTAGTACGATATTCCCTCATGCACCCTAATTCCATCTTCTCCAACTCTCACCTTTTCTCGCTGCCCTTACTTTTTCTCTCATCCTTCCTCTCACTTCCTCACGTTTTCTATTATCCTCCCACTCACCCTTTCTTGCTCATCATCAATGGCACCCTCTGAATGACTTTCTCTCGTTCTCTAATCCCCTTCTTATTCTCTTGCACACTTGCATCCCTTCTCCTAGTCTCACTTGAAAATATGCACGCTCCTCCTTGCACCCTAGTGCCTAAAATGCAAAATGCAACAAACATCAGCAACCACCACATCTATTGGCTTTGAAATGCTTGTTTGATGTGCTGATCATAATCAAGCAAATCTTGACAGGGATTTCTAGTGGCAAATGTGTCAGCAATATTGGCTGAGAGGGAGACCACATAAGGTATGCATAGACTAGTGGTGTGGGGTTTAGATCCTCCCAAGCAATGCTTTAAATGTCATGGAAAAGCGAGGGGGACCCTCACACATCATAAAACATGACTTATTTCACGGGTTCTGCTATGAAGTATATGGCACATACTCCGGGGAACCTTGATTGGAGCCATCATCTATGTTATTAAGGGATGCATAGAGGAATGGCCTAACATCTGTGATCAAGGTTTCAATATGTCAGATAATACAGTGGCCATGGCATAGTTAATCAGTGGTAAAAATACGGACTAAAATAAACGATATTAAATTTACATGTAATTAAATCAAATACAAATAAAATGGTTCCAATCTCATGTTTCCATTCCCTCTGCCACCCAAAAACAGAAAAACATACCCTCACATTTTCTGCTAATAATGAAGATTACACCTGCATACTGCACAATGAGACTTAATTCTATTAAAGACAAGGAGGTGAGCATTGTGCTTCAACTTCTTTAACACCACTCTTCAGCAGTTTCAACTAAATAACAGAAAAACAGAGAAAATGTCTCTTTCAGCGCTCATTTTCCTTGTAGTCCCTGACAGAGTTAGCCCAGTCCGTATGTCACGTCCCATCTCCTAACTCCTCCTCTTCTTTGGATGCTCTGAACCGATCCGTCGCAGTAACTTTACTCAAACATAAGTCTAAACCCAACAACAGGCTTCCAACTGACTTAGAGCTGCTGCAAATTTGCTGCTCTCTCGCTGCTCTCTCTTAGGTTCTGTCAACCTGTACGTCAACCTGTGCTTTTGGACGCTCAGTTTGCCTTCTGGTCATCTCCTGTAAACCATGCAAGTCAAACTGTTAGGGTGGGTCCATGTACTGTCTGACACATAATGATGCACATTCATTTAAAAAATGCATAACGTACATTTTGGGTGGGAAATTAATGCTCGCCTTCTTGTCTTTAATAGAATCAAGACCCCCTGTGCAGTATGAAGGGGTAATCTTCATTCTATGTCTAGTCAGGAGTCAAGCATTGTGCTTGTTCAAAGCTTCCCATTACAGTCGTTACCATCCCTTAAATAGGCTTAAAGTAAAAAGTCTTAAACGTGCTATCGCTAGCCCAGTCCACCACTTGCATGGTATTCTGCAGTGTAACCCCTGCCACGAAAGCCTTTGAGGCCATTGCCCCTCTTACTGAATGCTCCCCAAATCTATTCAGATCAATATCTGCAAGATGCGATTGCAGCTGTTGCTATTGCATGAAGCAGCCTCCCACGCGCTATCGAAAGCTGTGTAATCTTTCCTGGCCTAGACTCGGCTGCCCTACACTCATACTCTCTGATGCATGCTGCCTTGCACCATTGGATGGTCTGGCAAGTATGGATACAACACTGATGTGGAGTTTGTTTTCATTCTTTTAGCCAGGGTAACATTTACTCCTTCAGGACGGAAAGTCTGTTCACTTCTAGCATGCTGACTCCCGCTACTCTCTTGCATGACACTAGCTATAGTACCATTGCTAACTTGCATGATAGCTGCTTCAAAGCTAGAAACCTGTTTGCCGGCCATTCGTTATGTCCCATAGTTGGACGTATTTTGGTTCAGGAGGAACCTTAAAACTGACTCCTTTAATGAGCCTCACTACTGCTGGATTCTCCCGTACTGGAATCCCTTCTATGGGGATGTGTCCTGCTCATATTGTTGATCTATACACTCCTATGGTCCTGAATGTTTTACCATCTTGCAGAAGGGATGCTAGGAAGTTTAGGACAGCTACTATAGGGGCAGAAACGGGAATGAACATTTCTCCCGTTGCACCAGGCTGACCATTTACTTCAAGCCATGTTGTAGCTCTTCCGAGTGGATGGGGCCCATGACTCAGAGATGAGCTTCGCAGCTTCCTTCCAAATGCCTGGCAGTGCCCAACATCTCCTGATATCCTGCAAGCTATCAGTAAGAGAGTCTATTTTACTCTTACAGGATGACACGACCCACCTGGGTCCATGAGCAGGTGTTGCCGTTCTGGGAGAACCCGCGGGACGTCTGCAGTTAACTCCAACAGGGTGGGAAACCACACTAGAGGCTTCCCCATTGGGGGCAATGAGTACTAACTCTGCGCTCTCTTCTGCTTTTTAGCCAGTACTCTGCTTATCAACATGAAGAGGGAGAAGCTTAGTGTAATCTCCTTCTCCAATATTACAGGAATATATCATCTCCTATGGCCGACAGGTCTAACTTCCAGCTGAAATAGCTGTTGTTCTGTGCGTTCAGTCACAACGCAAATAGGTATATGTGTATTGACCCCCATAATTGTTCCGGCTGCCGGAATACTTCTGGCTCTAGTTTCCAGTTGCTGGAGTCCTTCAGGTATCTGGAGTTTCAGTCTGCTATCACATTGAGAGTGCCTTGCAGATAGTCCGTTGTTACCGATGCCCCTGACTGGAGTCAGAAGTTCCAATTGTTCTTCGCTAGTACTGCTAGGAGTCTGGATTTCGCCCCTCATAAGTGATTTATATATTTCACCACTGAGATGTTGTCCATCTTCAGTAGAATGCACAAATTCACTCTCCCTTTCCTAAATAATTTGATCGCAAAGGATCATGCCCGTAGTTCTAGACAGTTTATGTGGAGTTGCAGCTCTTCTGCTCTCCATTCCCCTCCTGTTTCTAGCGCGCCGCAACGTACTCCCAATTCTATCCTGCTGGCATCTGATTCTATAACTAGATCTGGTTGCTCTCGGAAGATGGCTCTCCCGTTCCAGGCGTCCATATTCCTTAACCACCACTCCAGATCTGTGATGTATTCATGATTCAACAGCACTGTTTGGTGATATTGCAGCCACGGCTGGAGGTGTTTTATCGTCAGTCTCTTTAGAGCTGGGTAAAGAAGGGGACCTGGTGAACCCGTAGGCCCTTTAAGATGAGGTAGTGTTATCTAGAATGGATGGGGATGGAGATTTGACTCTATCGCCAATAATCAGACCGACTCAGGAAGTTGGCAAAACTTTAGCTGTTTTATTGACAATTATCTAAAACAGGGAGTACAACGGGCATCGACAGACGCTGCTGGCATCTGATTCTATAACTAGATATGGTTGCTCTCGGAAGATGGCTCTCCCGTTCCAGGCGTCCATATTCCTTAACCACCACTCCAGATCTGTGATGTATTCATGATTCAACAGCACTGTTTGGTGATATTGCAGCCACGGCTGGAGGTGTTTTATCGTCAGTCTCTTTAGAGCTGGGTAAAGAAGGGGACCTGGTGAACCCGTAGGCCCTTTAAGATGAGGTAGTGTTATCTAGAATGGATGGGGATGGAGATTTGACTCTATCGCCAATAATCAGACCGACTCAGGAAGTTGGCAAAACTTTAGCTGTTTTATTGACAATTATCTAAAACAGGGAGTACAACGGGCATCGACAGACGCTGCGCAAACATTCTCAAACTTTTTGCATAAAAAACTCAGCTTTATAGCAAAAACTTGTCACTCTCGACATCACACTATGTGGCAAATTATGCAAAACTTATTGTGGGTTGGTATTGGTTTAAAAGGAACATCTAAGTATACATTCTATGCAGGATTGGACAGTGTTTGGATATCTAAAATCAGGTGAATAGTTATGCCGGCACCTATTGCAAGTCATCTCCGTGTCATGAAAATACACAATGTTCTATTGGCTTTCAAACTATAGGGCTCCTCACTATGTAGCCCTCTATAAGTGGTGGCACGCTTGTTCCCTTCTGAGCGTCCAGCTGCTAGATGCAGAACAACGCGAAGCGTGAGTTGCTGCTTGGGCGTGGCTTAAATAGCCTTCAAAGTAGTTCCAGGTATGTATCCTTCCTCTCAGGTATGTATTCTTCCTCCGGCCACACCCGTGTGGTTAAGTAGTCCCCAAAGATAAAGTAGTCCCATTCAGGCCTCTAGATGGCCCGGATGTTGCAGCATGGTCTGCATCAGGTAAGTTTACACCAAGCACCTTTAAACACAAAGTCATCTTTTAGGAGCCTGGCGCCTATGGCGCCAGGACTGTTGTCCAATATGAGCATGGCGCCAAAGGCGCCAGGACTGAGTCCAAAGGGACCCTACTTGGGGCTGCTGAGACTTCCCTCGGGGACATGATGCCTGCCTCTGGGGTAGCTGGTCCTGGTCTGGCTCCTTGGAGGTAGGCATCATGACACTATACACAAGTGTTTCAAGGCGCGACGAGGCAGGGGAGGGAAAACAGTGGAAAGACAGACAACGATCCTACTAGGCCAAGTGTCATTCAGATCGCGCAAGGGTAGGGAGAGAGGGAAAAGGGCCTGGGGGAAGGGAGAGGGGGAAGTGCAGTACATGTACATATATATATGCAAAATAAAATAACAGCATTTAGCAATAAAAACGATGGTAAAGCGGCCTGTTGGTGGCAAGTGCAGAGTATAGCAGACAAGTGCTGGTGGGGGGGTGATCTGTAGGGATACAGAAACAGTCCTTAAGTGCAGGGGTTTCCAGGGAGGCAGGGCAGAGTCAAAGGGTGGGACCTGGCACCAAGGTCAGAAGGGTGTCCAGGTAACCATTGCAGATTCGGCAGGGAATTTCAGCAGGGGAGAGAGGCAGAGAAAGCAGAAGCAAAGAGGAAGGTGTTGAGGTGTTTCTGGAATCGGAGATGGTTCTCCTACAGTTTGAGGGAGGCAGGAAGGCTGTTCCAGAGGGATGCCCCTGCCGAAGAGAGAGATCGACCACCAACTCGTTGCTTGGAGAAGAGGCTGACAATGAGGGATTTGGAGGCAGGTGAGTGAAGAGCCCGAGAAGGAAGGTATTTAGGAAGAGAGAGTTGAAGGTAAAGCGGCCACAGGCCCTAGAAGGCCTTGTGGATAATGCAGAGGGTTTTGAACTTAATCCTTGCAGCCACTGGGAGCCAGTGCAGAGATTTCAGTCCTGGAGAGATACGATCCCAGGGCTTGAGGCAAGGACAAGTCTTGCAGTCCTGTTTTGGATAAGTTGCAGAAGGCGGAGAGTAGAGGCAGGAAGGTTTAGATAGAGGCTATTGCAGTAGTCCAGCTTAGAGAGAGCCAGGGCTCTAGAGACGCCACTTGTTATTTTGTCAAGGGGTGAAAGGTCGTGTTTCATCACTTCCAAGGATGTTACTTTGGAGTGGGGTCAAATGACATCACTTCCGGTGAGGTCATCAGAGGTCACGGGTCATGAGGCAAGGTGTGAACCACTTTTTTGAGGTGAGGGGTGGGCCACTTTTTTTTGGGTGACAGGGCCCATTTCTTGTCCCAGTCCGACCCTGATGTGCACCCCCCACCTCCCTGCTCCCTGGATGTGTTCTATAGTCCTTGTTTGGTATCAACTAGGGGTTGGGAAGACCCTCTCCTTCCCAACACTTAAGATTGAATAAACTTACATTAATGAACTGGGTGCCTTTAGCTTATTACAAATACCTGTACAGCACAACCTTTCTGTTGCAGATGAACCCCAACATTCATGCATGTGTTATCTGCACCCTCTAGGGAAGTTGAGTGGGGAGCTCCCACTGCAGTTTTTGAGTTGGCAAGGGCACAAGTTAACAGTGGTTCATTGTCCTGGTTTCAAGATGGAATAGTGGTGGACGTGGTTGCCCAGAATATTCACTGGGGCCATCACAGAAACATCTCAGTAGACCCTGGCCTCCAGATAAGGAATCCCGAGGGAAAGGCTGCCAGATATTCTACAACACCCAAGTAGATGATCCGGCAGTGACGTGATTATGAACCTATCATGTTTCCACACATGAAAAGAGACAGTAGTGCGCATTTTACAATTGAAATGAAAGAACTGACGGAAGGTAAACAGCGCATGTGCTCCAAGGTGCCGGGGTCATGCCTGTTCTTTGAGAAGGAATGACCCACGCGCACAATGCAAACAGAGCGCTCGCAAAGCTCTGTGTGAAGCTTTACTTAGCACAGGCAGGGCACTTTGAAAGCGCAAGATGCAGAAGTAAGACATGGTTTTCCGGGCCTCCAGCAGAGAAAGGGCGTCGCAGCTGCATGTTCCAAGACCGTCTCTCAACTGAGCAGCTGCTTAGGACTGCGCTCCATTGTCAGGGACACGATAACAAACGAAGGCGCGTTCTGCATCTGTTGTAGCCTCTGTGAGGTAAGCTAGAATAAATTGCTCTACAAGTGACCAATTGTCCACCCTTGGTAGCCCATCCCTTTTCCCTTCTACGACTCTCTTTCACCTCGTTATCTTCCTCGTAGCCAAGTCTGCCCAACTAATCTTCCACTCTCCGTTTATTTCACACCCTATTTCTGCCATTCGCCGGAGTTCCTAGCCTTCACCGCTCTCGGTCCCATTCCGCCCTTTCCTGCACTTTCTATGACTTTCCCCGGTGTCGAATCGCTCCTTCCATTGGTCACTTTCTTATTTTTTTCTGCTTACATTTCTGCCCTCCTAATTCTCTCCTGTGCGTTCGTTCTGGTCTCTTTGTTCATCCTTATCCATGTCTACCCTATACCATTCTGTTTTTTTCTGACGATTCCTTTCCCTGCTTGAATATTTGAAATGACCGTTTTACCACCTCCTTTTCTTGCCCTCTCGCCTGATGCCTACTCTCCCTGCCCCGTTTCGTTCTTTCCTCTCGGCAATAATTCCGTCAACTTTTCCCTTTCAAGAGCTGCATGCACCCCTTTGCACGCTGTCGCAGTCCTCCAGGCAATATCAATCCCCTCTCTCTCCGTCACTACTTCTCTCTTCTACTTCACTTACTATGTTCTAGCTGCTCCTGTCCTTCCGCCTCAGTATACATATCTGCACGTTAGACTTAACAGTCTACACGGATTGTTTGAGTGCAGCTTTAGTTTCTCTGCCCTTAATGGAAGCCTACAATTACCACCATGCACCGTAATATGCGCGCATAAAACAATCACATCTTGGTTTAAATGCACTATCAAGCCTGAAACAAACACAATTAAAAAATACACTGCCTGTTGTAATCCGTGTAGCTAATAGAATGCAGTTTTATGCACCCCTCCTCCTTTTTTTTGTCACGCACCACCCACGACACCGCCCGAACACACTCTCCTCTCTGTTATGATATGATATGATATGGCATTTGCAACGCGCCTATACCCAAGTGTTTCAAGGTGCGACAAAATTGCCACCTCACAATTTAATGTGCTTGAATCCCAAAAAAAGACACACTGCAGCGGACAGATATCGCAATTCCAGCAATTAATGCAATCTCTCTTTCCCTCTCTTTCTCTCTCTCTCCCCCCCCCCTTCCGTCTCTCCTTCTCAGGCGCTGCACTGATTTCCTTTCCATCTTCCCCTTGAGGTCATTATCATTAGCACATGGCAGTCATAATGAACTTCCACTCAGCCAAAAATAATATATGGAATATATGGAGTGCAGTCAATAACTACTATTATTGACTGCCTTCCAGACATTCTGACTTCCGAAGCTGCCAGGGAAAGAACAGAAAGCACAGGGACGTCATTTAGGGGTCGCCAGAGGTCGCAATTGCGACCTCTGAGGTCTCCCTTGTGATCTGTGTGGTCTCACTTGCGACCGCTAAAAAAAAGGTTTTTTTTTATTTTCTTTTTTTGTAATGCAAGCTCCTGGGCTGTGGCCAGGAGCATGTGGCTCTTTACTTCTGGAGTGGCTGACTTTTTTGTTCAGGCCCCTTAATAAAAAGAAGAAAAATAAGAACAAGAGAGCCACAAGTCTAACACTTTCAGCACATACCCTAAATACGAAGGAATAGGAATGCCAAAATGCCAAATAATGTGTCTTTCTGGAATTCTATACAATAATTGCTAGACTCATTAAAGGTTTATTTCAGGGACACTCCAGGGGGTGAGTCACTGATTTAGTCTGTTCTTAAACGCCTCAACTCAGCCTTTCATCCTTCTGAGGTCGATAAACGAGTACCAACACAGGTTGGGTGATATTGGGCGTATAATGTTTTCTATATAAAGCAATTAAGCGTAAGTGCTATATGATAACACATCATTATCATTTGGTCATGGTCGTCTGCTTGCATTCACAGTAATTTGGTAATAAGGGTATATAGACACTGATCTTAACGATACATATGGTGATCCATTCTTGTATGAAATGTACATCACATTATAGTGATATCGTAACCATATTCTTTCGTAGTGTACAATGCTATGTGATGTCACTTCCTGTTTTGTCAATGGGTGAAAGGTCGTGTTCCATCGCTTCCTGTGATATCACTTCAGGTTGGGGTCAAATGACATCACTTCCTGTGATGTCATCAGGGGTCAAGGGTCGTGTGATGTCAATTCCGCTACCCCTGGTATTTTGGTAAAATGATGTCAGTGAGAAAGCATTTGCATTCAAGAAATGGCAATGCAATTTTCCGGACAGGTTACTTCCAACCAGACACTCCAACCTCATTTAACACAACAAAGTTGAAGGTAAACATGGAATCATGCTTTGACTTTTGTAAAGAAAACACGTCCACTTTGACATTGCACCTAGGGTGATCTCATGTAAAACCGATCCAGTGTAATCAATTAGTTTGCAATGAAAATGCTTTCCTTACAAAGGCAACCTAGTCATTTAATTATTACAAAATATAACCACATTTTATTTACTATTACAGTTTTATGTACTTTAATCATTATTAAAATAACATATTTTACTTAATACTACCCCTAAAACCTCGATTACTAGAAGCACTATGTGCTAATAGCCTTATAGATCTCGTGAGGGGTCATTACTGCTGGGGGTTATGACCCCTCCCTACTTTTGGCCAGTGGCAAAGGCTATGTTATATTTCTTTGTGTCAAAACCCTTCCAACTCCCACTTTCTGCCTGGATCTCTTGCTAGTTCTTACCTGTGTAATGTATTATTGTGTATACAGTTCAAAATAAAATATCACACTTTACACATCATAATTACACAGTTAATTTGCATTAAAAAAATAAGCCCAATTCAAACAGATTTCAGAACATCTTCTGAAGTTCTGACCTTTTTATGCAGGTACTAGTCCAAGTCAATCTCTCATTTACTACTCTTTAACTCCGGCCTTTCTACCGTGATCCCATTTATTTCTTCCTGTCTTAACTCTCCTTGAAGGTCACTCATTAGGTGCTATGTCCCTTTCTCCTGTACTTCTGCAGCTCTGCTCAGCTTTCCTTTGATCATTTTCTAAATGTATCTGTGTCTTCATTTCTGTCCTCTTACCCTATCTCTTGACTCTTTTTGACTCAATCACTTCCCAACCGAGTAGCATGCCATGATCGTTTTTTCCATCTCTTTCTCCCTCCGTTGTTGTTCTTCATTTCACCATCACCCTGCCACCCCAAACTGCCTCTCAGCAGCCACTTTCTGCTTTGACACCCCCCTTTGCCCCAACATTTTACCATGATTTCTTGTATCCTCGATTGAAGCCTCGGGATCCCTTCTTAACATTTTTTTTGTATGTGTCCTTATTAATATTTACTGCTCTTTCTCACGGTTTCTGTACATCTTATCAGCCCGCTTTCCTTATCAATCTCTACCTTTCTACACTCATTTCCATTAACCTCGCCTTTCCCCCTGATAATCCCTTCATAACTACATCGTTTGTCTTGATTCCCATTGACCGCTCTACTGTTGTCACGTTCTATCTCCGCTCCTTTTTGGCCTCGCTTTATTATCAAACACTATCTTTCGGCCCAGATTTCCTTTCAAGTACTTTCTTTCTGTCCTACTTCCAGCCTTCCTTCTCATTTTCTGTTTTAGGTATTTTTCTCTTTGCATATCCTATAGAACTCCACAGAGATGTTTTCATCAGGCCTACTGAACAATCATCATGCTTCTATACTACATACATTACTTATCTGACCAGTGCTTTCAGCTACCTCCCTCCCCTATGATTTTCAACTTGTTACTGTTATTCTTTTCCCTTTCATACCTTTTTATCCCAGCCCTGCTTCCCTGACAATTTTATTCGATCTTTTCTGCTATCACTCCTCCCCTATATGTTCTCATTCTGTCATGCTTTGCTTTCTATATACATTTTGTCCTTTGCTCCCCTTCCACATCTCTCTGTCGTTTCTGCTTCCATTTCCACCTCTTTGTTCTTTCGTTCTCCCCTTCTTACTCTCACTGTGTGCATTATGTTTGTGTCCATCTGTTTGGTTTTGGCGAATGTTTGTGGCACTTGTGCCACCAACATTTTCGACACTATTGTTATAAAAGAGAGAGAGAGGGAATGGGGGGTTATGTACTGAGAATATCTGGTTGGTATAGCAACGAGCAATACCTTGGCATGAAACCGCCAAAACACTAACATCTGTTTTCCAAACTCCTCTGCCGTACTACTCAATGAGAAGTTCCCTAACAATATTTGCTACAATCAGCAGCTTTGTGAGAAGCAAGTCAGGTGCTGGGATTTCCATTTCCCAGCTACACAGTGATTTCATATTGGGTTATTTTGTACAGTTTTTTCAGGGAAATTTGGGGCTATTTGACAGCAGTTGTTTTGTCCTCCTGGGGCCATCTTTCAACTTCATGCTCAATCTCTTTACCCCCACCCTGAATCTCACTAGCTCCACCCATCCCACTCTAGCCATGTCTATGTTTCCATGGACACTTGGGCTACTTCTAAACTACATTTGACTGCAGAATTATTTTTTGTTTCCTTAGGCTGCCTTTCAACAATCACCCATCAAACACCCACTCTCTCTACCCCACCCTAATCTCTATATCCCCTCGCCCACACCACCCCCACCCTCCCTAGCCCCACCCAATCCACCCCTTCACGTGTGCTGAGTTGGTTTAGTGTGGGATGTTTGGGCTACTTTTTACAAATCCTCACATGGCTGCTTTGTTCTTCATGTTTTTTGCCCACAAACTACCATCACCCACCCACCACAAGCCCAATCCATCTAACCCCACAAAATCACCAATAACTACCCTAACCACCCCCCTCTCACTCTACACCTCTCTTTCTTCCCCCGCCTTCCCAATCCCCACCCTCACTACCCCTACCTGCCCTACCCCTCCCTATCTTCTCCCACTCTCTCTGTCACCACCAACCCACCCTAACCCCACTCACTCTATTTATTTATTTATTTATTTATTTATTGGGCATTTGTAAGGTGCTCATACAGCAAGTGATTTGTGCTTCAAAGCACCCATAGGGCAACAGGGAGGGAATATGTGAATGAAAATCAAACATAACAATGAAGGATAGAGGAAGAGCTACTAGGCCTTGTGAGCATTCAGAATGTGCAAGTGCCGAGAGAGAGAGAAGGGATGAGGGGTAGAGGGATAAGTGCAAGTTGTTACCAGGAGGGACATGCAAGGGAGTGTGCAGATGTAAGTGCCTAGGAGAGTAGTTAGCTGCCTATTAATAAATAAGTACACTGGCTAGGGCTGATGGTAGTTGTAGTCCAAAACATATGACGAGCAAAAATTGCAGTAAACTGCACTACGCTACCAATACTATGTTTGGGGAGCTTGTGCAACAGTAGGAAAGCCTAAGCATAGCACATTTCACCCCTATGTGACTGCCCTCATCTCAGGGATGGCATTGGTTATTCAGGCTGCAGGACAGCAGATAATGCACCATGTTGGGTATGTTTAAAACCTTTCACCTGGGCAGTGCAAGTTGGATTTAGTACCGCTCCCTGCAGAGAGTGGAGAAGGGCAGTTAGTTTTCCCTTAGGTGCATTATTGATGGATAAGAAGCAAATAAACACGGGGGCCATGGTCCGAGAAGATGTAGGGTATAATACAGCAGCAAAAGGCACAGTATGAGGTTGTAAATATTACAAATATTGCTGACAAGTTTGTATCTCATCTTTTGTTATTTCACTCCACACCTGCCGACTTAATTTTCTTCTTTTTTTCTATTCCTGCTCTTCTCTTGGCTTCCATACTTCGCTGTGTAAACCTGATCTGCCTTGCATACTTATTGTACACTTTGTTTTAGTTCTTCTAAAATACTTCTTAATCAAAAAGGCATCAGGAAAGATCAAGTTTAATATATCACACCTTTCACCCTGGTCTATGGCATATTAAAAATGATGGAGTGGTGTACCTTTTTGCACTTGGTTGACCTTGAACAGTTATGGCAAGGGGTCATTTATGAGGATGTGAAAGCACAATCCTTCATATGGGGGAATGTGCCCCTCATTCATTCCACTGATGTTAAGCTCAGACAATGAAGTAACATGCGCTGACTGCCTGTGTAATTGAATCAGTGAAGCTCGTCTCTTCTGCACAGGGCCAACACCTCCCTTTTGCAATTATTGAAGCTCGTGTGCGCCTGAATCCCCGATTTGAGAGAAGGAGGTACAGGATCGCAAGCAATGCTGAAGGCTTCCCGTATAATCATCATCTTCATGTCCATCACCACATGCACTTTTCTCTACAGACTGGCCTTCAAGATGGACTGTTTTCTGTGTGTACCCCTGCCCTTCAGAAAGCCCCCCAGCATAGATGATGTCCTGAGGCCCGGCACTGGTATCATTTTCTTGGAGACTAGTGACTGCTTAGAGCCTCGACCTCTGGTTTCGTGTGCACTGGAATCGGCTGCCAGGATTTACCCCGACAGACCAGTGGTGTTCCTCATGAAGGGGCTTGTGAACCATACCAAGGAGGAAATAAACTCCACACACAAAGCTTTCACACTCTTGTCTTCTATTGGCAATGTTTTCATGTTCCCGCTCAACATGGAAAAATTACTCAATGACACTCCTCTGTTACCGTGGTATGTTAAGGTAAGGTCAAGCTTGCACAAAATGCTGGGTACATGAACGATGACGAGTTTTTCTCGAGCACATACTAAGGTAAGCTGGTTAAGCTGGTTCAGAAAAATGTATCCGGCTTCACTGGAGTCTGGTGGATCTCAGATACTTAAACTCAAGCGCATCAGCAGCATCTCAGTGATTCCCACACAACTTTGCTGGATACACTTTATGCACTCTGAATTGGAGGTGCCAAGCCTCAAACACTGTGGGCAAATCTCCATACTTCACACAAACTGTCTCATTCAGAGCTGCAGGGTTTCAGACACCCCTGTAGCACATGTTTGGAACGCTTGTGCACACTGCTGGTCACCAACACCTCAGAGTCTGTATGCATGGGGCCATATAGAGGTGTTTTGTGTATAGGCATCACTCTCTGGAAAGTGCAATGAAGGCTGCTCAGTGAGCTTTGAGTTCATGATTTTGTTTAATCCCACTACCGACTCACAGTTTCTCAGGCAGCATGGTGCATTTCTGCAAGTGTGTGATACCACTTCCACGAGTGAGAAGGCCAACTGGGTGTCGGGATGTGGCTTGAACCCTCTTATTTATTTATGTATTTATTTATATTGTGCCAGTAGCTCACAAGCCTCGGGGTGCAGAAGCAAGGACACATGGTACAACCATAGATTGGGACAAGACACAAGATGAGACGTGCATGACAAAATGTCTTAAAAATGAGAGGGTGCTTAGTTAAAGATGTGGGTTTTCACTTGTTTGCGGAAGCACATATAGTTTGCTTCTATTCTTATGTGTGCGGGGAGATTGCTCCACAGACCAGCGACTAGTATGGGGAAGGATTTTCCTGCACCAAACGTGTGCTTGTGTGGAGCCACTGTGATCTTGCCTTGATCTGACGATCTGAGTATTCTACTCGGTGCGCACCAATAGATTTTGGATTTTAAGTAGGCTGGTTCTTTCCCGTGGATGCATCTATGCGCCAGTGTCAAGGCCTTGAATTGGACTCTATTTTCAATTTTAAACCAGTGTAGCTCTCTTCTCGAGTCGCTAATGTGTTCGGATTTGTTTTTTTTCTTAATGATCCTCGCTGCGTTATTCTGAACGACTTGATAGCTCTGGAGACATTGTTTGTTGGACCCCCAAGATTAGTGCGTTACCATAGTCCGGGTGTGATAGAATGGTGGCCCTTGCTATGGTAGCGCAGTTGTCTTCTGACAGATAAAGCCTGATGGCTTTTAGTAGTCTGAGGTAGTAGGTGCATGTTTATTTTTATATACAGAGCTTGAGCTTCAGTCCCCAGTGGAGCCTCCAGCATCATTCCCAGGGTTTTGATGTTGCTCAAGACTTGTATTTTGGTGTCTTTTATCTGGAACAAGCTATATGTCAGGGATAGATTTGCTGTGGTTTGGTGAGACCCAAATACCATAAGCTCTGTTTTTTTGCTGTTCAAGCACATCCAATTTGTGTCCATCCATAGTTCTTCTGTATTATAGACCATGGTTAAGTGTTCATTGTCCCTGCTTAGTTCGATCACCAGCTGAGTATCATCAGCATGGTTGGGAAAGAAGATATTAATGTGATCGAGCACTTGGCATAGGTATCGTGAGGAAATAAGGGCTCCAGGCAGCAGTGATGAAGAAACAGTAATTTATTTCATTACAGCGACAGCGGCCTATGAGAGCCGAGTGCCAACAGGGATTAACTTATACTTACATCATAACATATCGCAGGTATAAGTTGAAAAGTAAAGGTGATATGCTCGAACGCCACATAAGATTTCCTTTTTCAGAGAGAATTTATCTCCCCAGTGTACCCCAGAGATCCTATTTTTTAGAAATTACATTATTCAGCCAATTGCTTCTGTGGAGAATTTAGCTGTTTCCTCTAACACTGTTTTAAGTAAGTTGTGATCCAGCAGATCGAATGCTGCACTTAGGTCAAGTAGGATAAGAAGGGCAGCCCTCCCTTTTTCCATGATGCTAAGCATTTTAGTTTGTAGGTCGAGCATGGCGGTCTCTGTTCTTTGGGCTGGTCGGAATCCCGATTGTTGGGAATGTAGGGATTCTGATGCTTCCATGTCGACCTGTAGTTGCGTGGTGGATATCTTCTCCATGATCTTTAGAATTAAATTACAATTAGTAATGGGCCTGAGGTTGCTGGGGCCTCTTGGGTTTCTTTACCAGTGGTGTTACTGTGACCTTTTTTATGGCTTGTAGTACTGACTGATCTCTGAAGGATGTATTAATGATTTTCGTCAGTGTGGGTGCGAAAATATCTGGGTGTTCCAGAATTATTTTAGGTGGCAGTATATTTTCTACACAGGTAGTTGGTTTCATGGTGGCAAGCACTTTTATCATATCCTCAGAGGTAATTTCTGTGAATTTAAAGGTTTCAATGCCTTTAATTGTCACCTCGGTCGGGGGAATAGCTGATGTAATTTTGCTGGATTGGGATTTAGTTATTATATCCCTCGCTTTGGCAATTTATGGAAGAACGCAATCTGAGTTTTATCACACTCTTCTTGAGTCGGTGTGAATGGGGGAGAGATTGCTTTAGGTTTCTCTATAGATTTCAAGATGTTAAAGTGTGTGCTAGCGGAATTGGCTGAAGTTGTAATTTGGTTGTTATAGACATTTTTTTGCCTCTATTATCCTGCTCTTAAAGGTTTCCTCACTTTCCATCCAAAGTGCCTTATTGACTGGGGTAGAACCTTTTAGCCATTTGTTTTCTCTTTTTCTTTACTCCTTTTGTTGTTGAACAAGTTCTTCAGAGAACCATTGTTTCTGTTTAGGGTTAGATCTGATGGTTTTGGTTTATGGCGATGCCTTCTGGTCCAAAAGCTTATTAAGGTGGAATAGTAAGTTTGTCAGTAGTGTATCACAGGAATCGTCCTCATTTTGGTTGTTCTTGACTTCAGCTAGGCAAAGTTCAAGTTGGTCTCTCTCTATGTTTTTGAACTTCTGATATATTACTCTAAGTGAAGGATTGGGGGACTTGGCTTTGTGCAAGGGGATGGTGACGAAAAAGGTCACACTGTAATGATCTGACCAGATACATGAGTCAGTTCTGCAGCCCTGTGACTCTAGATTGTTTGTAGGACCCAATCTAGTTGGTATCCGTTGTCCATTGTTGGCTCTTGATTTACAACTTTGAAATCAATGTTGTTTATTAGTGTCTCTAAATTGATGGCTTCCTTGTCCTTGAGGTCTCCATACCATCGATTGAGATCCCCAACTGTTAGTGTGGCAGTATTAGGTCCTTTGAGCAGGTTGAGAAGGTGGGTAAGCTCCTCATTAAATTCTGGTGTGGAGACAGGTGGCCTATAAACTACAATTAAGTTGAGGCTACTGTTATCTGTTGGTAAATATTTTAAAAGCAGGATTTCACTTCCGCTGCGCGATATGTTACTCGGGAACAGGTGAATGGAGTCTCTCGCAATAATTGCTACGCCCCTTTCCTTGGCCTGTTTCTCTGTTGGTATAATATATGACATAGCCATCTGGGACGGCAATGTCAAAGGTTCGGTCTATCGGCTCTTTAAGTCCTGTCTAAGTGATGCACAGGATATCGATATGTTCATTGATAATCATGTCATGTATACACTGAGCGTGCTTCTTTAGAGACCAAGTATTTAGTACACTGAACCTTAAGTCTGGTTTGGGGGTTGTTTGACTGATGTGTCGGTTCTTTGGACGAGTTGGCTGTTTGTCTTTTTTTGGGTGTCTTTTTTTTGGCACGTTCTTCATTGGCAGTGATTTGTGTCTCGCTGGATCTATCTTGAGCTGTTTGGGTGGCCATTTTGGCCAAAATGATGCATTGATAGTTAAGACTGTCTAACAAAAGTTTGTCTAGGGGCAGCAGCCCCATGCTTACCAATGGTTTGGAGCGGGTTCTCTGTGTGCTCACGGGCAGCCTTTCTGCGATGGATGCCGTGGACCGCGAGGACCGGCGCAAGACCAGCTTGGCTCTGGAAGTGCCGGCGCAAAAGCGCCTGACGTCTCTATAAGAGCAGAGCTCGGGACGATGGGAGCTGTAGCCCTCAGATATCAAATGGATGGTCAACACAAGCTTACAATAAAATCCGGCCTAGTGGTTGCCTTACAAACTATGCTTGACAAATATCAGGTCAGAGGACAGTTCTGAATGCACACAGTGAAATAATATGTACAAAGCGACCATTTCAGTTGGCAGAATTACACGGCTGCTTTAAAGAATTCACAGCTTTAGGGCCTCATTACACGGAAGGCGGTAAGGGTTAACGGTCACCGGTAATGGTACCGGTGACCGTTAACCCTTACCGCCTTACTACGAGGTCCCTTAGCGGGTTGGTACTTTAATGCCTGCTTTTTGCAGGCATTGAAAACCAACCTGCTAAGGGACCTTGGTGCTAATAACGGCACCGCAAATTTGCGGTACCGTAATTAGCACCTTCCCCATTCCCATTATGCCCTATGGGGCAAAAATGGGAATGGGGATGGGCAATGGTGGAAGGGGGAATTACCGCCCGCCAACCTTGGAATAGGGCGGTAATTCCCCTTTCCGCCAAGGCGGTGCCGGTATTTTACCGGCATGAACCATGGCGCTAATAGCGCCATGGTTCTCCGCCTACTGTGTAATGAGGCCCTTAGTGCTTGCAATGTCAGGTCCTGTCAGGTCACAAGACACATTTATTTTCCTTTAGTGCAAATCATAGACACTAGAATCTTTTCACTACTAAACCCAGTATTCCCACTACAGGTAATTCAATTACAAAGCTACAATTGCCGTGTTCCGTCTTAGTTTTTCTGTAAGTTGAGGTCCGACACTGCATATAGATGCTGAAACCCATTATTACAGGCAGCAGTGTGCAGTGCCATGTCACAAGTGGGAGTATGTCTGACACTACACTGTCTGCTAGAATTGAACAGGAAACCGAATATGGCATAGCACCACATTTCAAAGTTTAGAATGTACCCTGCTTCTGAACTCTCACAATGTTGGCTCATAAGGAATACGAGGCCCATGACGAAAGATTGATCTGCCCAGAGTTAAACAATTTGGTCAAGTGAAGAAGGCGGGTTTAGAGCACATGGCCCCTGTGTCCCTAAGCAATTGTTTAGCCAAATGGGAACCTGTCCTGCTACCTGTTAGTATGCTTGACTCTAATTTAATACAGATATAAGTGACCTTGCGAAAGCGCTGTGCAAGAGGCAAATTTCATACAGAACTCTGGAGAGCTGGACCCCATGGTCTTTACAAATTAAAAGCATCATTAAGAGTACAGCAGTGTGGGAAGAAACGGTGGTAATGCAGTGGTAATTCAGTTAACACTACCTTACACATCGCTGTACTACAGCTTCGGTGGTAAGGTGAAGTATTTTCCTCCAGTAAAATGCTGAAGGTAAACTTAATGCCCAGAAAATTGAAAAATCAACGCAATTACCAGCAGCAGATTTACTGTTGGTGGTTATTCTGCCAAAATCCCAATTGAGTCCAATTGAATCCCAAAATGGGGCCTTGCACTGCCTACCACCACTTATAATCCTGCGGTAAATCCATAGGAACAAGTGGCAGTAATGGTTATTCAATTTGGCAGTATTTTGACAGATTTACCACCGAAATGCCAATATACTTGTAATGAGGTTCTTTAAATCTGTAATTATTTTAAGCATTTTGTACATACCGCCTCAATTGCCAGTAATTCCAATTCTGGGATTGTTGCATGATAGGATGTCAATTTGCACTTTCCCTTGCACTTTCAACATCTTTAATTTAGGAACTGTAATGTTTTCAGAATCATTTATGTGGTGATAATTTATTATCTGATTGGTTGTAGTTCTAATTCGTCTAGGTTTTATGAATTGTAAATAGATGTTCGGATATATGTGTCGTGTGCAAGATTTCCTATTTATCAAATGTTCAAGGTTTACTGTAAACCACAGAGCGTTTGCTAATAAAAGACACATACAAATAATAATTATATTTAATATCCATTTGTTTTTAAATACAGGGTGAAGTCCAGTTCCATTGGTGCATAAAGTTCCATTACTTCACAAACATGGACAGTGTAACATACTCCTTTTTATGCCACAGTCCTGGAACTAGTACTCCAAATCTGAGGGTCACATCTTTTGGGCTATGAAGTGTCTTTTGTGCCAACACCCCCATATGTCTTATGAAAAGGCTTCAATTTGCGAAGAACAGAGGGATAGCAACATAAGTGCAGAAATGGGCCTCTTTCTTCAACATTAGAAATCATGAATCTCGCCTTATGTGATCTCTATTATTTACAGAGTGACCCCAAAACATGCAAATTGGCCTTAAAGTAAGGCTATGCACCCTCTGTATTACAGTATTGATAATTTAGATTCTTTAATGGTGATATTAGAGTTGAATTGGTGGGGTTATCTGGAGTGGGTGAGATTAATATAAGGAGGGTGTGTGGTGTGAGGTATGGTAGGTTGTCGAGAGCGTGGGTGGGCTATCCTAGAATGGGTGTGCACTGGTGAGGTGGATGTGTGGGAATTGTTTATGTGGGTGTGTAGAGGTTGGGTGGGTGTGTAGGTGGATAGGCTAGGGTGAGTGGGCAGACAGGTGTGGTAGGATGTAGTGTGCGATTGGCAGGCAAATTAGTTGTTGGGTCGGATGGGTAAGGTCTAGCTGGGCCTGTGGGTTGGTAGGCTGCTGTGTAGGGTGCTGGTAATCAGGTATTGCAAAGGGGTCATGCATGGGGTGGGGTGGCGCAGTATAGGGCTTGAGGTACAGTGGGTAGACAGGTGTGTGGTATGGTGGGTGGCTGAATGTGCAGGTGCGAGATAGGGTGGGTGTATGGGAATGACGGCCTGTGGATAGTTGGGTTGGCAGGCATGGATAGGGTAGTGAGTAGGCAGGTGAAGGGTAGAGTGGGTGCATGGTTAGGCAGGCATGGGATTTGAGGCAAGTGTGACACAGTGGATAGGTAATCATGAGGTTTGGTGTATAGGGAGACATGGGATTGGGTTGGTAGGCATGCTAGGGAAATGTTGGTGAGTGAACTGTTGTGCGGTAGGTTGGGAGACAGGCCTTTGATTATTGTGGGAGGTTGGGTAGGCAGGTTTGGTGTGTACTGATTGGGTAGACATATGTGTTTTTATGTTTCTGTAGGGTCGGGAGTGTGGGTATATCAGACATGAATGAAATAGACTGGATGTGTGTGTGGTCAGCAGGTATATACCCATGTGAGGGGGCAGGCATGAAGTAGGGTACAGGTAGGAATAGAATATGGTTAGAAGGTGGACATGCATCGGCTGGGTGAGTCGTTAGGTACAAGTGTGGGGTAATGTTGGTTGGCAGGTATCATTCTCTATTAGTTTGGGTGCTCATTGGGGAGTGAAGGGCCAGCTGATTGCCAATATCAGTACTAGTGTGGCGAGAGGGAAGAGAAAGGGTTTGAGAAACAAACAATCTCATTCTCATGAACACTGGCAATGCTTGTGCCATACCGACACCAACCTCAATGTTCTTCACAAGATGCTGTGAAATGTTTTCCTCTTCAGGACATCACTTCAAGCAGTGTGAGCCTTATAACCTGGTCAATTTGAATGTTGCTCATGTCCCAACCCAAGCTCATCAACGCCACTAGGCTCCCCAACCAGGTATGGCCACCCACTGCCACCCTTCTTGGAGGTGTTGCTGCTTCTGGGGTGCCCGGTCATTACTGCTGAATGTAGGTGCCAGCCCCATGATGAGAACCAACAGGAGACATGCCTGCATGAGCTTCACAGGACTACTAAAGCATCTTCACCTTTAAATTCTATCACCTGTATATGTTCAGAAGAAGTTCATCAGGAGGCCCAGCCAGAGGGGCTGCCAGTGGAGGGGGCACAGCTGAAGCAATCAATAGGGAAAGTGCATGGTAGACTACTACCATGCATAGCCTCTTCTGTGTTCTTCTTTCTACTGCCATTCTCACTCTAACATATTTAGAATAATTTTTTTAATAATAGCTGCAAATGTTTTGCTCCTGGTTCACTGATTTGTTAAAAGATATGACTTTGAAGTGGATATTGAGAAATACAGATGTACAATTGTGTACAATCTCCAATTGGGTCCAGTCCACACAAAATCCTTCTTTTTTTCTTAATGTAGTAGAAAATCTCAAAAATGTGGATTTACTTAAGTTCATCTCAAGGTGAATCTTTTTATTGTAAAACCATAAGGTTTTAAGACTGTGTCAGAGACGTGATAGAATCTGATAAAAAAAAAATCACCAACTTTTCTACGCAGTTAACCATAAAAATGTGGTATGTTCTAACTTCAGAGGATAATTCACCATAGCATGTTATATTCTTGGTAGATCCCTGGTAACAAAAGCACTGCAAGTTTAATTTACCTTAAATAGTATTACCTGTATGCAACAGGATGAGTACATTCAACAGGCCCTCGTTTAATCCCCACTCTGTTTTAGTTTCCGCATAGTTTCCTGAGGGAGATCATATCAATCATGGCACTGAAAGGCACATATTTATCTCGTTATTATGTGGATGATTTAGCATTGAGATACAATATGGTACTGTCATGTACACAATATCAAACCATTAAACTATATAATGAAGATTTTTCAGAAACAACGGTCACCCATGCTCTTTTACAGTTCGCTGTAAGAGTCCCCACTTACAAAACGGTTGAATATGAATGCTCTGTTCAAAATAAGGATTCTGGTAACGTTGATAACTGTGTTCCTTTTCTTTTTGCAAAAAAAATGGTCTGTCTTTGTGAGTTAATTGACTGAAGCTGCCATAATAGAAGTATGCAGGTTTTACACAGACTTCTAAAAACTCACAAAAATATAAGAATGCTTTTTTCATTTGGGAGAACACTGCAATGAGAACGCACAGGAAGGTCACAGGTGATGCTTTGAGCATTCATGGCTCAGGCCTGGTCTTAGAGGGAATTACTTCAGAGTCCTTTTAGCACTTCTTCCACATGTAGTCGAATTTCCAGAAGAGAAGATAAACAAAATATACAATTTCCTGTAAGTACTGTAGTGATTGATGTGTGTGTGTGTGTCAAAAAGATCTTCGAAAATGTTATTGACACACTACAAAGAGCAAATAGCATTATGATATACTCAAAATGGCTATACCTAATATTGAGTGCTGTTTTACACATATCGCTTTACCTTATGCACACTAAGTTATAGGCTCATTTTAGATCTAATTCAGAGACTACTTGAGTGTCCATGCATGCATCATACTTTGGTCTAAGAGCAGAGAGATTTGCAGAAGGAATATTTCTTCTTTATGGCCACCGTCTGCTCACTGTAGACAACTCTAGATGGTCAATGTAGAGTCATATTTCTTAACAATATTTTGGGACAAAGAAGGATAGGCGCCCCTTCCAGCGATGTAGAATGACATATGAAACCCTGTGATCTTCTGTGGTAGTGAAGGCATAACATTGATGCTTATAGTGGTAACCCACAGGTCAATAGAGAACCTGGGTTTCAGCATAACATGTATGCAAATTGTTCTCGTTGGAAGGTATATTTAATTTCTGTCACATTTATTTTTAAATTACAAAATACCACTTAATGAATAGGTTCTAAGATGGGTGTTTTAATGGTACACAAATATGCAAACAAAGATTATGATAGATACCTTATGTAACTGTTAAAAAGGGAATTGAATCAAAAGTAGTGTAGCTAGCAAAATGTAATATATTGACCAGTTCATGATGTTTAAACAGACGTTCAAAAATACATAAATGAGGATAATATACTGGTTTAATACAACATTTTAATATGGAGGTTGTTAGATAACAAAATATACATTGAAGAGCACACTTTCTTAACACAGAAATACACACACACGTCTGATGACAATCCAAATGCACGCTTTCAAAGTTGGCAACCTTCTATCTTATCAACCTATTCTAAAGGGTCAAAGGAATTGCTGAAATCTCAAAGTAGTATCTAAAACTTCAATTGGAATAAACCTAAATAGAATAGTCCTGCATCTATTTAGCAGTTATAGAGGATTGATGTGTCTCAAATATTTTGGTATTGTGAAATGTTACGCCCTCTTCAGGACCAAGATAGTTAGAGCCCCACTTATTGATACTTTCCTGACATGTACACTTTAAAGTCTTTGAGTGATTTTCTTTCATTTACTGTTAGGTTATGGATAAAGTTTAGATTAAATGAAATTGGAATTATTTATAAAAATGTATTATTTATAGAAAGGTTAGTTAGGGTGCACTATTTATAATAGACACTAGAGGTTTCTCTCCTAAAATGCTGTACTTTTGGTCACTGTGTACAATTCAGTGTTGATAATGTTGGTCCAGACTTGCCTTGTTGGTTCTAAATGATAAAGTATGCAATGCATAATTCAAAGGAAACAGGCCTGCTGGGAAAATAGTGAATGGGGATGCTAACATGAACTAATATTGATGTATATTGGAAATTAACAAGGGGGGTCCTGGGAGTCCCTCTGCCAGACATTAGTCCTGTTTACGAGAGACTTACCCGGAGTCTTTAGCTCACTATCTTTCACATAGAAGAAATATCCCAAACATATCAGTCTTTGTCCTACTCAGGGGCAGTCTAGCACTGAAATGCTAGGCAATTCTCCTCTGAAGAGTACCAACAGCAACCCCAGACACGTGTTTCGGTCTGGTTGGACCTCATCAGTAGCGTGGAGCTGTGCCTCTCTAAGAATAGTGAGCAAGGGGTCCACGTCTGGATTCCCCTAGTAACTTAGGGTGAGACCCAAAGTTACTTAAATATGCAAATTAACAAGGGGGGTCCTGGGAGTCCCTTGTGTATTTGATCAAGCGTCATAGGGGACCCATACCTGGGTTATATGATAGAGGAAACCACCCAAATAGGCATTTGAAGTATCAGTTCACGTTTTAATGATTGAGAGCCTCAATATTGAATAAAGGGTATATTACTTGCTCCTCCATCTGATTGGCTGATGCTTGATTACAAACACAGAAACTAAATTTGCCAGCAGGCGAAGCCGACGTTCCACACCAAAGGACCACACCTAAGGGCATCTCCTGTCTGAGCCTGTCCGGGACCAAAGGGACCCACCATTCTCAGAACTACAAGGTAAGTTCACCCCTCAAATGATGCCATTCTTGCCAAAACACACCTCATACCTGTCCACCATCAGGCCCACTACTTGTCTCCCCCGCTCCCTCCCAACACTGAAATGAGTCATCCAACATCCTTGCCTGCTGTCATTCCATGCGTCGTGCCAAATACACACTTCTCCCCTCCGTAGTTTGTCACTGTTACCCCTGGCACAGTTCTCATGACTATCGTGCAGCTCAGTATGCTTTCAATTCAACCCTCCACCAGGCCTACCTTAGCTTCATTCTATTGTTTGTTTGTTTATTTTTGTGTGGCGCACCAAACCCCAAGGTAACTGGGCACAAGCAGTACAAGGAGGCTTTAGGCTTGAGATACATAGAGTTGCAGTCATAGTATTGCAGGTACAAAGATGGAGATATTCACAGTACACAAATTATGGTTCACAAATTGCAGGTAAACATTGATGATATATACAATTACATTACAGATATATACAATTACATTGCCGAGAGCAATATAGGATGTAGTTTCAGTTGCAGGATTTTGTGATAACAGATACTTGGCTTAGTATGTTGTTGAACATTAGGTCCTAGGGTGAGCGTCATTGGTTGTGATCCATGTCTGCATGTTGCGCTTGAAGCTAGGGTAGGTTTGATCAACCCGGAGTGAGTAGGGGATTGAGTTCCACGTTTGGGCTGTCATAACTGGGAAACCTCTGCCACCAGATTTGGCTAGATTGACGCTTGGTCCGCTGAGGCAGCATGAGTTGGAAGACCTAGTCAGGAGAGTGGTTATTTTCTTGACTCTCCGATCAGTGAGGTTCCATGGTGCAGTATTATTGAGGTATTTGTGGGTCAGGGAGGTTGTTTTGAGCAGGATTCTGTCCTTGATTGTCAGCCAGTGGTTTTGTCTTCTAATCACAGATATGTGATCTTTATTTGGAATATTTAGTGCCGCTCTAAGGGTGTTATTTTATAGCATTTGGATCTTGTTTAAGATGTACTTGTTAGCCCCCAAGTAAAGAGCATTAGAGTAGTCCAATCTTAAAAGTATGAGGGCATTCGCTAAAATGATGCAGCTGGTTGAGGATAGGTAAGGTCTGCAGGGCCTGATTAATTTGCAAGTATATGCTGATGTGGATGCTAAAGAATTGACTTGGTTTCTCATGGCTAGAGTGGAGTCAAGGTAGAATTCAGCGTTTTTACTTCCTTTACGACCTTAATAGAGTTGCCATCAATGTTGAAGGAGGAGTAATCGTTACGTTTTTTGAGGGTGGCCGAGGTTCCTCGTATTAGGAGTTCAGTCTTGTCATCATTCAGGCATAGGCAATGTGTGGCCATCCATGCCTGAATGAGGAGGTAGATTCTGTTCACAAGAGCCATGTCAGTGATGTAATTGCCCGAAAGGGGTATGAGGATCTGGGTGTCATCTGCATAGTTAGTGTAGGTGACACCCAGATTGCCCAATTTGTCAAACAATGGCTTCGTGAAGATGTTGTACATGGTCGGTGAAATGAATTATCCTTGTGGAACGCCACAAGTTATGGGGATAGGATCTGCTGAGTCTGAGGTGGAAAAGACTTGCATAGTTCTATTGTTAAGGAATGATTGTACCCATGCTACTGTGTCCTTAGAGAAGTGAGCCGCTGTGGCAAGGTATTTACAAAGGACTTTGTGGTCCACCAAATCAAAGGCGACTGACAGGTCAAGGAGGAGTAGCATGGCAATTTTCCCTTTGTAAGTGTCTCAATTTGTGTTTTTAAGTCAATCAGTGCAGTTTCAGTGCCGTGTTGTGGCCTGAAACCTGATTGGCAGGTGCCGAGGAGATGATTTGTTTCCAGATATTGTTGTATCTGAAGGTATGCTACTCTGTCAAGTATATTCAGAAGGAAAGGCACTTTCGTAATGGGCCTGTAGTTGGTTGCAATGGCTGGATCTAATGTTTGTTTTTTTCAGTAATGGTAAAACAAACAATACGGTACAAACGATGCCAGCTGGAACTATCACAGAGCAGTTTAGTCTAATTAGCACTCCAAAGCTTCACAGATTTGCTGTCCTCACTGAATGCCTACCATCTCTATGCACACACTGCATGTCTGAAACCAAAATGGTGTGTATGACACCCACACACAGAGAGCTAGACACTTCCGCATCTCACATCCACTCCAGCCTGCCTAGTAATACTCCTTGCTTCTGCTTGGCTTCCAGCACTGCCCCTGCAACATCGGGATTAGATTAGCTCACATAGGCCATGCACCTCCTTGCTGCATCTCATATATAACTTGCATGGAACACTCTGATCTGCATCAGCAGGGCACCCAGCACTAGCTTTGCAACAGCACAGACATCTAGGGTCCTGCACCTCACCACAACATACTAAGCCCAATTTGCTAAGGAATTCCCAAACAGGGTGCCAGCCAGCCCTTAGCCACAAGGCATTCAGCTCTGCCAACAGTTAGCACCATGACCTGTATTTTGCCACTAACTCCATCACCCATGATCATGATCCACCTGAACTCCACCTGTGCATCAACAGCACTAACCTGTATGTCTGCCAATCTCCCTTGAGAAGAAAAGCAAAATCATTGCACTCCCCTCACACAAGGCTTATCAACCCTATTACACCCTTCACTCAGGATAACCTTGACAGCCCCACCACCCACATCTTCTACTGGACACTGAATGGTACCGCTAGGTTATCCAAAAATGCGTTCCAGCCTCCCCAAACACTTGACTGTGCACTAATTAATGCAAGATCCACACAAGCCCATCCATTGGATATTCACAACCTAATATTTGCAAACAGCTTAGATGCCCTAGTTGTCTCAGAATCCTGGCTACACGCCATATCAGGCAAAACCCTATCCATTACCATCCCTCCCAAATACTCCATCTTACACTGTGACAGGCCTGATGCTATAGGAGGCGGAGTCGCCATTATCACAAAATCCTCACTTTCCATCAGGCAACTCAACGCCATGCAGCTCGACAACTTTGACCTACTGTCCATTAAAATACCTCTTTCCCACACGACACCAGAACCATGCAAATATACCACCCTCCAATCTTTCTCCTCTCCTTCGACGAGAATATCCTACACTTTCTCAGCATTAACATCAAGCCCACCTCTAAAACAATTATCCTAGGTGAATTCAACCTTGGTTTCAATGACCCAGAAGACACCAATGCCAACTCTGTAGTCAATGCCCTCCAAACCCTCGGCTTCAAACAGCACACCACTGCACTTACTAACTCTAAAGGGCACACACTCAATTAATCAAGCTGATCTCAACTAACTGTACTCTCCAGGATACCATGCCCATGGATGGATCATCATCTCATAACTTTCTCAATCTCTTACAAAGCCGCTGCTCATGCAAAGCTCTACCTATGCCACCTATCATAGCACAGAGCTCATGCTGCCTCACAAAAGACTGCATCTTCCCTTTTCTGAACACACTGCCACCTGATCTCCTCCCTCACCCTGACCCTGACCTTGATGTACTTGCACATTTCTATGCCAATACCATGTCTCATGCTGTCAACACCCCCTCGCTCCCTGGAAAACCAAATCTGAAACACATTGCAATTCCTGGTTCACCGCTGACATTTTAGCTCTCTGCACCAAACAACAGGAAGCTAAGGCCAAGTGGAGGAAGTCACTCCCTAACACTCACAAATCATAATTCACCCTGGCCCCACAAACCTATAAGCTAACCATGATTCAAGCAAAAGTCACCTCCTACAACACAAGAATTACCATGGCTATCTCAAATATGCATCAACTTTTCTCTATTCTGAGAGAACTCGAGTCACCCGGCTGCCCCACTCTCGACATCCTAAAAGACAAATCCTGCTGCACCAAGGTACACAATTCCCTCCTTGATAAAATTGCCCAGTTCCATACAAAAATCAAATTGAAGCACACATCCACCACCATTAATAGTGTGCCACTGAACCAATGCACCACCCCCATAGCTGTGCACAACTACCCTCCATTCAGCTTCACCAAAGTTTCTGAAGACAATGTCAGTACCTTACTAAAATTTGTGGACCCCAGAGCCACAGGACTACCTGACGTTATTCTTATATTGGGATTATGTGCAGCAAGCTAAAAAATTATTGACCGTGATGTTTTCATCGTGGTCATAGGCTGCACAACAGGGGGCACAAAGTTAAGGTGGCTTTAGCTGAATTTTAGGGGTTTTGTTGCATTGAGTTCTCACCTTAACGTCCCTGCAACTAAAGTTCTTTCCTTTAATTTCAAAGGTTTTGTTATGCCATACATAGAAAGTAAAATAAATGAAATTGTACAACCACATTCCTTCCAATTAAACCTGCTGTTACATATGTTTGCATATGTACTTAACTTTTTAAAGTATTTACATGTATATGTACTGTTGATCATTAGAAAGTTATTAAAGTGTTAGTTGCTGTGTACAAAGACTACACTTAATATATCTTAAAATAAATCTTTATAAGACTACTGCCCATAAATATATACTTGTACATATCTAAAATTGGTTTTGTAGCAGTGGCTGTCAAAATACATGCTCGGCTAAATGCAGCAAAGCGGGAAGGTCTACTCGCGAATCCCACATGGGATAATGGGATAATTACGGCTGTAATAAAATACATAAAATGTATTTTTTTTACACACACTGTTGGAAAGGATCAAGAAAACGTGCTTGGTCCATATTTACAGTATGTGTTTCTATTATCTATTTTAATAATTGAAAAGTTGGCTCTGAAAAGGACCGTTATGGGGCATAAGGAAAAAAGAGGAAGGAAATGGTAAGGGAAAAACACTAGGATTCGTACATATAACAAAAAGTTTTAAAAAAGATGTTTTTAAATATATACATATGAGATCAGTTTTAAAAATATAATACATAACCTATCAGTCTTAGAAAGGATTATTTCAGGTACAAACAGTGTACTTTTTTACACATTGAGGCCTATAGCTGCTGGTATGGTCCAATGAACCCCTGGCTATGACCCTCCACAGTTGTTGCTGCAGTTAAACGCGCCTCCAATATTCAAAAGCCTTTTGGGCTACACCGTAGCTGCGGGTATTCATCTATGTTTAAAAAGAAAATAATATCCTTCTATCTGAAAAAATAGAAAACATAATCAGTTAAAAAACACACACACTTTACGAAACAAGATTTGATACACATGTTTTTTATGACCCTCATATCTTGTATGCAGTGCATCACATGCACTGTATAAGATACAACATTTGTGCAATCAGCACCTTTGTTCTCTTTCCACATGCTAATCTTTGGGTCAATGGAAAAATAAATCCAACTTGGATAAAATAAAAATAAAACAAAACATTAGAAAGCTAGGTGTGAGCAGCGTTTGTGCAGAATCAAACGCCACGCATTAAAGGTGCTGCCACCAACATCCAGAGACTTGCAAGACCTGCAGCACTCAATTTTAAGAATCATCAGAAATGCTAGTGAGGTTCAAAAAGAAGGCTTTTCATAAACTGCCTACACATGTGCTGCTCCCATCTCCAGCAGCACCACTATATTTTGAATATAGGTTGACCTTTCACAGAAGTAACTGTCCAACACTTGATGCAAATCCACTGGGGTGATGGGGAAAAATACAGCTAAAACACAATACAAAAATAAACAATGACTAAAATGAACTTACACAACACCATCAATTGTACTACCTCACAGAAAACTCAAAACAGCTAAGAATACTGCATAGCAGAAACTGCATTAAAATGACAACAAATACAATCAAATACACCTTCAACCTCACTAACATTAATACACAAAGTAAATGCCTGCATATGAATGCCATTGATTGACAAATCGAATATTGTAGGTCCATGTTAGTGAACGTTAAACAACACATTAAACAATGCTTCACACACAATCAGAGCAGATAAAATAAAATGATAATAAACACCATCTGATAGCAGTAAATAATATAACTAACACACACAACACTGCAAATAAACCTTCAAACATGAAAATATGTATTAACACTTACTTTCACATCAGCCACATTCCTGCCACATGCACAGTGAGAGTTCTGCAATCAAAAGGATAACATTGCAAAATATGGTGGCTTTTATACTTTGCAAAATGAATACCAAAAAAAGAGGACTATATACTGTGATGCTGGAAATGCTTTGGAGGGCCAGTGCCTCCATGCCCTTGTCCTGTACTCCCTTATCATGTTTGTTCTGTGTTATTCTCTGCCAGGAGTCAAGTTGGGACCCCTGGCAGTGCAGCCCTTCCTCTTTCTGGTCATGGTGAACAGAGGCCACTGAGATACCCCATGGCAAGCATGGGAGGGGTTACAACCCTCTACTCCTAGTGTATGTATCTTGGAACCTGTGTGTTGCCCAGAGAGCAGTGTATGGGCTGGTGGCAGCTTCATGCAGATATGACAGGAGCTCTGAGTATCCTCAATGTTGTGATACCCAGGCCCTGCCATAGGAATCAATGGATTCCTGATAGAAGGCAAGATGGCCCCTGGGGCTTCTTGGTTTTTATTGCCTGTTACCATGTTTTCCCAAAGTACAGGGAAGCCCTGCCTCGGTCCCTTCCCCTGACTGGCTGTTGGGTGGAAGAACCATGTATGGTATTGTGTGGAAGTCCAGTCCAGTTTGGCTAGAGCATTCCCAGTGACTGCATTTTGTGGTTACACCCTTGGGGTGGATCCTGTATGAATAGAGTGTGTGGCCAATATTCATTCTATGCTATGGGTGTCTGATTTCTGTGTGTGTGGCACAATGAATGAGACAGCCCCCCTGAAACTGACATGAATGTAATGTGGTGTGCTGAAAGTCTGGGTGCTTGCACCAATCAACATTCCTTTTTATGGGAGTCTGAGTGGACGTGAGCGGCCTGAATGCCTGTGAGCCTGAATGCCCTTCTGTGTTATTGGCTGACTGAACCTGGCTCAGCCAGAGTGAATGAGGGACAGATGAGTATATCTGGGGACCTCTCACCAATTTTTTCAGGAGCTGAAGACGAAACTTGAAGCTCATCCTTGAAGCCCAGCTGGAAAAAGAAGAATGGCTGCTGCATTTTCTTTGATGAAATCTAAAAGCTGTCGAGACCTATCCCCGAGCTATGAGGGACAATCATGTAAAACTTGCTGCTCTTCATCGAGGCACTCTGGAAGCCAGTCTCAAAAGGCTGTCAAACGGAGAATGGGTCCACTGAGAGTCATGAACTGAAGCCATCACTATAAATCCCTATGTCCCGTTGGAAAAAGTCAATGTCGTCGGCTTCCAAGGAAAGTCCGCTGGTGCATTTCCTGCCAGTGCTCCACTTTTCTTTGAGGGTCTTGACGCCCTTTGTCTCCTGTTTTAAAGGGAGTCCACCCTCAAGGGATCCATTGACGAACCGTCGAAGAAACTTTTCCATCTCAGGTACATTGGGGTGAATTAACTTTTTGGCTAGGAAGCCAGACTTATTAAACATTAAATTAACTGGGCTTGTTAATACTTTTATTACAGGTTGCCCAGGTGGGGGGTCCTCACACATAATTGTGTCTCTATAGCTAAAGGAAGCCATTGTGGAACTTAACCTGCCTTCCGTCCTTATGATCCATGTTGATACACATTGCTGCATGATTTGTTTGCTACATAATAACTGTCAGCAGTCGATGCATTTTAAAGGAATCTTAAGATAAGTGTGGTACCACATAGAAACTGTATATATTTGTCATATTAGAATTCCCAGAGTACAAAGTGCATTGTTAATTTTGTACATATCTCTGTACTTATTTTTATATAAAGAACTGTGTGAGCACATAACATAATGTGTGACATTCCTTTGTGGGAGGGCTTGGGGACTCACTGTACTTAATAACCAGCCTGCATCACCTCCTGAGAGCTTAATACTTGGTTGCTCATCCATACACTACCATATAGAGAACCTTGGCTGGGGTGCTCTGTGCCTCTGCTCTGTCATATAGAGGGCACAAGTACAGATACCCCCTCCAGTCTTTACAAATACCAATACAACTACTAAAATTGATGATGCATTTTCACTACAACCAATCACAAAGAGCTACACAAATAGAACAGTAACAACAACCAATAACAAACAAGGAAACTCACAGAAATCTATTTTCCCCACCCAGCCTCTTCCATAGCCGTGACTATTTGACGTGGATGCAGACCTTGCTTTACATCCGGAGCCACACGTACATTTTTCTACAAGCCCAAAACCAAACTAAATCAGCCTTCAAATCTTCAAATGATACAAGAGAACACCAAAGCAGATAAAATAACACACAATTAAAATTCAATACTTTATTATCCATTTAAAAATATGCTTCTTGCACAGACAATTTATAGTCTATGAACGTGGCTTTAAATATAAATCCATATAAGAAATATAGTGACGAAAAGCATTGACACGCCTATGCACGTGCCTTTCAATATATGCAGTTATAGAAAGGCTCTTCATGGTTGTTTGCTGTTTGCGGAGCTATATTAAAAAAAACTAAATACAAATATGTATTTACACTACCACAAACTCCAAAGAAGTGTCCTTAACATGCCTTTCAGCCCCCTCGACTCCCCATGGTCCCCACACTCCCTTGGTCTCTCCCAATCACCCAAAACAATCAATGCATCTATGATGCTACCCCACTCAAAATGTCGGATGGCCGCACATACCACACGTCCACAAACAGACGACGTGCCATTTGCCAGAATATAGCCGTGACTGCACAGGGTGCGACATCTACCCGCAGATTGCAACGCTGCACACTGAGTGGCTGCTGGATACCCGTGAATAATTACAACAGTATCATCAACCAATTACAATCTCGAAAACGCACACATCATACATACCCTGCTCATCCAAACTACTCAAAATTCAAACTAGAAATAATTTTCCTGGAACAGAGAAACACTGCAGATATTCGGGCCAATTCATGGACTAAATGTGCACCAAAAAGGGGAGCGCAAGAGTGAAAATCGCAGCGCAAGCGTGAAAATCGCAGCGCACACGTGCCAAAGCCACGCACATCGATTCATGGAATTCAGTGCGCGTGTAAATCCTGGGATGTGCGCTAAAATCGTGGGTGGCGCACGTGGGCGCACACATCATTAAACGGAGTGCGCTACACGCACAGGGAAAGCACACATAGCGCAGCACACACAACAAAAGTGGGCAGAACAAGGGGCGGAACACATGGGATGGGGAAAAAAGTGTGAACATTTGGCTGTTACGGGGGAAGTACTGGAGGTAAATGCTTGCAATGCCCACACGCGCGCCAACAACACGTATTCATGGAATCGAACAGGGGAAAGGCGTGCGCCAAAAAAGACGCGCCAATCTGGAAACATGTACGCCAGCAGGAAGCAGGCGTAAGTGGCCCCGCGCAGCATAAAAGTGCGCGCAAACAACAAACAAGCTCAGACGCTACGATGAATATACCGTTCCTCGCAGCAGTGGTCGTGGGACACCGCAGGAGGAGGAGGATAGCCAGGCCCCGCATTTTTTTACCCAGGACCAGCCTTTCTTTGATGCCTGATGATCAGGTCTATGGGAGGTACAGGTTCCCACGACAAATAATGCTCGACCTGGTGAATGAGTGGGAGGATGACCTCACATCACCCACCCTGTGCTGCAAGCACTGAGCCCCTTGGAAAAGGTGCTCAATGTACTGCACCTCTTGGCTACTGGTTCATTTCAGCAGAAAAGTGCCATAGTGGGGGGTGTGTCACAGGCCAAACAGTCATGCAGCCTACACCAGGTGTTGGCCATCATGACTGCACACCCCTCAGTCCGCAGGCACATATACATGCCCAGAACACCTGCAGAAAGGCAGGCCGTGTTCCAGGACTTTTAAAGGGTGGCACACTTCCCCAAAGTTCTAGGTGCCATTGATTGCACCCATGTGGCTCTACATCCTCCCAGGGCCACTGAGCACACATATCGAAACCGCAAGCACTGGCATTCAATCAACGTGTAGGTAGTATGTGATGCCAAGGGAATCATCACTTCAGTATATGCCAATTCTCCAGGGTCAAGTCATGATAGTTTCATTTTCGGAATGTCACCCCTAAACCGGGACCTGGAAGCTGGGCGGCATGGCGACTCATGGCTGATTGGTGAGTATAAAAGCCTCTGCACATGCATGCATGTCAGATACTGAGTAATGTGACAACCCCACTAATGATAGCCATCATCACCTCCCCAGGGGACAGTGCCTACCCTCTGAGCACCTACATGATGATGCCAATTCGGAACCCCACCACACCACCCGAGGTAAGATACAACACAGCCCATATTGCAATATTGCAACCCGGGGCATAGAGGAGCGCACATTCGAAGTACTCAAGTCACGCTTTCGCTCCCTTGACCGCTCTGGTGGGCAGCTGCTATATGCACCCCCAGTAGTGTGCAGGATCATAGTGGCAGCATGTGTCCTGCACAATTTTGCAACCCGCCGGGGCATGCTGGTGGACATGGTGGTGCCCCCACATCCCCAACCACATGCACGGCCGCTGCGCATGAGAGGTGAAAGGGCACGTGGTGAGGCAGCCCGTACCCAGCTTGTGGCAAATTACTTCACCTAAAATCCTGCCCCTGCGGAGTGCACACAGGCCTGGCACATACCAGCTGACAATCAATGATGATGACAAAAGGGACAGTCAACTGTCACAACCATACCAGCCTGAGATTGTTCACCTGGAAGTGTTACATTGTGTGCATCCCTACCTACTTAAAGACACCCAATGCTGTGTCACAAAAATGCACACATTCATGCAGCAGGAATGACTACTCCCTTGCAAAATACCACATAAAAATAGTGCCATGTCACCCAAACTCTCCCCATCTCAGCTACCCAACACACCATGGCATGGCATGCAATGTGAAAGCAACCAAATGAATGCACAACACATGACACAAGTGTCACAAAGTGCACTGTCCCTAATGTAAACAGGCCACAGACAATATGCTCTCAGTAATCAATAAGAAACAGCCCACATGAACAAATACTTACCAGCAACACAAAACATCAGTACAGGATGACACCGTGGCAATATATGACATCAAAAAATTAAAGTAGTTCAAGTCTCACAACCTGACTAAGGCAGCACATCGACCCCTTCCAACTGCAGAGTGTTGCTGTCAGGCAAATGTCTCAGTGTACTGCATACAACATGAACTGCATCTGCAACGGAGATGGCCTTGCGAAGACATGAAGAACCTACATGTATATAAGGAGAAAAACATGGATGCACAATCACATATCAATACACCATGCAGTGTAGAATCCAACAACAACCCCCACTAGGGATGTACACACAGTTTTAGCTACAGACTGCCCACACAACTCATGGGAGCCCAATGCCACTGTGTAAGTTACTGTCACTTGGTCACACCCTTTGCAAGCCCATGGAAAGGGGAAGCAGGAGGGGTGTGTATCTGGAAACCAAGCATCTAACCCAAAGACAGGACAAGCCTGCATGTGCCCAGCTGGAATACACAGTGGATGCCCACGGGAGCCACACAAAGCAACACACTGTAAAAAAAAAAATGGCCATGTGTGGACTGGGGGGGAGGCCACCCAGGAGGGATGAGGTACAGGGTGCACCCCAACACCCACATGCGTGGATGTTGAAAAAAAAAAAAAACCTCCATGGGCTCATGGCCTGCACGGCTACGCTACAGTGTGAGAACTGCAGTCGCTGTCATCACCCTCTGCTGCTACATCAGGAGGTGGCTGTGATATGGGAGGCAGCCCACGCAAAGCTCCGGTATGGTCCTCCATGGCAGCCAGCATGCAGGTCTGGAAGGTTTGGTTCTGCAGGATGATGGTACGGAGATCCCCATGCAGCACCTCACGGGTAGTACGCATTTCTGCCTGAATGGCCTCGCATGATGCCCGGATCTCCTGATGGGTTGCCTGGAGCTCAGCTGAGAGTGAACGTGCGAGCTGCTCCAGTTGCTGTTCTGACCTAAAATACCAGGAAACCTCAAGTTCGCCCAGAGTATCTCTCAGGGACTGTGTTCTAACCTCAGGGCTTCCCTGTGGGCCTGTGACTCTACAGATATGGCTGTGTGCAGATTCTCCAGTGCAGGCCCGTCGGTCCCTGTTAGACACCAACATATCCTCCCTGTGTGAGTGGCAAATGGAATGTGGTACCTGCTGCTGGAGCTCCATCTGCCTTTCAGGGGGGAATGGAAGTGGCCACCCTATCCATTGCCTGAGCCATCATTTCACACGATGCCCCCTGTTGTGCTGCTATACTGTACATGGAGTTCTCCCACACAGTATTGCCTGGTGGCGCATGGCCACCGCGTTGGCGGGCACCACACCTGTTTGGGGCAAGGCGATCTGCACCTTGCTGTGCTGGCACTGCCTGAGGCTGCAGGACTGCAGTCCTCCTTTGATCTGCTGGCCAGGAACAGGAGCAAATATTGTGGAGTGTGACCCTGCATTCGTAACCGCCAAAGGCGGACTTACCAACACTGAAATCTCCATAGAAGGGTCTACCCCCAGTGCAGGTGGGTTGGACAGAACAGCATCCCTGCCAGAAACACTCACCTGCAACGGCACATATGTCTCACTGTCCGATTCAGCACCTGATTTATAGAGGTCTGCGGAAGAATACCCAGGGACACCCATGGACAGCATGGTCTGTAGGGCAAATGGGTTTTCACCCACCACCACCCCACGTCCTCCAGTGTTGCTGGGTTGTGGATGTGATTCCTCCTGGGTCTGCACCTTCTCCTCCTCCACAACAGCATCAAGTGCCTCATCACCTGCAAAAACGTGAAAGATAACAAATGGAAACAGGCATGAGCACCATAGCACACACATAGGCCTGACGAGGCAGAGATCCAGTACATAAATTACACATGTCCCACATGACTATAACCCTGGCATGCATGCACTGTCAATGATTTGGAAGGGGAGGCAAAAAGCAGACACTGAGGACTCCAAGATGGAAAAGCAACACATGTGCTGCATGCTGGATAGCACTGGCATCACACATTAGCCTGTGAGTGGCATGTCCAATACACATACATGATACATGCCAGCACACAGATGGCACGTAGCATAGCCATGGTACATTTGACAAGCACAGCCATATGGTAGGAAATCAGTACTGTCACCCATTTATGTGAGATGGACATCATGAGATAAAACATGCAAAATAGTGTGACAAAACATGCATGTGCCACACGCTGCAACAGATCGAGTGTTCACTGATACAGTGATGGCAGGCAGATGAATACATCAATGGTTGGTCACTTCGACATGACAAAAGACAACAGTCATGTTCAACATTCAAACAGGGCCCAAAAATGATTGTGTGCAGGCCATTACTCAATCAGCCTGAATGGTTAAATCATTCCCATACCAAAATAATAAATGTGGGCCATTGTGGGGTGTAACCTATGACAGAAGTTTGTTACATTTGTGGCAGTACGGCAAAAAAAGTGTCCTAAAAATGGCAAGGATTGAAACAATCAGGCTGAATGAACAGGAAAACATTTTGAACAATGTTGTTGCAAGATGACAGTTGAAGGGCAAATGCAGTAATCTGGTGCAAATTGGCAACTGTGGTCCGAAGGGATACTGTCATACAAAAACCCAAGGCCGGGGAATGGTTTGGAGGGACGACATGGGTGACCCATACCAGTCATGACTACACAGCCTCACCTGGCACTCAATCAGAACACATCACCCAAGCAACATACACATGGATTGCACACACATGCATGGGTACTCACTGGACAATGCTTCAAGATTTGGTAGGTCTCCCACGCCTTGGATCTGATCCTCTGTGATGAAGCCTCCAGCGACAGACTCATTTTCAGTGAGTTGGTTGTCCTCTGGTGGAGACCCACCACCAGTCACCAGAGTAGAGGCATGATTGGAAGCCAGCTTGTTCTTTGCTCTGCGTTTCAGGTCATTCCGCCGCTTATAGCAATCATCAGCTGTGCGCCTCACAAATCCAAGGGCACTAATGTGGTCCGCGATGGTCTGCCAGTGGGCCCTACGTTGAGCAGGTGTAGTCTTGCACCCTGCAGTCACCACCATTTCGCGGCTATGTGCCAACACATAGGTCACAAGTGCATCTAGTTCGGCATCATTGAAGCTAGGCTTCCTTGACGTGACAGAGTGTGTAGCCGTGTCTCGGGTCCCAGCCTGTAGTGCAAGAGCACCCTTCTTCTTCTTGGAAGGTGGTGCGGATCCTGAGTGGCTTACGCCGCTCTGGTTGGTAGGGGCAGAAGCGCAGGTGGACTGTGTACTGGAAGTTTCCAAAGGCACAATGACCAAAGGTCTCACTGCAGGCATTGGCTACAGTGTGATGTTGGCAGGACCAAGCTCGGTTTGATGGACTTGGACTGACACTGTCCCGGCTGGGAGACTCGGAGCTGGGGTGGATTGATCTGCAGCTGCCCCTGCAGCCTCCTCACCCTGGTTACTTGGGGCAGCAGATGACATTGCTGCCCCAGATCCACGTGGCCTGGTGACAGCAACTTTCACCGCCACACAGGGCTTAGACTTGGTGACACAGAAGTCAGCCTGGGGGCTGAGCTGGGATGGTTTCAGCTACATTTCCCACAACCATTGGGGGGTGGTGGGGGCATAGGTGTCCCCAATTGGTCCTCCACACACTGGCCTCTTGGGCCACCCTGCACATCCTGGCCACGTCCCCTACCACGCCCACCTCTTTGAGATCGGCCACCTTTGCCTCCCTTACTGCTTGGTCGCCTCCCAACCATGGCACTGATGTTGTTGTGCATATGGGAGTTGCAGTAAACAATTGTCCTGGGCAATTGGGGGGAATGGGGTAGGGTACTAGATGGAATTTGTACCCTAGTGCTCTTGCAAGGCTGTCTGTGACCCCTGGGGGAAGATGACGGGTCACACAATGCACAGGCACCCCGAAAACAATATTAAACGTGCATGCAACCCCTGGTAGACCACATGCGTGGGAAAATGAACCCGCACTACTCTGTGGCACCCAGAAACACAAAAATAAGCATACGCGTGATACAAGCAGCCTACAATGACCTCTGAAGGGGTACACGACACACGGGGGCAACCACTGTCTGCCTGGAAAAAGAAAGTGAAAAAGACACCTGTGTGCGTGTTGGCAACACCCCCGCCAAAAGAAGAATTGAACGCTGTCTGAGTAAACAGGGAGTACGAACTGGAACCTTTGTGAATTAATTGCGTGTGAACCGACAAGAAGTACAAGAATCACCCGCTCGCTCTCCACAAAAGCACGTACAAGAAAATGGCATCCTACGTGTACCTTTTAAGCCAGCCCACACTTGCGACGTCACTGACGTGCGTACGCGCTAAGGGCCTTTCCTCCAATTACACGCAGTGACACCCGGACGTGCAGTTTTTTCACATGTACAATAAACATGCACCCGTGATGTGGGAAACACCCATGTAACGTCACAGATGTGCATACGCGCTAAGGGCCTTTCCTCAAATTTCACGCTGACGTGCACTTTTATTGCATGCCAAATCACTCCGTATCAAGCTGGCCATGCGCCAACGCATGGAAGACCACGCTCCTGCCCAGAAGGCAATTTTCCTGTCCCCCAGAGCCCTGAGCACACTCCCACCTGCCATCTGCTGCTGCCTGCCTGCAAAACACCTGCCCTGCTCTTTGGTGCCTGCACGTCAGCCATCTGCAGGGGTCCAGTTGCTGTGACCACCCCTGCTGGAACAGAAGACTCCCGACTGGGATACCATCACTCCACAGCCCAGCCCCAGAACCCAGTTGCCCACCCACACCTGCCTCGGGGGTTTCCATGTCAGACACAACACGATCTAGCACCAGTGGCAACCCCCAACAGGGAGGCAGAGGGCTACCAGCTTCAGTGCCAATGAAGTTGGGATCCTGGTGGAGCAAGTCCTGGGGCAGTATGATGCCCTCTTTGGAAGTTCACGCGCCGAATATGAAGGACGGAAGAGGATCTGGATGGACATTGTGGCTGCCATCAATGTGGAGGAGGTGGCAGCCGCGACATAAAACACATCCGGAAGCGCTGGGAGGACTTCAGGTCCAGGACCCTCAACAAGGCCCGGCGCCTCTTGAAGGCACCGGATGCTGAAGGGTGCCGGGTCCGCCTAAAAAACAACCAAATGAGGGTCCTGGAACATATACGCCCAGCACTCCAGGTCCAGGTCCTTGAGAGGTACACTCATCTGGAGTCGAGTGGTAAGTGCACATGCATACTGATTGCACATATGTCTTTGTAGGGTCATGTATGGATGTGTATGTACAGGGACGTGAACCTGCCACATGTCAGTCCTCTCATGTGTGAGACACATCAATGGTCTATGTGTTGGTAAGCATGCTGGCCAAATGCAGGTGTGGGTGCACACATTTGTGAATTTATGTGTATGCACTGTGGCATGATTGTGGTGTCACACATGGATGCTGGTTCCACCTGCATGTATCTGCACTACGTACATGTGCATGTGTGTGTATATGACAAGCGTGCAACTGTGATATACCATGGATGCATGTGACACTGACATGTAGAAGGCTGATTGCCAGATGTGACATGTATGGCGATGTTATAACTGCAACAGGTGGTGGAGATGTACAGATGCATGTATGTCTGGTGGCGTCTGTGCATGTGTTCTGCACTCCCAGTGTTGCATGTGACGTCAGGCTCAGCCTCGGCTACTCATGTTATTGTTTGTGTGTGGATTGTGCTGCCTGGTGCAACATTCCTGTTGTTTTTCTCATGAATGTGAGTTGAAATGACATGTGTGTTGGGGTATGTGATGCCATGTCTGAAGTCTGCGACTGCCACTCATCTGCAACTGTCATGTGTGTATCAGACAATTTTACATTGCGCTGATGCCTGTGTTCTGTCTCTCCCTGTCTGCAGTGTCAATTGATGAAGAGGGCGTAGACGGTGCTGTGGAGCACAGCGGCAGGGATCCCACCGCCAGCTGGAGATGCAAGGCCCAGCTCCCCTCCCAGGTTGACATCTCTTCGGGGAGTGAGGAGTCTGGTGCCATGTCTGTGTCCGCAGCTGCTGGGGGAAGGTCCAAGAGGCGGAGGTCGGAGATGGACTCCTCGGCAGCAGAAGGGTCAGCTGAATCCCACAGGGGCTTACGGAGGAAGATGGCACGGAGTCATCCGGGTTGGTGGGGGGTTTGGTTGAGGAGGAGGCTGTGGAAGTCACACGCACGGGGCCTGGAGGGGGGATTCCACTGGTACCAGTGCTGCAGTCCAAGGGCAGCGACAGGAGGCAGCACAGGCTGCCGCGGAGGTGCCGGTGTGTAATCCTGTCCCCGATCCTGTGACTGCATCATCCGGCACCAGCAGGGATGCCTTCGTCCAGACCCATTTTCAAGGAGGGGATAGCCTCACAACAACTGGCCTTCCTCTTCCTGCGGATGTGGCAATCCGGGACCGTGTTCAGCCTGTCCTGGCTGGGGTGGCGTTGTGTGTTCGTGACATTCGGGGTGACGTGTAGGGTTCTCGTGAGGACAATGCATGTCATTTCAAATGCCTCGAAGACCGCGTCGACCGGCTAGGAGGGATCACCGGTGCTGGGTTCCTCCGTGTGCTGGAGCTTCTACCAACCCCCTCCTCAACTGAACCCCCTATGCGCCAGTCGTCCTCCATGCCATCTTCCTGCCCAAGTGTCACCCGGGCACCCTGTGGAGCTGTCCCTGAACCAGCGTCCAGGCTGGTGGAGGACACATCCCTGCCACAGTTGGGAGTCGGAGGTCCAGCAGGGGTGGCCACCCCAACAACTGGTCCCCAGCGGGAGGATGACATGCAGGCAACAACGGGCAGGGCACATGCACGGCAGCAGCAGGCTGAAGGTGGGAGCGATGATGGCTCGGGGCCAACAACATCAGAGGGTCAGGAATCGGCCAGAGGGCAGAAGGACCCTGGATTGAGAGTGTCTTCTGTGTGGCACCGGTTGGGCCAGCGGATAGATGCGGAGCGGGGGCGGGTGAAAGAGGCACGGCTCACAATGGTCGGGGCAGAGAATTCTATGCGCAGGGCGCTGAGGCGGCCCAAGTGCCTCGAAGCAATTCGCAGGGATTTAGAGTTGAACATGGCATCATCCCTGCGAAACCTCGGGCTATGGAAGAGGCCCGCCTCCAGGACATAGATGAGGAGTTCGATAATGCCCTGGCCCAGGAAATCAAAAAGTGAGCCATCGGACTAGCCCGCCGCCATTGTATATAGTTTGTAGTGTTAGGTTTAATTTTCGTTTTGCTTTATTTTGTGGTGCTTGGACAATGCCCCACCCTTTTTTATATAGTTATTTGTTAGGTAGTTTTTTTATAGGTTTCATTTCATTAGTTGGGTTCATGGACCCTGGATTGAACGTTGTACATAGTTGAACTGTGGATTTATGAAAAAAAATGTTTTAATCACCATGGATCAATGGATTTTACAATTTACGTTTCCTTTGGATTTGCTTTGGTGGACGAGGAGTTTGGACAAACTTTCTTTTGGATTACTTTGGATTGAGACTTCAATTATTTTTATCATTTTTGGACATGCATGTCTTTTCTTGTTTAAAATATTTTTCATGTTTTCATTCTATTACCTTCATTTTGCGCAAAATACATTTTGATTTATTACTTTCATGTGTGGTATTCGCTCATTGGTTTACTGCATGTCACAGTGTGGGTTTACACAATCACTGACACCCAGTGTTTGTGTGTGAAGGACATGTGTTGATGTACATAGTTGACTTTTGGTTTTTGTCATGAAATAGACCTTTCAGTGTGGGGTGGATGGGAAACATGATTGGGTCTCAAGACTGAGGTGGCGTGCAGTGGGATTTTGGTGGACATGAGGCCCATGAATGTGCATCTTTATGACATGTTGGGGGGGACATGAGTTGGGGCCTGCTGGCAGGTGCTCGCCAAAGCTGGATGGGTGGGGGTGCAGGGTAACATGAGTCGGGGCCTGCTGGCAGGTGCCCGTCAATGCTGGATGGGTGGGGGTGCAGGGGGACATGAGTCGGTGCTCCCAAAGCATGGTGACATGTGGGCTGGCTGGGGGCATGCCCAGGGTATATGGACTTCCTGCGAGGCATGCCCATGGTGGATGGGCTGCCTACGGGACATGACTAGGGATGCAGGGTATTCCCCTGTTGTCTGGGCTGCCTGCAGGGGCTGGTGATGGGATAGAGGGCACACCTGGGAGGACCCACACTGCCAATTCACATGTTAAACTCCCTGCAGACCCCACAGAATACACAAACCCCGCTCAGACAGCAAAATCACGTGTGAAACTCCCCGCACACCCCCCAAAATACACGTACCCCACTTGCACAAGGCCTATTGCATGTGACACTTCCCGCACACCCCCCAAAATACACGTACCCTGCTCGCACAAGGCCTATCACGTGGGACACTTCCCGCACACCCCCAGAAATACACGTACCCCGCTCGCACAAGGCATATCGCTTGTGACACTTCCTGCACACCCCCCAAAATACACGTACCCCGCTCGCACAAGGCCTATCGCGTGTGAAAATTCCCACGCACCCCCAAAATACACGTACCCCGCTCGCACAATTCCTATCACGTGTGACACTTCGCGCACACCCCCCAAAATACACGTACCCCACTCACCCAAGACCTATCGCGTGTGACACTTCCCGCACACCCCAGAAATACACGTACCCCGCACGCCCAAGGCCTATCACGTGTGAAACTCCCCACGCACCCCACAGAATACACATACCCTGCTCAGGCAGCAAAATCGTGTGTGAAACTCCCCGCGCACCCCACAGAATACACGTACCCCGCTCAGACAGCAAAATCGCATGTGAAACTCCACACTCACCCCCAAAATACATGTACCCTGGTCGCACAAGCCCTATCGCATGTGAAAATTCCCGCACACCCCCCAAAATACACATACCCCGCTGGCACGAGGCCTATCACGTGGGACACTTCTCGCACACCCCCAGAAATACATGTACACCGCTCGCCCAAGCCCTATCGTGTGTGATAATTCCAGCGCAGCCCAGAAATACACGTTCCCCGCTCGCGCGATTGCAGTGTAGCGGCCCTGTAAGCTGGTCCAGGGTTAGCGTGGCCCTTTGCGCTTCATTGGCCATTTCAATGGCTTTTCCTTGCGCAAGGGGCATTCTTGGGGGCATAACTGGTGCTGCGGGATGTTCTCTGTGCCAGCGCTCATTATGGCTTCGGAATTCCATGAATACGCTGTGCGCCAGGATGCTGTTTAGCGCACCTGGCGGGCGCACGCGGGTGCACGCTGGCGCACGCTCCCTCTCTGCGCTGCTCGCGTGTGCTGCCTCTACGCTGAAATCTATGAATTACCCCAATCATGTCTGGTTTGAAAACTGTTTGGCTGATCAGAGACAGTTGCTGTTTTGGTTACTACCTTTTTGTGAGAAACTAAATATTGACATGGACCCAGGTTTGAGAGATTTTAAAATTAAATAGTTTGGATTGGGGGAACACGTTGATTCCATGTTTTTCCGAAATGGTTAAGACTGAGAAGTAGAGGGCAGCCAGACTGATACAAATTCACTTTGGAGGCAATAATTTGGTGAATGAACGGGGTGTGTCCTTTACTTTAATGATCAATCAATACATGGGAAAACAAATGGAACTATTTCCTCACACCATCTTTGTCTTTTCCAATTTGATTCAGAGGCAAACATGGAGATGGACCATGGCATTTAATAGTAAAATTGAGAAATCACAGTGAAATGTTAATAAAGTAGTTTCGGCATTTATGAGAGACCAAAGCCAATTATGGGTTTCAAACATCAACATACAGATCTAGATGGCCAATTTCTAGAGACATGATGGAGTACACCTAACCAAGGAAGAAAAAGCAGTACATCAAAACAGTACTCAAAATATACAAAAATACTACACTCAGTTTACCCCAAAACAGTCCCTTTAAGGATTACTTATCACATATAAATACACAAATACAATAAAATAATAACCAAAAAAATGGTTTTATTATACCCGCAGGTACAGTACATTGACTTTTGTTTTAACCGCGGTTACAAATTCTTAGTTAAAGTGGGGACTCATTTCAGGTTTTATACTACAATAGTACTTAAAAGATCAATACAATGAGACACTACTCATGTACCTTAATAAAGTAGCTGAAGATAAAGAAAGCAGAGAATAATACATACCAGTAAACTGGGTAGGCAACCATTTCACAGCCACAAAAGATAATACCATAAGTGACAACACACATGCTAAAATACATTGTATGGGGCATCTAAAACTAGAGTACGATTGTTCCTTTTCATATTAATTTTGTTAAACTATTTTCTTCTGTTTTTCTCCACAGTCTCACATGTAAGAAAGTCTGAAAACACACTGCCAAAATAAAATAAGACTCCCATATACCTACCCTGTCACTGACCATGGCCTTTGGCCATGACCAGTGATTTTTCACCCCAACATCACTATCCCTATACAAATCATTTTCTAAAAGAAATAAAACACTGACACCCCAAAATATATAGCCGTAGGCAAGGAACTACTCATAGCCGCGATTAACTGTAGTCTGATCATACCCTCGAATATAGCCATGAATAACGGAATAATGGCTGTAAATAAAATCTTTCCTGGCCCCCAAGTCCTCTCCAAGAGGCCCCCTCATCTGTGCCAACTCCTGCCACCCCCAGATGGCCTCCTCGGCTCCCCTACCGTCCCCCTTGCCCCCCAACAACACACACTGTTTTTGTAACAAAGTTTGCTTTTAGATGTCAGCTACTCACAGCTATAACTGAAGCTACAGAAAATGTCTTGCAAAACTCGGTCCCTGGACCTCCTATAACTTTAAAAGGTGCTTGCTGTATTTGACCAACCTTCCCACCTCTAAACTAAAGTTATTTGAAATTATTTAACCTACAAATAGCTTTTCAACTACTTGTCTTTTCCCATCCTCCTTGGCTTTAACCGCTGTTATCGCTTGCATCGACAGAAAAACAAGATGGTGGCTATTTCATTTCTGAAACCCCTGTTTTTTGTTAAATCCAAGAGATATCTCTGTCTGTTTTTGGGAAGGGGCACCCCTTTCTTTGTCAATATTTTAAAAAATTACTACACGCTTTAACCAAAATTTCAGCCAAAAACATTACTTGAATCAAATGTTATTAAAAATAGAATTTTGAAGGGTTCCTATGGGAGTCCGACTCACCTTAATTATAGTGGTTCTATCGCTGTCCTATATTATTTCTTTTTACACACCTTGTGCTCATATTTGCACTTATATACTCACCTGTTTTATCCCCCTTTACATGAATCTTAAAATGCACTCACAGCTGCTTATCTGATGTACCCTCCTTTTAGCCCCCTTTTCCAATCAATTAATAGTTACATTTATACATATTTAGCTGCTATGGTGAATCTCTCTGGGGTGACAGTGATTCATTTCTTGAATACACCTACATCTTTTCACTCCCTATTAGTTCCTTCAAGCCTTTTCACCTCATGCTTTGGGTGAAATGGCTTGATTTGGTTGACATGAACACATTGTTCTACAGCTTCTTCTTGTATAGCAATTTGGTAGACCACAGGTGAAACCTTATCAACAATTTTAAATGGCCCACGTCAGGATGCAAGGAATTTGGGCTCTATATATATACCTTTTCCAAAGTCAAACTTATACACTTGGTCACCCTTCTCATATTCTCTCACAGATGTCTTCTTGTCATTTAATGACTTTGCACCTCCAGCGGCTCTTTCTAAATTCTGCTGTGCAAAGGAAAATCCATATTGAAAGTGCTTTTTCAGCTCATCCACATATTTGTGAACTGTGGCTGCATTTAACAGGCCCTGTTAATTGGTACTGTAAAACAACTGTTGTGGCAGACCCAACTTCCTACCTGTCAGAATCTTGTGAAGACTGAAGTTTGTGGATCTGAACGGTGTGGACCGAACAGCCATTAGCACGAGAGGGAGTCACAAATCCCAACCGGACCATGTCTCAGCTACACATTTCTTTAAAATATCAACAATTGACCTATTGCAACATTCCATACCCCCAGAAGAAGAGAGCCGGTATGTCTTTTTACACCCAATATTTGCCACATCTTTGTCATCACTGTACTGGTAAAATTACTTCCACGCCTGATTCTATTCTTTGAGGTAAACCAAACTTTGAAAAAATATGGTTGACTAGCAAAGTGGCCACCGTTTGTACACTGCAGGCTGGTGCCTGAATGCATTCCAGCCACTTGACCATTAAACAAGTGGCTGTCAACAAATACCTGTTTCCCTGTGCCGACCTTTGCACAAGACCTACAAAATCGATTTGCAAATCTAACCATGGAAGTTTCAGCCCTCTTTTCATTAATGGTGCCCTGTGTGTTAGGGAAGTAGGTTGAAACTGCGCACACACCAAGCATCCCCTTTTATAGAGCTCTACATCTTGGGACATGTGTGACCAATAGGCATAATCTTTTAAAATGTCCAAAGTTTCTGGGAACTTCTGTGGCCTGCAGTTATGGCATCATTCGCATAATGCAGCATCAGTCCCCGAAATGACAAAGGGACGGAATTTGGCCCGACACAGAATCCCAAATCATCAGTCCATCCTGCAATGAAATTCTCTTTTTGTTCTTTAGCAACTCCCTCAGTTCTTCTTTCCCTTTACAGTCCTCCTCAGTTAGAGGATTTTGTCGTGAATCAAGCAAGTGATTATATAACAGACCGAAAATGGGGTCTTCTTTTTGTGCCTTCACCAAGTCCTGATCAGGGGTATCAAAACTCCACTGTGACACAGGTTGATCAACTGTTCTCTGGGTTTTGGAGCATGTTATTGCATCCACCTGGATTTCACCCAGCAGGTGCTCAATAGGAAACAATTCCCCATCACAACCCCCATTTTAGCTAACTGATCTGCCTTGTCATTCCCTTTCTTGTCTTCTTCTGGTATTTTCAGATGACCCCGTTGTATATGGTGTGCCAGAGAGGATCAGGGTTCACACTATGCAATCACCATTCAGAGCACCCAGGGCCAACAAACCCTCCCCTGGCATAAAAACGGAGGACTCAGCCAAGGGTAAATTAGAACTGTCCTTCATTTTCATAACAGACAGGGATCATACAGGAAATAATTCTCCAGCAATCACACCTCGTGAGCCCGTGTCAGGGGCTTTTGTTGCATTCTGGCAACACAAATCAGGGCTCTTCCTCAAAAACCTAAGATCACGCCTGATTGGGTGATTGGTGTGGTATCACCTATAGCTGGCACATATAGGGGTTATTCTACTGGTCCTCACATGTCAGGTGGCTTGCCTGCCCCTGCCCCAAACACTATTTATTACATTGTTGCAGGGTTGCAGGATAACCATTGGCCCTTGCCCTCTACCACACACTCCTGGATGTGTGTTCCCTGATTGGCTGAAACTGATTTCCGCAGGCCTGGGACATAGCTCTGTTCCCAGCGCTCAGTGAACCTTTTCAGGGTGATGAGAAAGACTATGTGTTCTCATTGTTTCCATTAGTATTACCACTTTGCCTTTGAGAGTTCCTGCAGGGTGGCAACGTAATAGAACATTGTGTGTATCATTTTGTGTCAGCTTTGCTGGGAACCGCTCCTCTTCTCACCAAGGGTAAATGGCTATTGTTTGGGTTGGCTGCACTGTTATGCAAGAATTGATATAGCAACCCTGTGGGGCACTACAGAACCCTTTTCCCCTTAATATTATGTAACCCACCTATTGGTATAGGTCTGTACTACACAAGTTGGTAGTGTGACTGCGCAGCCAGACCTATCTCAAGAGGGGTAAATGTGAGCTGTAGAGCTGTAGCAATAAAATCCACCAATACAAGTATCCAAATAACACTTACACTCAATGTTTCTAGTTGAAATAATTAATTATTTAATTAACAGTTGTTTTTAAGTATACATTCTTTAAAAAGGGCAATGTGCAACAATCAAAATATACTTCAAAATGATTTCCCAGAATCAAAACAAAGCAAGTAGATACTCTTTAGAGATTCTTCATACACACTTCCTACAACCTGAGGGGACTTCACTAACTAGGACAGTAATGGCATTTGTATATCACTTTTGTACTTTGTACATTCTGAGGTTGGTAGAAAGGAAAGATTAGAGCAAGGCGAAAGGTTAAAGAGGTTCTCAGAGTATGTGAGCACTTTAAATCTTCCAATGAAGTCTAGATAAAATAAACTTTTGAAGCAATATTATTTTAAAACCAATGCATCACCTATGAGGAACAGTAAGAATCAAAGTCAATGGAACAGAAGAGTCTGCAGGGAGCCAGGATAGCCAAAGTCAATTGGAGCGAAGTCCATGGGGCTGAGGAACTTCTAAAATAGAAAAATGCATGCACAAAGTTAGAGAGTTTGTTGAAGAAAAATCACTGAAGGGTCACAAGCTGTTACACGTTGAAAGCTAGAGCTGAGATCAACTCTAGAAAAGTAGCTACTGCAAGTCTCAACTGATAAAAGCAAGCTACAGACAATGAGGTAAGTACCCCACAGTCAGAACAGTACCTTTGGTTAGAGGAAGAGGATCCAGTTGGCCCATGTCTGGTTGCAGTGATGCAGATTCGGTGTTCCTGGGAATCAGTCATGGGGACAAGAGGGAAGATGCCTGGGGACTCCTGCAGCAGCAATTCGATGGTCGGCGGCAGTTACTCGCTCTTTTCGGATCAGTTGCACTTTGCAGTTTCAGCATTTGGTAACAGCACCACGGCGGATCTTGGAAACTGGTTAGACTTCCTTGTCTCCTTGAGTCCTGCACTCGAGCTCTGGTCGTCCTGCTTTTGGAGGGTCCTGGGGAGACTCCCAGAGTTTTTGGCCGGCTTACAGATGTTTCACTTGACTATGGATCTCTTGACCCCTGGCACTCAGTTCCTGCAACAGCAAAGAAGTACAGCCAGCTGGGGAAGTTCTTCCAGCAAAGTTCGTCTCTGGTTTAGTTGGTCCCACTAACCCAAGGGAAGAAATCATCCTTTCCGGAGCTTCTCTTGTCTATCAGAAAAAGGAGTTTTAGCAAAGCAGCAGTGCTTCATCGGCTTCATCGGCCAGTTCAATGGTCCAGGAGGATGCAGCAAGCTTCGTTCATGGTTTCTTCATCAAATTGTTCTTCCCAGTGGTTGACTCTGTCTTCAGTCCAAGAAGCCTCGCCTTTTAAGCAGGTTTTTCCCATTCATGCACAGCCTAGCTGTCACTAACACATCAGGGTGGCAATCCAGCAAGGACAGCCAGCCAGCCAATTAGAACTGGGTGCATTCAGGTTTCCCTCGAGACAAAGGACAGGGGAGTTTCGTGCACCTCATTCACTTTCGGCGCTTGCAGACACACTGGAGCCAGAGGTTGGTTTCAGTACTGAAGCACGCCAAAGACAAAATGAACAAAGGGCTGAAACCTGGTTTAGCGCACATAGTAAATCCCTTGAAATACCCCACAAACAAGAAATGGCGAAAAAAGAAGTCCAGGGCCATTTTGACGCAATGGTCACCCATGGGTGCTATACTGCAGCTGAGGATTAAACCTGGGGTAAAAAAGCACAATGGTAGGAAAATTAAACCACTGACACCAGCCATTTAAAGTAGTGAAGGTAACATATAAAATGTTACATGAGTAAGTAGGAAAAGGGGCTACTAAGTAACCCGCCAGCACTCCACATAAAAGGAGGTGTGCTGAACCTACAAAGAGAAAAGGTAAGTAAAGTAAATTTCACTTTACTATTCTAGGGAACTGTAGTTCACCCAAGAAAAGGTATTTGAACCTTATGAGAAATCTAAAGGATATGAATGTTGCCAGACTCCAAAAACAAAGGAAACACATAATCCAAATCCGATCACAATAAATGAGAGACTAAGAAAAAGGGCTCACTCTCTCCAGGGTTAAAATGAAAAACTCCTGAAGTCCAGCAAAAGAGCTGGGGGTCTCTAACGTTGAAGGAAAATAGCACAGAAATGAGAATTCTCCCTAATACTTGCCCTCCCCAGATTAAGGGACAGGAAGATTTAATCCACTGGTGAATCTCCTAATCCAGTCGGTCATACTTTCTGGAGAGACCATCAGAATTTTGGTGACAACACCCTGACCTGTGTTCTATGGTGAAATCAAGCCCCTAGAGCCTGATTGACCACCTTAACAATTTTGGAATTTCCCCCTTCATCTGCATCAAGGATTGGTGGCCTGTCTGAATAATAAAAGTAGAACCATATAAGTATGGCCTAAACTTCTTCAGAGACCACACAATGGCAAAACACTCACGTTCAAAAGTTGCCCACCTTGTTTCATGGTCCTTCAGTTTCCTACTGATGAAGCAGATAGGGTGTTACCTGCCTTTCTCATCCAGTTGACTCGAGACTGCACCTATCCCTGTGTTAGAAGCATCTGTCTGTACAATGAAGGATTGGATTGGTTGTAGTCAGGAGATTTAAAGTCTAGAGATTGACAAAGGGCTTTCTTTAGTCCTTCATGAGCGTTAGTGCACTCCTCATTCCACCTGACCTTCTAGGGGAATTTGGGTCAGACTATCACATTCAAGGGAAAAGCTACGGTCCCATAGTTCTCTATAAAGTTCCTGTAGTGCCCAGTGAGACCTAGAAAGGCTTTCACTTAGGCCTGAGTAGTACAGGTATCCCAGTCTTGTACAGCAGTTACTTTGCTAGGCAATGGCCTGACTTCACCTCCTCCTACCTCATGTCCAAGGTAGACCACTTTACTCTGACTAATTTGACATTTACTAGCCGTCATGGTCAGAAGGGCCTGTTCCAGAGTATTAGGCAGAATCCTGTGCAGTTCCCTTAGGGAGCACTATAGAAGATTAGGACTACAGGTGAGAGCAATAAATCCCCTTTGGTATCAGTCTGTACCACAAAGATTTAGTTGGTAGCTGTGGCTGAGCAGTCAGACTTATCTCAAGAGGGAGATGAGCAGTATTCAGGGTTTACACAATAGGCCCACTAGACTATAGAACAAGGAAACACTGACCAAAGCTTTGTATTTAAAAAGTAGATATATATTTATTTTATACACTTCTAATAAAACACATGTATCACAGTCATCAAGCAAGTTAGATTAAGTCAAAGGAAAAATATACACACTCCAAAGTTAAATTGTAGACCAAGTGAACCAGAGTGAAAACTGAGCAAAACGGCACAGTGACAACTACATACAAGGGATCCTCTAACAATTCCTCTCAAGGGAGGGAAAACACAAGTTATATAGAAATAGGTTCTTACACACCCTTGCAACACTTCCCATCAGTTTGTGAACCAGCTTAAGCAAGGCAGTGCATCAGTATAAGCAATAACTACATGAAAACTGAGCAAAATAGTATTTTACAAGGTTTAAAAATGGAAAGGAAAGGATAGTTAAAAGAAATAGGTGCACCACACAGTTCTAGCTGAGAATCAAACTAAAGAAGGCAGATCTAATAAATGTTACCAGAGTCAGTAGGCCTGTGCCAAAGTCAATTGCAAAATGCCCAGGAGCAAAATGTTCTTATAGCTGCAGTAAAGTCTTTGGTTAAAGAAGTGGGAAAGGGGGATGCAGACGTTGAAAAGAAAATGTTAAGAGAGAGGGGTGGCCAACCCAACAGGTAGGTAAAGGATTTCAAACACCTTTTGTGCGACCGCAAAGAAAGGGCAGCCTGGCGGAACAATGTACCTTAAAATGAAGAAGTGGCTCCTGCGGTGGCGGTTGTTACTGGTAGTACCTGCAGTTCGGGTGATCCAGCAGAGGAAGAGAGGCTCTCATCATGGAGGAAGGTTCCAGTTACTGCACTACCCAGGGATGAAACCAGCCGCGGTGCTGCCCGACAAATAAAAGGTACGCTCCTTTAAATCGTGGTTCTGGTGTACTGGTGCCTGGCTATCCGGCCTCCAAGTACAGGGTATGAGAGATTCGACCGATTGGCAAACTGGTTGGCCCCACCAGTTCAAGGGAAGAAGGCTCTTGCAGGTGAAGATCTTCTCTCGTCATGTGGAGAAAAGTGGTGAGATGCTGCAGCAGGGCTTCACCAGTGGTTCAGTCGTTGCAGATGTCTTTGGCTTCTCTCTTCTTCAGCTTCTTAGTTCCAGTGGCAAAGTCTTGCTCTTCCAGTCCTCAGGACCCTGCTTTTATGCAGAAAGATCCTCATTCATACAGCCTAGTTGTCACTCACACAGTGGAGTGGTCATCTTGGTGGGAGACCCTCCAGCCTATCAGGATAGAGTGCGACATGCGTTGCTGAGGCAACCCTGTCCAGGGGTCCTACTCCCCCTTCCACACAATGGACCCACCCCAGACTCAGTGGCACCAAAAGGAGGCTTTCTCGGCAGAAGCCCGCCAAAGGACGAACAAAGGATCCCCGACCTGGGTTAGGAGTTTAGAGGAAGACACGAGAAAGAAGTTATATCAAAGTTCTGGCAATAAAAACCTAAAATAGTAACCACTACCACCAGCCAGAAACTTTTGAGAGACGGACTGTACGGTACCCTCTCGAAAATGAACATAGGGGAAAAACTATTAACCCCTTCCAGTACCTCCATAGTAAGATGGGTTGTACTGGTTTAGTTCATAGGATTTGACTAGTAAAGTCAATGGGGACTTTACATGCCCTGGGAGACAGTAGCCAGTCCCAGGATATGGAGTCTATATTTGGGGGTCGCTACAACACCCCTGTGTCACTGCACTGAGGGTGCTGTGTAACACAAGTGAATAAAGATGGTTTCTATGGGGTTGGGAAAGATCCCATATGCATTAAACACAAATATAGCCTATAACACACATAGCAAAAATGCCTAAGAGTGGGAAAAAGAGTTTCAGAAGGTAAAAAGAAACAAACCCTTCAAATACAGCAAAGCTGCTGGGGGACGCTATAGGTAAGGGAAATTAGCCATAGAATGAGAATTCTCCCTAACACAGAGCCTGCAAAATGTATCCTAGGCGGTGAAGATGCTCTTCGCAAGTGGGGCTGAACATTGCAATGTCATCCAAGTATACCATGCAGAAGTCCTCTAACCCATTCAGAACTCGATTCACCTTCCTCTGAAATGTAGCAGGTGTATTTCTAAGTCCAAAAGCCATAACCTTAAACTGGTAGTGGCCTCCTGGTTTGGAAAATGCCATTGTCTCCTTAGCATGGTCTGCCAGAGCAATTTGCCAATAGCCTGAAGTCAGGTCAAATGTACTGAGGAACTTGGCTGTACCAAGTTTATCCACCAGCTTATCTGTACTCGTTATAGGATGGGTCTCAGTCTTGGTGACTGCATTTAGAGCTCTAAAGTCCACAGAGAATCTCAACTCTTTGGTTCCTGCTTTTGGCACTCGTACAACTGGACTAGTCCATGGACTTGTAGATGGCTCGATAACCCCAAGATCATGCACCTTCTTGATCTATTACTTTATGTGGAATCTTACATGATCTGACATCCTGTGACCCCTGCTTTTTACAGGAAGACTGTCACCAGTGAAAATATTATGCTGCCCGAAGGGGTCAAGCCTGGTATCAGTGAGAATAGTGATGCAAACTGATTGAACAGATCCTTAACTTCTCCTGTTGTTGCAGAGTCAAATCTGAAGAGAGTTTTACTTCTTCAGTTGTCTCACCTGAGGGTTGTCCCCAGAGGAGATCAGGGACCCACTCGCTCTTCTCCTCCTCTTGATCAGAGATAAGAAGCAAAGCTCCTAGTTCTGGTCTGGAAACATAAGCCTTCAGACGGTTAGTGTGATAGACCCTAGAAGCCTCCTTGGGATTGCCCAAGTCCACTAAATAATTGACCTCTCCAAGTTTACCCTCAACCTTGAAGGGTCCAAATCATTTTCCTGTAGGGTCCTACGCCTTGTAGGTACCATAACCAAGACATGCTGGTCTGGAGTAAACTCCACCATGTTGGCCTTCGGGTCATGCCAACCTTTGACCAGAGCCTGACCTGCTTTCAGGTCATCTAAAGCTTCTCTCATCATGAGTGCCATCCTCTCCCTGAGGCCTAGCACATAGTCAGTGACTCTCACTGGCTGTATGGAAGGAACACTCTCCAACCCTTTCTTGATCAGGGCCAATGGACCTCTGACCGGATTACCATAGAGAAGTTCAAAGGGCCTGAACCCAACCCGTGCTTTAAGGACTTCCCGATAAGCAAAGAGAAGGCATGGCAGCGGAAGGTCCCACTTTTCTCTAAGGGGTTCATCTTAAGCACTTATCATGCTCTTCAGAGTTCTGTTAAACCTCTCCACAAACCAATTGGTTTCAGGATGGTAGGCGTTCGAGAACTTGTAGGTCACTCCACAGTTTATCCACATGGTCTGCATGTAGTGGGACATAACTTTTAACCTCCTGTCAGAGATGACCTCCTTAGGAAAACCTACCCTGGTAAAGATACCAAAGAGGGTGATTAGCTGTTTGTTGTGTAAAACTGAATAAATAGTAATTGCAAGGCAGTCTAACACTTGTACAGCAACACAAGCGGTGCAAGTTGAAACAGACTCCTTCATTGGACGTCTGCACGCATGCTTCATTGTTGCACCGAACTACAATCCCCAAAAGGATTGTAGTCCGGAAGGGTTCTTCTCTCGAAATCCAGCATGAATGCGCAGGCGCGGATGAGTTGGGGCCAGTCTGTGCCAGTTTTTAAGGCAACTAGTCTTGCCTCCTCTTCAGAGATTGATCATATGGGAGCAGACAGAGCATACATATTTTATATAGACTTTTAATTGCACCGTATTTTAGAAAACAAGTGCTCTGAATTTTAAATCTGTTATACAGATTAGGTTTGTTTTTATTGTCACATTTTCTGTTTGCTAAATAATTGTGATTAGCTGTTTGTTGTGTAAAACTGAACACATATTAATTGCAAGGCAGTCTAACACTTGTACGGTAACAGAAGTGGTGCGAGTTGAAACAGACTTCTTCATTGGACTTCTGCACACACGCTTCACTGTTACACCGAACTACAATCCCCACAAGGATTGTAGTCCGGAAGGGTTCTTCTCTAGAAACACAGCACGGACGAGTTGGCGCTAGTCTGCGCCAGTCCACGACAAGTACGTGTACAAGGTGCATACAACACAGTTGGGGCTACCAGGGGAATTGAGGATGTTTTGCGAGCCATCACGGCCGAAAAGGAAAAATCACTCAATGGGACGAGGGTACATCACCTTGATACCAAGTTAAGTGTACAGCAAGAGTCATGTAATCTGTGTACACAAATCACTAGAATCTAAGGGTAGTGACATGCTTACTGCGCCACATAAAGTCTCTGCACCAGTGTGTCCAGGAGAACAAGAGGATTGTCAGCGATACCCCACCTCTAATTGAACGACAAAACACTAATGCCACTCTTCTTAGCATAAACGTTTGCTAATATCAAACCTATGCAACATCTGTTGCCAGTTTCAGGAGTAGGACAATCTATAGTTAAGGAAAATATTTCTCAATCGTGCCACACCTCTGACCCAAGTCATCAATCCAGTGTCAGAGTTACGATGCTTGCTACTTAACACAAGATCATTAGTGAAACACTCTACAGAGATCTCCAATTATATTGAGGGAAATAATCTCAATCTCTGTGCCCTAACAGAGACCTGGGGTACCATTGCATCCTCTTCATATCTCAATCTAGCTATACCAGTAGGATATGCAATGATACATGATGCGAGGGTAGATTAGAAGGCAGAGGGGGAGGAGTAGCAATTATTTTGAAGAACTCTCTCACAGTCTGGGAAACGTCAGGATTTATATTGGAAGGTATTGAATCAATACACTTGAAAATAGGCATGAATGCTGAATCCACAATTAACATCTTGCTAATATATCAGCCACCTTCCTCTAAACTAAATCTGGCAGACGTGCTCTGTACATATGTATTACCTCAGCTGAAATCAGTATCCAGATTTCTAATCCTTGGTGATTTTAATTAATGGTTGGGAGTAGATGCTGATCTCTTGGCTACAGAATTTAAACAATCATTAGATCATTTGTGTTTCTCCCAACTTATGACAACCCCCACCCATGAATCCGGTCACACCTTCGATTGGCTTTGTAGTCTTAATATTAATTGCAGCAAGGTTGATGCCAATCCATGTCCTTGGTCCGATCACTTTTTTGTGCACTTCACACTGCATGTACCTTTTCCCACTAAACTTCCCATCAAGCAACCCAAATTATGGCTGCAGAATCTTACATGTATCACGGCTGATAACTTTGACCCACTGTTAGATAATAAATGTTTAAACTTTCAAACAGAAATGTCTTCCCAGGACATGGCTGTAATCTTGATAAACAACCTGACCTGTATATCATACAAGTTGGCGCCACTCAAGTAAAAAAAGATAAAGGATACTGAACATAAAAGTAAGGCATGGTTCCTCGCAGATCTCAGAACCAAGAAATTGGAAGTCAGTAAAGCTCTCTTTGGGTGGAAAAAGGAACACAACCCAGCACTCCTAGGAAGGTATAAAAAATAATTAGGTGAGTACAAAAAGTCAATTTTCGAGGCAAAGAGAGACTTTCATATTGAAATACAAGGGAAATCTTTAAGATACTAAAGGAACAGGAGATTACTCCCGCTCCATTAGATACTCAAGTTAAAAATGATGAGAATTGGTGTCAACTCATACAAGAAGGCTTACATAATAAGCTACATAAAATTAGGACAACAATGTAAGAAAAAAAGAACTCCTCCATTCCTTCTAGTAAGGACTTAAACAAAGGGTTCAGTCATGATTCTCAGTTCCTCAGTTCAACTTTCATCCCATAACAGAGAGTGAACTAAAACAAGTCATCGAGTAAATGAAACCCTCACAGTGCAGAGGAGATGCTTGCTCTTCTATGATTATAAAAATATGCCCTCTGCGTCTCATTGAAGCTGTGTGCAGCTTCATAAACACCTCTTTGAAGGAAAGCAATATACCAGATGAGCTAAAATCTATGATGGTCACACCAATTCTCAAGAAGCCGGGCTTGGCAATGGATAATCCATTACATTTTGGATAGGGTGGCTTATGGTCAGATGGCTGAGCATTTGGAGTTACATCCTATTCTCCATCCTAACCAGTCAGGCTTCAGAAAAAAATATAGGACACAAACTGCTCTTCTAGAGCTGAAAACTAAACTTTTGGGAGAAATGGACAGAAGTGGTTTGTGTCTGATTATCTCATTAGACCAATGCACGGCATTTGATTTAATCGAACACTCCATTCTTATTCCCAGATTACAGGAGGTAGCAAACCTCTGTGACTTGGCAGCCCAGTGGGTTGCCTCATTTCTGGATCAAAGAAGCAGTAAAGTTTGCTCGGCCTCCGCTGAAGCCACTCCACTATCAGTGCTGTATGGGGTTCCACAAGGGGAAAGTATGTCACCCTGCCTCTATAATCTGTTATTGGTCCCCTTCTTCTTCATGTTAGAGGAAGAGAGGGTCGTATTCTCAAACTACGCAGATGACATCTCATTAACTGGACATCATGAGACTGATGAGTTAGAGGTTAACAGAATCTTTGCACTGATAGAAACGTGGATGTTGGATAATTTCCTAGCCCTGAAACGAAGCAAGACAGAGTTGCTGATTGTAGGTAGTTCTAAAGCATTAAACAATTTAAATCAAGCCTATAGCCCTTTAACAAAAATTCTAGGGGTAACTCTGGACTCGAAACTGAGCATGAAGGCTCATGTCTCAACAGTAGTGGCGGGAGTAGTGTATTATATTAAACCAATGGCTCACTTGAGGCCCATGATGTCTCAAGAAAGTGCCGAGACAATTGCCAGGGCAATAATTGGAGCAAAGCAGGATTATTGCTGCAGTCTATTGTTGGGCATCAGTCAGCAAGAACAGTGCAGGCTGCAGGTAGCTCAGAATTGGGCAGTCAGAGTAGTTCTCAGACTTCCTAGGCACAGCCACATAACTGAGGCCAGGCGTTTTCTCCACTAGCTTCCCATTGAATCCCGGATCTCTTTTTGAGTGCTGGTTAGTACTTTCAAATGCAGGCTAGAAGTAATGCCTGCTTATCTACAAAGCCATACAAAAGAGAAGTGTAATCAACAAACTCTCAGATCAGGAAATCAAAATCTGACAATACAGCCTAGATGTAAGACCTCAAAGGCAGAAAATGGGGTATTTGATGTGAAGGAGCCTTCCCTTTGGAACAAATTGCCTGTCAGATTAAGGAGCCTTATCTCCCTCCAAGCTTCAAGAAAGAATTGAAAACACTCCTTTTTTCCTGATACCTTCTTTTTTTATCTGGTTTCACCAGGACTCAGGAATCATACCTTTCTGATTCTCAGTAAGGTAGTTTTATGATGTGATGCCCTGTTTTCGGCTTCCTTGCGGGGGACCCTTGTTTTATGCTACTCGGGAGTTCCTTTTCTCTTGTTCTTTTGTGTCTGATTCCCTCTTTTCCTTATTGTCTGTCAAGTCTGCACCTTTATGCATGAGGGCCAATAGTGCGCATAACAAATGTAATGTAATGTAATGTAACGTAAGGGCCATAGCCACTGCCTGAGCAGTAACAGTTCTCATAGGTATGGCTTCAGGATACCTGGTAGCATGGACTACCACAACCAATATAAATTGGCTGCCTGAAGAAGTTAGAGGGTCTAAGGGACCAACAATGTCAATCGCCACCCTCTCAAAAGGGACTCCCACCACAGGGAGGGGCACTAAAAATGCCACATTCTTGGACCCACTCTTGCCAGAAGTTTGACAAGTGTGGCAGCTCTTGCAGAAACTTTCCACATCAGCCCCCATCTTGGGCCAGTAGAAATAGAGAGATAGTCTCTATTTGGTTCTCTTGAAACTCAAGTGGCCAGCCAGAGGAATCTCATGTGCCAACTCTAAGAACTTTTGTCTCACCTGCTGGGGCCCTACCAGTCTCCTGTAGTCACCTGGAGTAGACTCAGAGGAGGCCAGCCTCCCAGTAAAGCCTATGCTTCCCTGGCTCTTGCACCTCTAGCTGGGAAACTGTCTGCTGGTGGAGACCTTCTAGAGAAGGCCACTCTCATTGACCTCTGTCGAAAGTCTGCCCTAGAGGGTCCACCATCTGCAAGTAAAGTCTGCAGCTCAGGATGGTCTCTAGGATCCAGGTCTCCAATGCAGGGAAGGTTTTCCTCCAGCTCCGTGTCACCAGTAGCTGTCTCTATTGAGTTTGGTTGGTCCTCCCACTCAGCCTCAGCTGGGGAAGGCGTCACTGGGGTGAACTGGGACTGTCTTCTCGGGGATGTCCTTGTCATGTGAACAGGTTTAGGTCTGAGACCTTTCTCCCAGAGACCTCGGATTTCTCATTTGTCTCTTACTTTTTCTTGGGAATAGAAGGGTGACCTTCCTGTGGACTGGGGGTATTGGACATCTCCTCAACCTCCCACTGAAAGTGTCTCAGGGTTGCCTCTCTGGCCAATCTTGTTTGCTCCTGTTTCCTTTTGCTGGGAGGCTTGGGGGTACTAGATACAAGTCCAACAGTTTTCAAATCATTTCCCAACAGAACTCTCCCTGGCACTTCATTCTGTATCTGATGGATCCCACCCTCCCCCTACCACTGTATCTCTGAACAGCAACTCACCCAGCCTGCTATTGATGGTGCAGGCGCTGTGACCTAACTATGAGCTAAATACCTCCCTCCAGGTTGGCACTATCCTAGTAGATGCACTCTTGAACTCCTACTGCTGTTGTGCAGCATCACAACTGTAGTTCTAGGGCATTGCAGGGCTATATGATCTTGGACCACGCCTGTCACCAACAACTTGGTTCACCACACCACCTTAGTGCTCTGGTCCTCCTCGAACCCCCAAACTTGCACAACATAGGTCAGCTGCAACGCTACTTCTGGAGTCCAGGTTGGTGTGCTGTGTGCCTCCTTGCTCGGCCTGCCCTGACTGGACTGGTGCTCATTTCGCCCCCCCAATCCTGCTAACTGGGCCTTGGCTACATCGTCTGGTCCAATATCACTTGCAGAGGCCTTCTTGGTGCTGGGCTCCTGGTAGGTGTTGTGCCTGACTTTCCTCCACTCATACGGTACAGAACCCTTACTACCCTTCAACTGGGTTGACCCGATGTCACCACTCTACAGTAACCTGTTTCCAGCTCTACGCTGCTTCGGCTGTCTGTCCAGGGGTACGTCTGAGGGGTGCTCAACACCTACACTCTCAGCCCGCTGTTCCCACCCATTTCCTCTATTAGAGCCATCTCTGGTGTACTTTACTCCACTCTCTCATTCCTCTCTGCTAGATGCTCCGCAATGGCTAAGGTAGGCGGTAAGGAACAAAGCTCCATGAACTTGAACATGTTTGCAAAAGCCCCCCCCCCCCAGGGACCTGGCGGACCCCAGTGAGTTGGCATCTACCCCTACCCCTGTGGGAGATGGAGAGCCCTCTGAAATGCAGAAGATGATGGACTTCATGCGGGAAGGGTTCACCACCCTCAACACCAAATTGAATGATATGAGCGGCATGATCAGCTTTATAAAGGCCCGCATGGAGAAGATCAACACCCGTATCACTGAAGCTGAGTACAGGGTTGGGGTGACCAAGGATGATATCACCTCGCTGCAGTCTGACCTAACTGCGCTCCCTAAACACGTTCGGGAGATTGGAAAGAAGAATAATGACTTGGAGTCCAGGTCCAGGCGCAATAACATTTGTATTATTGGGATCCCATGGAAGATTTTGTAGAACGCACCCTTCTATCCGTCCTGGATGGCCCTAAGCTTTCACCTTAATAGCAGTGAAGCAAGCCCATCACACCCTAATGATGAAGCCAAGGCCTGGGGCTCCCCCCGCCCTATTATTGCCAGGCTCTTTAATTACAGTGACAGTTGTTGAGGACTGCCAGAGCCAAGGGCAAGTTACTGTTCAGTTATAATAAAATCCACTTATATCCCGACTTCTCCATAGCAGTTCAACAAGAACACAAATCCTTCCTGGTGGTGAAGAGGTGGGATCGGGTCCTAAGGGTCCACTACTAAGGGTTTGCTACTCTATGTTGTTTCCTGCCAGACTCTGTGTAGAGCACTCCGATAAGGCCTTCTTCTTCACGATCCTAGAAGAGGTGATGACATTCATCTTTCCTGGGTGACACTGCTTGCACCTAAATCATTCTTCTTGCTGTCCTGTTAACTGGTTCGCAATGTTCTGTGCATTACGATGTTCTCTATTGGCCCCAGTGGCCTCCATCTATATATTTAATGTTGGATAGTCTTCTTTCTATTTGCCTATCCATTTGTGAGATTGATCTCTATGGTGGTGTGTGACAGGCTGCTAGGCAGTATCAGCCCCCCCATGCTAAATTGCAATTGTTTAGGGTTTGTTGTTCAGAGGTTTCTCCCTCCTGGTTGGGTGGGGGGTGGGTGTTGGGATTGTTGGTTATAGAAAATGCTTGACGTAGGTTGCATGGCTCTCAGACAGAGGCCACATTGATCAATGTTCTGATGTGAGAAAATGTAGTAGCTCCTTTGCGGGCTGCACTAATTTTGATATCTCCGATTTGGATGGTGGTTAACAGTTTGAGATGTATGAGCTGGAATGTTAGAGGGCTGGAAGGCTACCCTAAAATGAGCAGATTGCAGTTATACATAGAGCAAAACAAAGCCCAGGTCGCCTTCTTACAGGAAACACACTCTAAGGTTGAGGAATGTGAGAGGTTCACAAAAGGCTGGGGCCCGCAATGCTATTACACTCAATACTCCACCCAGAGTAGAGGGTTGATGACACAGATCCACAAGTTGATACCATAAAGTCCTAAAAATACCCACGTAGATCTCCTGGGGAGGTATGTGCTTCTACACTGAGTGCTGTCAGATTTGGAGTTGCTGCTCCTTAACATATACGGCCCCAACATAGACAACCCTGTCTTTTACAAACTGGTAATGGATATACTGGGAAGATACAATCTGATCCCCATCCTTTGGGGAGGCAATTTTAACGCAGTACTAGACTTGCAATTGGACAGGTCTAGGAGCAGGGCTCGCCTCCTTTCTAGGGCTGCTTGTATCATCCTTGATGGACAGACTGAACTTGGTTGGGTAGATTCCTGGAGACTTCTCAACCCCCAGTCCCGAGGTTACACATTTTATTCTTCTTACCATGATTCGCATTCCAGAATCGACATTTGGTTAGTGTCAGGGATGCTAATCAATCACATGAATAGTACAGATATACTTACTAGGACTTATTCTGACCACTCCCCGATCACCTTGACACTAACCTGTTATGAACGACAGACCCACAGGTGCCCCTAGACTCTTAAACCCCAAGCAATGTCATATCCAAACTAGGAGATGCCGGCAAAGACTACATCGATATCAATACTGGTATTGTGGGCTCCCTGGCTGTTTTCTGGGATGCGGTTAAGGCATACATTTGGGGTATAGCCCTGGCCAAAGAACCTGGCCTCATTGGGGCGATACACAGGGACCTCTGGAGACGAGAACACACTCTTAGGCTGTTGGAAGGGGCATATGCCCTAGACACCATTGCCTTGATATGATATGATATGATATGATATGATATGATATGATATGATGTGATATGGCATTTATAATGCACCTATACACAAGTGTTTCAAGGCACGACAAGGCAAGGGAGGGGGAACAGAGGGAAGACAGACAATGATCTTACTAGGCCAAGTGTCATTCAGATCACGCAAGTTTAAAGGAAGGGGGAGGAATAAAAGTGCAGGGGGGAAGGAAAGTGCAGTGCATGGGATAATAGAATAACAAGATAAATAAACAGCCAGCAGGTGGCTAGTGCAGGGTGAGTGCAGACATAAGTGGGGGGACTGTATGGATACAGAAAACAGTCCCCAGGTGCAGGGGTTGCCAGGGAGGCAGTGCAGGCATGCATCTGGCAGGGCTAGGGCCCGAGATCAGATGGGTGGCCAGGTAACCAGTGCAGTCTCAGTAACAGCCAAGACTTTAGCAGGGGAGAGGGGGAGAGAAAGCGGAAGCAAAGAGGAGGGTTTTCAGGTGCTTCCGGAACCGAAGAAGGTTCTCCTCAAGTTTCAGGGAGGCAGGGAGGCTGTTCCAGAGGGAGGCCCCAGCCGAAGAGAGAGCTCTGCCACCAACTCGTTGCTTGGAGAAGCGACTGACCCTGAGGGAGTTGGAGGCGGATGAGCGAAGAGCTCGAGAGGGTAGATATCTAGGAAGAGAGAGTTGAAGGTATTGATGCCCCAGAACTCAGACGGCCTTGTGGACAATGCAGAGGGTTTGAAACTTAATCCTCACAGCCACTGGGAGAGTGCAGAGATATCAGTCCTGGAGAGATACGATTCCTGGGCTTGAGGCCAAGGACAAGTCTCGCAGTCCTGTTCTGGATGAGTTGTAGAGAGCCTAGAGTAGAAGCAGGCAGATTTAGAAAGAGGCTGTTGCAATAGTCCAGCCTAGAGAGAACCAGAGCTCTAGAGACAGTGAGCCTCTGGGGAAGGAGAGGAAAGGAAGAATACCTCTGAGGAGGTGCAGCTGGTAGTGTGACCTCTTAGAGACGTCAGAGTTGTGAGGGGAGAAAGAGAGTGTGGAGTCAAAGATGACCCCAAGGTTTTTAGCCAGGCAGGTGGGAGCGGGAAGAGGGCCAAGAGAGGCCGGCCAGAGAGCTACAGGGAAGGAGGGAGTGGGTGTGCCGATGAGGAGAATCTCAGTCTTACTGGCATTAAGGCAGAGGTCATTGGCAGTGCACCACTCCTGGATAGAAGACAGACAGTCAGAGACACTGGTGCAAATATGGAGGCTCTTTATAGGTTCAGAGAGCTTGTGATAGGGAGCTGAAGTTCCTGGAGGGCCCAGTGGCTGCTAGGCAGTAAGGGAAAGGAGAAAGTCCTGGCAGGCTGTTAGCCAGGTTGGTAATTCAGGAGGCCGGAGGGTGGCACATTCCCTTTGTTGAGGATCTTGACGATCGATGGTCCATTCAGAAAGCAATGTGATGAGGTGTTCTGTACGTTTTATGTGTCACTGCATACTAACTGTAATGAGGCCTCAGTGGCTGCAATTAATACATTCTTAGATAAGATACCTCTGTCCTTGCTGTCTGATGAAACTCACAATGCCCTCGATCGACCTATGGAGTGCGAGGAGATTGCTCGTGCCATTGACCCGCTGCCCTCCAATAAGGCTCCTGGCCCAAATGGTCTTACTATCAACTTCTACAAGTGTTACAAATCCCTACTCACCCTGCACCTTGGTGCCCTGTGGGGTGAATCGTGTAACAGAGGGGTTGTTTCCTTGACCCTAAGAGAGGCTGTGATAGCGGTCCTTCTTAAGCCTGGTAAGCCCGCTTCATAGTGTGGTTCCTATTGCCCTCTGTCCCTGATCAATTGCAACATTAAGATCTTTGCTTAAGATGCTCGTCCTCCGCCTCGCCCCATATGTGGTACATTTAATTCTCTCCGACTAATCTGATTTTGTCCCTGGCCACTACACTGCCATCAACCTTTGACGATCATTCAATGTCCTGTCTCACATTTCCCCGGAGGCTCAGGCCCTTGCTGCGGTGCTCGATGTCCAGAACGCATTCGATTCTGTCTCCTGGCGCTTCCTCTGGGCGGTCCTTGAGAGGTGCAACTTTGGTCCTCGCTTTGTTTCCTGGATTAAGCTGTTATACTCCAACCCTGTGGCCAGCGTGTGCACTAATGGCCACCTCTCCTGGCCGTTTGACATTTGCAGGGGGACAAGGCAGGGGTTATCCTTCTCCCCACTTATTTTTGCAATAGTTATGGAACTTCTGGCAGATTTGCTAAGGCACAAGCATGCACATAGGGGGTGCACCAGTCTGGATCCCCTGAGCTTATTTCTTTTTATGTGGATGATACATTGCTCTCTGTCAGGGAACCCAAGCGGAACCTTAAACAAGTAAACTCATTAGCATCTTCTACTGCCTAAACGTGCAAACTCATTAGGGCAACTAGAGCTTTCCTCACCAAAGCCAGCTGTATTATCCTTGCCAATGCTCTAATACTCTCCAAACTTGACTATTGCAATGCCTTGTATTTGGGAGCCAACAAATACATAATGACAAAATTCAAACATTGCAAAACAATGGCCTTAGATCTGCCTTCAACCTACCTTCTTGTCAGAATCCGAGTCCTCGGATTCTGGACTCACCTGTTTGCTTCTGGTGGTTTTCTTCCTTGGGTTCTCAGGTTTCCTTCTCCTGGATGAACGCGCCTTATAGAAGTAGGCTCTGGAGTCTTCACAACCCAGTCTGCTTAACTTCGTGGACAGCGCTGGTCCGCGATTCCCGTTTGCGGTGAATTCGCAGCTCGGGCGAGACGCGCTGGTCTGCTGCTTCCGTTCGCGGGAGTGCCGCGAATTGAATACGTTCAAACGTTGCAGGAGGAGTGCAGGAAGGGGCCAGGAAAATAGGCGATAGTAGAAGTCACAATAAAGCCTAGGAAGGTAGAAAAAGGGGAACCCAGGAGGATGGAAGAAGGATACCGGGATGCGAGGTAAAAGGCAGACGATAGCTCACAACTTGCCGGACGAGTCGCAGGCAAGCAAGCGTTGAGACGCGTGGAGGCGCGGGAGCGTGTGGCTTTTCAAGGAAGCATGAAGTCCACAGAATGACTGGACCGTGCATGAACATAGCGTCGGCCATGTTGAAGGGGATGGAACAAATCCTTATTGACTGAGGGAGCAGGCCGACCAGAGGGGTCGATACCGTCGATAAATGACTCTTCTAGAAAACACATCTAACAAAAGAAGAGAACACAAGTGGCTCAAAATCTGCGACAGAATCTCACTTAAAATAGCATCACTTACCTTTAAATGTCTTAACAACGTAGCCCCCCCCACTACCTGGCAGCAAGAATAGTGAGAAAAACATCAACCCGCCCCACCAGAACTGCCAATTCCTACTGCCTACAGATACCTACATTTAGACTGAAAAAACAGGAGGCAGCAGCTTCCAAGTTAAGGCAGCCCAGTACTGCAATGCTCTCCCACTTGACATTAGAACAGACCAATCCTACTATAGCTTCAGACTAAATATTCTTACATGGCTACACTCTAATGACTCCCAAGACTAACTGTGACCCAACCTACATCTTTTAGATCTTACTCTAACATGTATATATGAATATTCTTTAACTGATTTGTCAAGACGATTACCTGTAGTGTTTCATATGTATATTGTGCCTTACCTTGTAACTAAGCATTGAAGTACTCATGTTTTCTGCTCTCTGTTGCGCCCTGTTACCCTTGGCTTTGGCACACCATACAAATCAATAAAAAAACAAACAAACCTTAAACCGGTCCTGATGGATGTCTCCCGCTTCGGCTTGTTATACAACCTTAAAGTGTACCATACCAAATCTGAGCTCTTCCCCTTGACTGACTCAACTACAGCCCTGTTGGACTCTATGGGACTCGCTTGTGGACCCTCTGAAATAAAATATCTCTGAGAAACGATTACAAGACGCTAGGGCACACTACATGACCAGAACTTTAGGACCTATTTGCACTGGCTTAGGTCTAAACTGTGTTCTTGGGATACTCTTCCCATCACCATCTTGGGCAGGGTAGCTCTTCTTAAGATGGTTGTGCTGCCCCAATTATTAGACACTTTCTGAACTCCCCTCTGGCCGGGGGTGGTGCTATTTGCTTAGCTTAAAACCATTATTAATAGCTTCCTATGGAACACTGGCGTGGTGAGATTAAAGTGGTCTACTCTTACTCGATCTCATGGTCAGGGTGGCCTTGCGGCACCCGACTTTGAGATCTACTGGCTTGCGGCACAAACTCACTATTCGGCCTACTGCGCTGTGGATGGTCCACCACCCCTTCAATCCTAGAGCCCTCCACTCTTTTTTTTTTTTATTGTTTATAGCTTATAAGTCAACTTTTACAATTACATAAATTTTTTGTTACATAGTATCAAAGAAAAAACAAAAGAATTTTTACAATGTTAAGATCAAAAAGAACAAAACGAAAACATCAGCCAAAATTAAAACAATAAAAATACAAAAACACAAAGCTCCCAATTCATTTCTTTGCATTTGTGTCAACAGTTTGGTGAATTATTTACATCCTATCACAATTCTCTTATTGTGGCTCATTACGACCCTGGCGCTCCCGTAATGAAGGTTGCCGGTACGGGACCAGCACCCTTCATTATGGGAGCGCCTATTACGAGGTTCCCTTTGCGGGACCCGAATAGACGTCTGGTAAAACCAGACGTCCTTTCCGGGTCCCGCGAGGGGAAGAGGGAGCTAATAACAGGCCATTTGTAATGTGCCCGTTATTACCTCCCTCCCCATTCCCATAGAGTGGGAATGGGGAATGGTTCCTTCAAGGAGGAATTACCGGGTCCTCCAATGTTGGAATGACCCGGTAATTCCCCATTGAATGAACCCAGTATTGGAGCCCGGTATGGAGGCAGCCAGGGTGCTATACTCGTAATGAGGCCCATTGTCATTATTAGTTATCAAAGACCTTGGGATTCATTACGAGTTTGGAGGTAGCCTGCCTCCAAACCCGGGTCCGGGTCCGTTCTCTCTGAATGGGGACTTACCAGGTCATTCCAACTTTGGAGGACCCGGTAAGTCCCCATTCAGAAAACCATTCCCATTCCCATTTGAGCCCCCATATGGCTCAATGGGAATAGGGAAGGAGCAAATTTAGCTCCATGGTCCCTTAACGGGTCCCGCTAAGAACGGGACCCGCTAAGGGACCTTGGAATATGACGGTAGGGGCTTAAAAGCACCGCCATCCTTAACGGTGCCGTTAAGCCCCTACCGCCATACTCGTCTCATCTAGGTAATTTTTGGTTGCAATGCAAACTGACATACGGTTTGTTGAAAAAACAGTTCCCATATTTCATCATCATTAAAGGTTGATAAATGACTATAGTATTTAAGTAAATGCATTTCTCTTTTAGCAACCAATTCAGTGCATTCCAACATAATGGGCCTCATTACGAGTATGGAGGTAGCCATGCCCTTAATGAGGGCATGGCTGACTCCATACCATGTTCCAGCACCGGGTTCCTTCAATGAGGAATAACCGGGTCATTCAACATTGGAGGACCCGGTAATTCCTCCTTGAAGGAACCGATCCCCATTCCCATTTGAGCCCCCAAAGGGCTGAATGGGAATGGGGATGGAGCTAATAACGGGCCTGTTAATGACTGGCCCGTTATTAGCTCCTTGGTCCCCTAGCGGGACCCAGAAAGGACATGTGGTTTTACCAGACGTCTGTTCCGAGTTCTGCAAGGGAACCTCGTAATTGTGCATCCCATAATGAACGGTGCCTATCCCGTACCGGCACCCTTCATTACAGGAGCGCAAGCCTCGTAATGAGGCCCAATGTGTCTTACAGATTCTGTTTGAGTTACATTTTTGCAGAATCGGCAAAAATTAAGTGCACTATGGATTTGTTTTTGTTTGCTCATTACCTCTCGCGTTGGCCAAAGGTTGTATCCAAATCGTAAAATTGCTGTACTCAAGGTCCACATTGCCCACATTTTTTTCTTGCAAACAGATTATTCCTAAAATCTTTATATCAGGAACATTGCTCACATGTTTTGATCCAATCATATATAAATATAATGTTTTCTTTGCTCTGTTTGGGTCTTCCTCCACTCATTGATCCTTCCTGTGGAGAGACCCGTGACTGCCCAGCCCTACTGCCATTACAGCTTTAGACTGGGACAAAATACAACACCAAACAGGTGCTCCCCACCCATTCCATAGTGACTTTCCATTGTGGAACTACATCCCCAGCTTCCCCAAGATTAGAAAGGCTGAAGTGGTTAAATGGGCAGCTATCAGCTACTATTCCCTTGGAGACATGTCCACACAGGGACATTTGTGAGCTGGCCTGAGGTCCGTGGGCCTTTGAATGGGCTGTCCTCTGGATGGCTGCAGTATGCTGGACTGTGTTGTGCTGTTAGAGATGCATGGCATGGGTTTCCTGCACAGTCCCCAGATGAAACATTATTTACACTGGTGACTCGACCCGCTGTAATTGTTGGAGCTGTTTCTGCGATATAAAAGCAGCTTCAAGAGCAAATTGATAAGCGCCTTACCAGGCACCGTGAGACTTGAGGTAGGGACCTAGGCACCTATATATCCGATGAAAGGTGGGAGGTCATGTGCAGACGACCCCGGGTGGTGTCCCTGAATGCCAGATACCACCTAATCCAGTTTAAGATACTACATAGATTTCATTACACCCCTGCCAGACTCCATACCATGCCCCAGGATCACTCCCCCCGCTGCTCAGGTGCCACGCTGAGAATGCGGGTTGCTTGCACATGGTTTGGTCTTGCTCTAAAATCTCTGAATATTGGCCTGGTGTCTGTTCGGCTGTTTCTGCGATGCTTGATATATCTATCGCTCATGACCCTGCAAAATGCTTGCTGCATGAGTTCCCTATGCTCCTCAGCGGGGGCCTAAGGTTGGCTATTATCTGTAAGTTTCCGGATATAAAGCAAATCTTTCTCCTGTGGCTCCGCCCAGCTGGCCCTACCCTGGAGCAGTGGCTTAGGGACATCACCTGGGCATCTGACACTGAGGAGCATTGGATCTCCTTGCATCCTCTGGCTGTATGTCCAGAGATATATAGCCACCCTCCGGGTATATCTGCAGTCATTTTCAGACACTGGAGAAGATCATCCCGCAACCCCTGAGCCCGCGTGCCCCCAGAACTCCTCAATGATTACTAAGACCTCCGGAACCCTCTGAACTCTGTCCGTTCTTAACTCCTAGTGACATGAGATGTTATGTTTCTAATATCACTACTGTATTCTCTGATTCGATGTGCTTTTTGCTATGTTATGAGCTCCTGTGGCCTTGTCAAGCAATAATAAATAAAGGTTTAAAAAAGAAAACCATGCCCAAGAAAACACATGGTGCAATGCACCCTCTGCTTACTCTCCTAAGCCCTGAAAGGCCACAAACTGCCTTGGGGTGCAGTCTGTGTACTGTTAATAGACAGGAATCATGCAAATGTTAAGTCAACACTGTGGTGTGTGGTCTGTTAACCGATTAGATTTCCAGGTCTACGTTCTAGTGGGATTATATTTTGTGTGTTTAGAGGGTTGCTATATGCTGTCTAATAGCTGCTTCAAAAAAAACTTTAAAATTAGACATACAAAGCAAAGCATTACAGTAAGCATTGTGACATATTGATGTCAAGCAAAACAATGTTCTGTGAAAGCATTTCCATGAACAGATTGCGGCCGGCTCAAGCTTGTAATTAGGTGAAGAATATATTCAAATAAATAGTCATTTGAACTAAAGAAATGTCTGTCTTTGTACTTGTTACACTCACCTGGTATCCACGGGGACGCCACCCAGCCCTGGTTGGATGGTTTGCACTCTCGAACCCTCTTCCGGTCCCTTGGTAAGGCCTCTGGTTAAAGATGGGTCTGCAATATAGGAGAGCGGGATTCAATACCAGATTGTCTTTATGTTTTCCCACCTCCCTTGGCCTCAACTCCTTCCTCCCCCTTGGGCCCTCTCCTCACCTTGATATTGTAAAAGGTGGATTCTCTGTCCTGCTCCTCATGGCAGGGGCGCGTAGATGTTGGGGGGCGAGCAGCGACCAAGTTACTTCACTGGTGCAAGCCCCCCGTGGGAATCCAGGCCTGCTGTGACTCCGGAGGTTTGCTGCTTTACAGTCTTTATATGCAGTTCTTATGTTCCTGTTAGTTCGAATAATAATTCTGTGCTTCTTTCCTTTTAGGTATGGAAAGGTATTTTGTTGTTGTCATGCAGTTTGAAGATGAGCATGGGCCGGTAGGCGAAAGCTTATTGTGCGCAATGCTGTCCAGTGAGTAATGCGCGATGCGCGATGCTGTTTCGCCTTTTATATTGGTAACCTGTGTCTTTTCTCTCCTTGCATGTTGCGATGTTCCTTGCCGAGCGACTTAATGTTTCAGCAATGATACTGACCAGGAGATGACAAGCCAGGTAAGAATTGTGTGGCTTTCTTCATTCGGGAGGAAATGTCAAAGAACTGGACACGGTGAGCATTACGCTGGCCACAGCAGAATAACGAAAAGCATGTTCTGCTGTTTGGGTGCGGTTTAAATAGTCTCAGGTAAAGTAGTCCAGGTAAAATAGTCCAAGGCCTGCCACACCCAAAGTAGTCCATGTAAAGTAGTCCCAGGCCTGCCACACCCAAAAGACTAGACCGCATACCTCAGTTCCTTGTAACTGAGCTATGTGTGTACCTCCATGTTGGCTGAACCCCCCAAGTTAAATAGTCCCAAGTAAATAGTCCCATTCTAATGTTGGTCTTCATGATGGTTATGAGCCTTGCGCCAAAGGCGCCAGGACTGACTCAAAGAGAGTCTTGGATGAGGTTTTAAGGCCTTTGACCTGGCCCTAACTGGAAGGCTGACTTGCCAGTGAGGGCCAGGGGCAAGGCTCATGACAGCACTCCCCCCCAATGCCCCTCTCATGGTGGCATTTCTGCCTGGTCCTGGTTTGGCTGGGTAATTCTGATGGAACTTTTTAATTTAGCGAGGTGCATGGATGTATTCGCCAGGTTCCCATGATCTGTCTTGAGGGCCATATCCCTTCCAATCAACTAAGTAATATAGTTTGTATCTGGTGTATTTTGAGTTTAGGATATCCTTTACTTTAAACTCTGGGTCTCTGTCAACTAATACTGGTTTTGGTGGTGTTGTAACCCAAGTACTGGGTTGTACCGGTTTCAGGAGTGATACGTGAAACACAGGATGAATCTGCGTAGTGGGTGGTAGGGCTAACTTAACTGCCACTGGATTTATTATGGATTCAATATAATAAGGTCCCAGATATCGGGGCCAAAAGGTCTAAGTCCCTTTTATGGGCATATATTTTGATGTTAAATGGATCTTGTCTCCAATCTGATAGTCAGAGGCTTTACTACGATGTTGGTCAGAACATTTCTTTTGTCTGTTCTTGGCTTGGAGTAAATGTTCTGCTGATTCTTTGAAGGCCTGGGAAATAGTCATATGTAAGGTTTTAACCACTGGCATTTCCAAAGGGGTTGGGAGATCCAATTCTGAAGTACGTGGAGGTCTACCATATATAGAGTAGAAAGGGGTTTGTCCAGTGCTGGTGTGTAATGAATTATTATAAGCATATTCAGCTATCCATAACAAGTCCTTCCAATTTCTTTCCACTTGATGTAACATGCAACGTAAGTATTGCTCGAGGGTTTGGTTTGTTCTTCCTGTTTGGCCATCTGTTTGAGGATGGTGACTTGTGGATAGTCGAATGTCAATTTAAGAAATTGAACAGCATTTCCTCCAGAAGTTGGATACAAACTGACTACCTCGATCTGAGATCAAGACCGATGGAAAGCCATGTAGCCGTACAATTTCCTCCAGGAATACTTTTGCTAAATTGGATGCATTTGGAAGACCCTTAAAAGGAATAAAGTGTGCCATTTTGGAGAACAAGTCTACAACTACTAAGATGGTGTTGAATCCTTGACTGGGAGGTAGATCTGTAATTAAATCAAGGGACAGTGTGTGCCATGATGCGGGAGGAATTTCCAATGGTTGGAGAAGACCAGCTGGTTTCTGCTTTTGGGACTTGTTTTGTGCACACACACCACAAGATTGGCTAAATTGTATGATGTCTTTATGCCATATGGGCCACCAATAGTTTTGTTTCACTTTAGCTAGAGTTTTGGCAATTCCAGGATGACCTTCAATCAGGAGTCCTGATAACCCAAAATAACCTGCGCTTGTAAATCTTTACTTGCCAAATATAGACGGTTCCTAATATGTGGTAACTGGCCTTTAATGGTGTAATGTTCTCCTTGAGTACACCACTCTTGTGAGAAAGTGGAATCCATTAAAGTTGGATATTGTTTTGGAGTTCACCCTGTGTCAATGTTGTCGTAAGACCCAGGAGTTTGCCTTCTGGAATGATGGCTACTGGATCTGGAGTTATGTATACCTTTTCATCAACACCCATACGAGACAAGGCGTCAGCCTTTCCGTTTCAGACTCTTGGCCAGTAGGTGATCACATATTCATATTCAGTGAAGAAAAGATCCCACCGCAGTTGACGGGATGATTGAGCCTTTGCTGTGTTTAGGTATTGCAGGTTTTGATGATCAGTTATGACCATGACAGTATGTCTAGCACCAAGAAGATAGTGTTGCCATGCCTTGAAAGCTGATTTTATAGCCCAGAGTTCTTTGTCTGTGATAGCATAGTTGAGTTCGGGATGTGAGAATTTTCATGACTAGAAGGCCACAGGGTGTAACTGGCCAGTTCCTGGGTCCCTTTGTGAGAGAACAGCGCCCATAACCATGCTAGAGGCATCTTTTTCAACTATATAAGGGAGGTCTGGGCGAGGATGCCGTAGAACTGGAGCAGAAGTGCATTTTTTCTTAAGTTCTTGAAAGGCCTTCTCTGCTTCTTCGGTCCAATGGAACTTTTTATTGTTTTTTCTCAATAGTGATGTAATTGGATGCACTATTTGGGAAAATGTGGGATGAATCAGCTGTAAAAGTTTGCAAAACCCAACATACTCTGGATTCCTTTAAATGAAGTTGGTGACAGCCAGTTAAGAATGGCATCTACCTTGTGCCTATCCATTCTGATACCTTTTGGTGTGAGGATAAAACCGAGGAACTCCACTTCAGTGACATGAAAAGAGCATTTTTCAAGTTTAGCATACAGTTTATGTTGGCGGAGTTTAGTAAGGACGGAGCGGACATGCCTGACATGGTCTTTTTTGTAGCAGAATACACTAAGATGTCATCAATGTAAACCAGGGCACAAACGTTGATTAACTCCCACAAAACATCATTCATAAAGTACTGGAATCCAGCAGGAGCATTGCAAAGTCCAAAAGGCATTACCTGGTATTCATACAAGCCGTATTTGGTACGAAAGGCGGTTTTCCATTCGTCTCCTTTCTTCACTCGAACAAGATTGTAGGCCTAAGGTCCAGTTTGGTGTAGATGTGGGCGTCTTTGACTTGATCCAATAATTCGGGAATAAGAGGCATTGGATAACAGTTTTTTACTATGATCTGGTTTAAAGCACGATAGTCGATGCAAGTCCTCAAATCTCCTTCCTTCTTTGGTTCACAGAATAAGGGAATGGCTGCCGGTGATTTAGATGGGTGGATAAATCCATTTGGCAGGTACTGATCAAGATGAGATTTCAAATGGAGGTTTTCTGCTTCAGTAAGTGCATAGATTCGACCACAAGGAATTTGCGCACCAGGTATGAGGTTGATCTGACAATCGTAGGGCCTGTGTGGTGGTAGAGTATTGGCTTGCTCTTTCTGGAACACGTCTTGAAAATCTTGGTATTCATTTGGTAGAGTACTAGTCACACCTAGTACAATCGCCGCCGTACTGGGAGTAGCAGATGTACATAAGTCTGTTTTCCCCTTTTCTTGGAAATAACAGGTGCGAGCACAATCATCAGAAAAGGCCAACCTCTTGCCACGCCAATCTATTAGAGGGTTGTGAGCTACCAACCATGGCATCCCTAAGATTAGTCCAAACTGAGGAGCTTTGATGAGATTGAATGCAATAGATTCTCGGTGTCCATCCGGGCACAGTAGGGTTAGTGCTGCTGTGCATTGGGTTACTGGTCCGGAAGCTATTTCTGTCCCATCAACAGTAGTAACTTTTTCAGCAGTCGACTTAGAGCATAAGCGAAGCCCCATCTCTGCTGCCAGATCTTCTTGGTCTACATAATTCCCAACTGCTCCGCTGTCTATGTACACTTCGACAGCATGCATCCGAGGCGGTTGCTGCTGATTGATAAAAATTACTGGTAATGCAAAGTGTGAGGTCTGTGGCTCATCCTTCTCGCTCGGCTTGGTAGTTTTCCGACTCCTTGTTATTATCTTCCTTCTCTGTGGCTCCAACAGTTCTCCTTGGTGGTTTCCCTGGACATTCTTTGAGGAAGTGGCCTGATTTTCCGCAATATAAGCATAATTGCTGTTGCCTTCTCTTGTCTCTTTCAGTTTTTGATGAAGGGGGCCGTACAACTTCGATTTGCATGGTTTCTACCGTGTTTTCCAATGTACGCAGAACATCATCCTTTGACCCAACATACACAGCTCGAGCGTCTAACCTTATCCGGTCTGCTTTTCGGTCTTGTAATCTGTGATCTAATTGCACCACAAGGTTGATGATTTCTCCACAGTCTTTAGGTGGGTTAACCACTTGAGCAAGGACATCCTTTAGTTCCCCACGTAGAACCCGATGAAATAGTGTGGTCCTTCTTTTCTCAGGCCACCCAGCTACAACAACTAGTCTGTTAAATGTTGCTATATATGTAAGCAAGTCTTGACTTCCTTGACGGAGTGAAAAAAGTTTGTTGTCTAATGCTTGGCTTTGGGTATGACGAGCAAAGACTTTTTCCATTTCCACCTGGAAACCCCCAAAGTCATGTAACAATGGGTTATCCTGACTTACCAATGGTACCGACCAATCTGCAGCACTGCCACTCAGAAATGACAAGACAAAAGCAACCCGCGCTTGGTCGTTAGGAAAAGCCCCAGGTCTGCAAAGGAAATGAAGACGACACTGGTTCATGAATGTTGCATTCATGAACGTTCATGAACAGTGCGTACTTCTTGGGGTCCCCTGTAAATCGTTCAGGTGGAGCTATTTAGGTTATTTGTACTGGATTGGTTGAAGAAGTTGGAACAGGTGCTGGCGGAATGTTACCAGGAAATGGGGTCTGTCCTGCCTGTGACTGGAGCAATCATCTACTTATTTTGTCAGTACGATCCTTAGTAACAATCCTAAGAGTGTTGGTTTCTTGCCTGGCTTAATGTACTCCAGCGCGAAATTGTCCCAACAACTGAACTAACTGGTCAGTCTCTGAAGTCTCCATGAAGCCCAGGTGGATAATATTATTGAGGCTTTGCATTCTGTTACGCTCACCTGGTATTCACTTTGATGCCATCCAGCCCTGGTTGGATGATTTGCACTCTCAAACCCTCTCCCGGTCCCTTGGTAAGCGTTAGGCAGAATCCTGTGCAGTGCCCTTAGGGACCACTACACACAATTAAGACTACAGGTGGCAATACAAGTTTTACCTTTGGTACAAGCCTGTACTACTATGTTAAAGTGGTAGCAGTAGCGGAGCAGCCAGGCTTATCTTAAGAGTATATGAGCAGTGGCAGAGATTATACAAAGGTACCACAATTACTGGACTCAAGCAAACACTGACTCAAGGTTTCAGGTAAAAAATATAAGTACATTTATTTTTAAACCATTCGTTATAAACACAACACTTCTATTAATTCAAAATCACACGTAAAATACACTACAACCAACCAATTCACTTTGGTATGCTCTAACTCAAGGTAAGTACCCTATGTTTTAACAAACCAGTGTTATGAAACAAAAGATGTTACCGGGAATACACTTGAGATCACTTTTTGACAGTAATTACAGTTTGGTCTTACTAAAGAAACGCGTATCTGCGGCAAGAAATGTTACCGGGGCAAAAACACACTTAGCACCTGAGTTAACCAGAGAGAGTTGGGGGCAAAAATCATAGGCAATACTTTTGTCAAGGCAGACAGACTCAGATAACAGTACTTGACGGAATTCAAGAGTCAATAGGCCGGAGCCAGTGTCAAGTGGAAACGGGTTCCTGTTGTCGAGGATCACACAGTCGGACAGTTCAAGATTCAATGTTGCCAGGAGTACTTAGATATTGTCAACAGAGGAAACAAAAGTTATAAGAAGGAGGGAAAACAAGGGCAAGCCTTGGAGGCAAAGAAAAGGGGTTCACCCTACTTCTTCAAGCAGAACACAGTACCTCATTCAATGAAGAGGATGGTGCCTCGGCAGTTGTTTCTGGTAGTTTCTTGTAGACCCACGGTTCCTGGAGCTTCGGTGTGAAGGAGGACGTCTGCAGGGGTCTGCACCACACAGGGATGAGGCCGGCAGCAGCGACGGTGAATAAAAGGTGCGCTCCTTAAAAACAGGAGAGGCTTTTCAGGTGGCTATCCGGACCACTACAGCAGTGTGCAGAGATTTTGACCAAGAAGAGGATCCTCTGGCTGTGGAAGATGAGCTGGATATCCCCACCAGGCTCAAGGGAAGAAGACTCCGGACTGGATCTCCTCTGGTTGTCGAAGGGTAGTTAGCTCAGGACTGCAGCAGTGCTTCACTGGGACAGGGTAGTTGCAACAGCCGTCTTTTTCTCCACTTCTCTTCGGTTCCTTGTAGTTCCAGTGGTGACTCTGACTTCTAGCCCAAGAGACCTGCCTTTTATGCGAAAATCCCCCATTCACACAGCCTGGCTGTCAATCACGCAGCAGGGGGGTTTTCCAGCACGGACAACCACCTCAGCCAATCATGGCAAAGGGCGACTTGGGTTTCCTAGGATACCCTGTGCAGGGGGTGACTACACCCCCCCTTCACATTCAGCCCACCTAGACACCCAGGTGCCTAGAGGAGGGCTTCTTGGCAGAAGCCTGCCAAAAGATAGTGAACAAAGGAGAGAAACCTGATTTGCCGCGAAAAGTAAAACACAAGAAGGACTTTAACAAAAAGAAATGGCGACTAAACCCGAACAGAGCCAAAAGAAAAAGTATTTGGTCAAGCGGGTTTAAGTTTGAGGCTAATATAATAGCCTAAAAGAATATCACGTTTATATAGTATAATCGCTGTAGAAAGGTTAGGGTAGATACCACTGCCACCAGCCAAGTCTAAATGTTAAAAGAGCGAAACAATGCTCTAGGAGGTACAGTTAAAAAGGGATACGGAGTAACCCTTTCCAGTACTCCATGTAAGATGGGGTGTACTGGATCTGTGGTTAAATGACTAAAGGGCAACTTTACCCTTTTCTCGGGGACTGTAGTCAGCCTCAGAAATGGAGTTGGTGGGAAGTCTAATGTGTCACTGCACTGAAGGTGCTGTGTAACACACAAAAGAAGGGGACTACTGAAGTGGTGTACTCCAGAGTCCACAATCACAAAAACAGAAGAAATACACCTGGCAAAACATGGGAAAGAGTGGGGGAAAAGCTCACACTCTTACCAGGTGAAAAAAAGTAAACTACAGAAATCCAGCAGAGCTGCTGGGAGACTCACTAGGTGAGGGAAATTATCCCTAAATGAGAATTCTCCCTAACATTAAGGCCTCTGGTTAAAGATGGGTCTGCAATATAGGAGAGCTAGATTCAATACCAGATTGTCTTTATGTTTTCCCACCTCTCTTGGCCTCAACTCCTTCCTCCCCCTTGGGCCCTCTACTAACCTTAATATTGTAAAAGGTGGATTCTCCATCCTGCTCCTTGTGGTAGGGGCGCGTAGATTTGGGGGGGGCGAGCAGTGACCAAGTTACTTCACTGGTGCAAGCCTCCCACCGCCGTGGGAATCCAGGCCTGCTGTGACTCCGTAGGTTTGCTGCTTTACAGTCTTTATATGCAGTTCTTATGTTCCTCTTAGTTCGAATAATAATGTCTTGCTTCTTTCCTTTTAGGTATGGAAAGGTATTTTGGTGTTGTCATGCAGTTTGAAGATGAGCATGGGCCGGTAGGCGAAAGCGCGGTGTGCACAATGCTGTCCGGTGAGTAATGCGCGATGCGCAGCGCTGTTTCGCCTTTTATATTGCTAACCTGTGTCTTTTCTATCCTTGCAGGTTGCGATGTTCCTTGCCGCGCACCGTAATGTTCCAGCAATGATACTGACCAGGAAATGACTACCCAGGTAAGAATTGTGTGGCTTTCTTCATTCGGGAGGAAACGTGAGTAAACGCTTACTAATGCTGTCTTTCTTTCTCCTCTTTCCAGGTTATGGTATTCCAGGATGCATGCGTTGCTGGATGATGGAGTTCGTACCTTCAGGTGAGTGGAACTGAAGTCAGCGATGGATTGAAGACAGGATACTGTTCCAGGTAAATTTCATAGTGTTCTTTCTCTCTCTGCAGGTCCTTGGTTTCAGGTAAGCTGGCATCAAAGAACTGGACACGGTGAGCGTTGCGCTGCCCACAGCAGAATAACGCAAAGCATGTTCTGCTGTTTTGGTGCGGTTTAAATAGTCTCGGTAAAGTAGTCCAGGTAAAATAGTCCCAGGCTTGCCACACCCAAAGTAGTCCAGGTAAAGTAGTGCCAGGCCTGCCACACCCAAAAGACAAGATCGCATAGCTCAGTTCCTTGTAACTGAGCTATGTGTGTGCCTCCATGTTGGCTGAACCCCCCAAGTTAAATAGTCTCAAGTAAATAGTCCCATTCTAATGTTGCTCTTTATGATGGTTATGAGCCTGGCACCAAGGCGCCAGGACTAACTCCAAGAGAGTCTTGGATGAGGTTTTAAGGCCTTTGACCTGGCCCTAACTGGAATGCTGACTTGCCAGTGAGGGCCAGGGGCAAGGGTCATGGCAGTACTTTGTTACTGAGGAATATATGCTGGTGTATAGGCTGCAAATGAAGTATTTAAATGGTCATCAATAGTTTGCAGTCAAAATCTTCATTCAGACCATATTGGTAACTATTAATTCTGCATATCCAATGAAGGTACATGTAAATCAAGTTTCGGGAATGTTATAGTTTAATAACACCGTTCTCACTACCCGCCAGCTAAGGTTATATTCAGCATGATTTAAGTTGTGTGCTCAAATGGGTCATTGGTGTGCATGCGTGTGTGGATGTGTAGGTGTGTGAGACAGCAGAGAAAGAGTGACTGTGTACAGGTGAAAGGTTGAGAAGAGGAGGGCACCCATAGCCGTGGGGAGGCAGGTGTATGGGGTGCCGATTGCTGCGGGGCGGCAGTGTGCAGAGGATTCTGCTGCTGCAGGGGAGTGGAGTGCAGAGCACCTGTGTCCTCTGCTGGGAGGCCGCTGCGCAGCAAACCGGCTGCAGAGCTCTTGTGCCACCCAAAATGCAGGAGAGATGCAGGATGGGGAGCACAGCCCATGAAGCGCATGGGGAACAGTGATGAGCTAGGAGAGTGAAGGGAGCTGGTTGGAAAAATGTGGAGCTCGATGGCAGAGACAAGCAGGGCTGCACAGTGGTCAATTGTGATTTGCTGATGAGACTAAATAAAGGAGGCTCTATGGGCCTCATTACGAGGAGTTTGGTAGAGGGTTAATGGCGCCGGTAGAGCTGCCAGTGCCGTTAACCCTCTACCGCCTCATTACGAGGTCTGCTTACGGGTCCCGCGAAGGACGTCTGGTAAAACCTGGACCCGGTACCCGGTATGGGGGTAGCCATGCCACAAAAAATAAGCATACATTTTTCCATCAAAATCATACAGGGTGAAAAAACAGAAGCATAAACAATGATTAGTCCAATTGCTTGTGTATCAAAACAGGGAATGAATCCTTCACTGTCATAATCTGGTGGACAGTGTTATAAAGGGAACAACTGAACATTTCTAACCACGTTATATCCTACATGTGTCCTATATTATGTTCTGCCTCCTTGCTTTATGTTAGCACAAGACACAATAACCTTCACTTCGCCCTTGTTTAGCTGGCACTAGGCCAATACGCAACCAGCTCTTCTCCTTGAGTGTGAGACACCAGATTACAAAAATCAAGCATTTGCCCCTTTTGGGTACCAACAACTGAGTGTTGTGCGTAATTGTTTTGGGTATAGGACCTAAGTAGAGTGCACAAGTGACCCCTTTTTTGACCTACTCAAGTGTATCCTTGTTTTGTAAGTAGCCTTCCTGGGCAGAATAGGGTCCTCACCAGGAGCCCAATTAAGAAATCTATTTAGTACAGCCCGTGGCTGTGGGCAACATTCCAACCCCCATAGGGGATGCAAATCTGCAATTACTCTCACTAACTATCCTCATGGATAAAGTCAATATAGTGTCGTACACCGACAACTACTTTAAGCAACTCCTTGGGACAACATCCACGCTTCGTAATGACGAGGGAGTTATAACCTGGGGGCTGACAGAAGACCAACTAGAGATACTCAATCAAAAAAAGAAGACGATAACACGCACAGAACTTCATGGCAAATTTATGCTAGAGTATCTAAAAGCTGAGATAATTCCAGAAGGACTGCAAGTACGTAATGTTCCTAGAGTCTTCACTGAAAACCCTAAGTTTACAAAGAACTTTAGTGGGGTTGGCAACAAATGTAGCCATGGTTGGCTAATCTTAGTCATCGATACGGCTAAAGAAGAGGGCGAGAAACAAGGCGCAGAAGCCAAGGAAAAATTGGAGAAATTGGTAATCGAGATTGCCAAATTCCAAAACCTAACATTGAATAGGAAAGTGGACAAATTCAAGAAGGATCTGGCAAATTACTTGGAGTAACGTACATACCCTTATTTGAGAGCCACATATTACACCGACTTGCAAATTAGCCAAGGCTACAACCGGAGAAACAGAGGAGTTAATTTCTCTGGCACATCCTCAAGTGGAAGCTGGAGCACCTTGAATTTGACAGGCGTCACCGGTCAGCAATTACTCCAACCTTTTTTTCCAAGAGGCGGCCAAAGAGGCAGACCCAGAAGAAGGCCAGCACCGACAGGGCAACGCATGCAGACATGTCAATGGTACCAGAACCAAGGACCAGCCATGGGATACCAGTCTTCATCTTATCAGACCGTGTAATGACACCACCGGAGCTCAGACTCCTTGGGAAAGGACTATCTATTGTTCAGGCACAAAAGGCTCAACCTTTTGAAATTGAGTTGGAACTTGGCAGATTTTACAGGAATATAAGCCTGAAGCACTTTTTCGAAGTCTATCTGCCTGCCACTCGAGAGTCGAGTTTAGACGAGTTTAGACATACAACCAACAAAATCCGAGAACACTACAGGCTTCAAAAAGAAATCCACCTCTACCCACCACCGATCACAGTCCCTTGCGAGATTGAAGCTTTCGAGAAGATAGTTACCAAAACTGTTCTGGCTGGATTTTCCAAGCAGAATTTCTATAAAGACAATCTTGACAGGGAAGAGAGAGCGGCTATGAGAAGCCTACAGACAGATCAATCTATCACGATTAAGCCCGCCAATAAAGGTGGAGGCATAGTGGTATGGGACACTGCTGACTACAACACTGAATGCCTACGGCTGTTAAGTGATCAAGAACCATATACACCATTGAACCATGATCTGGCAAAGACTCTATAAGTGGAAATTAAAAGTCTCACTCAACATGCTTTCGACCATGGATGGATCTGTGAAGATGAACACCTTTTTCTGAATAGAACCAACCCACGCACTCCAGCATTCTATATCTTGCCTAAGGTCCATAAGAACACCCAAAAACCACCAGGGAGACCCATAGTGTCCGCTTGTGAATCATTGCTCGAACCCCTTTCGCTCTATACTGATTTTTTCCTGAAACCATTTGTGGTTAAGATGCCATCGTACCTTAAAGACACTACGAGCACTATAAATCTACATGACAACATCAGTTTGACTAACAATAGCCTCCTAGCCACCATGGACATGGAAGCACTGTATACTTCCATCCCACAAGCAGAAGGTTTAGAAGCAATATGTGACATCTTGAACACCAGTGATGATATCAACTCTACACCCACAGAATTCATTCTGGAATGTACTAGATCAGTTTTATAAACAAATCAAGAGAGTGAGCATGGGGACATCCTTTGCCCCCGATATTGCAAACCTCTACATATCTCACTACGAAAAGAACAATGTGTTCACTCAAGAGAACCCCTTTCTAGGCAACATTGCCCTATGGAAACGTTATATAGATGATGTTATAATAGTGTGGAATGGCACCCCTCTTGATCTTCAAGACTTTCATCGATGGTTAAATTTACAAAGCACACACATTAAATTTACCATCCACTGGGACCACCACCAGATTGATTCTTTAGACCTTCACATATACAAATCAGGAAGTCAACTGAAAACAGAATTGTTTTGAAAAGCGACAGATCGCAATACCTTACTCCATTTTCAAAGCTACCATCCTATGGGGCTGAAATATAACCTACCGTACGGACAGTTTCTGCGGATCTGCAGATATTGCACTGAAAACAAGAGCTATAAGAAGCATGCCGAAGATCTGCAAATCCGTCTGACAGAAAGAGGTTACCCTCAAAAATCCATCAAGCAAGCCAAAAAGAGAGTGAGACATACTCCCAGAGCAATCTGCCTCGAGAAGAAGACTAAGAAAGAACTAGGCAGGCTGGTATGTGTTACCACTTTTGGACCATTGAGCCAATTAATACAGAAGACCATTAAAAAAGAATTGGCATCTAGTAAAACAACCAGGCACTTTGAACCAAACACTGTGCTTTGCCTTTAAGAAAAACAAGAATTTAAAGGATTCCTTGGTACACATGTTCATTGAACCACCACCAGGAGTAGACAACACCTTGTGGAACTTACCCCCACTCACGGAACATTACAAGAGTGGGAAGTGTGTTGCCTGCCCCTCACTATACAGAAAAAATCATTTGAACACAAGACCAACAAATGGATAATATAAGATCATACCAACTGTAACACAAAGGGTGTGATCTACATAATACAATGCCCCTATAGATTACTCTACGTAGGGAAGACTATCTGTCCCGTGAAGATGCGCATTTCTGAGCACCGGTCGTGCATAACAAATATGGTAGCCGACAAGCTCCTGGTTGAACATTTCAGCAAAGAAAAACACAAAGACACAGGCGAGGTGGTTTGTCCTACAAAAAGTGACACCTGCTAAGCGGGGGGAGGGACAAGAACAGAATTTTGACACAACTTGAGCAGCGATGGGTGCATAGGTTGGACACTGTGCGAACAGGACTCAACATTTCCATTGAATGGAAATCCTTTATTTAAATCCTCTGGACATATGGTATAAGATGAAGGATATAAAGAGCAAACCACCCTCCATGGCCAAATGAGGTCCCTATGTTACATTGCCCACGGGGCACAGATTTTGATGCAGCACAACTGTTAGATGTATATGTATGCCAAATGAGGTCCCTATGTTACATAGCCCACGGGGCACATACTTTCATGCAGCACAACTGTTAGATGTATATGTATATGCACACGTAAACAGGCAGAGTGAATACTGCCTATGTCTACATTTGCTCACGAGGCACAGACCCATCATCTTGGATGTGGCACCACTGTTAGATTTATATGTATATGCACACGCAGATATGTATAGTGATTACCGCCTGTGTCTACCTTGGGTCATTGAGCCACGGTACATTCTACATGTGTCCAATATTATGTTCTGCCTCCTTGCTTTATGTCAGCACAAGACACAATGACCTTCACTTCGCCCTTGTTTAGCTGGCACTAGGCCAATATGCAACCAGCTCTTCTCCTTGAGTGTGTGACACCAGATGACAGATATCGCCATGCACAATCTCATGTCCTGACGTTTCCTTGATTACTGAGCAACAGTCATCACCGTTTGACCATTGACAACCAATTTTGTATTCGTAGTATGGTTACCATGGCATCCGCATCTACCATCTTTTCCTTTTTGCACTACAATTAGTGGGGTGACCTGGGGGCCTTCCGAAATTGTTTATCTTGAGATTCCGGGACCCGCTCTGGTTCCTACCATGACTTTAGGGCCCGGCACGATCTAATCTGACTTTTCAAAATGGCTGCCCATATAAAGCGTCCGGAGACCTGGCAACGGCCTTAGCAACGCTTCCTGTTTCCCAAGCTCACGGAGTGACTCAGCCTTCCTTGCAGAGTTCTGCAGCACCTTGTCTGCCAGACGCGGCCCGCGAGCGCCGTTTGAGACAAATATCAATAGGTATGTAATATGCGCTGAGGAATCTCTACATTAGCCACATACCTGCTGTTTTTTCAATCAGGATACTGATGTTATGCCCTCTTCTAGGACATTCATTGCTGCAAGGCTTGTTACAGAGCACTGATTACAGCCCCATGTTGAGGTAAGCGGTCAGTGCCTTTTTAAATCATGTTTTCCTAAAATTACAGAAACATGTGAGGAGATTATATTTAGTATGCCCCGCGTTTTGATAATAGGAGCAGTTTGGGACCATAACACGAGACGGTTGCCCATTCAAGTGCCTGTGGCCAATTACTCCCATAGGTAAGCTGTGTTTCTCTCATGATACTTTCCACATGACACAGCTGATTATCTATTCATGATAATTTGTTCACCGAACACTCCCCTAAATAAATTCTCCTTCTGCCTGTCCACAGCACTCTGCGAACTTCCTTCACATACAGCCCCCCATCTTGATGAAGGCAGTGTCAGATACAAGGCGCATTTAGCCCACACAGACGGCTGGAACACCCAGTGTACTACAGTGTATCGTCACTGTTCTCTGAATGAACATTTTGTTATCTGTTGTGTTGTCCTTGCTAGAAATGTTCAGTTGTTCCCTTTACAACACTGTCCACCAGATTATGACAGTGAAGGATTCATTCTCTGTTTTGATACACAAGCAATTGGACTAATCATTGTTTATGCTTCTGTTTTTTTCACCCTGTATGATTTTGATGGAACCATTTATGTTTGTTTGACCAATGCAATTTATTTAATTACAAAAATCAAGCATTTGCCCCTTTTGGTTACCAAAAATTGAGTGTTGTGTGTAATTGTTTTGGGTATAGTACCTAAGTAGAGTGCAGTATACAGGCCTAACCATGCCAATGATAGAAAGCATGCATTACTATTTCATTACCTATGGCATGAAGGCCAGAGTATCCTTACGAGACTACCAGATATACTTGAAAATGATCCCAGAGTGAGCTCTCATCATTTGGGACAAGTTTGATCAAACTAGACAAGCATTATCTATTAAAAAGAGTACAATTTTGGCAGGATTTTGGCAATTTTGATAACGTGAACATCAGAAAATCAGGATAGGGCTTGTATTGCTCTCCTCTGAAAAGTGCACGGAACAAACATAAATCACCAATGCAATTATAGAGCAAATACTTCAACCCATAAACAGAAAGACACAATAACTTACAGCCACGCACTCTTTAGAAGATAATCAGCTCTTTACTTTTATTTATTCAAAGATTACAAGTACACTGAAGTAACTCAGAAAACTAATATGGACATAGATCACAGAAAAAAGTAAAAAAGTAAAAAAAAATACATCACCGTGAGCGTAATATAATTCTTCATCTCGTCCAGAAGCGGCTGGAAGACCCCGGGGACAGCCAGGACGAGAGTGCCACAGCTCACAGGAAGGCCAGACGGAGTGTCCTTTTCTGGCTGTAGTCTCACCTGACCCCTCCAGGTTTCTGCCTATATAGGCACTCCAAAAAAAGGAGTTAAATCTCGAACCTTCTGGAATTGCACCTGCGCAGTTGAGGAACAGCTGTCAGTTGCCAGCTGGGTCAATCGAGAGCTCCCCCTAAGGAACGCAGGGCCTCCCTGCTCTAAAAACTTGCTCCACGGAGAACAGTAGCAAGTCATAACAACGTTAGCTTTTCCCAGCAGAAATGGCCTTGACTGCATACCAAGTTTGAAAAAGCATGTTTGTCTCAGCACTGTGAATCTAACACTTCAGCAAAATGTGTGCAGCTTTTCACTGCGGAGTGAAGTAAATATCCAACATGGCTCCGAGCACTCCCATAATGCATTGTGCGCCCAAGCCATTTTAAACCGAGCATACATTAAGCAGAACAGGGCTATGGAAGGAAAAGTATTCCTCACTTGATATAGTGGTAGACATAGCTAAAAATATAGAACATATAGAGTTATGCCTCAATGTTATCAAAACAGAGACAGACATAAATGATAATGTGTAAGGTGATGTGTTCCATCTCAAGAACAAATAGTGAACGTGGCAAACCATAATCAAGAGAGGAGATGAGTGGGAGAGGAGACAAAGCATGATATACGAGAGAAAAAACAAAGACTATGAGCATCAAAAGGTGCTAGTGCTGTGCTAGGACATTGCATCTGGTGTTTGATTTGGAGTGCTACTCTTTCAACATAGGATGGAGAGACTGTGAAAGAAAGAGACACCTGGCTCACTGCTACAAAGCCACTAGGATGAATTAAACAAGTGCCTCAGAAGTATCTGAATGAAGGTGAGAATATCCCATGGATGGGCAAGAGGGAATAAACTGAGTCAATGTGATTGAAGGACAACATACAAGAAAAACAGCCAATTCACTCATAAAGGTGAATGGCATAGGAGCAGAATTTCTTGTTGACAGCAGTGCAGAATACACCTTGATAAGAACAAAGAATTGTACAAAAACACTTGGCTGGTGCACCTTACTTGAATCAGGTGAGGTGGCTCATGCTTATGGAGAGGTTGCAGTAATTATATTTGGTGAATTGCATGTGAATTTGGAGCAAGAAAACTGGAAAGCCACCATGACTGAGTTTGTAGCAGACAAATGAAGCAATTGTCTGTCATGGGATGACAAGGCTGAATTGAAAATAAGGCTGGACCCCAATAATTTTATACAGAATTTTACAGTAAATAAGAAGGAAGTCATGGAGAGTCCACCACTGGGAGAAGTGGCTAAATGGTGTCCAGTTGTGTTCAGAAATAAACCGGGATGTCTGAAAGGATTTCTGCAAGTTAAGAGCCTCATTGTCTCTATGCAAAGAAGTCATTAAAGAGTTAGGAATATTGAAGCAACAAGGTATTATTGAAAGAGTGGAAGCTTCTGAGGGGACCAGCCACATTGCTGTGGTGAGGAAGAGTAATTGCAGCATCATATTATGTATTGGCTTGAGGGATTGAACAAACAGGTGGTGAAGGAGAAGAGTCTCCTGACTTACATTTCAGAATTGATCACAGATATAGAAGGAGTATGGATGTTCTCATTGATTTACCTTAAAGCAGCGTATCACCAAATCTGTCTACATCAGGATTCCATTAACCTGACCATCTTTATAACTACGGTAGGTCTTTTCAGATGCAGGATGATGCTATTTGGTTTGGCATCAACTGGCAGTTTCTTTTAGAGAATCATGGATTGATTAGTATGGTCTATAAATGGAGTCAAGTTATACCAGGATGATATACTAGCATGGGGGTCTGATAAGAATGAACATGATCACAGATTGATGAGAGCACTGATGATGATGGAAAGGGCAGGATTGTAGGTGGGTCTGGATAACAGCAAAATTCATCAGAAGTTGGTGCAATACCGCAGACATGAAATCCTGGAAAAACAGGTGTCACAAAAAGGAGATGCAGTACATGCCTTGACATATTTGTGGGTGCCCAAAAAGGAAGTCTCCTCATTTCTAAAAATTGTGGAATTTTAGTCAACGTTGGTGAAGAACATTGATGACAAAACAAAAAACTGAGAAAACTCATAAGGAAAGGGGTTCACTTTGACTGGACACAAGAATGCTTAGTGGAGTTTCCGGACATCAAGAAGGAAATTTCCAGTACTCCTATCCTGGACACATTTTAAGAGGACTGCAAAATCTTGATCTACACAGATGCCAGTGAAGCTGTTTTGGGGGCAGTATTGATCCAGTCCAAAGGGATGTAGGTGGCAATTGCCTCATGGACACTTAGGAGAGCGGAAGCACTTTTCACTGTTTGAAAGAGAGGCCCCTGCATGCCACTGGGCCATCAACACATTTAAAATATCTCTGTTAGTGTCCACTTTTAGCTGGAAAGGCATGGGCAGTGTATCCAGGAGGATCATCAGATAGATTACAGCACGACAAGGCTTAGACTTTGAACTCAACATATCTGTGACAAAGAAAATAAGGTGGATGACGCATTGTGTAGGAGCATAATACATGATAAATATGGTGATGAGAGAGAGTTAAAGGGTCGAACTGGGGAAGTCTTCTCCATTGGAGCATGCGTTGTGGAGGACAAATGGGTGAAGTGTTGTGACAAAGTTGTGGTGTATGAAGGTGTCAGAAAATATGTGATACAGGGCTGACCATGTAGTGACAGCAAAATGGGGTAGAGTATAAGACGTATAAGATTGTCATGGATGAATTGAGTGTAATGAGTAATAGGCACTGGTTAGTAGACACAGAGGGAAAGAGGAAAACAGTGATAGATGTGGGACCCGAAGAGCTCCTGGGAATGCACTAGACCAAGACAGGGTTTAGGGAGGATTTCTGGTGGCTTGGGATGGATGTCGAAATTTAGTTTTTTTCTGAGATTGTGTGAAGTGTGTGAGTAGTGACAAATTTCTACTTGCACACACACTACCTCTGTCTGTGACACGTACTCCAATGGTGCATTGGGTGGAAGTAACTGTGGAGGTTATAGCAGCAATTACCTCCAAGGGTCTGAGAGATGCATACCTCATTGTGCTGATTGATATGTTTACTTTGTGGTGCATACAGTGGATAAGGAAATTATTCAATTTTTTGAAGCAATTGTTTGCAGGGAGCGGGTGCCAAGGAAGATCATGACAGGTAATGGGCTGCAAATTGTGTGTAGTAAGATGAGAGTCTGGCTTTCCTGAATGATGTCACTTCATTGTACCATTCGCAAGTTAATGGGTGTGTGGAGAGATTCAGCAAAACCTTAATGGGTATGTTTAACTTTGAGATGAGTTCAGGGGGAGAATGGATTAAGGGGGCGATGTCCAAGATCAGTCAGTATAGATTGTTTCCATATTTGGTTACAACAGTGTTATCCTTTGAGCTGACAGCGTTATCCTTTGAGCTGACAAGGGGACGCAAGCCCAGTAGCAGGTTGTGGCCTCCTTGGATGAACAGGGCATGTGTGAAGCACATGGATGCGGGGTAAATGTGTGCGAATTATGAGGTGAGGGGTAAGGAGTGATTTGACAAGTTCAACACTGTTGCAGAAAGGAATTTCATGTCAGGAAGTGCAGTCACAATTTGATTATGTCACCCGGTTAAGAAGGGGTTGTCTAGGTAAACAGAGAAGATGGCAGGGGCTGAAAATCTTGCATCTCCTGCAAAGCTGAAAATGGGTATAAGTGGAATAAAGCAAGTCTGGCCGGGGTCAGGTGGGGCTAGTGTTGGTTTGGTGTGACTGTGAATGCAGGGGAGGAGGAGTGTTGTGTTGATAGAATGCTTGAACATGTGGTGTGTTGTGCGGTGTGCACGTGTGTGTGAAGGAAAGGAGGAGTGTTCTGTGATCAAATGGGTCTTGTATGTGTATGTGTGGGTGGGTGAGAAACCAGAGAAAGAGTGAATGTGGATGGGTGAAGGATTGAGAAGTGTGGGTGCACAGAGTGCTGGTTGCCACTGGGAGGCTCGTATGTGGGACATCTGCAAAAGTGCGGGGGTGCGTTGTGCATAAAACGGTCAGAGGCGGCTGCTTCATGGGACACCAGCTGCCACGGGGTACACGGGATGCAGAGCACTCATGTTGCCCAGTACTCCGTAGGATAAGCAGGAAGGAGAAGGTGGCCCATGCCATGTGGGGATAATGGTCATGAGCTGGCTGAGTGAAGAGAGGCAGTTGGAAAAGAGTGTAGCTGGATGGCAGAGATGAGCGGGGCTGCACATCACTGAACTGTGATCTGCTGAAGAGACTAAACAAAAGAAGCTATGCGCCGATTGGGATCACCAAGCCCTGGAGTGTCATTCTTCCTCAGAACATGTGAGGAGGATTCTGCATTTAATGGTTATATTCCAAATAACGTCCGTGTAAGTGTACATTCGGATTTCAGCAGCAGATCAAAGACCTGTGGGCCGCTATTCTTTAATTCTCAGCATGGGTTGTTTGCCAAAAATATCTTAAGACACATGGGTATTCTATAAAATAGTTAGCTCTCATAGTTTTACCAATGCTCAATCAGTTTCTGGATTAAGTAATCATTACCATGATTCTCCAAGGAAAACTGCAAAATGAGGTGCATCAATAATTAGCAATACATCCCGAGCGGGGGGGGGGGGTTTGGGGGGAGCATTACCAGTCAGCTAATGCCACGCCCAGCGATGAGTGTATTTCCATTAGCACATTAGCATATCAGCACGTTGTATCAGGATTCTTTTTTTAAGTTGAGAAACAGCGTGTTTGTTGTTTCTCAACTTTGATAAAAACTTCAATCCATGGAAAAGGGAGAAGAGAAGTACACACAGCCCCTCCTCTCATTGCATGGCCATTGGCAAAATGGGGATGCCTGGCAGTGGTGAGGGGGGGTTAGATATGTGGAAAAGTGGGGTGGGGAGTGAGGTGCACTTACCTGAGTCCCGAAGGTTCGGCCAGGGAAGATGGGGGCCTGCCGATTCCGAGGAGGTTAGGAGCGGGGCTTTACCATGTGGTAAAGAACCTCTTGATTGAGTGGGAGGCCAACACTCCCCTGCCCCCCCCGCACTCCCACCCCCCAGGTACTAATATTAACAACATGTTTTTTGATATGCACACATTAAGCTGCCATGTTGAGTTATTTTGTTTATTCAGGTTAGCCGTTTATCATCCACTGACCCAATGGCTTTCGCTTCGCTGTGCAAAGGAATATATTGGTTGATGACAAGTGTACAATCTATGATATATTCTTGAAGTCCTGAAGGCATCCAGGGCTAAGGATTTCGCCAGGACAAATAGGAAATCATATACAAATAAATGAGAACAATGAGTGGCAGGTGTTGTGAAAATAGTTGAGTACCATTGGACAAAGTACTGACATTTCTGGCATGATAGGACATTGGTGAACGTAAAGACCCAAATGACCTCATTATAATTTCATGCTCACCTCCCCTTTTGATTTCTCAGTAGCTCAAAACTTTTCTCATAATGCAAATGTGTATGAGCTGGGAGTCTGCTGCAAAAGTCCAGATGTCCAGGGCTAGACAAGCAGTGTGTGACCTTTATACTTCTTAACTTTTTCACCAGGACTCCCTGTTTGTTATTGATCTCTTTGATGGGGGTTTATGTACAACTGAAAATAGGGCAACTTTTAATTTTAATCTAGAAGACCTTGTTAAAAAGTAGCAGCAGCAGATGTTTAAGCCCAGAGAGCTAAAACACTAATATGCGGGAAGAATGTATGCAATTTACAAATCAAATGCGTTAAGCCTTGACATAATGTAAGTAGGTACATTAATTCAAATATGTCCTCGAAACTTCACAGAGACCTGCATAGTTGCTTCTGGTTGCATCCTCTTTAGTGGGCTTGGACGAACCTTACCCATAAACCTCGAATTACCCGAATTTTACGTGATTCGACAAGGTTGAACTGCGGATAGACTTTTTTAAACGTTTGAGAATGAAGTTTGACTTCTGCAACATTTACTGGCCAATTCATGGAATTAATGTGAGCCAAAAATTCGTGCGCAGAGGTGCCAAAACGTGTGATTAGCAGTAAAAGTGCGAAAATCGCAGTGCAACTGCGAAAATCGCAGGGAAACCAGCGCACATCGATTCATGGAAGTCGGTGCGCGAGAAAAACATTGGATGTGTGCTAAAAAAGTGCGCGGCGCACAGGTCATCCAACGGCATGCGCCACGGCCGCTGCGAAATCACACATAGCGCGGCGCACATTACAAAAGTAGGCGGAACACAGGGCGTATCACTCGGAATGGGGAACAACGCACAAAAATATGGGCGTCACGGGGGAAGTACAGGAGGCAAGTGCACGGAACGCCCACACGCTCGCCTACAACTCATATTCATGGAATCGCATAGGGCAAACCAGCGCACGGTCAAAGACGCGCACAGGGCCAAACAAGTACGCCACAAGAAAGCAGGCGGTAGCGTCCCTGCGCCTGAAATAAATGTGCGGCAAAATGTGCGCTAACAAAAAGCACCCATTTACAGCTATGATGAATGATCAATACAGTGGCCCTCTAGGACAAATGAGGTGCAAAGGGGTACCGACAAACACGGACACCCGCTGTGTGAAAAATAGCGTGTGTGTGTGTATTATGGGGTTCACGGGAAGTTCCACACGCGATTGGCCTGGGCACGTCTATTCTGGGGTGCGCGGGAAGTTTCACACGCAAATTTGCAGGGTACGTGTATTTCGGTGTGTGCGCGTAAAGTTCCACACGCAATTTCAGCAGGGTACGTGTACTCCGGGTGCACAGCAAATTCCACACGCAAATCCAGCAGCCTACGTGTATTTCAGGGGTGCCGGGGAGTCCCACACGTGAATTGGCCGTGTGGGTCCTCCCAGCTGTTCCCTCTACACCCTCCACGGCCCCTGCAGGCGGCCCACACCACAGGGGACGACCCTAGACCCCTGCACATGTCCCGCAGGCAGCCCATCCACCATGGCCATGACTTTTTTTAAACGTTTGAGAATGAAATTTGACGATGTGGCTGAGGTGCTCCCCTCTTGCCTCCATAAACTTGCGCTGCCTGACCTCTCGGCTACCCTCCCACACACCATTAATGCACTTACCTGCCTGCTGCTAGTTTCTGCACCGGCTCCTCAACCCGTCCATCCTCTGTCAGCTTGTGCTCAGTTTGTAGCGTCACGTCGCCATATTTGTTAGCCAAAGTGTCAATGTTTGTGCTGATGTTGCCATATTATAAATAAAATATATATATTTCATATAATTATTAAGCAGAAATATGGATACAAGGCAACTCTGTCTTGTTGCATGTCTCTAATGAAATTGAAATGCATTCAGGCTCGTTGTAACGACCACAGCCTTAGCATCCAAGGCCTTTAATAGAAACAACAATATTCACTGAATCCATTCTTTTAAAAGTTTAACATTAGGCGATTCCAATTAGCCCCATACAATATTATACATCAAGATCGAGACTTATTCATTTTCTCTTTTTACATACTGCTATAAAATGTGACATAACGTTTTTGTCCAAATCTACCTTTCATAAATCTTTTATGAGAATGATGCATGCTTTTTAATTATTTTCTTGAATCTAAAAATTATAAATTTTTGCCATTATTATAATGTGTGTAATGAGCAATGAAATAGGCCTGTATGGTTCATACTTTGAATTTTGCATCCCTGATTCATGCATCCAGGCAATGGGAAATAGTATTTTGAACCACTCTGTTTGATAATGTCAAAGCAAAATGAT